>NC_133156.1:101589172-102214172 GCF_040802235.1 Manis javanica | reverse complement strand
CAACTACTGTGGGATACAGCAAAAGCAGTCATAAGAGGAAAGTATATAGCAATCCAGGCATATTTAAGGAAGGAAGAACAATCTCAAATGAATGGTCTAATGTCACAATTATCGAAATTGGAAAAAGAAGAACAAATGAGGCCTCAGGTCAGCAGAAGGAGGGATATAATAAAGATAAGAGAAGAAAGAAATAAAACTGAGAAGAATAAAACTAGCAAAAATCAATGAAACCAAGAGCTGGTTCTTTGAGAAAATAAACAAAATAGATAAGCCTCTAGGTGACTTATTAAGAGGAAAAGAGAGTCAACACAAATCAACAGAATCAGAAATGAGAAAGGAAAAATCAGGACAGACCCCACAGAAATACAAAGAATTATTAGAGAGTACTATGAAAACCTATATGCTAACAAGCTGGGAAACCTAGGAGAAATAGACAAGTTCCTAGGAAAATACAACCTTCCAAGACTGACCCATAAAGAAACAGAAAATCTAAACAGACCAATTACCAGCAACGAAATTGAAGCAGTAATCAAAAAACTACCAAAGAACAAAACCCCCGGGCCAGATGGATTTACCTCAGAATTTTATTCGACATACAAAGAAGATATAATACCCATTCTCCTTAAAGTTTTCCAAAAAATAGAAGAGGAGGGAATACTCCCAAACTCATTCTATGAAGCCAACATCACCCTAATACCAAAACCAGGCAAAGACCCCACCAAAAAAGAAAACTACAAACCAATATCCCTGATGAACATAGATGCAAAAATACTCAACAAAATTTAGCAAACCAAATTCAAAAATACATCAAAAGGATCATATACTACAACCAAGTGGGATTCATCCCGGGGATGCAAGGATGGTACAACATTCAAAAATCCATCAACATCATCCACCACATCAACAAAAAGAAAGACAAAAACCACATGATCATCTCCATAGATGCTGAAAAAGCATTTGATATAATTCAACATCTATTCATGATAAAAACTCTCAACAAAATGGGTATAGAGGGCAAGTACCTCAACATAATAAAGGCCATATATGATACACCCACAGCCAACATCATACTGAACAGCGAGAAGCTGAAAGCTTTTCCTCTGTGATCAGGAACAAGACAGGGATGCCCACTCTCCTCACTGTTATTCAACAGAGTGCTGGAGGTCCTAGCCACGGCAATTAGACAAAACAAAGAAATACAAGGAATCCAGATTGGTAAAGAAGAAGTTAAACCGTCACTATTTGCATGACATGATATTGTACATAAAAAACCCTACAGCTAATATCGGAATTCAGCAAAGTTGCAGGATACAAAATTAACACACAGAAATCTGTGGCTTTCCTATACACTAACAATAAGCTAATAGAAATAGAAATCAGGAAGACAATTCCATTCATAATAGCATCAGAAAGAGTAAAATACCTAGGAATAAACCTAACCAAGGATGTGAAAGACCTATACCCTGAAAACTATAAGACACTCTTAAGAGAAGTTAAAGAGGACACTAACAAATGGAAACTCATCCCATGCTCTTGGCTAGGAAGAATTAATATTGTCAAAATGGCCATCCTGCCCAAAGTAATATACAGATTTGATGCAATCCCTATCAAATTACCAACAACAGTCTTCAATGAACTGGAACAAACAGTTCAAAAATTCATATGGAAACACCAAAGACCCCGAATAGCCAAAGCAATCCTGAGAAGGAAGAATAAAGTGGCGGGGATCTCACTCCCCAACTTCAAGCTCTACTACAAAGCCATAGTAATCAAGACAATTTGGTACTGGTACAAGAACAGAGCCACAGACCAATGGAAGAGAATAGAGACTCCAGACATTAACCCAAACATGTATGGTCAACTAATATTCGATAAAGGGGCAATGGACATACAATGGGGAAATGACAGTCTCTTCAACAGATGGTGCTGGCAAAACTGGACAGCTACACATAAGAGAATGAAACTGGATCACTGTCTAACACCATACACAAAAGTAAATTTGAAATGGATTAAAGACTTGAATGTAAGTCATGAAACCATAAAACTCTTAGAAAAAACCTTAGGCAAAAACCTTTTAGACATAAACAGGAGTGACCTCTTCTTGAACATATCTCCCCGGGGAAGGGAAACAAATGCAAAAATGAACAAAGGGACTATATCAAGCTGAAAAGCTTCTGTACAACAAAGATACCATCAATGGAACAAAAAAGGTATCCTACAGTATGGGAGAATATATTCATAAATGACAGATCCGAGAAAGGGTTGACATCCAAAATACATAAAGAGCTCACACACCTCAACAAACAAAAAGCAAATAATCCTATTAAAAAATGGGCAGAGGAGCTGAACAGACAGTTCTCTAAAGAAGAAATTCAGATGGCCAACAGACACATGAAAAGATGCTCCACATCGCTAGTCATCAGAGAAATGCAAATTAAAACCACAGTGATATATCATCTCACACCAGTAAGGATGGCTACCATCCAAAAGACAAACAATAACAAATGTTGGCAAGGTTGTGGAGAAAGGGGAACCCTCCTACACTGCTGGTGAGAATGTAAATTAGTTCAACCATTGTGGAAAGCTATATGGAGGTTCCTCAAAATGCTCAAATTAGAAATACCATTTGACCCAGGAATTCCACTTCTAGGAATTTACCCCAAGAATGTAGCACTCCAGTTCGAAAAAGACAGATGCACCCCTATGTTTATCGCTGTACTATTTACAATAGCCAAGATATGGAAGCAACCTAAATGTCCATCAGTAGATGAATGGATAAAGATGATGTGGTACATATGCACAATGGAATATTACTCAGCTAAAAGAAAAAAACAGATCCTACCATTTGCAACAACATGGATGGAGCTAGAGGGTATTTTGCTCAGTGAAATAAGCCAGGCGGAGAAAGACAAGTACCAAATGATTTCACTCATATGTGGAGTATAAGAACAAAAGAAAACTGAAGGATCAAAACAGCAGCAGAATCACAGAACCCAAAAATGGACTAATAGTTACCAACGGGAAAGGGACTGGGGAGGACAGGTGGGAAGGGAGGGATAAAGGTTTGAAAAAAAGAAAGGGGACATTACGATTAGCATGTATAGTGTGTGGGGGGGCACAGGGAGGGCTGTGCAACACAGAGAAGACAAGTAGTGATTTTACAGCATATTACTATGTTGATGGACAGTGACTGTGAACGGGATGTGAGGGGGACTTGGTGAAGGGGGGAGCCTAGTAAACATAATGTCCTTCATGTAACTGTAGATTAATGATACCAAAATAAAATTTAAAAAAGAAGAATGATATATGCAAAATATTACCAAGACTCCAGTGGCAAAGCCTGTTAAGCACTGAGATTTGGGGGTTGCTTGTTACTGCAATACAACTAGTCCATCTTGATCAATTCAATGGGAAAAACAAAGAATATCTTTAACAGTGATATTAACCTGTTAATATTATTAACAAACTTATTAATTAATTTCACTTAATGCTGCAACATGAACAAAGGACTCCATCTACAATATTGCACTGTATCTAAGATGCCACAGTGATAAAATGCATGTGAACTTAAAAGATGCAAACATATAAAAATCATTCATCTTAGAATTTATTAAATATCGAATGTAACATAAAAATCATTCATCTTAGAATTTATTAAATATCGAATGTAAAAATGGAAGCATTTTTACTTACGCACTAATTTGGTATCTCGCTGTGACTAATATGCTTTTTATTATTGACAGAGTTGAGAAACTCTTCAAGTATATTTAAGATTCAAATAAATTTTGCTTTTCCATGATTTTTTCACATTATTTGCATACCTATCTATTGGGATCTCAATGTTCTTAACCTATTGAGTGTTTCATGATTAAGGTTCACAGCAAGTTAAAATAGGTTACAGAAACTGTCTCAGTGCATATGAAAAAGGAAAACAAAAAAGAACACTATGGCTGTACATGGTGGGGATGGGCAAGGCACAAGGCTGCTTTCGTACCTTTGTTCTTTAGGTGTCTTCTAGGTGCCTTTAGCATTACATTTCTCATTTGGTGAGTTGATATTGAAAAGAATTTAGAATGTGATTCCACTTCATTTGTTTCTTAAATTAGCGAATCTCTCAGCAATATGTGATGATTCCGTTACTTAGGAGATCAATGGAAATGGAAAACCTTAATTGATTACTTAATATTCTTATCCCATTTAAATCAGGAATGTGAATTAAAATAAACTTGACAATACAGCATTGACCTAACCATTTTCTCTTCCTATCTTCTTCTTGCTCTTTTCTCTTTTTATTTTGCTTCCCCAGTTACAGATTCCAAGTTCTACCATTCATTGGATATCTTAACTATTCCTGTTACTTTCTTACAGTGGTTTGTCTTCTCTTGTGGATAGGCAGGGATTGGCTCTACCTGCTACTCTACTCATTCTTTTATTTACTACTTCAACAAATATTTATGTGATCAATAAATTTTCCTGCCAAACTCGGGGTGTTTTATAGTTGGTACTTACGTAATTAAGTGAAGGTCCATCCTATTCTTTTAGTTAAATGAATGAATGGCTTGAGAAGGCCACACTGGTGATGAGAAGAGGAAATACTGGCTTTTAGGAGCCTGAGAATGAGTCACATAAATGCAGGAAGTGCCTTCTCTTGGCTCTTTCTAAAACACACAGACATAGAATTTAGAGCAGCTCATCTAACACAGCCTTCTGAGGCATGACACAAACCATCTAAAGCGAGAACCTTACCAGTGTTCTGTAAAGCAGGCAGAACATAACTGAGTTGCCTTTGAAAGTCCTGGCGTATAGAAAAACAGTGAGGGCAGCAAATATTCTTCTGCTTGTCAATGTCTGAAAAGAAGTATTCTCTCACTCAGTATTGCTGCTGTAATAGGTCAAACTGACCAGTATATTGTAATGTCAAGCTGTATCAGCATGAACATTATTCCTTTATAGCCAGCAACTGTTAAGTATAAGGCTACTAAACGTTTTACATCTGCAAACAGCTACCAGAATCACCTGTTATGATTCACCAAGGTCAAAATTACTTTGTTCATGGTAGTCTAAGAATTATGCCACAAGCCCTGAGCAGAAATTTCATTCTCTCCACATTCAGTCCCCATATCCCATTCCCCGTGTGTTCCTTAATGTTTCTAACTCATGCATTAAATGATAGGGATCTGCGGGTCAATGAATAATGCCCCAGTCCTACCACACTTAGAACTAAGAAAGACCACTGGAGCCTCAACAGCAGATGTAACACATAACCTCTATTACTACAAAACTCTGGATAATCTATCTTATTTGCCCAATGAAATGGACTTTCTAACATCCATCCCAGCTTTATCTGAAATGTTCCCACCTGAGAGAACATTTGGGTCTAAAGAACAGATAAAATTACTCGGAACTGCTGCCTTGCAATCACTTGGTACAGAGGGAATAAAAGAGATTAAACACAAAGTATTTCTCATATTAGCTGTACTAAACTGAGAAACAACCAGTGGGCATCCCATCAGTCAGTCAGTTCTATCTTCCTCCTTGAGGAGTAGTGAGTAAGGGGTGAAATGCTATTCTAGCTGATATCCTTTCACATGGAAATGGGAGTGCAGAGAAGCTAACTCTAACAATGCTTAGTGGTGTAAATATAACCTCAAGGAACTGTTGTATCATATTACACAATTGAATTCCAATTTATCTTGGGCCATTGCTTCCACAGATAAAAAAAATAATTCTTAAATTTGCTCCTTGATTGTCATAACTGTCATCTCTTATTTTTAAGAGTAGCATATAATTATGCTACAATCTATTCTAGTAAAACACATTAAATTAACCAGGTTTTCTATCACTGACCCTAGAAGTCAATGAAAACTCTTTATAAGGTGTACTAGTTTATTTTTCTGAAGCACCTTTTTTTTTTTCCCAGAACAAGCCTATTTTGGCAGTGTCTATAGCACAAATTCTATGAATAGGTATATGGTTTTAGTTAGAAGCCTCCATTTATTATAGGATATTATCAAAGCAAACTGAAGGCTCTGTCATTCTCTAAAAGGATATCTAAATAATGTTTACTTGTCAGCTATCCTTTCAGTAAAAGACCACACTGGAAAAATGCACTGAACCCTGTATAAGAGATCTACAGTCTATGCTTCCATTAGTCACAACCTCGATAACTTTAAAATTCACCTTCTCTCTCCTGTTTTCTGTTTTCTTCTCTGTGGATAAAAATTCAGAATGTATAGTCTCTTGTGGTTTTTCCAGTACCAGAACACGATGAGTCCACATGTTTTATTCTAAGGTAAATAACACAGAGTATCAACGTATATGTAACTTGTTTTGTACACAATTCTCTGAGCAATGTTCAGAATCCTCTAGGAGAGAATTTTTAGACCCTGATCAAAAAGTATTACTAATCTGGAACTGGGCAGAAAATGGTGGCAAGAATTCAGTAAGACAAAAAGAATCAATACAATTCTTTCCTAAAATTGGATCTAATTTCAGAAGTTAAATTGTTAAAGTAGGATTCCAGGTTACTGTGGATTTCAAACATTTCAGAATTTAAATGTCTGTTAAAGTAGAAGCACTTGGGTTTGAACTAGCGTTTCAAATTATGGATTTAAGGAAGGTGATGTACCATAGGCTACTACACTAGAAGGCATATGAATTTAAAAAATTTTTCTTTTTTAAGTAGCAGAAAAGGGTCACCTTCAACACATGAAAGCATTCATGGTATAGCCAAACTTTGTAAATATGATTTACCAGTGAATCTTCCCAGAAAAATTCATTATAATGTTCATTCTATATACCTCAATGAGTTGATTTGCTATGTAATAATGTTAGATAAGCCATACAAATTGCAGACAATGTCTAACACAAATGACTGTAGTATTAAAGTCTATAATGAATTTGATGTATTTAGCTGTGACATAGCTAAAGGTAGATGCCTATTTTCCTATTCTCAGCTGGAGAGGGAGGAGGCATGTATATCAAATTCATCCTCCATGACAAGTTTCTGTCTGTTTTCCAGAGTCATGGACTAAGGAAGGACCTATGAAGGAAAATGGAGTTAAAAAATCCAGATTGCTTCCCATCATCATAAAAACATAACAATGGTCACTAACAAAGTAACACATCTATTTCTTGGGTAGTACCTTAGCTCAAGAATCATAGATGTGCAGAGAAGGGAATGGATACACAGTACAGACAAGATGTCTGACAAGTTAATCTACTTACGTTTTGGAAGGAGTAAAGGATTACCCTTTTAATGTTGACCAGAGCACATTCAGGGTCTAACCAGATGGAATACCATCCACAGGGACCTTAAAGGTAAGAATGGGGTGGAAGTTGTCCACTCATTTGGAGTTTCCCTTAAGGGCTACAGATGCAAAAAAAAAAAAAAAAAAATTCATGGATGCTTTGTTTAGTTTCAGATTTTAAATAAGTTTGGAATATAAGGGAATAATTATTTGGAAGTAGTGAAAGAAGAGTCAAGGGCAAATGAACTCTTTCATACAGATGGAAAGAGAAAATTCCTGATATTCCACAAGGACTTAAAGCATGTCTTTGATAGGGCAGAAAGGATATAACAGTGTTATGGGAACATGGAATCCTAACCTAGTAGCTCCCCACCAAATTCCCTTTTCTTTTCTTTTTTTTTTAAAAAAGAAATATCAATATACACCAGAAACAGAAGCCACATATGTATGTACACATGCACACTTACATGTGTACAAATGCACACACAAGGAGAATCTTACAAATAACTCAACAGTATTTTTATAAATTCAAAAGCTTAAATGGACCATTTAATAAAACTTTCAACAGATAATTGAATTATCCTGTATCTGTTATAGAAGTTGAATTTGAATATCAAGTGAATACCAATGCTATATAATCTCTTCCAGAAAACAGAATAACAGAGAACATTCCCAAACTCACTATATAAGGTCACAATTAACCTAAAACCAAAATGAGAATAAGATAATAAAAGAAAGAAAATAATAGACTAATATCCCTCATTAACAAACATGCAAAATCCTTAACAAAATGTTAGCAAATAAAATTCAACAATATCCAAATGGTAATATATAACCATCAAGTTGTGTTTATTCCAGAAATGCAAGATTGATTCAACATTAAAAAAGGATGAATGTACTTGGCCAAATCAACAGACTAAAGAAGAAAAGCATATGATCACCATAATACATGCAAAAAAAGCATTTGGAATAATTCAACATCCATTTGTGATTTCAAGCCCCAGGAAACTAGAAATTAAGGTAAATTTCTCAGCATGGTAAAGGGTACCTACAATAAAGCCTACATTTAGCATCATAGTTAACAGTGAAAGATTGAATATTTTCCCTGTATTCAGGAATAAGTAAACTCTATCTACCCTCTTCATCTCCTAAGGAGCATTAGAAGTCCTAACCAGTGCAATATGGCAAGTACACAAACAAAAAGAAAAAATAAAGCTGTTTCTCTTCATCAATATCTATGTAGAAAAATACCAATAAACTATCAGAAGCTCCTAAAAGCAATTTGTTTTCCAGATCACAGGACCCAAAGTCAACATAACACATCAATTATATTCTAAATACTAATAATAACTAGAGCTTAAAATTATTTTAAAATGACTGTTTAAATTAGCAGTAAAAATGGTGCAGAGCCAGGATGGCAGCATGAGTAGGGCAGCAGAAATCTCCTCCCAAAACCACATACATCTATGAAAATATAACAAAGACAACTCTTCCTAGAATAAAGACCAGAGGACACAGGACAACATCCAGACCACATCCACACCTGCGAGAACCCAGTGCCTCGCGAAAGAGGTAAGATACAAACCCTGGCCCAGTGGGTCCTGACCACCCCTCCCCCCAGCTCCCGGGGGGAGGAGAGGGGTCTGAGCGGGAGGGAGAAGGAGCCCAGGACTGCTGAACACCCAGCCCCAGCCATCCGGACCAGAGTTCAGACACAGTGCACGCGCGGGGCCCTGGGTACTAGGGAAACAGGGCAGCAAGTCCGGTGAGCGGGTGCCTGGGGCTGGCGCTGGAGAATAGAGAAAAACGAGTGGCCATTTTTTGTGTGTGTGGTCACTGTTTTGTTTTGGCGGGTGCTTTTTGGAAGTTTTAAAGGGGCAGGGCAGGACACTTAGTCCAGAGGTAGGGAATCTGAGGATCTCTGGGCACTCTAATCCCCTGGGCTGCAGGGAGCACGGAGGCCCCTTACAGAGATAAATAGCCTCCCGGCCGCTCCCCCTTCAACACAACTCCACCTCTGTGGAGCAGCAGCCCGAGCCAGGCCACACCCACTGCAAGAGCAGAGATAAACTCCATAGCACCCGGGCAGGAAGCAGAAGCCCTGTCTGCATGCAGCTACCCAGCACAAGCCACTAGAGGTCGCTATTCTCCCAGGAGAGGACGGCCACAAACCAACAAGAAGGGAAGATCTTCGAGCCATCACTAGTCACAGCTCTGCAAACTATTCCTATCACCATGAAAAGACAAAATTACAGGCAAACCAAGATGACAGAGACACCAGAGAAGGAGACACTCCTAACCAGTCTTCCTGACAAAGAATTCAAAATAAAAATCATAAACATGCTGACAGAGATGCAGAGAAATACGCAAGAAAAATGGGATGAAGTCCGGAGGGAGATCACAGATGCCAGAAAGGAGATCACAGAAATGAAACAAACTCTGGAAGCATTTATAAGCAGAATGGATAAGGTGCAAGAGGCCATTGATGGAATTGAAACCAGAGAACAGGAATGGATAGAAGCTGACATCGAGTGAGATAAAAGGATCTCCAGGAATGAAACAATATTAAGAGAACTGTGTGACCAATCCAAAAGGAACAATACCCATATTATAGGGGTACCAGAAGAAGAAGAGAGAGGAAAAGGGAAGGAAAGTATCTTGGAAGAAATAATTACTGAAAACTTCCCCAAACTGGGGGAGGAAATAATCGAACAGACCATGGAAATACACAGAACCCCCAACAGAAAGGATCCAAGGAGGACAACACCAAGACACATAGTAATTAAAATGGCAAAGATCAAGGAGAAGGAAAGAGTTGTAAAGGCAGCAAGAGAGAAAAAGGTCACCTATAAAGGAAAACCCATCAGGCTAACACAGACTTCTTGACAGAAACCCTACAGGCCACAAGAGAATGGCATGATACATTTAATACAATGAAACAGAAGGGCCTTGAACCAAGGATACTGTATCCAGCATGACTGTCATTTAAATGTGATGGCATGATTAAACAATTCCCAGACAAGCAAAAGCTGAGGGAATTTGCCTCCCACAAACCACCTCTATAGGGCATCTTACAGGGACTGCTCTAGATGGGAGCACTCCTAGAAAGAACACAGAACAAAACACCCAACATATGAAGAATGGAGGAGGAATAAAAAGGGAGAGAAGAAAAGAATCTCCAGACAGTGTATATATAACAGCTCAATAAGCGAGCTAGGTTAGGCGGTAAGATACTAAAGAGGCTAACCTTGAACCTTTGGGACCACGAATCTAAAGCCTGCAATGGCAATAAGTACATATCTTTCAATAGTCACCCTAAATGTAAATAGACTGAATGTACCAATCAAAAGACACAGAGTAATAAAATGGATAAAAAAGCAAGACCCATCTATATGCTGCTTACAAGGAACTCACCTCAAACCCAAAGACATGTACAAACTGAAAGTCAAGGGATGGAAAAACATATTTCATGCAAACAATAGAGAGAAAAAAGCAGGTGTTGCAATACTAGTATCAGACAAAATAGACTTCAAAACAAAGAAAGTAACAAGAGATAAAGAAGGGCACTACATAATGATAAAGGGCTCAGTCCAACAAGAGGATATAACCATTCTAAATATATATGCACCCAACACAGGAGCACCAGCATATGTGAAACAAATACTAACAGAACTAAAGGGGAAAATAGACTGCATTGCATTCATTTAAGGAGACCTCAACTCACCACTCATCCCAAAGGATAGATCCACTGGGGAGAAAATAAATAAGGACACAGAAGCACTGAACAACACAGTAGAGCAGATGGACCTAATAGACATCTCTAGAACTCTACATCCAAAAGCAACAGGATACATTCTTCTCAAGTGCACATGGATCATTCTCCAGAATAGACCACATACTAGCCCACAAAAAGAGGCTCAGCAAAATCCAAAATATTGAAATTCTACCAACCAATTTTTCAGACCATAAAGGTATAAAAGTAGAAATAAATTCTACAAAGAAAACAAAAAGGCTCACAAACACATGGAGGCTTAACAACATGCTCCTAAATAATCAATGGATCAATGAAAAAATTAAAATAGAGATCAAGGAATATATAGAAACAAATGACAACAACACAAAGCCCCAAATTCTCTGGGATGCAGCGAAAGCAGTCTTAAGAGGAAAGTATATAGCAATCCAGGCACACCTGAAGAAGGAAGAACAATCCCAAATGAATAGTCTAACATCACAATTATCGAAATTGGAAAAAGAAGAACAAATGAGGCCTAAAGTTATCAGAAGGAGGGACATAATAAAGATCAGAGGAGAAATAAACAAAATTGAGAAAAATAAAACAATAGCAAAAATCAATGAAACCAAGAGCTGGTTCTTTGAGAAAAAATTCATATGGAAACACCAAAGACCCCAAATAGCCAAAGCAATCCTGAGAAAGAAGAATAAAGTAGGAGGGATCTCACTCCCCAACTTCAAGCTCTACTACAAAGCCACAGTAATCAAGACAATTTGGTACTGGCACAAGAACAGAGCCACAGACCAGTGGAACAGACTAGAGACTCCAGACATTAACCCAAACATATATGGTCAACTAATATTCGATAAAGGGGTCATGGACATACAATGGGGAAATGACAGTATCTTCAACGGATGGTGCTGGCAAAACTGGACAGCTACATGTAGGAGAATGAAACTGGACGATTGTCTAACCCCATGTACAAAAGTAAATTCAAAATGGATCAAAGACCTGAATGTAAGTCATGAAACCATAAAACTCTTAGAAAAAAACATAGGCAAAAACCTCTTAGACATAAACATGAGTGACCTCTTCTTGAACATATCTCCCTGGGCAAGGAAAACAACAGCAAAAATGAACAAGTGGGACTATAATAAGCTGAAAAGCTGCTGTACAGCAAAAGACACCATCAACAGAACAAAAAGCAACCCTACAGTATGGGAGAATATATTTGTAAATGACAGATCTGATAAAGGCTTGACATCCAAAATATATAAAGAGCTCACATGCCTCAACAAACAAAAATCAAATAATCCAATTAAAAAATGGGCAGAGGAACTGAACAGACAGTTCTCTAAAGAAGAAATTCAGATGGCCAACAGACACATGAAAAGGTGCTCCACATCGCTAGTCATCAGAGAAATGCAAATTAAAACCACAATGAGATATCATCTCACACCAGGAAGGATGGCTACCATCCAAAAGACAAACAACAACAAATGTTGGCGAGGCTGTGGAGAAAGGGGAACCCTCCTACACTGCTGGTGGGAATGTAAATTAGTTCAACCATTGTGGAAAGCAGTATAGAGGTTCATCAAAATGCTTAAAACAGACTTACCATTTGACCCAGGAATTCCACTCCTAGGAATTTACCCTAAGAACACAGCAATCAAGTTTGAGAAAGACAGTTGCACCCCTATGTTTATCGCAGCACTATTTACAATAGCCAAGAATTGGAAGCAACCTAAATGTCCATTGGTAGATGAATGGATAAATAAGATGTGGTACATATACACAATGGAATACTACTCAGCCACAAGAAGAAGGCAAATCCTACCATTTGCAGCAACATGGATGGACCTGGAGGGTATTATGCTCAGTGAAATAAGCCAAGCAGAGAAAGAGAAATACCAAATGATTTCACTCATCTGTGGAGTATAAGAACAAAGGAAAAACTGAAGGAACAAAACAGCAGTGGAATCATAGAACCCAAGAATGGACTAACAGTTACCAAAGAGAAAGGGGCTGGGGAGGATGGGTGGGTAGGGAGGGATAAGGGGGGGAGAAGAAGGGGGGTATTAAGATTGGGCATGAATGTGGGGGGTGGGAGAAAGGGGAGGGCTGTACAAGACAGAGAAGACAAGTAGTGATTCTACAGCATTTTGCTATGCTGATGGACAGTGACTGTAAAGGGGTTTATAGGGGGGACCTGGTATAGAGGAGAGCCTACTAAACATAATATTCTTCATGTAAGTGTAGATTAAAGAGAACAAAAAAAAAGAAAGAAAGAGAAGGGGGATTACTCCCTGATAGGACAAAACTAACTGTAAATCAACGATTAATGCATGCTTTAAATATCCTTAATTTTGATCACTTAAAGGGTGTCAGATGATCAGCTATGGAGGTACACTTTTCTGATAATATTCCTTTCTCTTAAAAAAAGAAAAAAAAAAGCAGTTCCTGTGTGGTGACCTCCAATGAGTTCTACACAATGGTATAGAGGGCATATCAAAGTGTGGGCAAAGGGTCGTGTTTATACAGAGGATCAAAGCCTAATTTGGCTACCCAGAAAATGAACTAAGATACGATATGAAGAAGAACTTCCAACATCAGCACTCTCTGGAAGAGACATACCAGAAGATGATCATCAAAAAACCTCAACAAAGATCCAGGCAATGCTGCAGTTGTAGCTGCATTCATCCCACCGGTTCCTGGACTTGCCATTGGAATGAAGAAGGAGATAGCTAAGCTGGCCTGTGCATACAGTAAAACAACAAATTTGACTGGATCTATACTGTTGGAACTCAACCAAGAATTAGGAGAAGTACAAGTTGTAGCGCTCCAAAATCTTACAACTACAGACTATCTGTTGTTAAAAGAACAAATGGGATGTGAACAGTTCCCAGGAATTTGTTGTTTTAATTTGTCTGATTTTTCTCAGACTGTTCAAGTACAGTTGGACAATATCCATTATATCATAAACAAATTTTCACAAATACGTAGGGTACCTAACTGGTTTTTTTGGCTTCACTGGAGATGGCTGGTAATTATAGAGTTGCTTTGTTTATGTCACCGTATTCCTATAATGTTAATATGTGTGCGCAAGTTAGTTAGTAGTTTAAAACCTATACATACTTAAGGTACTCTACAAGAAGATATGTCAAAGAAGTAATCAATCCTCCCATGTTTCCTTCATATGCTACATCTATAGCTTTTCTTCTTCCTTTCTAATTACAACCCTTAATTAGAATTCGTGCCTCATATCGAATTTACCGAGTATCATAATTCCTCCAGGTGGTAAAGATACCTCAAGACAAGTGATGGGCATAGAAGCCACAAGGCATAAATCTGCAAAGAAGTAAAAAGCTAACCTTTTCAAACAATATGGCTTCTCTCTCACTTACCAACTTTACATTTCCCTGTATGGCCCTGGAAGATGACTGGTTAGCCAGAGACGGGTAAGATTCCTCAAGGGAGGAACAACCTAAGACAGGCACAGTCACAGGGGGGGCCATCAGGTGAGAAATTGGGGATCAGCAGAGGTGAGGCTTAGAACCTCACCCCCCCTGTTTTGAGAGAAATCTTCTGCATCTGTGGATATATTATTGCCCTTGTCTAGCTTGGATTAACACATAGTCTACAGGCACACACCTGATCATCTACATTTGCTCTCTTACAACACTAAACTATGTTTTCTACCTTTATCTTGCATCTACCTACCACCTCAGCATTTTATTTAAAAAAATAATAATAATAATAAAGGGAGAAATTTGGGATTCACATATAAATCAAGTATAAAAATCAAACAAATATTAATATTTGACCTGATTGTTTATAGTTCATAATGCAGGATCAAAACCGAAAGTTTCTGTGATGACTGCCCTTGTACTGTTCACCATGTAAGAACTTATTCACTGTGTAAGAATTTTTTCACCATGTAAGAACTTGTTCGTTATGCTTCAGAAGATTAGAGACTGACGAGAATTAGGCTGGGGGTGGGTTAATGATTGTGCATTGAGCATTGACTCCCCTATGCAGAATTTTATTGTTGTTAATAACCATTTGATCAATAAATGTGAGAGATGCCCTCTCAAAAAAAAAATATTAAAAATGAAATAAAATATGTGCAAAAACTATATTCTGAAAACCTCAAGACACTGATGAAACAAATCAAACCTGGCCTAAAAAACAGAAATGTACATTGTTCATGTATTAGAAAACTAACTTTAAAATATAGATTTTCTTAATATGATCTTTATACTCAATATAATCCTTATGAAAAAAACTAATAGGACTTTTTGTAGATATTAATGGGGCAAAACAATGTTGAAAAGGAAGGACAAAGTTGGAGGACTCACTATACCCACTACAGAGATATAGTAATCAAGACAATGTAGCATTTTTGAAAAGACAGATACTGATCAAGGAACAGTATAGAGAGCCCATAAATCACTCTTAGAAATACAGGTTAACTGATTTTAAACAAAGATACAAAGGCAATTCAAATGGAAAAGTTTAGTGTTTTCAATGGTGCTAGACTGGACATCTATATTAAAAATAAATATCTTGACCTGTAATTCACATCTTATTCAAAAGTTCTCAGGACAGATAATAGATCTAAATGTATACCCTCAAACTAAAATATTCTAACAGAAAATATGAATGATCTTGGGTAGACAGAGAGATTGTGACAGACATCAAAGCCACAAAAAATACATGTATAAATTGGAGTCCAGGGAAATGAAGAACATCTGTTCTTTGAAAAAGGCACTTGAAAATAACATAAATTGATGCTACAGACTTTAAAAATCACTTTTCTGGCAAAAGATGTGTAACAATGGTATATAAAGAAGTCACGAAACAACTCAATTAAAAAACAAACAAAAGATTGAAACAGATACTTCACCAAATACAGATGGCAAATAAGCATTGAAAATATTCTCAATATGACTGACCATTATTGACATACATATTAGAAGCACAATGAGTAACTTGCAGTTTCAGTTCCGCCATCTAAAGACCACACAAGCTATCACCCCTTTCCTTATAATAAGAAAAAGCTGAAAAAAAACAAAAATCAAGGCCTTGCCTCAGGCCCATCAGAGAATTGCGGTCACAAGGCAAATTGCCATACTAAAATCTGGAAAGATGGATGAACATAGAAAATTGCAGCTGAGATCAGCTTCCTCAAACAAAAGCCACTTAAGATGAAAAGTAGAATACTTAAACGGAAATTTTGACATATTGCTGAGGCCGAATGTAATGTAGGCCAGCATTTGAGTAAGTAATTTCTGGGTGCCAGTCTTAAGGCAGAACCCACATTGTCATGGGTTCTGTCTCTAGAAATCCCACCAGGATTCATGGTGAGAAATAAAGAAAAATTTCCTTGTGTTTCTGGCAGAGGAAGGCAAATAATAAACTATGTAGTGTACTCAGAGAGTTCTCCATAACAAAGGCCTACTCTGCAAGGGAAACAGTTTACCAGTAACTCGTCCCACAAGTGGGGAAGGTGATCACCTAAGTCTGACCCCCTTTAGCTTTGTCATCTTACCTCTAAGGGTTAAAAGTGAGAAACCCTTGTGAATGTCATAGCCTAGGAACACAGGCCCATTAAATTATGAAGATCTAATGATAAGATTATAGATAACTACACCCCCACACACCTTACCACCACACCAAGAGGATTCCAGTGGATAATAGCTGAAATAACTGTAAGATGCCAACTCTCTCTGAGGAGTACTTAGGGAAGCCCAAAGTCAAGAAGGGAGAAAAAACCCAGGAACATTGAAGGAGTCTGAATACCATAGCACATACTGATAAAGCAAATATTAAATACAGCCCAAATCCCAGTCAGATTAAAATAAAGAGGCCTATGCACCTCAATTCCCATAACTAATACATCATGTCCAGCCTTCTACAACAATAGAAAATATATAAAATGTCATAAAAGGCAAGAGAAAATAAAGTCTGAATAGATAAAACATGCATCAGAATCCACTCAGATATGACACAGATTTTGCAATTACCAGACAGGGAATTTAAAATAATTGACATGTTATGGTTTTGATTTAAAAAGTAAACAATAGGCAGGAACAGATGGTAAATAAAGATGGAAACTCTAAGAAATGTTCAAAAGGAAATGTTACAAGTTAAAAATACTATAACTGATAAAGGCCATATATGATAAACCCACAGCCAACATCATACTGAACAGCGAGAAGCTGAAAGCTTTTCCTCTGAGAGCGGGAACAAGACAGGGATGCCCACTCTCCCCACTGTTATTTAACATAGTACTGGAGGTCCTAGCCACGGCAATTAGACAAAACAAAGAAATACAAGGAATCCAGATTGGTAAAGAAGAAGTTAAACTGTTACTATTCGCAGATGACATGATATTGTACATAAAAATCCCTAAAGACTCCACTCCAAAACTACTAGAACTGATATCGGAATTCAGCAAAGTTGCAGGATACAAAATTAACACACAGAAATCTGTGGCTTTGCTATACACTAACAATGAACCAATAGAAAGAGAAATTAGGAAAACAATTCCATTCACAATTGCATCAAAAAGAATAAAATACCTAGGAATAAACCTAACCAAAGAAGTGAAAGACCTATACCCTGAAAACTATAAGACACTCTTAAGAGAAGTTAAAGAGGACACTAATAAATGGAAACTCATCCCATGCTCCTGGCTAGGAAGAATTAATATCGTCAAAATGGCCATCCTGCCCAAAGCAATATACAGATTTGATGCAATCCCTATCAAATTACCAACAACATTCTTCAATGAACTGGAACAAACAGTTCAAAAATTCATATGGAAACACCAAAGACCCCGAATAGCCAAAGCAATCCTGAGAAGGAAGAATAAAGTGGTGGGGATCTACAAAGCCATAGTAATCAAGAGAATTTGGTACTGGCACAAGAACAGAGCCACAGACCAATGGAACAGAATAGAGACTCCAAACATTAACCCAAACATATATGATCAACTAATATTCGATAAAGGGGCCATGGATATACAATGGGGAAATGACAGTCTCTTCAACAGATGGTGCTGGCAAAACTGGACAGCTACATGTAAGAGAATGAAACTGGACCATTGTCTAACCCCATACACAAAAGTAAATTCAAAATGGATCAAAGACCTGAATGCAAGTCATGAAACCATAAAACTCTTAGAAAAAAACATAGGCAAAAATCTCTTGGATGTGAACATTAGCGAGTTCTTCATGAATATGTCTCCCCAGGCAAGGAAAACAAAAGCAAAAATGAACAAGTGGGACTATGTCAAGCTGAAAAGCTTCTGTACAGCAAAGGACACTATCAATAGAACAAAAAGGTACCTTACAGTATGGGAGAATATTTTCATAAATGACAGATCCAATAAAGGCTTGACATCCAAAATATATAAAGAGCTCACGCTCCTCAACAAAGAAAAAGCAAATAATCCAATTAAAAAATGGGCAGAGGAACTGAACAGACAGTTCTCCAAAGAAGAAATTCAGATGGCCAACAGACACATGAAAAGATGCTCCACATCACTAATTATCAGAGAAATGCAAATTAAAACCACAATGAGATACCACCTCACACCAGTAAGGATGGCCACCATCCAAAAGACAAACAACAACAAATGTTGGCAAGGTTGCGGAGAAAGGGGAACCTTCTTACACTGCTGGTGGGAATGTAAATTAGTTCAACCATTGTGGAAAGCAATATGGAGGTTCCTCAAAATGCTCAAAATAGACTTACCATTTGACCCAGGAATTCCACTTCTAGGAATTTACCCTACGAATGCAGCACTCCAGTTTGAAAAAGACAGATGCACCCCTAAGTTTATTACAGCACTATTTATAATAGCCAAGAAATGGAAGCAACCTAAGTGTCCATCAGTAGATGAATGGATAAAGAAGATGTGGTACATATACACAATGGAATATTATTCAGCCATAAAAAGAAAATAAATCCTACCATTTGCAACAACATGGATGGAGCTAGAGGGTATTATGCTCAGTGAAATAAGCCAAGTGGAGAAAGACAAATACCAAATGATTTCACTCATATGTGGAGTATAAGAACAAACGGAAAACTGAAGGAACAAAACAGCAGCAGAATCACAGAACCCAAGAATGGACTAACAATTACCAAAGGGAAAGAGACTGGGGAGAATGGGAGGGTAGGGAGGGATAAGGGCGGGGAAGAAGAAAGGGGGTATTATGATTAGTCTCTTGCAGGTAGCATATAGATGGGTCTTGTTTTTTTATCCATTTAGTGACTCTGTCTTTTGATTGGTGCATTCAGACCATTTACATTTAGGGTGCTTAATGATATATATGTACTTATTGCCATTGCAGGCTAAGATGTGTTTTTGCTATAACCTGTCAGAAAGACCTGAACAATACTTTTTTTTTCCTTTTTGCTTTATTTACTTTATTTACATATGAAAATAAATAACTATTTAAAACATCTATCAATAGACATATCCCTAACTTGCTATATGTGAATTTCCTACTAGCTTTCAAAGAATTATAATTACTTTAGTGGTGTGAATACCAGACAGTTGTATTCAAGAGCTTAGATCACTCCTTAAAAGTGAAATGCTCAGTTTAATTGAGTAGTGGTCAAAGTTCAGTCAAGATAAGGGGAAATATTCTTCAGGGAGCTGTATGCAGAGACATGTACTGTGTGCCAGAGCAGGAAAGTCAGTATTAGGAATATAGCTTAGAGGATATATCCCAAGGGCACAACTTGTCCTGTTTTTCAACACCATACAAGTAAGAAGTTCTCCTAGGTCCAAGATTTTTGTATCATAGCTCAGTGATAACAACTGTTATTATATAATTTTCTCTCCTTGTTCTAACTCTGTGCTTACAAGTCAATTAGTGATTATAATTTAGCCCCCATTTATATGGACATATGTAAATGTTTTTATTCTATACACATGTACACATAAACACATACATACACACACATGTGAGAGAGAGACAGAGAGAATCAGTGCATGAGAGTTAGCTAATACCTGCTCAGGAGAGCATATTGTTAAGTTTTCGGGAATTTTACAAGCTAGCTGACATGTTAGTAGCTTTAATTCTGTCCTAAAGTAATTTACACCTAAAAATAAGTGCTACATATAAGTTCTCTCCTCCCCTACCCACACCAAAAGCCTATTGTTAAACATTTATCAGCATACCAACAAATTTTTTTATTTGCTAGATCATTTCTCAGAGCACTAAAATAATTGAGTTTCTGGGATTTGAAAAGCTGAGACCTTGACATTCATATATAAAGAGCCTAATAAAATAGTACAATCATAACACCCATCACTTATTACCACTATGTGACAAGCACCCAAAGATATTCCCTTTCAATCATCACAACAACCCAGCAGTTAGTTGTTCTAATACCGCTGTTTTACATTTGAAAGATCTAGGAAGCTCAAGCAATGGGGTAGAGCTTCATAATTGTCTCCATGAGATTTCACGTCTGAGCTATCAACTGGCCTCCATCGTTAACAATTAGGCCTTTCTTTTATTACAGGAGTAAATAAATGGGCTTAATAGTAAGTTATAGTGAATATAATGTAATCACTTATCTAATATTTGTTAGAAATTTTTGTTCCTTGAAATGTTTCAAGATTAGTATTAGGAATATCATTTATCTTTTCTAGAACCAAATGAATATTTGGGGTAAGATGGCACTTTTAGCTCTAAGACAATATGGTTTTGTATTAGTATAATGAATATATGGGAATGCCAACTCCAGAAAGATTCTAATAATAGAAACGTAAATCCAAAAGCTTTTATATTACTTTAGTTGTGTAACTTATTTTACTTTACTTTTATTTAACCTTAATTATATAACTTATTGGTTAACAGGATAATTTTGAAGTTAGCCTTGGATTTGAAATCCATATATCCTCAGTTCTAGTTATGCTAGTAGTCAAGTTGCTTAACCCAAAAGATCATTAATTATTTAATCTAAAATGGTTAACCCCACCTATCCCAATCCTAACCCCAGGTTGATGTAAGGCTTTAATATATTAATGTATGTGAATTGCTAAACACAGTACATGGTACAGAGTAATCAGTAATTAGTATTAGTTTCGTTATTTAAGGAAGCACATTAACTGCACTTGCAGCAATATAATGGAAGATAACAGCATATATCACTTAAGCATTATTCTCATTGTATAACTCATACACATAGCTCATATGTTTCTTCATAGATTTAGCAGTGAGTAAAAAATAATATATAATTATTAAATAATTTGGAACAAATTAGCCAGAAAAGGTAATGATATTTTGGTGTACAAATATAAAAATCACTGTTGACATGTCATAAATATATTTAAATAACACTTCAAAAACAAGGATGTTTTCATGGTCTTTTCTGAGTAGTTGATTGCCATAGTTAAATGGGCTTGAACTAAAATGACTTTACTCCAACGAGAAAATGATCAACCACAATTATCTTAAAATATACTGCATATGTCAGATGCTCTCAGTTATTCTGTTTTCCTTCGTTACAATTTAATTTCTTTGAACATTTGTCCTTTCTTAAACTATAGAAAATGCAGAACTAAATATGTATCTCAAGGAGAGGGCTAAGAAGGTTTATTTTCTATATTTGAGACCTGTACCTTGATGACCTCAATAGCTTGTCAAATGTATTCAGAGATACCTTAAAAGGCCATACTCTACTGAATTGTCTTTTTGAATTATTATATGAAAATAAGAGAAGTTTTGGAAAATTTTCAGAGCACGGTCCCCCACAGCTTTGTTTATTTAGGCATCCAGTATACAAACTGCAAATCTATTTCAGCATGAGGCTACTGCTCTAGCAAAAGTATGATTAAACGAATAATTGGTGAATACTCTTGTGAAACATATGCTCTAAAAAACAGTATGGGCTTGTCTGCTGGCAAGAGAGAGGAATATTAGTTAGTGTTCTTAGACTATATAAATTTCTCTAAAATAAGTAGATGTGTTGTTTCCATACAAAACATAAGAGTCAATAGAGCCTAATAGCTAAACACATAGATTTTGCAATCAGATGGACCTTGGTTTAAATTTGAGACCTGACACTCACCAGCTTTGTATGTTACATACATTGTTTTAGTATGTTTCAAGTTCTTATCTATAAAATAGATGTAAATAATAGTCTACCTCATAGTGTACCTGTGAGGACTAATTGAGAAAATTAATACAGAGTATACAGCAAAATATCTGGCAGAAAAATGGGCTCATAAATAAGAGCTATTGTTATTTAAGAAATATTCTTTCTCTACTGATAGTAAATCTAATATCATTTTTAGGAAATAAACATCTTTGGGAGATCAATATTAAAGTTCTTAGCATATTACACTTTATCTAGCAACAACTTAGCAAAAGCTATGACAGCTGAGATAGTGAGAAAGGTGCATCCAAGAGACACCTAACAAACAGCATCAGTGAAGACAGATGGGGCACTACAAAGAATAGTAGGCTTCAGTGACAATCTTGGCATATTTCACAATTTTGCTTGAGGCAAACCTTACAACACCATTAAAATTTTCTTCACGTGTTATCTCTAGCCCACTCTAAATGTAACCACATCTGATACTCTTATCTATAAAGATATAAACCTAAGCAAAGGGGAGAGGGAGGTGCATGGAGGAACAGCAGACACTCTTCTCCATCTTGAGATATTTCAAATGCAAAGGAGAGAATGGATGTTAATATGTTTTCTGATACACTAAGATAACATAGCACTGGGTAGATTACTCTCTAATGTAATGCAGAAATATATTTGAAGAATGTACCATACAAACATAAAACATTAATTATTAATCTAAAGACAACTCTAGTATTACAAAACCAGATGTCTCTAATTATATCATGAAAGATTATGAAATATCCAAGTACATTTCTGTTCATTTTCATTAAATAATATACCATGTGAATGTTGCCATATATAGCAAACTGAATAGTAAAAATAGCTCTCTACAAGCAACTTTAAAAGAACAGATTATTTGCAGCCATATAGTAATTAAATGCTAGATATAAATCCACCATCAGAATTCATGCTGAATGAAACAAAGATAGACCCAACATTAGAATTCTTCCAGTTGTAAGCTCTGGTCTTAATGAGCACTGTTGCTCAGACACCTCCTTGCTCAGTACTTCTCAACCCTGGCTGCAAGTTAGAGTCATTTGAGGATCTTTTGAAAACATATCCATCATCAGAAATACTGATTTGATATTGTGTGAGCGGTACATAGATACTGTTGTATACTTTTTATTTTGAAATTATTTCAAACTTACAAAATAAAATTGCAAGGAGAAAACCAAGAAATCCCATATACCCTTCATCCAGAGATCCCATTCAAGTTTGGCCAACTGTCCCAGTAATGTTCTTTATAGCAAAATGACTGAAGCCAAGATGATCTGTTCTACTTGGCTGTTTTATCTCTTAAGTCTGAAAGAGTTCCACAGTTCTTCCTTGACCTTACTGACTTTAAAATTTGTTAATATAAGCCAGTTGTTTTTTAGAATATCCTTCAGGTTGGGCTTGTCTGATGTTGCCTTATGACTAGATTCAAGTTATGCATTTTGGCAGAAAAGTCACCAAGTTAGATGGTCTCTTCTCATTGTATTCCATCAGGTAACACATGTCAGTTTGTTCCATCCCTGATGAGAACTTTGATCACTTGTTGGAAGTCTTGATTATGTTCTGCTAAAGTAACTCCACTCTAAAGTGCTCTTTTCCCATTGTATTTATAAATATTTTGTGGGAGGATGCTTTTGGACTACATCAATATCCTCTTTGTTATTAAACTTTCAGTCACTAGTTTCAACATCCATTGATGTTCTCTGTTGGCCAAATTATTACTATGGTAGTTTCCAAGTTGTGATTTTTCAATTCCATCATTACTTCTACATTTATCATTTGGTACTCTGTAAGTAAAACTTTCTCATCTCCACACTGATGTGCTCACTTATTTTGTGAGCAGATAGCTAGGCAGAAAAAAGAATAATGGGGACCTTAGAGTGAAAGTTAACATTGCCTGCTAAGTTATTTTGCAGAAAAAGATGTTTCTGAAAGTGCTGACCACAGAGACTGCACAACAGCTGCTAATTGCAAGTGTCATCTTCAGGAGTTTCCCTGACTACTGCCTGAAGGCCACCCTCCCTGTTGCCAAGCACTGAGAGCTTTGACCAGCTGCTACTTCCCTTCTGTACATCAATCAGAATTATACTGAGTTTTCACCTTATTTTCATAATCCATGCACCAATCAGAACTGTACTTTGTTTTCACATTTTTTGAATACAGGGACCAAAATGAGAAGTGACTAAAGCCTGTAAAAAGAGTTGCCCTGTGCTTACTTTAGGAGACATTGCTTTGGGAGATATCCCCAGTGTACTCCTAACTTGCTGCAAGTAACAAACTTTCCTTTCCTTTCTCACTTTTTGAGTCCTTTGAGCTGGCAGGACAGCTGATACTCAGCTGATACTCAGAGAGCTGAGGTGAATCCCTTGCTAGCCGACACTCAAAATCTCTTGAGAGCTGACACTAAAGAATGAACCCTTTTTCTTGGGTTACAATTTCACTGCAGACTCATAAATTTTCCCTTATATATTCTTCTTTTATATAATGGGATATAATACAATGCTACCCATTACTTTCAGCATTTATTTAGATGCCCAAATTGCCCTAGACTTGGCAGAGATCTCAACCTTCAAGCTGGCATCTGTATTTTTTTTGACATGGCCCCAGCATTATTTGGACACTTCCTTATTTCTGTCACAGCAAGTGACCAGAGATAGGAAAGGAGGGAAGATGGAAAGAAGGAAAGGGAGAGTATTAACATTTTAAAAGCTCCTCAAGTAATACTAATAACCAGCTTTGAAATCATTAATAATATCCCTTTCACAACCAATCCTTCCTGCATTTGGCTAGTAATGTTACCTCCCAGATTTATACAGGGGAATGAGACCGGATTTCAACATTTACTTGTCATTATCACCCTAGTGCCTTACTGTTTCTTAATGCCAATTAATATGAGAGTTAGGAAAGTTTCTTTTTGCAAGTAGGCATGCTTTTTTAAAAATAACCAGAAAAGTGCTCCACAAATGCAAAGAAAACTTGCTGTCTATATCTGGACAAATCGATATGCAAATGAATGCATCTCAAATGAGCCATATCCCATGTACTCAGATATAGCTCAAAATCTCTAAATACAGATTAGGGACTTGTAATTTTTCCCATATGGTTCATAAGTATATATTTTTTTGTAGGTGAATGGGATATAATTCTTTATTTTCCTGCTTCCAAAGAAAATAGAGAACAAATTGCGGCTTGGAACATAGGCAAGACCATTTACTTTTCATGTTAGGATTCTTCAAACAAAACCAAAAGGTTAGACTTGAATTTTTGACCCCAACAAAGAATATACTGGATTTTAAAAGTTTTCTCTTTTTTTTCTATTAGAGACATAAATCCTGAAAGACTCTGACAGAATATCAAGAAAATACCTCTCCAAAGAAACCTATGTCTGGGGAGAAAGAAGAACATTTATATAATATTTCAACTTACTGAAAAACAGTGCAGAATTGAACAGATGCCGAAGCACATTTTGCTTATCATAATCCACAGGGCATGGCAACACCCTGTGGATTTGTTTTCAGCCAAAACCATGAAGAGTTATGTCAATGAAATATCTTTGCTGTCATGGTGGGTGTTCTGAGCACTCTGAGCATATCAGCGCTATACAGTCTCACCATTCAGGAGAAGCAGATGGCCGATGTTAGGGGGTCATTTTCTCCAATTCTTCTGCCCAACTGGACTACACATCATGCAGTTCTTTTCCATAAACGTCGTTACTTTACGCATTCTCCAAACCTGATTCTGACTCAGTATTCTGTCTGTGGTTAAAGGGTCCAGCCAGTTGTTGTAAGCTCCCTAAAGCCTCCCATGACTCTCCCCACACTCACTTCTATTAGAAATTGACTTGTCCTTCCTCTTCACTTTTTACCCTCAATTTCTTATTTGTCTCAATTATTTCATTTATAGACCTTTTTATATGATCTTCTGAATGTTAGCAGCCATTTCTTATTTTCCTTATTTTTTAGCTCTCACAAAATCTAACACAATGTTGAACATGAATAGCTGATTCAGGAATAAAGGTGAATACAAATCCTGACATGATACTTCATCCCATAGTCTGTTCTCTGAGTTAGGTTAAAGCAAAGGGACTTGATGTTCCCATGAATTCTTTTAAATGCTCTAAACCAGACATCTGAAGGTAAGAAAAAAATGTGCAAGAAGAATATTCAAAAAGAGTTTGGTCAAGTAATTTTCAAAATAGATAAAAGTGTCAGATAATACTACCTCATTGTAACTTTCCTATTTCATTACCCAGTGACATGGGGGTGCAATGCAATAAGCAGTTTTAACTATCTCTAATTAAATGCACCTGCACAGAGAAAGAGCAAAAAGAAACACATTCATTGCCCTGGTAAAGGAATTTGAAAATGCCATCACATAAAGCTTAAATCGTAAGACCCATAACTTTTCTTGAAATTTACCTAGTGCAGAAAATGCAAGATGCTTCCACAGATCTTCCTTCTCTAGAAAGTCTTCAGCAATGATAAAACAGGATAATTTCCCTTTATTCTGACTGAACATGCAATAATTTCTTCATTCAATTCTCTCTAATTCTTCCTCTACCCATACTTTAAAAACAACACTGCTTTTTGGTAGCTCTCTTTTGGGGGCTGGGTAGGTCTTCCAATACTTATATATAACATATATAACTTCATTCTCTGCAATTTGTAGTTATGCCTAGGGATCATGTCTACTTCATATAGAATGTAGTTTATAACATATACACACATCGTGCAACAGTTTCAGTGCCCAGAGTTACTCTGTGACACTACAGAGAGAGGTTCAATGCTCTATTCTAACTAGGAAGACAAACGATAGTGTTTAACTCTCTTCTGGTGAATATAAAAGTGGACTTTATGCATGTGTAGACACTTCCATTGGAGGCTTCCCAACAAAAAGGACAAATATATGTTAATGTGACAAGCCCATGTTCTCTGAGAATGTAAGAGAAATATACTGTGAAAATACAGAAATTAAGGGAGGTAGCTGGGAGTCCAAGGAGTTAGTTCACTTACCCTGTTAGCTTCACTAATATTCCTACCCTTCCTGCCAGTCTTCACCCTCTTTGGCATTTGGAGTTTATTAATATTTTAAGTATGTAATATATGTTATATAAATATGTAAATATTGAAATTCATAGTATATATAAAAATATAGAATACATTATACAAATTTAGTAAACATATATATATATAAAGCATATTTATATATGTTTCACTTTCTCCTAATTAATATATTCCATGCTGAATCCTATTACGCATATAAAAACTACAATGGGCATTATGCTTAAAATATATGTTTGATGTACAATTCAAGAAAACATCAGAAGACAATATTAAGACATTGGCAAACTAATGAGGCCTAAGAGTCTGCAGTTCACTGTAAACTGTGCCAAATACGAAGGATTATATTTGAAGGAAAAAAGATTCATCACAACACATTATGCAAAGTCAGAATAATACTGGAAATAAACCAGACTTCATATGTCACATTCCATTACTCTTTACCTACCAAAGTTATTTAAATGCATAGATGAAATGCGCATCCAACCCCGTTACTCCCTGAGAAGGTATCTGAGCTGGGACACTGATCTCTTGCCCTCCGTACTCCTAGTTCTCAGGCCTTCAGGCCCCGCTGGAATCTACACCAGGGGCTCTCAGGCCTTCTGACTGTAACACCTGCTCTCCTGGGTCTCCAGCTTATAGATGATGGATAGTGGCACTTCTTAGCTTCCATTATCATGGGAGCCAATTCCTTATAATAAATCCCTTTCTAGATATAATATTGGTTCTGTCTTTCTGAAGCACCCTGACTAACATCGCATATGAAGAATTTATTTCAACATTCCTTCAGTAGTACAGCTAGAAGAACCAATACTTATATTTCACTGCTTCAACTTCCTTCTCCTAGATTAGAATGCTGGTTTTCTTTTTTTAAAACACAAACTCTGAGTTTGGGACCAGAGTTAGTCATTTCATTTTTCTTTTCCTCTACCTTTTTTCATAAGAAACCTGCCACCACAGAACACCCTATTTATCATAATGCAAAAAAGTAATTTACCACATAAGAACAGATCTGAGGGGGAATTTCTCAGTATGATATTTAGTAATTTATTCCACCTAAGCTGGTCATTTCTGCAAGTCTGGCAGGCTTGCAATCTCAGAAGACCCTATTTCCTCTCTATTACTGCAATTAAATCTTTCACTCATGACAAGAAGTCTATGTCTCCCTAATTCTCTTTCTAGCTGTCCAAATTCAAGATCATTAAATGTTAACATTTTAAGTGTTCATTTTCAAGAGTTCACATTCATATCTAAATACATGGGAAGACATGCTTAATAACTGATAAAACCACAGGGTTAAGTAGCCAATGCATAGTGCAGAATGAGGAAATGAACAGAGTATAGGAAGTAGCAGGATTTTTCTACGTTGTTTAATAAAAATTATTTTAATTATGCATGTTTTAAAGAAAATGAAAATGAACAATTAAAATGTATTCCCTAGATTACAAGGTACTTATATATGACCTTATATGATTAAAGCAATAACAATAATTAAAAATTCGTGGAGCCATGTGAGATGATCTACAATGCAATTATATAATTTTACAGACACACACACACACACACACACACACACACTCACACTCACACTCACACACACACATACACAGAAAAGGAATCATGATTTTAAGCATTACATAAATTTTCTATTGCCAAGTATGTTTCCCTTTGCTTCATTATGTGTATGTACATGCACACATATGTACCCATATTTTAATCCAGGAATAATATTTTTTCATTTTTTCAACATATCTATATTGCAAAATTTATGACTCAAGTTTTTCTTCATTGTTAATGTTCTTCCTAGATATATGTCCATAAGACCAACATTTATACAACTGGGTATACAATACAAAAATCGGAATGGTAGAAACCTATTCACTTCTGCTCAGGTAGGAAGTAGCAGAATGTCTCTGGTGCAGGAGAAGATATAGTAGAGGCTTGTAGGTGACTGTGGTTCCCTAGGACAGAAATCTCTATGCTCCTTGACATTTGTTACAAAACAGTGTGTCCATTTATAACCTAAATCTATGACTGTTTCAAATTCATTATCAGCCTGCCCTCTGCCTATACCGTAGGTAAATCACAAACCATGTATGAAAATGCATAATGACCTACAAGTTCACTTCAACAAAATTAGTGTGGGACTAATACACAGCAAAAAACATATCTGAAACATTAATTTTATTCAGGAAAAACTATCTCAGGAGAAAAGAATTTAAATCTTAGCAAACTTTGCTCTGAGCCCTGACTCCAATTTTTACTTGTTGCATAGCCTTGGACAAGTCACAGCATTTCTAACAAACACAATCACAACCACTCGATTATTTTTGACTAGAAAAGTGCTAACCACTGGTTTGATCATTTTGTTCTAGCACATGTTCATTTTATTTTAGCTACTACCCTATTGAGGTAGGTTATATTTTCACTTCAATTTTTAAATAAGGTGGAAGTAAGATGTTGAAAGATTAGAAACAAAAACAAAATACCTCCCCAGGACCATGGAGTTATTGAATTGCAGAATTGGGATTCAAACCTGCTCATGCCTTTTGAATAAGTCAGTGTCCTTAACCATTATACTAACTCAGTCTTCCTAGCTTAAAAGTAGAAGTATTAAGAGTAACAAAGTCACTACAAAAGAAAAATGACATCAAGGTAGCTGTAAAATACGTAGCTCCATAAACAGCCATTTCTTCATTACTCATTCTCCCTCTTGTTCTTGGTATTTTTATACACATTTTTTGGGTAATATATTTTGAGTTCCAATTATAGTGCAGGTTTACATACATCCTCTTATCCTAATGGCATAGGGGTCAGTAGAAAGACATAGGGCCAAGAAAGCAGAAGACAGGGTGACATGGTAACTGTAAACAGGGTCAAAATATCTTACTGGCCCTTCAGAATTTTTGACAGACTAATGATTTTTGAAACCTATCTACAAAGCTATCCAAATCCTGGACTACTCTAATAACTGTTTTTCTGAAATCTGAACATGAGGTCACATATTAAAGTGATTTAGGGGCAACTATAACTGAACATCTTAAAGAGCCACAAACATGACATTCTAATTACACACTGATATTTGATCAGAAGTAAAACAAAAGAGTAGGAATTAAACATTGTGAAATGACTTGTTTTCTCCCTCAGTATTCCATCTACTTTACTTTTTTCATAGATATTTTCCTCCTTGACTTTCAATAGTAAAATCAGAGTGGACACTACCTATTTATAGAATATGTATTTCTGGGTCTTACACTGAGGTTACACGTTAGATGATAATGAAGTAGCTGAAGTAATCTGAAGCACTTAAGAGTTACCTTTGAAAAATTCATGTACAAATATAAACTCTCGAGGTGTAATTGTATCTGTAATGCTCTCTGTGCAAATCACAAGGCTTTCCAAAGTGCTTTGTCCCTTGGCCATCTCTATATAGTTGTTTTTTCAACAGATGCACTTTTTCTTTTCTTTTGTGTAATAGTTAATAACTGATTCCAATTTCTGTGACATACTCCACTCTACACAAAGAATAAAAACATGGCTGCAGAGTCAAAGCACGAGGATTTAGGCATCACTGATAATGATTTGTACCTGCAGGCACTCTGAAGCTTTCAGTTTCTTAAACTGCAAAGAAACATTGTTTTTTTTTTAATTTTGAAAAGAATAAACATATATATATATATAAATACACACACATATATATAAAGCATATATATTTTATTTATAATATACATGTAATATATAAAGCATATTTATAATATATATGTAATATATAAAGCATATATTTTTTATTTATAATATATAAATATTACAGATATGAGGATGAAACTCTGTACTACAATTTTTTTTATTCCTAATTAATTTAAGGTTCATTCCATTCAATACCACCAGCCACCTTTTGCCTGGACTGGTCCAGGTCATCTATTCACTTTTCCCACACTCATGAAGGATTCTGATCACTGGCTTTGATTGCTCCACAGCTATGGACTCAATTGTCCCCTCAAAATTCATACATTGAAGCCCTAACCAAAATGGCTGTATCTGGAGATAGGGCTTTTAAGAAGTAATTAAGGTTAACTAAGGTCATAAAATAAAGGTAGGGTCCTAATCCAGTAGAGTAGGTGGCCTTATAAGAAGAAGAATAGAGTTACCTCTCTCTCTCCATGTGCACCTACGGAGGAAAGGCTATGTGAGCACACAGTGAGAAGGCAGCCAGGGAGAGAGCTCTCACTAAAGAGCGAGCACCCAGCTATGCTAGCAGAACCCGACCATGCTGGCACCCTGCTCTTGGACATCCAGCCTTTATAACTGTGAGGAAATAAATGTTTGTCCACCCAGACTACAGTATTTTCTTATGTCAGCCCAAACAGATTAATACACCCACCATATATTAATTAACGATGTTCTTGGGAAAAATAGTCAATTATCTCTGTGCTGGAATTTTCTCACTTTAAAATATAAAAAGATACTATTACCTTTCACAGAAGAGAGTTGTGAAGATGTAAGAATGAAAAAACTCTTTTATCCTTAATTGCTATAAAAAATCCCACAATTCTTACTTTACCTACCATTTCCTTTTCAATTAATAGTATTAGCTATTCATGACAAAAATATCAGACAATTTTCAACTTTTATCTTCATCTTCAATTATATGAAAAGACTGTTCAATCTAGACTGGCTGACACCCATACCTTTCTGTCCTGCTCATATTGTTTTAGATAAGACCCTCATCATCTTTGTCCTGCCCTATTGCAGAAGGCCTTTTAGCTGCTTTTCCTTTTATGGCCCTATGATTTTACCTTCATATCTCTACTATACTTCACTTTCAGTTACTTTTGAAACTTAGATCTGGATTAAAAATAACAAACAGGTAATATATCAATAATTCCTGACATCCCAAACCTAAGACATCTACAAAAAAATCACAGCACCTTTAAGATGCTGACATTTAAGATTGTCTAACAACTTTTTCCAGAATCCCAGGTGTGTGCATAGCAGTGTATTGAGTAAAGTCTTTAGCTAAAGAAGCTGAAACAACTTTCAGCCCTTTGGAAAAAAATAGTGGAAGGACACAGTCTCCTTTTCCCATTATCTGCCCCTGAATTAGAGTCCTGGGTTCTGTGCTAAGCAGAAAACTATTCTTAAAATGGCACTCAAAAGCACATGTAACAAAGAGCTTCATCTTATCTGTCCCAGAGTGACTTTACTCAATACAGGAATTAAAAGATCAAATTGGATTGACCCATTGGTCCTTATTTTCTAACAGGTCCTGGATTCAGGTCAATAGCATTTGGCAGGAACTGAAAGAATACCCATCCATTCCTTTCTTGCTCAATTGCCAAAAACTGTAATATACAAAATAATACACTGTCCCATTTCATTAAACTTAAAATTTATTTTCCCAACTGGCAGAAAAAATTCACTTTCTATTCCCTTGAAGAATGTGTAATTTACTCCCTATTTCCATGTTCATTTACTTATGCAGACATTTCTACTGGTGGGAATTTTTTCACTTTCATTTATAGTTTCATTTTCACTTTCATTTCATAGTAAGTGTTGGGGTTGCAAATTATTCAAGTAAAAGAAAATACAAATTTGAGAAGCATTTTTTTCACATATATTTTCTGATACATGAGTGAAATGTGCAAAAATAAGGAAGTTTTGTTTTTCTTTCATTATCCAAAGAAACAATTATCCAGTGAAGACTGAAGTATTATGCAAAGTTTTAAGATAATGTGTTAATTAACAGAGGTATTGGATTCATATTGATTAGAAATGTAAATATGGAATGAAGAAAGCAGAAAGAATCTCAACTTGAAATTAGGGACAGAAATTGAAAAGGGCTAGGTATGTGGACAAATATAAATAAATAAATTTATTTATTTATTTATTTATTTATTTATTTATTTATTTATTTATGCATTCATTGCATATTCATTTAATTTTATCTACTCACTGTTCTAGAAGTAGTGATTGATAATCAGAAAGAAAACCTGATCTCTGAAATTTAAAGGGTAATAAGATATATACATAAAAAAATACGGGATAGAAGATGGGAAGTGCTATAATAGAAATAGACTATGTTTGGAGGAACTCAAAACAAGAAGAGTATGGCTCTTAATTATACCAAATATAGTTTTTTCAAATAACGTTTGATGATCCTGGTTTAATGAACTTTTCTGAAGATGACTGAAATATTTTGTAATTTTCCAGGAATAGAAAATAAATCTGTTTCAAGTCCCATTCAAACTGCTCACTGAATATTATTTTCTTATGCAATATGAGAATATCACATGTAATGCTCAGTTTTAACAACATAGCTGACTACAGCATTTGGAATCTTACTCCCTGAAATAGTGTACTGATTCAATGTTACACTATTTATCTTATTTCCCCATTCATCTACTCATGGTACCTGTAACATCCACTCTGGAATAAGTCTGCAAAGATTTCTAAAGGTATTGAGAGGCAGTTCATTAGTCTTAGGGTCTTTTGGAGAGCAGTCGGTCTGAATGTTGTTGTTCCCATCTTGGTTTAAAATTACATTGTTACAAATACCCTCATTTACATCATGTAGGCCAATTAATTTAACTAAGAGAGATGTTAGCTTTGGAATTAAGTACATACACTGAATCTTGTTACCTGTTGCAGTCTTCTATTTTTATTACCAGTTTTGTGTTGATTTATTATTTCCCAATATGGAAAACAGGTAAAAATTTTCAGTCTAGTTTATTCTTTTAAGGTAAAATTCCAGTTTTGAGGGAGTAACATTATTGATGTCACTAATAATCAACTGTGTCTTGTAGCTCAAGACTTGCAAGACAATAGCATTTTCTAGAATTCACCATATCAAATATTAGCAGCTACAGTCTAGAATAAATTATGTGTGGGAGAAAGAGAAAAGCAACTGCCTACTGGTGGGATGCCAGAAAGGATCTAACAGTACATCTAGGAGACACCAAATGTAATTGTCCAAATTTTTTCTAGTTAGCCATTAAGTATTAAGTTGTGGTCTATTAGAGCCCTCATCATTCACAACAGATCCATGCATAAAGAAATAAAGCAAAGTTTTTAAAAAAATGTACTAAGAAAAATGTAGACAAATTTGGCTTACAATTAGAATTTTCATCTAAATTTATTTTGCCTGACACTACATAATATTCTATTCAATAGGATACACTGAAATTCTCTCCCTTTTATTGACACCTTACTTCATTGTACCCATAAACCCAATCCTAAACAAAAGCTAAAATTAAGTTCTATCAATAAGACAAAGAGTTAATACCATTTAGTGACTGCTGTATACAAGAAGCTGTTCTAAGAATTTTTCATAAGTGACTCTTTTTAAAAACAGACTTTAAGTTTTAGAGCAGTTTTAGGTTCACAGCAATATTTAGGTTCCCAAATATTCCCTGCCGCACCCATGCACAACCTCTCCCAATATCAATATCCCCCATCAGAGTGGTACATTTGTTCTAATTGATGAATCTATATTGACACATCCATAATTACTGAAAGATCATAGTTTTATTAGAATTTAATCTTATATTTTCTGTGAGTTTAAACAATTATATAATGTCATGTATCTACCATTGCTGTATCCCTCTACTGTATTCTAGTTACTGCCCTATATATTCTGCACTCTGTCTTTTCATCCCACCCTCCCTGCAACCCCTCGCAACCACTGATATTTTTACTGTCTCTACGGTTTTGCCTTTTCTAGGATGTCATATAGCTAGAATCATACAGTATAGAGCCTTATAAGATTGGCTTCTTCCATTTGCTAATATGCATTTAAGTTTTCTCCAAATCTCTTCATGGCTTGATAGCTCATTTCTTTTTAGTGCTGAATAATATTCCATTGTCAGGAGCTACCACAGTTCATTTATACATTCACATCCTGCAGGACGTCTTGGGTGCTACCAAGTTTTGACAATATGAAAAATGTTTCTGTTGCTCCACACCTTCACCAGCATTTGATGTCAGTGTTTTAGATTTTAGCCATTTTAACAGGTATGTAGTTATATCTCATTTGTTTAATTTATATTTCTCTGATGATATGTAATTGGAACATGTATTCATATACTTACTGTCATATGATTATCTTCTTCAGTTAGTTGTAATGCTAAGATATTTGGCCCATTTTTAAGGAGGATTTTTTTTCTTATTGTTGTTTCAAGAGTTCTTTGACCATTTGGATAACAGTCCTTTATCAGATGTGTCATTTGTAAATAATTTCTCCAAGTGTGTGGCTTGTCTTCTTATTCTCTTGACAATGTCTTTCACAGAGCAAAAGTTTTCAATTTTAATGAAGTCCAACTTACCAACTCTTTCTTTCATAGATCATCCCTTGGTATTGTATACCCAACATCATATAGATTTCTGTTATTTTCTAGGAGTTTTATAGTTTTGTATTTTACATTTGAGTGATCTATTTTGAATTAATTTTTGTAAAGGGTTTAAGGTCTTTGCTAGATTCTTTTTTTTTTTGCATGTGGGTATACACTTGTTCAAGCACCATTTGTTAAGGAAATTATCTTTGCTCCATATTATCTTTGCTCCTTTCTTTAATATCAGCTGACTACATTTATGTGAGTTTATTTCTTGATTTTCTTTATGTCCCATTGATTTCTTTGTCTATTCCTTTGCCAATATCACACCATCTTGATTACTGTAGCTTTATAATAAGTCTATAGAAGTAGAATAATATCAGTCTTCTAACTCTGTTCTTCAATATTGTGTTGGCTATTCTGGGTTTTTTTGCTTCTTCATATAAACTTTAGAATCAGTTTGTTAATATCCACAAAATAAATTTGTTGGGATTTTAATTGGGATTGTATTCAATCTATAGATCAAGGTGGAAAAAACCAACATCTTGACAATATTGAGTCTTCCTACACATAAATGTGGAATACCTTTTATTTAGTTCTACTTTGATTTCATTCTTCAGAGTCTGTAGATTTTCTCATACAGATATTGTACATATTTCGTTAGATGTATACCTAAGTATTTAATTTTGGAGGGTGCAAATGTAAATTTCATTGTGCTTTTTATTTCAAATTCTACTTGTCATTGCTAGTATATAGGAAAGTGATTGACTTCTATGTATTAATTTGGTATCCTGCAATCTTGTTATTATTAGTGAATCCTATTGTTCATGGCCATCTTACAGAGTAGTATACATGAGAAAACTGAGAAACAGAAAATTCAAGTACTTTAGTCAAAGTTACAAAGATTAAATTCACACTTTCCTAAGCTAAAGCCTAATATTTAGGCCATGATACTTTTTTGCATTTAAAAAGTTAACATTTCTTCAAAATAAGTACTAAATTCATCATTTTTGATGAGTACTACTTCAATATATTTACACTAGAACTCTATAAGACAGTTTTATGGATAAAACTATAAATTAAACATAGTCACTGACCTCAAAGACCTTGTACCTCAGTATATGAACAATTTTAAAAAATGAAAACTAAGTGCCATTTAATGCATCAAATAAATGAGACACATTGCCGGATGTACAGAAGAATAGAGAGATGGATGGATATATGGTAAAGAAACAAGTAATTTTTTCTAGAACTAGTTATTTGGGTATTCACAGTAAAACTTTCACTTTTTCTGAATGATTGAAAATTTTCATAATAAAATTTGAGAAAAAGATTTTCTAAATATAAGGAAAATTCAGAGCCATTGATACCATAATAAAGATATGCAAAAGATAAATTATCCCTCTTTTTTATCTGCTTTCATTTATTGATTACAACAAAAATATTTCTCCCTGACCTTTTTATGATATCAAATAAAAAAATATATGAAAGAATCCCACATTATATTAAAATATGATATATCTGGGTAACTTAAGAGCTAAAGCCAAATAAAGGACAAAATTGATTCATAGAAGAATATATACACACAAACACAGACGGTACATCCCCAAAGAACATTTAGAAATATGGGGAGAAGGGGAACAACAAACAGATATTCAAAAATGAAGAATAGAAATGGACCAAAAAAATGGAAAAAATGAGGTAAAATTTAATTGAACTGAGAAAAATAATGGAAACTTAACCAAGGAGCTGAAAGACCTGTACTCTGAAAACTGTTAAGTCATTCATGAGAGAAATTAAAGAAGACACAAATAAATGGAAATCTATCCCATGCTCATGGATAGGAAGAATTAATATTGTCAAAATGGCTATCCTACTCAAAGCAATTTACAGAATCAATACAATCCCTATCAAAATACCAATGGTATTTTTCAATGAACTAGAGCAAATAATCCTAAAATTCATATGGAGCCACAAAAGACCACAAATAGCCAAAGCAATCCTGTGAAAGAAGAACAAAGGTGGGGGTATTACACTCCCCAACATCAAGCTATACTACAAAGCTATAGTAATCAAAACAGTGGGGTAGTGGCACAAGAACAGACCCATAGATCAATAGAACAGAATAGAGAGCCCAGAAATAAACCCACATATATAAGGTCAATTAATATATGATAAAGGAGCCATGAATGGGGAAGACAGTACTCTCCAATAACTGGTGCTGGGAAAACTGGACAGCTACATGCAAAACAGTGAAACCGGATTACTGTCTAACTCCATATACAAAAGTAAACTTGAAATGGATTAAAGACCTAAAAGCAAGACATGAAACCATAAAACTCTTAGAAGAAAACCTAGGCAAAAATCTCTTGATCATAAACATGAGCAATTTTTTTCTTGATATGTCACTCTGCGCAAGGGAAACAAAAGCCAAAATAAACAAAATAAACAAAGCTCTGTCAAACTAAAAAGCTTCTGTACAACAAAGGGTACCAACAACACAACAAAAAGGCAATGTAACTATCAGAGAATATATTTGTAAATGATTTATCAGATAAGGGATTAACATCCAAAATATATGAAGAACTCATATGACTCAATAAAAAAATAACCTGATTAAAAAATGGGCAGAGGGTCTGAAAAGACATTTTTCCAAAGAAGAAACATAGTTGACCAACAGGCACATGAGAAGATGCTCCCTATTGCTAATTATCAGGGAAATGCAAACCAAAATCATAATGAGGTATCACCTCACACCTGTCAGAATGGCCACTATCCAGAAACAAGAAATAACAAGTGCTGTGCTGGTGAGGATTGGAGCAAAGGGAACCCTCCTACACCATTGGTGGGAATGTAAATTGGTACAGCCACTGTGGAAAGCAGTATGGTCATTCCTCAAAAGACTGAAAATAGAAATACCATATGACTCAGTAACTCCATTTCTAGGAATTTAGACAAAGAACACATAATTTCTAATTCAAAAGGATATATGCAACCTTATGTTTAGTGCTGCATTATTCACAATAATCAAGATACAGCATCAACCACAGTGTCCATCAACAGATGATGGATAAAGGAGAAGTGGTACATACACACAATGGAATGTTATTCAGTCAGAAAAAGAAATTCTGCCAATGCAACAACGTGGATTGATGTAGAGAACATTGTGCTAAATGAAATAAGTCAGGTGAAGAAAGACAAAGACCATATGATTTCACTTATATGTAGGATCTAAAACAAAATGAACAAAACAGCCATTGACTCATAGACACTGCGAAGTGACTGGTGGTTACTGGCCCTGATTGAGGGTAAGTTAAATGAAAGAACTGGTGGGAGGCAGAGTGAGTTGCTGCAAGCTTGCTTATTCCTCCACAGCTGTAAGGTAACCAGCACCAGTATCTAAGTCTAAAAATAATATTGTGACCCTTCATGTTTGCCTTCTACATGCCACCCAAAATATCTCTTGTGACCAAGAGTAAATTGGACCTGTGAGGAGGGAAATTCTTGAAAACATAGTTCCAGCTTAGCTAAACTGACCCATAAAAACACAGTAGTATCCCTGCAACTCTGCTGCAAGTTTTATATTCTATCAAAATAAAAAGTTTTAAAAAAATTCTGTCCTTGCCACACCCAATTGCCTCTGTTCCAGTAACGAAGGTCATGTCTCTGTAGAGCTCAAACAAGGAAGTACAGCACACAAACCAGTAAGGCATTATTAAGACAAAGAAATTATGGTACCTAGCTAATATTTACAGTGAAGATCTAAGACAACATACACAGAAATGGATCTTGATGGTGTGGTACTGAGCTGAGCAATAGAATATAGTACTGGGTGGGGATAACTTATTGACATGGTTTACTTATCAATGATATTGGACTTAATATCCTGGCAAGTATACAATGAGCCAGTTTTAATAGTTTCCTAAAATCATTTCCTGAATCCTGAATCACAAATCTGAATCACTTCTTGAATATGATAATGATTTACAATAAATAAGGTAAAAATGTTTTAATTTGTGTGGATTACTATTAAGGAAATGTCAGAAGACCAATGGAGAAAGAAATGTTGGAATGGATTGAAAATGGATGGCACCTGGCTGTCATCTTAAAGAGAACATGTACCGGTGTGGGTGAAAAGGCAGGCCTTTGTTCTGAAACATGGAAACCACATGTCCTACAATGGGAGCCAGTTATAACAGGGAGCCAGTTACAATGCAGGTATAAGCAGCGCATGCAAGATGCATATTTCCGTGCTCATTCAGAATTCTCCTTTTCTTACCTGACACTGGAGCCTTGTTTTACCTGAGCTGCTCTGTGGTTTCAGTGGACTTCAGGTAGGCACAAATCTATGGTCCCTCCTTGCAGCTTTACCATGTGCTTTACCCCTGTGATCTCAGGGCTTTCCTGAGGACTCAGTTTACTGAGAAACTGCAGGGCATACTTGCAAAATCAACACATGTCAGGAAGTACACTAGTAGCGGGACACATGAGCTGGCAGACACATTTTACTCTATTCTTCCCCTTCATGGATAGTCCTGAAAAGTAGACTGAAACAGCTCCATGTGGCTAAGCAGTTAATTCTTCTGGATATCCAGCTTAATAACATATAGCTTTGTGTTTGGTTTCCCTCTTGCCCTGGTATCACCCTTCCATTTCCTCATTGTGGTAGTGCTCCCTAGTAAAGTGTTAGCAAATAAGCTTTTACCTCAAGCTCCATTTTCTAGGATCTGAGCTAAAGAAAACAGGAGTAAAGACCAAAAGTGTCACAGAGACTAGAATCTTAAAGCTCTGAGTAGCTTTGTTTGGGGGCACATACACATAGCTACATAAAAATTGTCATTGCCTTCCCTCTCCAACGCAAAGATCACACTCATTGCTCAAGACCAGTGGTTCTCAAAGACAGGGACCTCCAAAGAGCAGCACGAACACCACCTAGGACCTATTGGACATGGAAATTCTCAGGCCTCAATTTAGAGGCACAAGATCAGACACTCAGAGAGAGCAGGACACAGTCATAATTTTTGACAACCCCTCCAGTAATTCCAACACATACTAAGGTTTGAAAAACATTGTTTTAAATTTTGAATCTATTATTCCTGCTTCTAAATACAGCTGGGAGTGGTGGGAACATGCAGAAATTCAGAAACTAATATTATACATCTGCAATCTGTTTCCCTCCCCTCTCACGTTAATTATGAGAAGCTAGTTCCTGCAATCAGAAACTGTATCCTCCTAGCAGTGAACAGTGATGTTTTCAAACACCAAACTTCATCCTCATGATTAGGGTTCCCTTTTAATACTGGTTTCTAAAAGGTATTTTTAGATAACTGATGTTGAATTTAGTCAAATGTTTTCTCTTGTCTATTAATATTCTGTAATGTTTCGCTTTAAACTAGAATATGATGAATCACAATAATTGATTTTACTAATGTGAAACAAACATACAAACTTTGCCTTCCTGGAACAAAACCAAGTTGGTTATGATATAATTAATATATTGCTAGATCAATGTTTATTATTTTGATGAGGAGTTTGCTTCCATATTCCCACATGAGATGGTAACATTTCTCATACTGTGCTTTTTAGCCTTGCTTATCAGGCTGCTTTCTTTCCCTATTGCTTAGACAAGTTTTGTGTACTGAAATTATTTCTTCATTTAGTTTGGTATAGCTCACCAGTGAAGCCCTCAGGGTCTGGAGTTTGCTCTGTGGGGCTTTGGAAGGGGAAGGGCAGGGAATACATCATTTCAGGATCATTCCAGGAACTTTTCTTTCCATTATCACATGGGCCAGGTAAGGAGAATGTATGGAAGACAATGATAAACTACATGAAAATCATGTGTTTTGCAAGATATATTCTCTATAGTACTGCCAAACAGATAACATGAGGCATTGAGATAATTGGTCACTTTAGAAAACTTAGCAGAAAGGTGTTTACGTGGCTTGGAATCACTTTAAATATCACTGTTTTAGAATTTCTTGCCATATAAGTATACAAAATGCCTGCTTTAGTTGGAATGATATTGGTCATCCATGAAAAAGAATCCATTACATATTTGTATTTTATTAAGCTCAACTACACTATGACATTTGTGGGGCTCTGCCATCTGGGAAACAACCTGTCTCTTCATTTGTGAAGATAAAAATCAAAAACAGAACATGAAACACATGACTGTTCATCTGAATTATTACAGATCTTTATCAAGAAAGAAAAGAGGTATTTACTCATGAGAAGCATAACCAAGAGAGGAGAACTTCATGATTTTTTATGATCAAGAAAAGTACTGTAAGTGATTGATAATTTTATTTCCTCAGTTCCTAAGCCCTTCAATAGCAACTTAATCAAATGTCATCATTTGGGAATTATGTTACTATAAAATAAAGAATTCCCATTAGCTTGAGAATGACTTAAACAAAAGTAGTATTTTTGGTATATTTAATTAAACCTCTAAACAATAAGTAAAATGTAGTAGTGTAATTTTTCTCATTTTAACATGTCAAACACATTTGTAAAGATTTAATACACTAGTCCTTGTTCCCTCTCAATCAAAATTAGTTTAGGTTGAGGTCAACAATTTGCTTTCCAGGAGCATGTGTGAACATTTCCAAAGCAATGCCATAGAAAACTGATCAGACTGGTACTCTTATCACTGTCATCCTTCCACTGTGTGCCACAATAGCAAAATTCACACACGCACAGTGAACATTGAGCAAGACTCCAAATTTTGTATTCTTAGAAATATATTCTTATGAAATACATATCTCTTAGATGATGATCAAGAGACTCATTTATGGATTGATGCTCTTAAAACATGAAATAGTCTAAGGACTGGTATCTACACACATGAATTCCTGTCTTGAAAGAAGAATCTCAGAGGTGCCTTGGAATGAGGCATATTCTTGAACAGACTCCTGAGCTTCATTCCAAATGGCATCCATGTCCCACTGCAAGAGGTAAGCAGAGCTTTGCCTTCTTTAATAAACCAGTTTGGATTATGCGGCAATCTCTCATGCTGAAATGCCATCCTAAGTGGGAGAAGCATTATTCATCTCCCTCCCCCCCCACAAATCTCTGAGCATTTGGTGTAAAAGGTTGTGGTTTCCTTACCAGCAGACTATAAAGAATACTTTAAACAATATGACACGCAAAATAGCCTAGACAATAGAATTTGATATGAACATTGTGACCAGAAATATATAATAAATGCCTGTAGATACCATATATTACCAGAAAATAATTAGGTGGCAAAGGAAACAGAGACATTATTAAAATTAAGTCCAAATCTGTATATGTGCTGCTTTTAATATAATCATACTATTCTCAGACACTTCCAAAACATCTTTAAAGCAAGATGTTCTCTTTCCATTCTTTTAGGCAAGATGACCTCAATTAAGTGAGGACAGAAATTTTCTTCACCTAAGTAGATTTCTTTCTCAATTGGTTCTGGTGTCTCAAAAATACTACTTAGACAATAAGCACCACGATGGAGTGAGCCCACTTAGCTTCTCTCCACCAACGATTATCTGGACAAAATGCAAAAGCAGCAACCAGAGAACTCTGAGAAGTAAACAAAAACAGGTTGATTGGGGATACTGGCCTGGGAACGATTTGTTAGGGTACTAAAGGCACAAACTATAAAAGAAAAATTTATGGTTTTAGAAAAAAGTTGGCTTTATCAAATTTAGAAGTGTTTAGTCTGAAATACTTAAAACACAAGTGCATGGCAGACCAGAAGAAAATATTCATAATACACGTCTGATAGTAGGCAATAATTAAGGAATACTTGCCACATAATAATAAGACAACCCAATAAAAATGGGCAAAAGATTTGAATAGGTCTCAAAGGGAAATATACAGATAGCAAATAAGTACATAAAAAATGCACATCATTTAGTTACCAGGGAAATGCAGATTTGAACTGTAATGAGATAATACTGCACACTCACTAAAAGAGCTAATTTTTTTTTCACTCACAATATTAAATTCTGGTCAAGACATAGAGAAACTGGAACTCTTATACATTACTGGTAGAAATATAAAATGTTTCAACCCCTTTGAAAACTATTTGGCAGTTTTGTAAAAATTTAAATATGCAGCTAGCCTATGACTCAGCCATTCTACATCCATGTGTAATTCAAGGAAAATACACAGTCTCATACATGAATATTCATAGAAGTTTTATTTACAATAATAAAAAATTAGAAACAACTCAAATTTCTATTAGCAGATGATTCAGTAAATAGAAAAACAATGTAATGACAGTCAGCAACAGAAGCCAGTGATAACTGATGCAGACAAGCATATGGATGAATCTCTTTTTATGCTGGGTAAAAAAAAAGCCAGATAAGAGTAAACACAATATTATGCTTTTTTATATAAAATTCTAAAATATACAGACTAACTTATAGAGACATAAAGTAGATGAATGGTTGCTGGGGATAAAAGAAAGGATGGGCTACAAAGAGACAGACTCTATTTAGGTTGAAATATTTTTTCTTTTATGATTATGGCTTCACTAGTTACACAACTTTCAAAACTCATTAATCTGTATACTTTAAATAGATGACTTGTAAGTATTAATTGAAGAGATATTACTATAAATTTAATTCCAGGATAGAAAAGGAGTTAGAGCTTCATTTCAATATTACTGTTCATGGAAATATCATACTTATAAATGAGATTATGGAGATTACATATTACAATTATAGAATATCAAGAGAGAAAGATGACATAATGACAGTGTGTATGTGTTAACTGAGATAAAATGTATGAACCATAATAATAAACATAAATGGGATTAATTACCTTACAAAATAATTTTCAAAATATTTTCAGATTACCTAGAGGAGCAGATCATTTCTTTAGCCTACCTAAAGCCACTTAAAGGGTCTCAGTTTTTAATAAGCCACTATATTATTTATGCAGTGAATAAATTTGCATGTTGGTATTCAAAAAAACTCCCCAATCTGCTCTCCTTCTCTTCAGTTAAAAATGTCTTTAGTTAAAAATGTAACTATAAAAATAGTCTTACTGGTACAGTCAACATTTTCTTCCTCCTGGGTATCTCTGAATTCTATTTGCTTCTGTAACTGACGATCATACATTATTTTGTGCTCCTTTTGGTATGACAGAGCAAATGCACCTGGGAAAGAGCAAGCTGGGTTTCCTTCTGCACCATGTTTCAGTGGGGAAATTGTCAGCTAAAATCTGACTGTTGAATTATTATAACTGATTTCACTATAAGTTGCAGAAAGAACACAGAATGTTTTAAACATATTCCATGCTGACTGAGTAAGTATTGACAGAAAGGGGAACTTGTAAAATGAAAATGGGATCTGTGATATTTAGCAGAAATCCATCACCCATTATGTCAATAGAAAATTACTCACATGACATGGATGCTGTTTTTTAGCTTGGTGAATACAGATCTTCTGCATTTGATATATGTCCTTAACAGGCCTGAGCATTCTGTTTATAAGAATAGGTATTATTATAAATAGAAATGGGTTATCATTGAAAAAAATGATTGTCAGGCCAAAATGAAGCGATTTGCTTATTACTACCCTCTGATGCATACTGTAAATTTTCAGAGATAACAGTTTGAAGACTTAAATTATTGTTCTTATAAAATGTCAAACATACTCTACACCCTCAGAGTTCTTCTAGTAGGATTTTGTTCAGGCTTAGGCATTTCCCAGGAAGCTTTTATTCCCACTTTTTCAATTGATTAATGTGAGTAGGGAGAATTGAGAAATAAAAACAAAAACAAAAAAAAGGGAAAATGACTTTTAAAATGACTGTGAACAAAATTTCAGTGAGTTAATATCATAGTATTTTCATAAGAATTCTGGGAATCTAAGTTTGTAATATGTGCAATATTCATGCTTTTGTATTTCTTTTTTTCATACTGCTTGTATTTCTATCCTTAAAATAGTTTTATTTGCTTTATGTTGTAGAATTATTTCCTTAATCTTTCAAAGAATTCCTGAGAACCTTATAGATTCTGTAAGATTTAAAAAAAGGATATACTATAATCACACTATTTGCAGCATCTAATTATAAAGACCTTTCATAATTTTACTTCATTATAGGTAAAGAGGTGTTATGCAAAGCACTCAAGTGTTGGGGAATGCAACTATTTTGGACCAGCTTCCTGGCTTTAAGGAGGTTACAATAAAGCGTGAAGTAACACAGGTACAACAGTAACTATGAGGCAAAAAATTATGCTATAAAAGTTATGTATATTAGCTAGGTATATTAGGCAAAAATTTTATGTATTATTACATGTATGCATTATAAATCATCTTTCTTTCAAAGTGGGCTTAAATGATCATAACAGCCATGATAAAGGTTATGCCATTTAAGCTGATTTTTATTTAATGTATAGGATTTCAAAGAGTGATGTTAGAAAAGAAATACACTTCATAAAGAAGTAATGGCATTCACACCTATGAATAAATCTTACTTCCTGTCAAAAAAAATTTAAAAAAAGAAGTAATGGCGTAAACTAAGGCACAGACATAGGAAATGAAAGTACATTTCAAAGATAGTGAACTTTTAACACTTTGCTGGGAGTGAACAGTTTATATAGTAATGCAGCAAGAAAAGAAAGGTGGGCTAGGACTACAGGAGGAATATGATATGTGATCAGTCTTTCCAATGCTGAAAGCTACTTAGGTCTTTTCAAAAGCAAACATAAAATTCTTTGAAGAAAGGGTGGATACAGTCCAAAAAGAAACTTCTTGCATTTATATATTTAAAAATTCTGATAAATTTGTTTCATATCCTGTCTGAGAAAAAATAAATAGCCCACAAATTCTACTTAGGATCTATAAAGCATGCTTTTATCTTAGATCAGTCTTGAAAGCCAATGGGATCCTGGTATGTTACTCAAAAAAAGGATTCATAATTAGCTATGAAAGATAACAGTATCAATGCAAAATAATATCTAAGGAAAGACAGTGTGCTGAAATTTTGTGCATGAAAAACAAAGTTATTATGCAGTTTGTGGTGAAAAAAAGTGAGATATGTTGCAATCTGTTTTTCTTTTTTCTGATTGAAGGCTGAACATAAGATGCCTATTTCTGGCTATAATATCATTTTATATCAAACCAAACCTCCCACCAAAAGCAACTAGGAAAGATGAATAAAAGATGTAAAACACCTGTTTGAAGAAATTGGAAAACTGGACAGAAGGGAAATACAGAGTTGAAATTAACATTTAATGTAATGTTAATGTTAATGTAATGACATAATTTTAACCCAAGACTGATACTGTAATGGCTCCTGAGATGTTTACAAGTGGAACTGAACATTTAACAATCACACAGAACTGTACAAACAAAACTGGATGTCTGGATATGCCAAGAGAAAAGGCTCTTTACACAGCAATATTTCAGTCAGGACTATGTGGCAGGAACAAAAGCATACTGATACATACTAGCTCCCATAAAAATTAAATATGGTGTTGAAATATTTGGATTAAAGTGATCTTCTTCCCTAAATACCCTTGTACAAAAATATAAATTCTTTCAGGAGAATTAACATTATCCAGAGGCAAACAAACAAAGCCACATTTAGACACACTGTAAAAAGTTACTGGAAACTAAACCCGAAAAGAAAATGTTAAAGACAGCCAGAGGCAACTGATATAGTTTATTCCAAAGTGAAACTATAAGACTTACAGATATCTTCCGAAAAGAAGCAATGAAAGCCAGTTGAGAATGGAATGATATTTTAAAGTACTGGAAAAAAAATAACTGGCAACTTTGAATTCTATATACAGCAAAAACATTAATAGCAGAGTAGGATAGAAAAATATTTGATAAAAAGAATAAAAACAAAAAGAATTTAACAACAGAAAAACCACACAAAGGGAAACACCAAATGGAGTTTTAAGAAAGAAAGAAGAATGAAGGGAGAGAGTATACACACACACACACACACACACACACACACACACACACACACACATATTCCACATGTACATGTATATACCAACCAGGTAGGATAGAAAAATGAAGGAAATTTTAAAAGGATAAGATATATATGTGTGTAAATTTGAATAAATGTTGATGATAAAAGTCACTAAACTTTGCCAAAAAAGGTTAAAGTAATTGGAATTGAATGTCTTAAGGTTCTTGCATTGGCATGGAAATGACATATTAAACACTAATAAGTTAAGATTCATTAACTTATGTATGAATAAATTTAAAAAATGAGTAACAAGCAAATAGAAATAATGTTATATTTTAATTTAATTCAAAAGTTAAATGAACAAAGAAGTTCTATGAACAAAGAGGAAGTCATAAGAAAATTTAAAAAGCATTTTGTACTGAATAATGAAAATGCAATATATCATTTGTCACCAAGGTAATTACAATATTATTGACTATATTCCCTATGTTGTAGTAACTACACTATTGTGGTGAGCCTTTCATATTATATATAATTGTCAAATAACTATGTAGTACACCAGAAACTAATATGATATTGTATGTTAAAAGAACATCAACAAAATAGACTATTTCATGACACATAAAAAAGAATAAGAAAATACAATATATCAAAACATGTAGGGCACAGTTAAAGCCATTATTAGGGATATATTTTACAACTTTATAAGCATTTATTTGATAAAAATTTAACATTCTCCATGATAGATTATATATTAGGCGACAACATGATTCTCAGCAAATACAAGACAACAATTATGGGTATCTTTTTTAATGCAATGGTTTGAAACTAGAAATCAACAAGAGGAAAGCTAGAAAATTCACAAGATGTCGAAACTAAATGACATACTTCTTAACAATCAATAGATCAAAAAGGAACTCTAAAGGGAAATTTTTTAGAATCCTAAGAGAAATGAAAATTCAAAGACAACATACCAAAACCTATGGGATAGAGCAAAAACAGTTCTTACAAGCAGTGCATAATAGTAAGTGCATATAAAAAAAAAATAGGTCTCAACCAAAATAAATTATACCTCTAGGAATGAAGAACAAAGTAATCTCAAAATTTGCAGAGGGGAAGAAATAATTAATATCAGAGTAGAAATAAATGAAATAGAGAATAAGAAAACAATAGAGAAGATCAATGTAACTAAGAGTTGGTTTATGGGAAAGATAAAACTTGAAAAAAATTTTAGCTAGACTAAGAGAAAAAGAAGAACTAACTAAATAAAACAGAAATGAAAGAGGAAATATTATAACTGATATCCAGAAATACATTGTATCATAAGAGACTACTATAAACAATTACATGCAAACTATGGGATAACCTAAAAAAAGGATAAATTATTAAAATCATGTTATTTATTAAGACTGAATCATGGTGAAATAGAAAATCTGAACAGACCAAAAATAGGGAAGGATTTCTAATTAGTAATCAAAAGCCTCCCAATACAAGAAAGCATAGGACTGGATGGTTTCATATGAATGCTAATAAACATTTAAAGAACATCAATCTTTCTAAATCTCTTCCAAAATACTGAAGGTTCGGGGGGAGGGCACTCACAAACTAATTTTATGAGTCAGCATTATCCTGATGCCAAAGCCAGATAAGGGCTCTAGAAGTAAAGAAAAGTATAGACCAATATCCCTGATGAATATAAATGCAAAAGTTCTCAACAAAATATTAGCAAGCAGAATTCAAAAACAGAAGCATCATACACCATGATCAAAGGATTTATTCCTGGGATTCAAGGGCAGTTGAACATGGAAATCAATAAATGTGATACACCACATGAATAGAATGAAAGATAAAAATCGTATGGCAATTTCAATAGATGCAGAAAAAGCATTTAACAAAAATGCATTATTGTTTCATCATAAAACTCTCAAAAAATTGGTGATAGAATTAACACACTCAACATAATAAAGAACATACGTGACAAACCTTCAGTTAATATCACAATGAATAATGAAAGGTTGAAAGCTTTCCATGAAGATTAGGAATAAGACAAGGGTGCCCATTCTCACCACTCTTATTCAATATGGTATTGGAAGTTCTAGCTGTAGTAATCAGGCAAGATAGATGGATGGATGGATGGATGGATAGATAGATAGATACATACATACATACATACATGCATGCATACATACATACATACGATAGTTTAGATAGATTAGATAGATAAATAAATAAATGGCATCCAAATTGTAAAAGAAGAAATAAAATTGTCCTTATTGTAGATGATATGCTCTTACATAATATATAAAATCCAAAAGACTCCAACAAAAATGTTTGAACTAATCAACAAACTCAGTAAAGTTATGATATAAAATCAACATACAAAAATTAAGTTACATTTCTATATACTAACAATGAAATATCTGAAAAAGTACTAAGGAAAAACATTCCATTTATAATAGCATCAAAAACATAAATACTGAGGAATAAAAAGACATGAAAAATTGATACAATGAATACTATGTCTTTAATGAAAGAATTGAAGAAGAAACAAAGTGAAAGATACCCCATATTCATGGGTCAGAAGAATTAATTTGTGAAAATGCCTATAATACCAAAGGAATCTAGAGATTCAATGAAATTTTTATCAAAATTCAAATGGCATTTTTCACAGAAATAGAAAAAAAATCCTAAAATTTGTATGGGGCCACAAGGAAACCCTAAGTAGCCAAAGCAATCCTGAGAAAGGACAAAGCTGGAGGCATCACACTTCCTGCTTTTGAACTATACTACAAAGCTACAGTAAGTAAAAGAATAGGATACTGGCATAAAAATAAGACACATAGATCAATGGAACAGAATTGTGACCCCCAGAAATAAACCCCTGCATATGCAGTCAACTAATACCCGACAAAAATCCAAGAATACTCAATAGGGAACCAATTTTTTGGTTTTTTAACAAATTATGTTGGGAAAACTGGATAACCATAGGCAGAAAAATGAACTAGATGCGTATCTTACTTCAGTCATAATGAATAACTGGAAGTGGATTAGAGACTTAAACGTAAGTTTTGAGCCTGCAAAATTCCCAGAATAAAACAAAGGGAAAAATCTCCTTGACACTGGGCTTGGCAATATTTTTTGGGTATGCTACCAAAACCACAAGCAACAAATGCAAAATACAAGTGGGACTACATCAAAACCAAACAGCTTCTGCACAATAAAATAAATAAATAATCAACAAAATAAAAAGGTAACCAGCAGAGTGGGAGAAATATTTGCAAACCATGTATTTGATGAGGTTAATATTTAAAATACATAAGTAATTCATATAACTCAATATAAAAAAGTCCAATTTTAAAATGTGCACAAGAACTAAATAGACATTTTTCCAAAGAAGACATCCAAATGGCCAACAGGTACCTGAAAATGTGCTCAACATCACTAAACATCAGAGAAAGTTCAAATCAAAACCACCACGAGATATCATCTGACAACTGTTAGAATGACTATCATCAGGAAGACAAGAGACAGCAAGTATTGTCAAGGATATAGAGAAAACGGAACACTCTGCATTGCACACTGTTAGTGGGAATGTAAACTAGTGTAGACACTATGGAAAACCATATGGAGGTTCCTCAGAAAATTAAAAAGAGATCATGTAATCTAGCAATTCTACTTAATGAAAACAGGGTATTGAAAATATATCTGCACTCCCATGTTTATTGCAGCAGTATTTACAGAGCCAAGATATGGAAAAAATATAATTGTCTGTCAGATGAACCAAAGAAAGAAGATGTGGTATACATACAGCCATATATGTGGAATATTATTCAGCCCTGTGAAAGAAGGAAATCCTATGCAGATTTGTGACAACATGGATGGACCTTGAAGGTATTACGCTAAGTCAAACATAAGTCAGAGAAAGGCAAATACTGTATGATATCACTTATATATGGAATCTAAAAGAGCTAATCGCATAGAACAGAGAGTAGAATGGTAATTATCAAGTGCTGGGTGGTGGGGGGATTGAGGAGATGTTTAAGGTACAGACTTGTAACTAGTAATTAAGTAAGATCTAGAGATCTAATGCATAGCATAGTAATTATTGTCAAGAATGCTGTATTAAAAACTTCAAAGTTGCTAAGAAACTAGATCTTATTTGTTCTCACCACAAAATAAAATTATAATTATGTGACATGCTAGAAGTGATAGCTAACACTAAGGAGGTAATCCTATTGCAATATATAAATGTATCAAGTCAGTATGTTCTATACTTTAAACTTTTACGATATTATATGCCAATTATATCTCAATCTCAAAATAAAGATAAAGATTATTTACTTTTTTCTAATAAATATCGTGTAAAATTTTACTCATTCTTATTTGAAAACTTTCTTCCAGAAGAAATCAAAAAGGAATTACTTTCTAACTCAGATCTCATGCTGGCAACTCTAGAGTGTAGTAGATACTCTCTAGTGAGATACCAAATTAGGTAATAAATAACAAATGTATTGTATAACAAATATATTTCAATTTAAAAAACAAATGGATAGATAAATAAATGTATATATGTATGTCACTGGTCAAAATATGAATTTGTCTTTAAGTATTCAGTAAAAATAGAGGAAACCTGTAAGTGTGATATAACCACATCAGTGTGCCAAATAAATAGTCCCTAAAATAATTTGACCTCTCTGGAGAAAATTTTTCTCCAATAAACATAATATGCCTTCAAATATCTTAGAATGGATTAAATTTATTTTTAAAATATGTGAAAGATTAGTTCATTAACCATTTCTCTTATTATATGCAAAATATTCCCAGAATCATCCTCTAGTTCTAACAGTCCCCTCTTTATTGTTTCTCCAATTTTCTCCAACTCTTGATGGATATGAGTTGTTTTTAAGACATAGACTATTTTGTACATAGAGTACTTAATTAGAAATTTAGCAAACTAAATTTAAACTAGCTAAATAAATCAATCAGAATCTTTTTCCATTTCCCATTTCCCTTAGATAATTCTACAACTAAATATTTTGAATTGTGATGAGTCATGAAGAATTCTATTGGTTTTGAAAATGGTTTGATATCAGATAATAATCTGTATTCTATTCCACTGTAGAATAAATTTCTGGGGCTTAATTAATGGATACCAGCTAGATACCCTAATCCTGCAGTTCAGGTCCCTATTTCTAAATCTAAATCCTGTTCTAAAACATGACACTTAAAGCAAACTGAGCAAGATATTTGGAAAATTTAGGGCATTGATATGAGCACTCACTAAAGAGTTGCCTCAGATTACTCTTTTATGTACCATTTCATTCTTTTCATAAAGCAGAGTAAATATAAGGGGGAAGCAGTTTCCTCATTGGGCATCACCATCTCAGCAGCTTTGCAGTCATTAATTCAACAAATATTAAGGAGTCTAACTAGAGAAGCATGTTACCCTTGCCTTACTGGGAATGGCACATCTGAGAAATGGCAGAACAGTAAGTGATCTAATCCATCAAGAACGTCAATTTAATTTCCTAAATATACCTTGAATCCATTCATTTATCTCCATCTTCACTAGCATCACCTCATATCAAGTACCATCTTCTATATCAAGTCCCCATTATGGTTTATCTGAGCTTCTGAAATTACTAAAAAGTTTTCTCAAACATACCTCTGGGTCCTCCAAATCATTGTCTCCATTACATTGAAAGTCACTTCTTAATGTTAAACCTACACATACCATGTCGCTGCTTGAAACCCTTGACTGAGTTCCCAATGCTGGTGTAATCACTCCAGAACTCTTAGCATGGCTCATTGCATCCCACCTGGCCTATCACCTGGGAAAATCTCCACATTCTTTTTATAATTAAAAATTAATGAGCTAATTATCTAGCTCAGGGAATTCAAAAAGAGAAAAAAGAATAAACTCAAAGAAAATGGAATAATAAAAGTATAAGCAAAAATAAATCAAGTAAGAAACAAAAAAACAGTTTCAATAGAGTCATATCTTGGTTCTTTAAAATGATTAATAAAATCTACTAATTTTTAATAAGATTGATCAATAAAGAAGGAGAAAAGCCCTTAAGAAAGTATGTATGTAAAGAGAATCATAACAATAAATTAGGGATTAATCCATAATCAAATGATATAACAATTTTATACCAGTGTATTTGAATATGTAGATAAAATGGATAAACCCTAGAAAAATATAAATTTATAAAACTGTGTCTAGAGAAAATTGAAAACAAAATGCTGCCATAACCTTTTGAGAATTTAATATGTAAAATCACCATCTACCCACCTACCCAAATAGAAAGAAATTCTGAAAAGATTTTTTAATCTTTGTCAAACATTAATGGTACAGCTAATTCTAATTCAAGGCATTTTTTTCAGAGAAGAGAAAAAGAGGTTTTTCTCTCATGTTAAGTTTATAAGGTTAATATCAATTTGATATCAACACAGACAAGGACAGTATGAAAGAGAAAATTTGCAGGTCAAGCCCACTAATGAAAAGGGGATTAATCATCCAAAAGCCTTCTTAGTATTGAGACATGAATTAAAGATCGTAAATCATGATCAAGTTGTTCATTCTAGAAATTTGTGTATTAAGAATTAATGAGGAATAAATATGAGCCTCTTACTTGAATGAAGAAAGAACCTTTCATGAATTCAACACCTTGTTAATGTGATAAAAGTGCCACCAAAACCTTTCATAGCAAATATCCCCAGTGATGAAACATTAATATTACTCTGATACACTCTGACTTCAATCATGAACAAAGCAAGAATGCTTGCTGCCCCAGCTAGGGTGGCTCAAATGGCCCTACATTTCTGAAAAAGCTTGATGAGGGCCATATACCCGAGGCTTTGATTCTTCTCCACTTGGAGTACACTGTCTTTGGACTGTCTAGATGGCTGAAATTGCAGGACTTCTTATGATGTAGCCTCAGGTGTTTTGCAGCATCACTTCTGTCAGCTCAGGTTCAAATACCAGGAGGTGCAGCCCAATTGTGGGTCATCTTTGGTTGGATAAAATAGTTTTTTCTTGGAACTTAGCAGAGATGACTCTTGTTTTCAATCCAGTGATTTTAATAAGAAATATGATACTAGTCTAATTTCCTCTTCCTCCATAAAAGATTCTTTGAGTCTATTTACTTATAATTTACATCAACAGAATTTAACATAGGTATTGGCATGTAAAAGGTACTCAAATATTTGATGTACGATTGAACTTGACAGAAAAAATTCTGCTTTTGATCTTCTTTATTTTAGCCTGGGCATTTAAAAATTAATGTTCCAATGTCACGATATCATCACATAATTTTGCTATTTATTATATGAAGAGCCACAATTTCTCAAATTAACTTGATTTCTTGCTTTCCTGCTAATCAGAATTGCCATTTGGGCTCTCTGATAGTCTTTGGAGAAACACCATTTTCTTCTGGTTCTTCCTTTCAGGCCATTTCTTTTCTTGAACTCAAATTTCATTCTCAGAAAAGCAAACAAGCACAACAGCAAATGACTCTCTTTTCTCTGTCGACATTTATACTGAGGTCTGGTATTATCACTGTCTCAGCTGCTTTCAGTTATGTTTCCCAGGCTGTTGTGGGTCAGTGAGTAAACACCTTGCTTTTTAAACCTCAACCAACAACATATAAACAATTTAATGGAAGAATTATAGTTCAAGCAGATTTTTTTTCCACTGCATATACCTGCTAATGCAAGCTCTTGTTTCATCTCACCAAATTCAGGCTACCCTACACCAATTATATTTTAAATATCTACTATATTCATCCTATTTCTATAATAAATAAATGAGCATTTTTGTATAATTTCAGGTGGTATTTTCCATGTTAATACATTGGTGAATTTAGTTACCAATGAACAGAACATTTGAGTAAAGTAAGAAAGATTCTTGAAATAGATTCCTTTTAATTTTGAAATGTATTTACTCATTGGGAAGCAACATCTCATTTCAGGAGCAGCTTGCAGTAACCCATGGTGTTTGGGGGCTGATAAATTCATTCCAATAAATCTGTGCTCAAATTAGCATAAAAGGAGCAATTCCAATCATCTAACAGAATAGCTTTCTTTTGTGCACAGAAGCAACAGGAGTACTTAGTATTTGTATAGTTTAACATTATCATTTGAAAATAATACCCATTAGTCTCTCCTTTAGGTCCAAGAAAAATACAGGCTGCCAAAAGAAATTAAAAATCTTTCAGTGGTAGAAATTTAGCTTACAGGCTAGACAGATTTTAAAGGAATTTTGAACTATGATGATTATGGAAAGAGATATTAAGATAAGTTTTTTTTAAATAGGCAATTTCAGAATACATAGAAATAGTTAAAATGAACTCAAGTATCTCTGAGATAAAGAACTAATCTTGCCCTTCAAGAAAGGGAAGTACTGGCCATTTGATGGATTCAGTGATATTCCAAGAGACAATAGAAAAGCATCATGAGCAAGCACCTGCCCCCTGGGTGGGAAAACACCATATAATTTATTACATCTTTTCTGTTTCTATATGCAATACACAAAACTAAAGGTTCTGTCATGAGTTGAAGTTACACTGTGAGCAAAGCACTATCATAGTTATATTTTTATCATTGAATGACAACAATATTCAGATGAGAAATCAAGTTTTTTTTCTAGATTCAGAAACAGAGACCGATGTAGCATATGTTGCCCAACGTCACAAATGTTGTAAGCAGCAGAATGATGAACCCAGATCTTCTGACTTAACTAAGATTTAGTTCCCAGTAGTTGCATTTTATCCTGAGAAATGCATGCCTTCTTGTCAAAGGCTACAATAGGTAATGCAGTAAAAATTAGAGAATTTCTTGTATTTACTCCCTGTATTTATTATACTGAAGTTGAGTTGTGTGCAGACTGTGCCTCTCAGTTGCAGAGAGTATATACATTTTGATTAGGGGATGAATTCTAATTAGACCAAAAAGTAATATATAAATCTAAAGAAAAATGAGAACACTGGTATCTGATTTAGAAGGACCATAAGATATTTTCTGGATCAGTCTTTAGCCTTTGAAAAATGCTATTTTATAGATGAAACAACTGTGGTCAAAGAATGTCACAAATACAAGCACCTAGGAAATACTTAATTTATACTTAGGAATCAATAAATGCCAACTTTGAACCAAATTCATCAAGGTATCTGCTAACTTCGATGAATTCTTGATTAAGAAAAAGAAATGTCTCTCATGTTTCAGGCACAGCTCAAACTAAATTGCCATCTATTTTTTAGCTTGACTTCTGTGTCAACTTCACCCTTAGACAGGATGACAGGATCCTGGTAGCAGAATACTGCATTCACCTGAAGCCCAAGATCATTTGATCACTAAGTCTAGAGGAATAAAGTCTCTTTTTAGAGTTTCTCTGGGAGCCAAAGAAGCTTATATCCATGGAAACCCCAGCAAGTTTCCATAAATGTCATTGTATCTTATTGCAATGAGTTTTATGCCCAGCCTTTCTTAGTAGACAGCAAACTGGATATGCTGATTAACTTCAATTAATGAGAATCCTCAATTAGTAATGGAGGTAGGGTCAATTCTAGGGAATCATGTGGCCAGAAATTAGGATTAGGTAAATTCACATGAGGAGAATATTATTGAAAAAAGAAGGGGGGAATGGATGATGGAAAAATGTATTAAGGTAATACGAGTGACTCTAACAAAGAGACACAGAAATGAAAAATGGTTCAAACCCACTCTAGGGTATAGGTCAACAGATAGGTGGGGCAGATTTCAAAAGACCTAGGCTGGTAAAGATTCTGCCATCTTCAACATGTGCTTCTCGAGGTAGCCTTTATCACAGTCCTCTAAAAGCAGAAAAGACTAAGGAAAAAGGCTATTAAAGGGTATTTTTAAGTTTTTTCCATTGAAATATAATATAAAAACTAAGTTTATAAGGCCCAAGTGCTTTATCACCCATATAACCACCATTCAGGTCAAAGAATAGTATCAAGAAGCTCCCTTATGTCTCCTCTTAGTCACTAACTCTTCTCTCTGACCCACAGGCAACCCCATCTTTGCCTTCTAACACCATAGATTAGTTTTGTCTTTTTTTAATGGACTTTAGATCAGTGGGTATGAGAGGATTTTATGGTCAGGCCTGAAGTGGTATTTTCTGCTTTTGCTTGAATTCCATTCATTAGAAGTCATTTACATGGACATTCTTGTGCCTGCAAGAAGGGTGTATGCCCACTCAGATTGGTGAGCTACTAGCTGTGGGGGACAGCCCACAAATACCCACTGTAGATTTCCTGAGGGCTAATTGTTCTTTCCTCCCAAGATCATAGCATAATCAGAGGCCAGGGGCTAAACTTTCAAAATACATAATCTTCCTTACAAACTCAGGGATGTGATAACTGTAAATATTAATAGTTTAATACTTTTGTCCCTATCAAAAATGAGTTTCTTTTAAGTCAATCCAAACAGAAGCAAGGTTATTTCTACAAGTTTATTCTCATTTATTTTTTAAGAAAAAGGGGAAAAATAAAGGGAAAGGGAAAGGCATCCCAGTTTGTAATTACTTCACATTTTTCTCTGCTTTTAGGAATCTTTCACCATTTAACCTAAGACGTATTTGTGAAAGTTCCTTGAATGTTGAAGTTCACCATGACTCAACATCCCTGTTGTTTGATAACCTGTGCTACACTGGCTGTAATCTCATAACTCCCATTGTCTACCTTTCTGCATATGAACCATCTCTCTTACCAGCCAAAACATTTTGAATTCATACACTAGGTGTCAGTCCCCTGAAGAACATTTATAAATCACTACAGGTAAAAATGAACCCACAGAGATTCCAGTTTAATACAAGAAGGAATAGCATTTGACCTTAAAGAAAGTAGAGCTTTTCTAAACACAGTCTTTTGGTAATAACTGTCAGTCATATTTACACTGTTGTCTTATTTAAGACTCAAAACAACTTTATAAGGTATGCTATTTCAAATATGAGGAAACAAATTTAGATTGGCTAAAAAAATTATCAAGATTACACAATACATTAGTGTGAATATTTTTCAAGGTTTTTCAACTATGGCACACTAGCATTTCACACATCACATATCTCTTTTTAAGTATTTCCCAAATACAGAATATGGACCTATCATTTCGTTTTGCCTTTAATGTCACTAGATTGATGTGGGTAAAATTGTAATATTTCCAGAATATCTCACCTGGCTTTAGTGCCTCAGGGATGGAGAGAAGCATGGCTTTAGCGCATCTGCGTATCAGTAGGTGTTACTTAAGGGTGGAGAGCAGTTCATGTCCATCCCAGTGAGTAATTACCTGGGCAATGGAGGGCTTAGCTGAACCTGAGAGGGGAATAAGCAATAAATGGATTTTAAACTTTATTTCTCCCTTTAACTGATTTCAGCCTTAGAGGTATTTTGCCCCAGGATTTCCCCTCCCCGGACTTAGAATTGACTTCATAAGATTAACAATGGACTTAGATATTTGAGTATCAGCAGTCTAAAAAACTTGTAGTACAGAAGGATTTAAAATAGTGATTTCCTCAGTGGAACTGAATTTACCATTTAGTTCATGTTTTTTCTTCACTTGCTTGAGGTGTTTCATCATTTCATGGAGGTACCTACAAATATCTTTGTATTTTCATGGTTCAAAAAATCTAGTTTTTAAATAAGAATGCCTTAGGTAGTCACATGGTAGAATGGTTTTGATTAAGACATATTAAAGCCTTTCTAACTATATGAGAGCAAAATATGGTCATTGGGTTTTAGTTAAAAGACCACTTTTAGGAAAATAAAATGCTGTTAAACTATGTGGAGCTGTAGATACAAGTTCTAGGCTTAACTGCCATCATATTTTATGTTTCCATCAAGCCAACTGACTTAGCTCACTGCAAGTAGAGATGCTCTTCAGCCTACTTTTGGTGGTGTGGGCTATATAATTCTGTGATCAGTTTTACTATCAATGCCAGGATAAAGGGAAAGTCTGAGGAATCACATTTTATTTCTTATTTTGCAAACCCCCTACCTAAAAATAAGCCTTTGATAGAAAAAATTCGAAGGCTCTTGATTACAAAGAATAATCCCCAATGAAGAAAATAATTTTAAAAGTCTAGTCTACAAGTTTTGTGGTGAAATATTTGCTAGCTTGTTTCTACATTTGAACTAGGTTGAAAATGAGAGCCAGTATCTGTCCTGTTCCTTAAAACGTTATTACAACTTTAACAGTCTGCTTGTTCATTTGAAATTTGTCTATAAAAATGTTTTCTCAATCAGAAGACCACTTGGAAACAATTTTGAAGTCACTAAGCTTCAAAGGTCCGTTAGTTCATAAATGGGCTATTTCTATCACGGCTAGTGCTTTTGGCTTTATGTAATGTAATGACCCAATTTTCTTCCCACACCAGCCCTTCTAATCCATTCAAGACTTTGCTTTGCATCTTTCTGTTACCAATAGCAGTTAGAGTTGCCATTCCACTCAGAGTCTCCAATATTTATTTATAAGAAACCAAATATTCAAAACAAAAAAGTTGCCATAGCTTATACACAACCTTGAGTTTCACAATAATTCCAAATAGACCCAGAGCTTGTTTTACTGAGTACATTCATGTTCCTACACAGGCTTTTATGCATATTTTACCCATGTAATTGCAATTTACCCTGAAATACTAAATAGATACATTCATCAATACCTACCAGCTCTGGTCTAGCACATTACAGAGTAATAATTAACTCTGCCAGAGACGTCACATAGACAGATTTTTTTTTTCCAGAGAAATTACTTTATATATTGCTCTAGGAGCTAATGCTTCCCCTGAAACCCACCTTGGCATCTTAGTTTAGCCCTTAGTTACAACTAAGCAACTTTTTCCTTTATAACAAATGAGAACACTGTATGTCTCAACTGTTTCTAATTAGGTTACTCAGTGTCACTCTGGGCGACTGATAAAGCACGATTAGCTTTTCCCAAATTGATTTTCTTTTTTAAAGAAAGGAACCAGCCCATTTTGTCAAAACTCCAAAATTATGCTTAACAATTTCAAGCACATATGCATTTGAGACAACTAAATATACTTAATAAAAATTCATTAATCAACTTGACTGAAAAATTTCAATTTATTGAAATACAAACACAAAGCATTTATTTTTCTAGTAATTGCTACAATCGTGCTTTGAGAATTTTATCTTTGTTAGTGAGCTTCTGTGGAGAAATTGGGGTTCCTATGACTAGGATCCTCACTGAACTTAAACCATCTGATGATGTAACTGGCCTGTTGCTAGGCTACCGCTTCCAAACCTTTAGGCAATAAGCTATTATTGCACTATGTCAGAAGCTTGCCCAGTGCTCTGGGCAGAGGCAGAGATGCTAGTATTCGACCTACCGCTGGAAGAACAAGCTGGGTAATAAACCCTTTCACCCCAAAGAAAGTTTTGCTGTCAATTTCTTTGGTCACATTGAATCCACAGTGAACTTGCCCGGGGCTGAAACCCATTGGAAAGACAGTTTCATTAACAACAATTTAGATCCCTTCCATCAATTTTGGGGTACTTTTAGTTATTAAAACATTTTAGTACAGGTACTATTTTAATTTAATATTGGATGCAAGCCCTCCTCATTCTGCCACTAATACCATTTTATTAGTCTTGCTAACTAACCTCTTTGCTCATGAAACCAGCTGAAATGGAGATAACTACCTCTTCATTTTCTGGGCTTAGGTCTCTGGTGTTGTAGCAGGAAGGAAGAACAGTCCTTATTAAGGTATTTGTTTTTTCTTGCAGTCGTAATTATTGTTTCCTTCCATGAGCATCATATACACGGTGATGAGGTTGTTATTCCCTTCCCATTGATCATCAACTCTTATTGAGCTCATTGTCTACAGGGGTACTAAATCCCAAGCAGCTCTCACATCCATTTTTCACCCTGCGTGAGATTCATCTTTATCTCTACCACAAGGCATGATGCTACAATCCTCCAATGTAATCATTTCTGTCCATATTGTGGCTGTTTCCAGCAACCTCCAACCTCACCTATTTCCAGAGCCCAACTTTTGGCCTAATGAAAAATAGGCAGGATTAATCTTCCATATTTCTCAGCATCCCAGAAATTACAGAGATAGTTCTTGTCCCCTCACTATATGGCCATATCACTATGGCATCTCCCACTAGAGCTCTTTCACTAGAACCAAAGATTTTGGAGGTCAACAAACCCTTGGCTCAGGTAACATCCATTGGGATTATGAGATATCTGCCACCCTTTGCTATAGACTCCTGTAAAATTCATATATATTCCCACTATATCGATTTGCTATATAACAAACCATTCCCAAACTTATCCCCAAACAAGAGTCATTCATTATCACTCATACAAAACTTTGACCTGAACATGCCCTAATTCCACTATAATTTCTTCCCTATCTGGTAACTTCCAGCAGTAAGAAATTATCTAACAGTATTACAGAATATCCTATTACAAGTTGCAGTGGAGATTCTTCTAATTAGAACTTTTTCCTCTATTGAAATGATTTCTAAACAAAAAGATTATTAGTGATACAACTAAGAGATAATTTAAAGTGGTGTTTCTTAAAAGAAAATACTAATCTCTCATCATGTGCCACAGAAATGCCTTGTTATCAAGTACTTTCAGAATAAAATATGTTTCTCTTGTGAAGATTAATAAACCACAATGTACTTTGAGGTCTCTGAGAAGTCATCTAGTTAAGACATAGGGTTGTATACGTTCGGCTGAATTCCTGGCACTACCATCCACTGTCTATATAGTGGCAAGTCACTTGACTTTTCTATGCCTCAGTCTTCATCTATGAGATAAGGCCAACGATAACAACTTTTGCCTCACAGAGATAGAGAATTAAACTATATATATTTATCTCTAAAACCAACTGTAACTCCAGGAGGAAAATGTGTTCCCAGTCCAGGGCAAATAAGTCTTTGAAGACAAAATCAGTCAAAGGGAAAAATGAAGTGGGAGAAACATGTTTATTGTTTACAAGAAGTCGTTTACTCCTGCTTGTCCATGTCTCTCTCCAGTCTGGCTGGGAAGAACCACACAAAAAAAGTCTCTGGTGCCCGCACAAATACAGGCTCACTCTCCACCCACCTTGTAATCACCTATTGATATGGAGATACACTAAGGCTGGACGAGAGATTCTGGAAATACTGCAATTTTACCCATACCACCCATAAACTTAGTAAATGTCTGATGTTAAATATTAGTCTTAAAAACTATTTCTCAAATTTATTTGACCATGAAAACTATGTTGAAAAGTTTTGGACTAGGGATATATTTAATGAGAAACAATTGTGTGTTTACTCTTTCTTTGTCCCATTTGATGCTGAGCTTTAACTATGCCACTTTCAATCCTTTGAGGGCATTGATGAGATTGCTGAAAAGTCAAACATAGTCTGCTTCATTGAAAAGCAATTTTTTTTACATAATTGAAAACAGAAGTTTCTAACTTCACACACTCAGATGACCAATTGTTACATTAAGTAAGGCTGACAGAGGGATAGAGAGAATAAACACATATGACCTCAGAAAAGAATTAAGGAATAGCCACATGAAAATTGGGTGAGAGAATATGGGAATTATAGTCATGAAAGGATAGACTCAGAAGCAGCTAAGAAGTGGTACAGAAAAAAATGTGTATGAGAGTTCATTAATAAGTTTATCCACTAGTAATTAACAAGTGATCTGAGGCTTCTTTTTTACCTTCTCTGTATATTTTCTTATGGCAAACAAAGGAAAATAAAGACCTGAATAAGGATGAGATAGTGTTGTAAATTATCCCAGAGTAAACATAACAGAATCAGTGTTGGAATGAACCTTAAAAGTGACAAATCCACATTTGTTGCCAGATCAAGTCTTCTTTCCAACATCCCTGGCAGATTGTTATTCAAGCTTTAAAATACTTTCAATAAGAGAGACTCACTGTTTGTCCAGTCAGGCTTTAACTGTTTAGAATTTTTTAAATATTAAATTAAGCTGAACTTGGCATCTAATCACCTGCCACCTCTGGGTGTGTTTCTACCTTCTAAAGCAAAACAAGTCTAACCCCTCTTACAGTGGGCAATCCTTCATTCATTTCAAAAGAGATATGACACTCAAGTGTTTGTTTATTTAGGTTAAATGTATCCATTTCATACAGGGTTTACATGAGACTGACCTGGATAACTCATTAATCTTAATTTCATCTGTGCTGCACTGTCACTCAGAAGCACCTCACTTAAACTTTCACATAGAAGGTAAATGTAAAGTGATTATATTCATGTTTCTTATTTAATACTCTATAAAACAAGTTTGTCTTGAGATATAGATAACAGAAATATAAATACTAGGTTTTCCTTGCTGAACTTGAGTCAAAAAAGAATCAATACAATCCTAGGAAATCATATCAAGTGATGCAGATCTGAATTTCAGATAAATATTACTGGGTCATACTTAATATGGAGATGGCTGAACTTCCCCTCAGGTGGGAAAATGCAATTATCTGAAGGACAAGACAATTTAAAAATCAAAGCAGACAAATATAGTGGACCACTAGGCAGAAAAACCAGTTTCAGATTTGGCGGTAAGTAGCCCTTGATTCATGGAAATAAAGGACAAGGCCAGTCGTGTTGCTTTAACTCTTCCTCTGTATGTTTTGAGGATCTGACTCCTCATGCTCCAACAAATAAATACCGAAAGGAATAAAAGCAAGAGGTTTTGACTGTAAGAACAAATGCTTATTAACTCTCCCTTGAGCACACACTTGAAATGTTTTGTTACTATTGGAAAGGGGAACAAAACTTTCTTTTTAACTCAAGAAATTTCTTGATAGCATTATTAGTGATTCAAAGAATCACTAATTTTTTCAGGAAGTTTACAGGAAATGCTTTTCTCTTGATCTTTTAAATTAGGGACTCAAAAGTAACAATGACATATTTACACAGACTAATACTTCTGTTCTGCAGTTAAAGTACACAGGAAAATGCACTAATTATATGAGGATAAGGGTAACAGCATTAACATATTTCTCTACTAAAATGGGTGTGTAGGCTTTAGCTAGAATTTATCTACCACAGTTGTACAGAGTTTTTGTGCTGCATAAAGGAAATATTAAAACCATCACTAAAATCAGGCTCAGTGCAGGATTCCATCACTTGGCAATACCTAAAAAACCACTGCTGTATCCTCTTTAGTCCTCAGATTGCTCTCAAGCTAACCACATTTCAAAGCCCATTAAGTACCTCACTGTAACTGAAAAAAAACATAGTGTACTAATAAAATGACCTTACTTAACTGGGATATCTTAGCTTTGTGCTACTATCAAAAGTAAAGGAAATTAAATTTTAAGAACACATTTGAAAATGACCTACGTTTCATTGTTGAATCTCAGCTAAGGAAATTACAATGAGAACAAAGTTCACACAATGTATTATCTTAGCCCCTCATTTTGTTGGAGGCTAAGGTTTCTCACAAGATTACAAAATTAATAAAAACTAAGAGCAACACAAGAAACTGAAAAGCTGAACTTCAAAATAAGCATGAGCTCAAAGTGAATGGCACAGAAAGCCATTTTTTCCTAAAAACTTAGATCCAAAGGAGGCAAGGTAACTATATTTTATGAAACAGCATAAAATGGGGTTCAGAGATACAGCAGTGATCTAAAAAAAGGATCTTGTGTACTTGGAAAGGCTTATAGTTACTGATTTCCAACAAAGGTAGCATTTCCAAGAATTCTTACATGTTTCTCAAGAATGCTGCTAAGTAAAATGCTGAATTTACTCTTGGTTTAAATTTGCAAGGTAGGCTTTCCCAGACACTGAAGAGCTGAAAGCACAGAAATCGTTCAGAGACTCTTGAGCATCAATTTTGCTTCCTTTTTTTGAATCAGCTTATGGCTTTATTGGGGGTAGTGCCTTCTTAATATCACTGCCTTGTTTTATGTATACTGATGTGTTTACACCTAGCAGGTTTCTGTTTTGTTTTGTATCTTAACCTTCTCTTTCTTTGTTCCTCCTCCCCTGGCTTTAAATTCTGATGAGGGAGGGGTAAGTAAGATGAGGGAGTGGGGACTGGGAAGGGTTTAGTCAGATTTTTAAAACATGGGATTCTGACTTTTGCTATACTTTATTGTATTGTGTTAAGAATGGTTGCTTTAGAAGTTAAAGTAGTCATCCTTAATTTATAACAATCTGTGTAGAATTAATATTGTCACATGTATCATAATCTTACAATTAACTGTATCCCTTTCTTTTGTGCTGTTATTTATCCCACCTTCTGTTCTGTGTGCCATATATTTTACCACCATACATATTAAAAACTTCATTAAACATTGGGGTTTTTCTTTTTGCTTTGAACTGTCAATTAGCTTTTAAAATAATTTAAGAAAAAATGGTTTATATTTACTCACATATTTACATTATGCATTCTTCATTCCTTCCCATAGATGTTCATTTCCATCTAATACAATTTCCCTTCTGCCTAAATAACTTTCTTGATTATTAACTATGTTTTCCAGAGTGGGTCTGATGGCAGCAAATGCTTTCAGCTTTCATCATTCTGAAATCGTTTTGATTTCACTCTTATTTTTAAGGCAATTTTCACTGGATACCAAGTATGGATAGACAGTTATCCCTCCAACACTTTAAATATTTTAAATATACAATCCCATATATATATAATTTCCGTTCTCAACATTTCCGTTGAGAAGGCAGTTATCATTCTTATGACTTCTCTGCTGTCCTTTTTCTCTGGCTGCTTTAAAATTTTTCTCTGTTCTCTTACAACTCAGATATTTTACTACACTCTACCCTTGTGTAATTTTCTTTGGATTTATCTTCCTTGGGGCTGAGTTTCCTAAAGTTTCCATATTTGGAAAAATTATGGCTACTATTTCTTGAGGCATTTTTCAGTTCCCATAAAAAAAGCTTCCTCTCATTTATCCTTCTGAGACTACAATAATAAAATGTCATCCCTCTCAATAGTGCCCCATAAGTCATGGAGGCTATGTTCATTGCTTTTTAAATATTTTATTTTCTTTGTACTCTGATTTGGGTAATTTATTTTTTTTATTGGAATATACTTAATATGCAATATTACATTGGTTTCAGATATACATAGTTTGGTAATTACGTACATACTACATGCTCACAGTAAGTGTGGTTACTCCCTGGGTACCATAGATACTTGCCGGAGTGCAGGTCTAGCAAGTCCTGGAGTCCCTGAAGGATGGACGGCATTTGTGTTTTTTAATGAATGAGGACATAGACACTAGCAAAAGCTGAGCCTGGTCTTTAATGAAAAGTAGTAGTTTGATTATATACTCCTTGATTGCATAAAGTAAAGTACAGATATTAATCATATAATTGACACATAGCACCGTTACATGAGTTTGGAGAATGAGATTACATCATTTGGCAGGTCTTGGCAGTTAACTTGTTTCTAAGTAAGCTTACTTTTTAGTTATTGTGGCCAGAAAATCTCACAAAGGTTAGGTAGGTGCCAGACTCTTGGTTTTTTTTTTACAGATGAATATCTAAGTTTACTAGTTTATTATTTTTATTTAAGGCCCTTATTCTTTCATAGTTATACTCCCATTCTTCATCTCCAGTAGGAAAAAAGGAGGCTCTCTTTAAAAGAACACGATGATTTTTTGGCAGGCAGGGACAAATTTTATGGACTGTACCTCGGACCCATTTTTAATAAGACTTACAATGGAGATTTTTCTGATCTGGAGTTAGGTAATGCCCTGTTCTCATTTGTTTTATAGTTTATCAGGCTGTTCTCTGGCTGGCTAACTACAGAATAGCATTTGTTCTCTGTATGCACCTGTTGCCATTAATCATTGAATATGTTATTTGGAGGCCACATAGGGGTGGGGGAAGGAACCTTGCGACCTAAGTACATTTCCCATATCCTTTTCCAATAAACTTGGGTTCAGTTCTCATGGGGTCTCACTTTCCCATCATCGGGGTAGTCACAGAGCAGTAGTGGTTTTTTCCAATTTCCTTTAAGGCCAGTACCTAAAATTTTCAGGGAGAATTAGATATAGCCTCTTCCCTGAAGGGGCAGTTTGAATTGAAACCGAAATAAGCAAATTTATTAGAAAGGGCATTTTGAGCAGGAGGGATATCAGGGTTGCTCCTCTGGGAAGGCCGCTGTGCAGTCCCTGCCATCCGACTGCCTGAACTGTGTCATCGGGCTGGTGGTTCAGACCGGCTCTCGACAGATATTACAATATTATTAGTTAAATTCTCTATGCTGAACTTCCATTCCTATGACTTTTATTTTTGAAGTTTGTACCTCTTAATCCCCTTCACCTACTTTACTCATTTCCCCACCCAACCCCTCATGGTATTTGCTATTGATCATTTTTCAAATTCACTGATTCTTCTATTGTGTTCAATACTGTTAAGACCATAATAGTACTAATTTCTTGATTTCAGGTAATCTCTGTGTCAGTTCTAGAATTTGTTTTACTGGTTATAATAGCTTTCATGTGTCTTTTTAAATTTCTGATTTATTTAACCATTATGTCCATCTATTACTGTGGTTTACCTTTAACATATTTTTCATATATTAATTTCAACATATCAGTCATTTTGAGTCTCTTTCTATTTACTTTTATAACTGCTCATGTTCAGTAAATTTATATTGTATTGGGCATTTTGGATAATATATTATAGACATTCTGTATTCTCTTATCATCTTCTGAAAAGTATTGTTATGATTCCGTATGCAATTAAGTCACTGGTAGATATCTTTCATCTTAGTTTTAGGTTTTAATATGGCAGTTCTATTTATGTTCACCCTTAGTAGGACGTGTAGCTGCAGTCATGGACTTTAACTTCCTCCAAAGGTGTATGACCCTTCTGTCATTTCAATAAGAAGCCGGAAGGGTTTTCTAAGTCCTTCTAACTTAGTAGGATTTGAATTTCAACTGTGAATACCAGGTAGCTGCTGCTAACTCTGTTTGGTTCTTTCAGCTTCTAGCTATTGCTTTGCTGTGTTCCTTGTATTCTTGCCCCACACTTGTGCAGCTCAGGAATTACTCTTCAGTTATCTTTCTTTTTATTATTAATTTTATTTTAGTATCATTAATCTACAATTACATGAAGGACATTATGTTTACTAGGCTCCCCCCTTCACCAAGTCCCCCCCACATACCCGCTCACAGTCACTGTCCATCAACATAGTAAGATGCTGTAAAATCACTACTTGTCTTCTCTGTGTTGCACAGCCCTCCCCGTGGCCCCCCCCACACTACACATGTAAATCGTAATGCTCCCTTTCTTTTTTCCCACCCTTATCCCTCGCTTCCCACCCATGCTCCCCAGTCCCTTTCCCTTTGGTAACTGTTAGTCCATTCTTGAGTTCTGTGCTTCTGCTGCTGTTTTCTTCCTTTGGTTTTCCTTTGTTCTTATACTCCACATATGAGTGAAATCATTTGCTCCTGTCTTTCTCCACTTGACTTATTTCACTGAGCAAAATACCCTCTAGCTCCATCCATGTTGTTGCAAATTCTATGATCTGTTTTTTATTCTTATAGCTGAGTAATATTCCATTGTGTATATGTACCACAACTTCCTCATCCATTCATCTACTGATGGACATTTAGGTTGCTTCCATATCTTGGCTATTGTAAATAGTGCAGCGATAAACATAGGGGTGCATCTGTCTTTTTCAAACTGGAGTGCTGCATTCTTAGGGTAAATTCCTGGAGTGGAATTCCTGGGTCAAATGGTATTTCTAATTTGAGCATTTTGAGGGACCTCCATACTGCTTTCCACAATGGTTGAACTAATTTACATTCCCACCAGCAGTGTAGGAGGGTTCCCCCTTCTCCACAACCTCAACAACATTTGTTCTTGTTTGTCTTTTGGATGGTAGCCATCCTTACTGGTGTGAGATAATATCTCATTGTGGTTTTCATTTGCATTTCTCTGATGACAAGCAATGTGGAGCATCTTTTCATGTGTCTGTTGGCTATCTGAATTTCTTCTTTAGAGAACTGTCTGTTCAGTTCCTCTGCCCATTTTTTCATTGGATTATTTGCTTTTTGTTTGTTGAGGTGTGTGAGCTCTTTATATATTTTGGATGTCAACCATTTATCGGATCTGTCATTTATGAATATATTCTCCCATACTGTAGAATACCTTTTTGTTCTATTGATGGTGTCCTTTGCTGTTCAGAAGCTTTTAGGCTTGATATATTCCCATTTGTTCATTTTTGCTTTTGTTTCCCTTGCCCAGGGAGATATGTTCAAGAAGAGGTCACTCATGTTTATGTCTAAGAGATGTTTGCCTATGTTTTTTTCTAAGAGTTTTATGGTTTCATGACTTACATTCAAGTCTTTGATCCATTTCGAATTTACTTTTGTGTATGGGGTTAGACAGTGATCCACTTTCATTCTCTTACATGTAGTGTCCAGTTTTGCCAGCACCATCTGTTGAAGAGACTGTCATTTCCCCAATGTATGTCCATGGCCCCTTTATCGAATATTAGTTGACCATATATGTTTGGGTTAATGTTTGGAGTCTCTATTCTGTTCCATTGGTCTGTGGCTCTGTTCTTGTGCCAGTAGCAAGTTGTCTTCTTGATTACTGTGGCTTTGTAGTAGAGCTTGAAGTTGGGGAGTGAGATACCCCCCACTTTATTCTTCCTTCTCAGGATTGCTTTAGCTATTCAGAGTATTTGGTGTTTCCATATGAATTTTTCAACTATTTGTTCCAGTTCATTGAAGAATGCTGTTGGTAGTTTGATAGGGATTGTACCAAATCTGTATACTGCTTTGGGCAGGATGGCCATTTTGAAGATATTAGGTTTTTCTAGCCAGGAGCATGGGATGAGTTTCCATTTGTTAGTGACCTCTTTAGTTTCTCTTAAGAGTGTATTATAGTTTTCAGGGTATATGTCTTTCAGTTCCTTGGTTAGGTTTATTCCTAGGTATTTTATGTTTTTTGATGCAATTGTGAATGGAATTCACAAATGATTTCTCTTTCTATTGGTTCATTGTTAGGTATAGGAAAGCTACAGATTTCTGTGTGTTAATTTTGTATCCTGCAACTTTTCTGTATTTCGATATCAGTTCTAGTAGTTTTGGAGTGGAGTCTTTGGGGTTTTTTAAGTACAGTATCATATCATCTGCAAATAGTGACAGTTTAACTTCTTTCTTTACCAATCTGGATTCCTTGTATTTCTTTGTTTTGTCTGATTGCCATGGCTAGGACCTCCAGTAATATGTTAAATAACAGTGGGGAGAGTGGGTATCCCTGTCTTGTTCCCGATCTCAGAGGAAAAGCTTTCACCTTCTCGCTGTTCAGTATGATGTTGGCTGTAGGTATATCATGTATAGCCTTTATTATGTTGAAGTACTTGCCCTCTATTCCCATTTTGCTGAGATTTTTATCATGAATGGATATTGAATTTTGTTGAATGCTTTTTCAGCATCTATGGAGATGATCATGTGGTTTTGTCTGTCTTTTTGTTGATTTGGTGGATGATGTTGATGGATTTTTGAATGTTGTACCGTCCATGCATCCCTGGGATGAATCCCACTTGGTCATGGTGTATGATCCTTTAGATGTATTTTTGAATTCGGTTTGCTAATATTTTGTTGAGCATTTTTGCATCTACATTCATTAGGGTATTGGTCTGTAGTTTTCTTTTTTGGTGGGGTCTTTGCCTGGTTTTGGTATTAGGGTGATGTTGGCTTCAAAGAATGAATTTGGGAGTATTCCCTCCTCTTCTATTCTTTGGAAAACTTTAAGGAGAATGGGTATAATGTCTTCTCTGTATGTCTGATAAAATTCCGAGGTGAATCCATCTGGCCCGGGGGTTTTGTTCTTTGGTAGTTTTTGATTACTGCTTCAATTTTGTTGCTGGTAATTGGTCTGTTTAGATTTTCTGTTTCTGGGTCAGTCTTGGAAGGTTGTATTTTTCTAGGAAGATGTCCATTTCTCCTAGGTTTCCCAGCTTGTTAGCATATAGGTTTTCATAGTACTCTCTAATAATTCCTTGTATTTCTGTCGGGTCCGTCGTGATTTTTCCTTTCTCATTTCTGATTCTGTTGATGTGTGTTCACTCTCTTTTCCTCTTAATAAATCTGGCTAGAGGCTTATCTATTTTGTTTATTTTGTCGAAGAACCAGCTCTTGGTTTCATTGATTTTTGCTGTTGTTTTATTCTTCTCAATTTTATTTATTTCTTCTCTGATCTTTATTATGTCCCTCCTTCTGCTGACCTTAGGCCTCATTTGTTCTTCTTTTTCCAATTTTGATAATTGTGACATTAAACCATTCATTTGGGATTGTTCTTCCTTCTTTAAATATGCCTGGATTGCTATATACTTTCCTCTTAAGACTGCTTTTGCTGTATCCCACAGTAGTTGGGGTTTTGTGTTGCTGTTGTTGTTTGTTTCTATATATTGCTGGATCTCCATTTTAATTTGGTCATTGGTCCATTGATTATTTAGGAGCATGTTGTTAAGCCTACATGTGTTTGTGAGCCTTATTGCTTTCTTTGAACAATTTATTTCTAGTTTTATGCCTTTGTGGTCTGAAAAGTTGGCTGGTAAGACTTTAATCTTTTGGAATTTACTGAGGCTCTTTATGTGGCCTAGTTTGTGGTCTATTCTGGAGAATGTTCCATGTGCACTTGAGAAGAATGTGTATCCTGTTGCTTTTGGATGTAGAGTTCTGTAGATGTCTATTAGGTCCATCTGTTCTAGTGTGTTGTTCAGTGCCTCTCTGTCCTTACTTATTTTCTGTCTGGTGGATCTATCCTTTGGAGTGATGGTGTGTTGAAGTCTCCCAAAATGAATGCATTGCATTCTATTTCCTCCTTTAATTCTGTTAGTATTTGTTTCACATATGTTGGTGCTCCTGTATTGGGTGCATATATATTTATAATGGTTATATCCTCTTGTTGGACTGAGCCCTTTATCATTATGTAATGTCCTTCTTTACCCTTTGTTACTTTCTTTATTTTTGAAGTCTATTTTGTCTGATACTAGTATTGCAACACCTGCTTTTTTCTCTCTATTGTTTGCATGAAATATCTTTTTCTATCCCTTGACTTTAAGTCTGTGCATGTCTTTGGGTTTGAGGTGAGTCTCTTGTAAGCAGTATATGGATGGGTCTTGCTTTTTATCCATTCTATTACTCTTTGTCTTTTAATTGGTGCATTCAGTCCATTTACATTTAGGGTGATTATTGAAAGGTATGTACTTATTGCCATTGCAGGCTTTGAGTTTGTGCTTACCAAGAGTTCAAGGTGAGCTTCTTTACTATCTTACTGTCTAACTTAACTTGCTTATTGAGCTATTATAAACATGGTCTGATGATTCTTTATTTCTCTCCCTCCTTATTCCTCCTCCTCCCTTCTTCATATGTTGGGTGTTTTGTTCTGTGCTCTTTTTAGGAGTGCTCCCATCTAGAGCAGTCCCTGTAGGATGCCCTGTAGAGGTGGTTTGTGGGAGGCAAATTCCCTCAACTTTTGCTTGTCTGGGAATTGTTTAATCCCTCCTTCATATTTAAATGATAATTGTGCTGGATACAGTATTCTTAGTTCGAGGCCCTTCTTTTTCATTGCATTAAGTATATCATGCCATTCTCTTCTGGCCTGTAAGATTTCTGTGGAGAAGTCTGATGATAGCCTCACGGGTTTTCCTTTGTAGGTGACCTTTTTTTTTCCTCTCTGGCTGCCTTTAACACTTTGTCCTTGTCTTTGATCTTTGCCATTTTAATTATTATGTGTCTTGGCGTTGCCCTCCTTGGATCCCTTGTCATGGGAGTTCTGTGTACCTCTGTGGTCTGAGAAGCCATTTCCTCCCCTAGTTTGGGGAAGTTTTCATCAATTATTTCTTCAAAGACACTTTCTATCCCTTTTTCTCTCTCTTCTTCGCTGGTACGCCTATAACGCGGATATTGTTCCATTTCAATTGGTCACACAGTTCTCCTAAAATTCTTTCATTCCTGGGGATCCTTTTATCTCTTTCTCCATCAACTTCTCTGCATTCCTGTTCTCTGTTTTCTAGTCTATTAATGGTCTCTTGCATCTCATCCATTCTGCTTAGAAGTCCTTCCAGAGCTTGTTTTATTTCTGTATTCTCCCTCCTTAGTTCTTGCATATTTCTCTGCAAGTCCATCAGCATGATCATGACTTTTGTTTTGAATTCTTTTTCAAGAAGACTGGTTAAATCTATCTCCCCAGCTTCCTTCTCAGGGGAAGATGAAGAAGATGTCAAAGCTGTCTGGGTTAGTCTTGTCTGCATCAAATTTTTTTTACCTTATCATGTTGATAGGTGCAGTGGTATGTTATTGACTTGTCTGTCAGCTGGGAGAGTCAAGACTCTTTCCACTTGCTCCTGGCCTTTCTTTACTGGGACAACTGTGACTCCTAGTGGCTTGTGTTGGGCAATTGCATGTAGATTGGGTCTCTGTATCTTGCCAGGCCGGTATGGAGGAAGCTCCCTTGCTGTGGGCATGGCCAGCCTCAGGCTGCTGCTCTGCTATGGCGGGGCCCAGGAGGGGTAATGGATGGGTTCTGTTTGGCTGTTTATCTCCATGAGGGGTCTCAGAGCTGTTGCCCAGAGTGTTAGTACACCCGGAGTTCCCTGAAATTTCCAGCTGCTGGACTGTGACCTGGGATGCTTCTGTCCAGCTGTGGGGTACCTGTCCCTTTAAGACTTACAAAAAGCACTTGCTTTTCTTTGTCCCATAGGTGCCAGCTGTGGGACCCTCTCACAGGTCTTACTGTCCTGCTTCCCTAGTTTCCAGCACCCCACGCATGCCCTGTGTCTGCACTCTGGTGCGGATGGCTAAGGCTGGGTGTTTAGCAGTCCTGGGCTCCCTCTCCCTCCCCGCTCCGACTCCTCTCCTCCCGCTGGGAGCTTGGATGAGGGGCCCTGGATCCCACTGGGCTGCGGCTTGTATCTTAACCCTTTCACTGGGTGCTGGGTTCTCTCAGGTGTGGATGTAGTCTGGCTGTTGTCCTGTGTCTTCTGGTCTCTCTTTTAGGGATAGTTGTATTTGTTGTATTTTCAAAAATATATATGTTTTTGGGAGGAGATTCCCACTGTCCTACTCATGCCGCCATCTTGGCTCCACCCTCCAGTTATTTTTTAATTATATTTTGCAGAATTTAAAAACAGGAGGATTGGTCTGACAAAGCTACTATGCCATCATTGGAAACTGGAAGTGTGTTTCAAAAAGTTTGAAAAATATAGAACAGTATATAGAAATTTTGAAAATATTTTTCAATATTAAGTATATTTAAGAAATCACCCAACATTGCATGAAAACTAAGAAAGTCTAAAGCAAGACCGGACTTTAGCTATTAGTAATTTCTCAGTATTTGTGCACTAATTATTATAAATGTACCATACTAGTGTAAGATTTTAATAATAGAAACTGGGGGAGGTGTATGGCAACTCTCTGTAGTATCTTCAATATTTCTATACAATGTAAAACATTGAAAAGTATTCTTATAAATATCACCTATATGTTCATAGAAGAAAATTTAGAATGTCATGTCATATATAATTACATATACATATATATATATATATATATATACACACACACACACACACCATGGGATCAACTTACTTTCCTGCTAAACATACCTTAAGACATTTCCCATGTTCTTAAATATTCTTCAGACATGTACTTTAAGGAACACATATTATTTCATCACTTGGGCATTTAATAATCTTGCTATCACTTTTTGCTAGTTTTATGGTAGCTTCCCATATTTTAACTGCATACAATATTGCAGTGAATATAAAGGGGCACATCTCTAGAATTATAATTAGTGAATCTAATGTAAAAACATTTTTATGCTATTGGTATGGAATTGCCATATTGCTCTTCACAGCATTTTGCATTATACTTATTTTCTCTCTTGTCAAATGACTATTTTCTTTATCAGTGAGTCCATGTCATCTAAGTTATGCTCAAATTATTTGTTAAGACTAACCCAAAGGCAGGATGGGATTCAAGATGGCAGTATGAGGTCAGACAGAGAACTCCTGCCAAAACCACATAAAATACAAAAATATTTAATAACAAAAATAGTTAATACAGCTAATCCTAAAAAAGCTACAGGAAAGAAGGCTGTACCAGACAGCATACACCTGAAGAAAAGAGCAGACCTCATGAAACAGGGTAACATACCAAAGCCTTCATCCAGCAGGACCCAAACCCTTCCCTGACCCCAGCTCATTGGCAGGAAGAAGAGAAATGGAGTGGGGAGGGGGTGGAAGCCTAGGACTGCTAAACACCCAGCCCTGGAGATATGCTTTGCAAGCACAAACCTACACTGCATGTTGCTCTGGAGATTAGTGGGGTTGGAAAGCTAAGACACATGGAATACTTGGAGAGAATGAGATTCTAGCCATTTGTGGAAGACAAGGATCCACATCTGGCTGCTCTGGGACAAAAGAAAGGCAGGCAGTCTGAGATGCTTCCTAGCAGCGAGAGGGCTGCTGAAGGGGCAGGGTTTACACAGAGCTTGATATGCAGGAGAAGGGATAGGTGGACAGGGTTGTCAGGGCATGCTCTGAACAGCAGGTCATGGAGCTTCAGGTGCTCCATCCCCCTGGCTGGCTACTCAGCTCTGAGGCCCTCCACTGTGATATGCAGACTGCTGCAACTTTCTCCTTGCCTGCTGGCACCAGCTTGAAAACCAGAAGTCCTGGCCTTGGCATCAGGCCAGAGAAAGGGAGGTCCTGCCTATCACAGCTACAGATGCAAAGTACAGATACATATACCTGTGTGCTCCATGCACAGGTTATGACATTGGATCTAGGCTCTGCAGCTGGGTAGCAGGAAACAGCTCTTTCCTCCCCCAGGCAACAGCATCACTACCATGAGACCCCTGACATCACTCCAGGGGCTGAGGAGCTCCAGAGGTGAGAGCTTTGGGGCACTAGAGGCCACACACAAACATGAAATGTCAAAGGAACATAGTTCAAAAATAAACCTCACAAACACCAGAAAAAGGGCCAAATGATACTTAACTCACCAATCTTTCAGAAAGAGAGTTTAAAATTAAAATCATAAACATCCTCGAGGAAGTACAGAAAAATATTCAAGAACTCAGGGACAAACATAGGATGGAAATTCAATCATTAAGAAATTCCATGTCTGTAATGAAACATACAATGTGGGATATAAAAGCAGATTAGATGTAGTAGAAGAGATGGCAAATGGAATGGAAATTAGAGAAGAGGAATATAAGGAAGCTGAGGTACAGACAGAAAAAAAAAGGATCTCTAGGAATGTAAGAATATTGAGAGGACTGTGTGACCAATCCAAATGGAACAATATCACATTATAGAGGTACCAAAAGAAGAAGAGAGAGAAAAAGGGATAGAAAGTGTCTTTGAGGAAGTAATTGCTGAAAACTTTCCCAATCTGGGGAAGGACATAGTCTCTCAGACCATGGAGGTGCACAGATCTCCCAACACAAGGGACTCAAGGAAGACAACACCAAAACATATAATAATTAAAATGGCAAAGATCAAGGATAAGGACAGACATTTAAAAGCAGCTAGAGAGAGAGAGATAAAAGATCACATACAAAGGAAAACCCATCAGGCTATCATCAGACTTCTCAACAGAAACCTTACAGGCCAGAAGGGAGTGGAATGATGTATTTAATGCAATGAAGCAGAATGGCTTGGAACCAAGAATACTCCACCTGGCAAGATTATCATTTAAATTTGAAAGAGGGATTAAACAATTTTCAGATAAGTGAAAGGTGAAAGAATTTACCTTCCACAAACCACCTCTACAGTGCATGTTGGAGGGACTGCTTTAGATGGAGGTATTCCTAAGGCTAAATAGCTTTCATCAGGGGATAATAAAACCACAGCAAAGAAAGTAGTACAATTAATTACTAAGCAGATGCAAAATCAAATAAACTACCCCAAAAATCACTCAAGGGATAGAAAAGAGTAGAGAATATGATACCTAATATATAAAGAAGGAGGAGGAAGAAAAGGGAGGAAAAAAAAAACGACCATTAGGTTGTGTTTATAATAGCATACTAAGTGAGTTAAATTAGACTGTTAGATAGAAAGGGGATTACCCTTGAACCTTTGTAACCACGAATCTAAAGCATGCAATGGCAATAAGTAAATCCCTATCAATAATCAGCCTAAATATAAATGGACTGAATGCACCAATCAAAAGACAGAAAAATAGAATGGATACAAAAACAAGACTCATCTATATGCTGCCTACAAGAGATTCACTTCAAACACAAATACATACATAGACTGAAAGTAAAGGGATGGAAAAACATATTTCAGGCAGCTAATAGGGAGAAAAAGGGAGGAGTTGCAGTACTTGTATCAGACAAAAATAGACTTCAAAATAAAGAAAGTAACAAGAAGCAAAGAAGGACACTACATAATGATAAAGGGGTCAGTCTAACAAGAGGATATAACTATTATAAATATCTTTGCACCCAATGCAGAATCACCTACATATGTGAAATAAATATCAAGAGAATTAAAGGGAGAAATAGAATGAAATGCACTCATTTCAAAGGACAGGTCAACCAGACAGAAAATAAGTAAGGAGACAGAGGTACTGAACAATGTATTAGAACAGATGGACCTAACGGACATCTACAGAACACTTCATCTAAAAAGCAGAAGGATACACATTCTTCTCAAGTGCACATGGATCACTTTCAAGAATAGATCATATACTAGGCCACAAAAAGATCCTCAGTAAATTCAAAAAGATTGAAAATGTACCAACCAGCTTCTCAGATCACAAAGTTATGAAAGTAGAAATAAATTACACACAGAAAATGAAAAAACCCACAAACACATGCTCCTAAATAATGGATCAATGACCAAATAAAAACAGAGATCAAGCAATATATGGAGACAAATGACAACAATAATTCAATACCGCAAAATCTGTTGGACGCAGTGAAAGCTGTGCTAAGAGGGAAGTATATTACAATACAGGCCCACCTCAGGAAAGAAGAACAATCCCAAATGAACAGTCTAAACTCACAATTAATGACACTAAAAAGGAAGAACACATGAGGCCCAAGGTCAGTAGAAGGAGGACATAATAAAGATTAGTGCAGAAATAAATAAAATCAAGAAGAATAAAACAATAGAAAGAATCAATGCAAGCAAGAGCTGGCTCTTTGATAAAATAAACAAAACAGATAAACCCATAGCCGGACTTATTAAGAAATAAAGAGAGTCTACACACATAAACAGAATCACAAATGAGAAAAGAAGTATCTCTACAGACACCACAGAAATACAAAGAATTATGAGAGAATATTATGAAAAATTATATGGTAACAAACTGGATAACCTAGAAAATATGGACAACTTTTGAGAAAAATACAGCCTTCCAAGGTCAACCAAGAAAGATACCGAAAATCTGAATAGACCAACTACCAGCAAGGAAATTGAATTGCTCACCAAAAAACTACCTAAGAACAAAATCCCTGGACCAGATGGCTTCACTGCTGAATTTTACCAAACATTTAGTGAAGACCTAATACCCATCCTCCTTAGAGTTTTCCAAAAAGTAGAAGAGGAGGGAATACTGCCAAACTCATTCTATGAGGCCATCATCACTATAATATGAAAACCAGGCAAATACACCACAAAAAAGAAAATTACAGACCAATACCCCTGATGAACATAGATGCAAAATACTCAACAAAATATTCACAAAATGAATTCAAAATATATCAAAAAGATCATCCATCATGATCAAGTGGGATTCATCCCAGGGATGCAAGGATGGTACATTAGAAAATCCATCAACATCATCCACCACATTAACAAAGAAAAAGGACAAAAACCACATGATTATCTCCATAGATGCAGAAAAAGCATTCGACAAAATTTAACATCCATTCATGATAAAAACTCAACAGAATGGATAAAGAGGGGGGCAAGTACCTCAACACAATCAAGGCCATATAGGACAAGCCCACAGCCAACAATAACACATAACAGTGAGAAGCTGAAAGCTTCTTGTTTAAGATTGGGAACAAAACAAGGATGCCCAATCTCCCCACTTTAATTCAACATAGTTCTGGAGGTCCTAGCCATGGCAATCAGACAACACAAAGAAATAAAAGGCATCCAGATTGATAAGGAAGAGGTCAAACTGTCCCTGTTTGCAGATGACATGATATTGTATAGGAAAAACCCTAAAGAATCCACTCCCAAACTACTAGATCTAATATGTGAATCCAGAAAAATTGTGGGATACAAAATTAATATATAGAAATCTTTGCATTCCTATACAATAATGATGAACTAGCAGAAAGAGAAATCAGGAAAACAATTCCATTCACAATTGCATCAAAAAGAATAAAATACCTAGGAATAAACCTAACCAAGGAAGTGAAAGACCTATACTCTGAAAACTACAAGACACTCATGAGAGAATTTGAAGAAGATACCAATAAATGAAAACACATCCCATGCTCAAGGATAGGAAGAATTAATATTGACAAATGGCCATCCTACCCAAAGCAATCTACCAATTCAATGCAATCCCTATCAAAACATCAACAGTATTCTTCAATGTACTAAAGCAAATAGTTCTAAAATTCGTAAGGATCCACAGAAGACCCCGAATAGCCAAAGCAATCCTGAGAAGGATTACTAAAGTGAGGGGAATTACGTTCCCTGTCTTCAATCTCTACAACAAAGCCACAGTAATCAAGACAATATGGTACTGGCACAAGAACAGACCCATATTCCAATGGAACAGACTAGAGAGCCCAGATATAAACCCAAGCATATATGGTCAATTAATATATGATAAAGGAGCCATGGATATACAATGGGCAAATGGCAGCCTCTTCAATACCTGGTGCTGGCAAAACTGGACAGCTTCATGTAAGAGAACAAAATTGGATTATTGTCTAACCCCATACACAAAAGTAAACTCAAAAGGGATCAAAGACCTGAATGTAAGTTATGAAACCATAAAACTCTTAGAAAAAAATATAGGGAAAAACCTCTTGGACATAAACATGAGTGACTTCCTCATGAACATATCTCCATAGGCAAGGGAAACAAAAGCAAAAATGAACAAGTGGGACTACATCTAACTAAAAAGCTTCTGTAAAGCAAAGAACACCATCAGTAGAACAAAACTACACCCTACAGTATGGGAGAATATATTCATAAATGACATATCTGATAAATGGTTGATATCCAAATTATATAAAGAGCTCACACATCTCAACAAACAAAAAGCAAATAATCCAATTAAAAAATGGACAGAGGAACTGAACAGACACTTCTCCAAAGCAGAAATTCAGATGGCCAACAGACACATGAAAAGATGCTTCACATGGATAGTCATCAGAGAAATGCAAATTAAAACCACAATGAAATATCACCTCACACCAGTTAGAATCACCACCATCCAAAAGACAAACAACAAATATTGGTGGGGATGTGGAGAAAGGGGAACCCTCCTACACTGCTGATTGGAATGTAAAATAGTTCAACAACTGTGGAAAGCAGTATAGAGGTTCCTCAAAAAACTCAAAATAGAAATATCATTTGACCCAGGAATTCCACTCATAGGAATTTACCCTAAGAATGCTGCATCCCAGTTTGAAAAAGACATGTGCACCCCTATGTTTTTTGCAGCACTATTTACAATACCCAAGAAATGGAAACAACCTAAGTGTTCATCAGTAGATAAATGGATAATGAAGATGTGGTACATATACACAATGGAATACTATTCAGCCATAAGAAGAAAATAAATCCTACCATTTACCACAAAAGAGATGGAGCTAGAGGGTGTTATGCTCAGTGAAATAAGATAGGCGGAGAAAGACAAATATCAAATGATTTCACTCATCTGTGGGGTACAAGAACAAAGCAAAAACTGAAGGAACAAAACAGCAGCAGACTCACAGAACCTAAGAATAGACTAACAGTTACCAAAGGGAAAGCGATTGGGGAGGATGGGTGGGAAGGGAGGGATAAGGGAGAAATAGGGGCATCATGATTAGCATGTTTAATGTATGGGCAGGGGAACACAGGGTAGGCAGTATAACACAGAGAAGACAAGTAGTGATTCTATAGCATCTTACTACACTGATGGACAGTGACTGTAATTGGGTATGTGGTGGGGAGTTGATAATAGCGGGAATTTAGTAACCATAATGTTGTTCATGTAATTGTACATTAATGATAGCAAAATAAAATGTAAAAAATATTAAAAATAGAAATGCCATTTGACCCAGGAATTCCACTCCTAGTAATTTACCCTAAGAATGCGAGGATCCCAGATTCAAAAAGACATATTCACCTCTATGTTTATCACAGCACTATTTACATTAGCCAAGAAATGGAAGCATCCTAAGTGTCCATCAGTAGATGAATGGATACAGATGATGTGGTACATATACACAATGGAATATTATTCAGCCATAAGAAGAAAACAAATACTACCATTTGCAGCAACATGGATGGAGGTAGAGGGTATTATGCTCAGTGAATAAGCCAGGCAGAGAAAGAGAAATATCAAATGATTTCACTCACCTGTGGATCATAAGAACAAAGCAAAAACTGAAGGAACAAACAGCAGCAGAATCACAGAACACAAGAATGGACTGATAGTTGCCAAAGGGAAAGGGACTGGGGAGGGTGGGTGGGAAGGGAGGGAGAAGGGGAATAGGGGCATATTGATTAGCACACATAATGTAGAGGTGGGACACGGGGAAAGCAACATAGCATAGAGAAGACAAGTAATGACTCTATAGCATCTTACTATGCTGATGGACAGTGACTGTAATGGGGTATGTGGTGGGGACTTGATAATGGGGGAAATGTAGTAAACACAATGTTGCTCTTGTGATTGTATATTAATACCAAAAAAAAGAGAAAAAAAAAAAGACTGACCCAAAGGGAATGAGAATGACATTTTTTCACTACAACCTAATATATATTTGGTATTTCATTTTTTACCTTTGTCAATGTAATAAAATGTTCCTCTTTATATAAGGAAGGTTTGCTCTTTCCTTACATTTCATCAGCTATTCATAGCTCTCTTTATCTTTAATTTTTAAATATACATTTGTTTAACACTTACCATGTATCAGATACTGGCTAGTGCTATAGAAATAATGGTGAGTAAGAGATACACTTCATGAAGCTATTAGTCCGTTAGGAGTGATACATGTTAAACCAATGCTTGCACAAAGTATATAGTTACATCTGTGAGACAGTGCTGTGAAATTTTATTGAAGGGGAAAGCAAATAGAAGACCTTGAAATTTCCAAATTCATTCCTTCTGCCCATACTTCTATTGGAGTGTTGTTATCTTTTAAATGACTTACATTCTGCTTTTTGTTCATTGTTCAATATTGTGCTTTCTTACCATCTAAGCAATTATTCATTTTTACAGGAAAAAATTAAAAGTTCAGACAGAAAATCAATATGCATAACTGTATACCAAAAATAACTGAACTGCTTCAAGCAGTGTACACTTTCCAACAAATGTCTGTAAAAATGCAGAATACTGAGAACAAGGTATACACATTGGTTATTCTCCATTACACTGACTTGTGCCATACCCATTTGTGCTACAAATACAGTCTTCATGATTGTTCATGATCACATTGACAGCTGCCCTGATATTCTGTGTGTAGGATTTAAATATACCATTGAGGAAGTTTTAGGATTTATAACAAGAATCATTAGGCAGTTTAGTTGCAGAAAGGGGCACATATTATTAGGCAGTCTTTAGCATGCTAAACTATCTAATCATCAGGTGACAGACACCCTTGCAGTGAAGTAATCTTCATTCTCATCTCCTTTGCTCATTCTCTAGAGAAAATAACCATGGAGAACTAAGACATATGATTGGCAACTTTGCCACTTTAGGTCACGTCATTATCTAGACAAAAGCTATTGGTGTACACATTTCCTAAGACTAAAATTTAGTTATATGTGTAACTTGCTGCCACAAAAGAAACATAAAGAAGGAATGATGAGCTATAACTCAATTAACGTTGCTTTTTAGAAGCATCAAACAATAACAGAGCTATTAAGAATAATTAGAATCACAGCACAGCCTAAAGGGACAGCACATGAACTTTAGATAAGGACGGAACTGCCGTTTTTCAGAAATGCAAACTCACACTGCAAATTAATGTAGGCCTAGAAAGTCAAAATTGTGATAGAAATAGCCTGGTCCAATAGGTTACACCCTATAAAAGCCATTTGTCCACAATGTTAAAATTTACTATGGCATTTAATAACCATTCCATAAAGAAAGATTTTTTTTGAAACACAAAATAGGCCACTTTGGAAAAAATAGATTATAGTTTAGGTAATGTCATGAACACTGCTCTGTCCATATGCTTTTATTCTAAAGTGATAAGAAATTGTGCCAAGGTAAATGGCCTGTTGCTCCTCAGCAACAAGAAGGCGTGGGGGGAGGGGGGGAGGGACAAGCAGGACAGCCTGTTATCCCCGGGGCTGAGCGAGAGGGCAAGTGTCAACGGCTCCATCACCCTCCCCAGAGATCCGGGGAAAACAAAACCAAACCGGGAGATGTGTCGGCCTCGGAGGCGCAGCAAAACTCAGCTTTACTGCTTCAGAAGCTTAGTTATATAGAGGAAGATAAGGAAGTAGCAGAAACCAATGGGAATTGATTATCTCATCTGTCACTAGGGTCTTAGGTTTTAGGTTAGGTGGGGAGGCAGAGTTAGGGCTAAAAGCACGTGCGGGAACTCAGTTGGGCCACGAATGCGGAAGTAATGAGGGAGGGTGGAAACCTCCAGCCTGTGGCTGCGTCATGATCACAAGCCCAAAAGAGGCAAAAAGTCCCAACAATGGCCAAAGCCTAAAAACTTCTGAAGCGTTTCTAGGCATTACCCCCTTCCTTTCATTCCTGTAGTAAGTAGAATTCTAAGGTGGCTCCCAAGACTTCCTACGCCTAGTGTACACATCCTGTGTAATCTATGGGACTGTGAATTAGATAGATTTTGCTCCTGTGATTACATCATAGGACAAAGTTAAATTTGAGAGAGAGATTATCTGAATAGGCCTGATGTAAAGTAATCACACAGCCCTTTAAAGAAAACAGTTTTCTCTGGCTGGTGGTAGAAGAGAAAGAGATGTGAAGCCCAAGAGGAGTTTGGGACGCTGTCCCCAGCTTGAAGCAGGTGAAAACCAAGAAGCAGTGACATACACAGCATCTAAGGGCTGACAGCCAGCAAAGATGCTGTGAACCTCAGTCTTACAAATTCAAAAAACTGAAATTCTGTCAACTGTGAATGAGCTTGGAAGTTGACTTTTTCACAAACCTCCAGATAAGAACTCAGCCCAACTGACATCTTGATTTCAGACTTTGAGGCTCTCAGCAAAGAACCAAGTCAAATGGGGCGCAGACATTTAACCTATAAACAGTAAAGTAATAAATGGCTGTTGTTTTAAGCCACTAAATTTGTAGTCATTCATTACATAGCAATAGGAAATGGATACAATTCCCAAGGAGATCTTGGAATCAGGTGAGTCACCCCTGGATAGGATTAAAGGGTTGTAAATGGCCTGGAGGAACAATCTTATTTTTTTATAGCTCTATTTTTTCTCCAAAATTTAAATGCTTAGTCCAGAAGACCACAGCCGGGAGAGAGAAAGGAGAAAGAGTAGCTCTTTATATTGTCTGTGAACTTAAGACCTTAAACTGAAGGGATAAAAGACACCTATTGATTGAGGCTTGTATGTGGCTGAGCCTGATCTAAAGGGATAGGAAATGAAACAGGCATTTGGAATGAAAATTCAAGTCAGTACAGCAGAATCTCCATTTCACTAGAGTGGCCCTTCCTCTGGGTCAATTCCTACACATTGGGATTGATAACTCAAAGTATCTGATAGTGGAACCAGTTGTAACTGCCCCATATTAAATAAATTACTTATCCCCAATACTGTGAGAGGTTGATCAATTTTTAATGCCTACTTAAGAAAGCATTGCAAACCCTCCCAGGCTTCTTAGACTTAACTGCCGATTATCTCTAATGACTAAAAGATTCCAATAGGAAAATCATATCCACTTTTAAAAGTAAGTCTTCAGAGAATTTTTATTTATTCAGTTCACATGTGTTTCAAAAACCTAGCCTTCCTAGGCACTCCTTCCTTAGAACTTTTGCTTCTATCTAGCATGGGAAGTTGTATTTCAGCCAACACCTTAGTGGCTGGTACACTGGCTATCCTTAGAGGCCCATCTCTAGTGGTGTTTGTGAAGACTGGCTAGAAAGGCATGTGTAATGGTCAAGCTCTTCTGGGAGAAGCAGCTCTCTGGCTATTTCTCTGGAGATCTCATTACTTGACAACTCACCACAATCAGGATCTGATTCTATGCCTTCCAGGCTCAGGAAGCCAATGCTTATGGTGCCTTAAAAGTTGAACCATTATTCAAGAACAAATTTACATTAAGTAAGCCTAAGGAGACAGATGTGTATCTCTAAAGGCAGAAGTACAGCTGCCATAGAAAAACCTTAGCTTGGTCTGACTAGTTCATTTTCTCTATGCCTCAATGTGAAGGTAATATTAAATAAAATTTCTATATAAATGTGGAATCATAAACGAAAGAGTTAAGTCTAACAGACAATGAATAAACAGCATGAAATAAACAGTGGTATAGTGCTTAAGATCAAACTCTGGAACCAAATTGATGGTGTTCAAATCCTGGCTTTTCTATTAATTAGTTCTACAACTTGATTATATTTCTTAAGCTACGTGTCTTGGTTTCCTCATTTGTAAAATGCGCATTATAAAAAATACCTACCTTCCAGAGTGCAGTGTTAGATGAGAGGAGTAATGTATTATTCCAAAACCCTTTTACTCTTTTCTGCTGCATGTATTAATTTACTTAGGGCCTGTTGTATAGTAAGCCCTATATAAATACACTAGTGTACCAGACAGAGTGTATCAGCTTACATTCTTCCTGGACAATGTTTCAATGTTGAAATTATCAATATCCCTCTATTCTAGCTGGTGCATATATTAAATGTGGTGATAGGGTTAATCAGGAAAATAGTTATGAGTGGGATGGAAAGAGAGTAAGGCCAGTAAAGCCTACTAGAAAGGACTCAAAGAGTTAACCAGTTAAAAATAAAAAACTCAGAAGACCAGGAGCAACTTGACCTAGAATGTTGAATACACCTCAGATAAAGAAAAGTATCTTAGCATGGTCTATGCTTTCACTGTGTCAGTTGGAACATACCATTGTAAGATTTACTTTAGCACCTGATAAAAGGCCCAGCTTAAAAGAATTCTATCTTAAAGCTAAGATTGCATTTTAATCAAACAGATGGTGGCTCAGCCCACCTTGGAGGCAGGGCAGATAGTCTTGATTGATATGCTTCCAGACAGAAGCTGATATCCTGGAAAGGAATCAAAGCAATATATTTCTTCTGTTAAGTTAAAAAAAAAAAAAGAAGAAACTTAATGTCTTAACAAAGATGAACATTCTGGGACAATTAGGCTAGTCCACACCTGGCCCTTTGTCGCATTCTTGAAAACCTCAACTGCCTATAAAACTCCATACCCTAAAACCTTGGGGGGCACATCTCCCTCTGAGGTTGGCTGCACTTTCTAAGTGCATAGCCTTTCCCCAATCTTTCAGCCCCTCTTCTCTGAGGTAGTCCACACTCTTCTTTCTCCAAGTGTGTACCTTTTTGCTTTAAATAAACCTCTCATTGGTCACCTTATAAAGTTTTGTCTGTGTACTTTCCCAGTGGTAACCATCTTTGTTACCTTTCTTTCTCACTCAAATTCTCCAAATTTAAGCTCAAACCTTCACTCCCTCTCTCCTATTTCGGATAAGTAAGGAGGGGCTACTGGGAGCTCAGATCTGGGCTTGTGAATTACCATCTGCCTGGATGCCTCAGATGGAACCACAGCTTACAGTCATGCTCTTTAGTAGCCTGCCTGAAAGTCTCCTTTCTTTGTCTCTAGCAAGTTCACAGAACATAATCTCACTCCATTCAGTGCTCTGGGTCTCCCCCAAATCCTGGGGTGGTAGGGACTCAGTTCCCATGCAGTGCAGAGTCCAAGTGGACACTGAACACCAGGTGACATTGGCTTAAGGAGTTAGCAGGGGAAGTGCCCCATGCTGAGTAGCAGTTCAATGAACCTTCTTTATTATTCTAATCTTGCTTTAATAAATTCCTTACTCACCTTGTACTCTGACTTCCCTGCATCTCTGGCCTGACCTCTTCCCCCAACAATAGTGTAGAGAAGGTACCTCACATTTTTCAATAATGAAAATAATTAATAACACTAGCTAATATGCCCTGAGTGTCTACCATGTGACTTGGCACTATTCTAAACTCTTTACAAACATTAGATAATTTAATCCTCAAACAAACCTATGAAGTAGACATTGTATTATCTCCATCTTAAAATGAAGTGACTGAGGCACAAAGAGGTTGAGTAATTCTTATAAAATCCCAAAGCTGGCAAGCAGCAGGGACAGGATTCAGTTTAATCTCCCTGCTTCTCAAAATGTGGTCTGCAGAGCAGCAGCTTCCACACTCCCCTGGGAGTGTGTTAGAAATGCAGGACTGGATCAGATCTTCATTTGGACAAAATTCCCACAGACTCTGTATACACAGTAAGGTTTGAACTAAATTCCTATGACATCCTGCCTCTTCATGTATTAACTTATTAAAACTTCATGACAAAACAATAAGGTAAGATTCCAATATGCCCAAAGTATATATGAGAAAAATGAGGCAGAAGTAAATTACCCTATGTCTTACAACTAGTAATTGGTGGAGCAGTGATTAAACTCAGGCAGTCTGAGTCCAGAGCTCTTGCTCTGTCTAAACCACTATACTGACAAAATGTTCAGGTGGTTGGCTTGTAACAGAGAACTGGCTATAAAATCATGCTTGCGCTTTCACCAGCTTTGCTTTGTGAATATGGCCAGCTGAAGAAGGCAGGTCCTTAAGTAATGGCCTCAAGATACCTGGATGATCACAAACATGTTACTAGAAAAATGTCCCAATATCAGGAAGGGCTGACCAATACTCATGTAATTAATCATCTTTTTTTTATTTTCATTATTTTTTCTTTATTTTATTTTGGTATCATTAATCTACAATTGCATGAAGGACATTATGTTTACTAGGCTCCCCCCTTCACCAAGTCTCCCCCACATACCCGTTCACAGTCACTGTCCATCAAAATAGTATGATGCTGTAAAATCACTACTTGTCTTCTCTGTGTTGCACAGCCCTCCCTGTGCCCCCACACACACTACACATGTCAGTCATAATGCACCCTTTCTTTTTTCCTGCCTTTATCCCTCCCTTCCCACCCATCCTCCCCAGTCCCTTTCCCTTTGGTAACTGTTAGTCCATTCTTGAGTTCTGTGCTTCTGATGCTGTTTTGTTCCTTCAGTTTTCTTTTGTTCTTATACTCTACATATGAGTGAAATCATTTGCTACTTGTCCTTCTATGCCTGGCTTATTTCACTGAGCAAAATACCCTCTAGCTCCATCCATGTTGTTGCAAATGGTAGAATCTGTTTTTTTCTTATAGCTGAGTAATATTCCATTGTGTATATGAACAACATCTTCTTTATCCATTCATCTACTGATGGACATTTAGGTTGCTTCCATATCTTGGCTATTGTAAATAGTGCAGCGATAAACATAGGGGTGCATCTGTCTTTTTCAAACTGGAGTGCTGCATTCTTGGGGTAAATTCCTAGAAGTAAAATTACTGAGTCAAATGGTATTTCTAATTTGAGCATTTTGAGGGACCTCCATACTGCTTTCCACAATGGTTGAACTAATTTACATTCCCACCAGCAGTGTAGGAGGGTTCCCCCTTCTCCACAACCTCACCAACATTTGTTGTTGTTTGTCTTTTGGATGGTAGCCATCCTTACTGGTGTGAGATAATATCTCATTGTGGTTTTCATTTGCATTTCTCTGATGACAAGCAATGTGGAGCATCTTTTCATGTGTCTGTTGGCTATCTGAATTTCTTCTTTAGAGAACTGTCTGTTCAGTTCCTCTGCCCATTTTTTCATTGGATTATTTGCTTTTTGTTTGTTGAGGTGTGTGAGCTCTTTATATATTTTGGATGTCAACCATTTATCGGATCTGTCATTTATGAATATATTCTCCCATACTGTAGAATACCTTTTTGTTCTATTGATGGTGTCCTTTGCTGTTCAGAAGCTTTTAGGCTTGATATATTCCCATTTGTTCATTTTTGCTTTTGTTTCCCTTGCCCAGGGAGATATGTTCAAGAAGAGGTCACTCATGTTTATGTCTAAGAGATGTTTGCCTATGTTTTTTTCTAAGAGTTTTATGGTTTCATGACTTACATTCAAGTCTTTGATCCATTTCGAATTTACTTTTGTGTATGGGGTTAGACAGTGATCCACTTTCATTCTCTTACATGTAGTGTCCAGTTTTGCCAGCACCATCTGTTGAAGAGACTGTCATTTCCCCAATGTATGTCCATGGCCCCTTTATCGAATATTAGTTGACCATATATGTTTCGGTTAATGTTTGGAGTCTCTATTCTGTTCCATTGGTCTGTGGCTCTGTTCTTGTGCCAGTACCAAATTGTCTTGATTACTATGGCTTTGTAGTAGAGCTTGAAGTTGGGGAGTGCAATCCCCCCCACTTTATTCTTCCTTCTCAGGATTGCTTTAGCTATTCGGGGTCTTTGGTGTTTCCATATGAATTTTTCAACTATTTGTTCCAGTTCGTTGAAGAATGCTGTTGGTAGTTTGATAGGGATTGTATCAAATCTGTATATTGCTTTGGGCAGGATGGCCATTTTGAAGATATTAAGTTTTCCTAGCCAGGAGCATGGGATGAGTTTCCATTTGTTAGTGACCTCTTTAATTTCTCTTAAGAGTGTATTATAGTTTTCAGGGTATAGGTCTTTCATTTCCTTGGTTAGGTTTATTGATAGGTATTTTATTCTTTTTGATGCTCTTGTGAATGGAATTGTCTTCGTGATTTCTCTATCAGTTTATTGTTAGTGTATAGGAAAGCCACAGATTTCTGTGTGTTAATTTTGTATCCTGCAACTTTGCTGAATTCCGATATTAGTTCTAGTAGTTTTGGAGTGGAGTCTTAAGGGTTTTTTATGTACAATATAATGTCATCTGCAATAGTGATGGTTTAACTTCTTCTTTACAAATCTGGATTCCTTGTATTTCTTTGTTTTGTCTGATTGCTGTGGCTAGGACCTCCAGTACTATGTTGAATGACAGTGGGGAGAGTGGGCATCCCTGTCTTGTTCCTGATCGCAAAGGAAAAGCTTTCAGCTTCTCGCTGTTCAGTATGATGTTGGCTGTGGGTTTATCATATATGGCCTTTATTATGTTGAGGTACTTGCCTTCTATTCCCATTTTGTTGAGAGTTTTTATCATGAATGGATGTTGAATTTTATCAAATGCTTTTTCAGCATTTATGGAGATGATCATGTGGTTTTTGTTGATGTGGTGGATGATGTTGATGGATTTTCGAATGTTCTACCATCCATGCATCCCTAGGATGAATCCCACGTGGTCATGGTGTATGATCCTTTTGATGTATTTTTGAATTCGGTTTGCTAATATTTTGTTGAGTATTTTTGCATCTACATTCATCAGGGATATTGGTCTGTAGTTTTCTTTTTTGGTGGGGTCTTTGCCTGGTTTTTGTATTAGGATGATGTTGGTTTCATAGAATGAGTTTGGGAGTATTCCCTCCTCTTCTATTTTTTCAAACACTTTAAGGAGAATGGGTATTATGTCTTCTCTGTATGTCTGATAAAATGCCGAGGTAAATCCATCTGGCCCGGGGGTTTTGTTCTTAGGTAGTTTTTGATTACTGCTTCAATTTTGTTGCTGGTAATTGGTCTGTTTAGATTTTCTGTTTCTTTATGGGTCAGTCTTGGAAGGTTGTATTTTTCTAAGAAGTTGTCCATTTCTCCTAGGTTTCCCAGCTTGTTAGCATATAGGTTTTCATAGTAGTCTCTAATAATTCTTTGTATTTCTGTGGGGTCTGTCATGATATTTCCTTCCTCGTTTCTGATTCTGTTGATGTGTGTTGACTCTTTTTTCCTCTTAATAAGTCTGGCTAGAGGCTTATCTATTTTGTTTATTTTCTTGAAGAACCAGCTCTTGGTTTCATTGATTTTTGCTATTGTTTTATTCTTCTCAATTTTATTTCTTTCTTCTCTGATCTTTATTATGTCCCTCCTTCTGCTGACCTTAGGCCTCATTTGTTCTTCTTTTTCCAATTTTGATAATTGTGACATTAGACCATTCATTTGAGATTGTTCTTCCTTCCTTAAATATGCCTGGATTGCTATATACTTTCCTCTTAAGACTGCTTTTGCTGTATCCCACAGTAGCTGGGGCTTTGTGTTGTTATTGTCATTTGTTTCCATATATTGCTGGATCTCCATTTTAATTTGGTCATTGATCCATTGATTATTTAGGAGCATGCTGTTAAGCCTCCATTTTTTTGTGAGCCTTATTGCTTTCTTTGAACAATTTATTTCTAGTTTTATGCCTTTGTGGTCTGAAAAGTTGATTGATAGGATTTCAATCTTTTGGAATTTACTGAGGCTCTTTTTGTGGCCTAGTATGTGGTCTATTCTGGAGAATGTTCCATGTGCACTTGAGAAGAATGTGTATCCTGCTGCTTTTGGATGTAGAGTTCTGTAGATGTCTATTAGGTCCATCTGTTCTAGTGTGTTGTTCAGTGCCTCTCTGTCCTTACTTATTTTCTGTCTGGTGGATCTATCCTTTGGAGTGATGGTGTGTTGAAGTCTCCCAAAATGAATGCATTGCATTCTATTTCCTCCTTAATTCTGTTAGTATTTGTTTCACATATGTTGGTGCTCCTGTATTGGGTGCATATATATTTATAATGGTTATATCCTCTTGTTGGACTGAGCCCTTTATCATTATGTAATGTCCTTCTTTATCTTTTGTTACTTTCTTTATTTTGAAATCTATTTTGTCTAATACTAGTATTGCAACACCTGCTTTTTTCTCTCTATTGTTTGCATGAAATATCTTTTTCTATCCCTTGACTTTAAGTCTGTGCATGTCTTTGGGTTTGAGGTTAGTCTCTTGTAAGCAGTATATGGATGGGTCTTGCTTTTTTATCCATTCTATTACTCTGTGTCTTTTGATTGGTGCATTCAGTCCATTTACATTTAGGGTGATTATTGAAAGGTATGTACTTATTGCCATTGCAGGCTTTAAGTTTGTGCTTACCAAAGGTTCAAGGTTAGCTTCTTTACTATCTTACTGTCTAACTTAACTCGCTTATTGAGCTATTATAAACATGGTCTGATGATTCTTTATTTCTCTCCCTTCTTATTCCTCCTCCTCCCTTCTTCGTATGTTGGGTGTTTTGTTCTGTGCTCTTTTTAGGAGTGCTCCCATGTAGATGCCCTGTAGAGCAGTCCCTGTAGGATGCCCTGTAGAGGTGGTTTGTGGGAGGCAAATTCCCTCAATTTTTGCTTGTCTGGGAATTGTTTAATCCCTCCTTCATATTTAAATGTTAATCGTGTTGGATACAGTATTCTTCATTCAAGGCCCTTCTGTTTCATTGCATTAAGTATATCATACCATTCTCTTCTGGCCTCTAAGGTTTCTGTTGAGAAGTCTGATGATAGTGTGATGGTGATCTTTTTTTTCTCTCTGGCTGCCTTTAATACTTTGTCCTTGTCTTTGATCTTTGCCATTTTAATTATTATGTGGCTTGGTGTTGCCCTCCTTGGATCCCTTGTCATGGGAGTTCTGTGTACCTCTGTGGTCTGAGAGGCCATTTCCTCCCCTAATTTGTAGAAGTTTTCAGCAATTATTTCTTCAAAGACACTTCCTATCCGTTTTTCTCTCTCTTCTTCTTCTGGTACCCCTATTATGCAGATATTGTTCCATTTTGATTGGTCACACAGTTCTCTTAAAATTCTTTCATTCCTGGGGATCCTTTTATCTCTCTCTGCATCAGCTTCTTTGCATTGCTGTTCTCTATTTTCTAGTCCATTAATGGTCTCTTGCATCTCGTCCATTCTGTTTTGAAGTCCTTCCAGAGCTTGTTTTATTTCTGTATTCTCCCTCCTTAGTTCTTGCGTATTTCTCTGCAAGTCCATCAGCATGGTTATGACTTTTGTTTTGAATTCTTTTTCAGGAAGATTGGTTAAATCTATCTCCCCAGGTTCCTTCTCAGGGGAAGATGTAGAAACTGTCTGGGTTAGTCTTGTCTGGATCGAATTTTTTTGCCTTTTCATGTTGATAGGTGCAGTGGTGTGCTATTGATGCATCTGTCAGCTGGGAGAGTCAAGACTCTTTCCACTTGCTCCTGGCCTTTCTTTACTGGGACAACTGCGACTCCTAGTGGCTTGTGTTGGGCAATTGCATGTAGATTGGGTCTCTGTATCTTGCCCCATTAGTATGGAGGAAGCTCCCTTGCTGTGTGCATGGCCAGGCTCAGGCTGTTCCTCTGCTATGGCGGGGCCCCGGAGGGGTATTGGACGGGGAGCTGTTTGGCTGTTTGTCTCTGTGAGGGGTCTCAGAGCTGTTGCCCAGGGGGTTAGTGTGCCCAGAGTTCCCTGGAATTTCCAGCTGTTGGACTGTGACCCAGGATGCTTCTGTCCAGCTATGGGGTACCTGTCCCTTTAAGACTTTCAAAAAACACTTGGTTTTCTTTGTCACATGGGCACCGGCTTCGCTACCTGCTCACAGGTCTTACTGTCCTGCTTCCCTAGTTTCCAGCACCCCACGCATGCCCTGTGTCTGCACTCTGGTGCGGATGGCTAGGGCTGGGTGTTTAGCAGTCCTGCGCCCCCTCTCCCTCCCCACTCCAACTCCTCTCCTCCTGCTGGGAGCTGGGGTGAGGGACCTCAGGTCCCACCGGGCTGTGGCTTGTATCTTACCCCTTTCACCAGGCGCTGGGTTCTCGCAGGTGTGGATGTAGTCTGGCTATTGTCCTTTGTCTTCTTGTCTGTCTTTTAGGGATAGTTGTATATTCAAAAATATATGTTTTTGGGAGGAGATTCCCTCTGTCCTACTCCCGCTGCCATCTTGGCTCCACCCCTAATCATCTTAAGTTTCATGCTTCTAACCAAATTGTGTCATTTTTGGGGGGAAATTGCTTCCCTTACATTCTATTTCTTCTCAGTTTCATAAAGAAAGAAGCAAAGATCATTCACCTCAAAGCAAAAATATATACAGAAATCCCATTCTTAAAATAGTCAGATGGCCCCCTTTCCAAACCCATCCTTCATATACAATTATTATGTGACTTTAAATTCAAAAGAGAAAGCTGATGTAAGTGGGGAGAGCATTGTGTCAGAGTGCTTTATCCATTTATGCCTTAAGAGAAAATAAAATGTTGGGATATATGTGCTGAGTTCACGTTAAGCATGTTTGTCTTCTTTTGAAAGACAATTCATTTCCACAAAGGATACACAATTTATCACACTTTGCACAGTGTTTTATGTCTATTACCCAATTTAATCCTCACTACAATGGTATGAGACAGACCCTCTTAACACTGAAAATGGCAAGTGGAAAAACAATACTTGGAACCCTGCTGCTTTTATTCTAGGACCCACACTCTTAACCTCAATGATAGATTCTAGCTATACTAGTGACTTCATTAACTTTGTATCTGTTGAGAACATGATCCAGACCACATTTGTTTAACAGGATTTTTGTTTGATTGCTCTAGAAGAAACAAGCTGACCCCAATAGAAAGAGATAAATTTGGTTTACAGCTAGTTTTCCATGTGAGTCATAGCTACTTTATTCAGTCTCTCAATCAGCAACAATTTACTGTATTTTAATAATTGCTGCATTCATAGCTCCACCTAGAGCTAAAAATTATACCTAAATAAATTTTAACAATACATTAGTTCTTTTTTTCTCCTTTAACATGAACAGTACTTTCTAATTTAAGAAATAAAAATATGCTGTAGATTGAACATTCATTATAAACATGATAGTTTCTGGGCCTAGGGCCTCTGCTTCACTTAAAATGAACTATATTTCTCATTGACATCTTCCATGCATATTCTTTAGAAATTCTGCTACTATCTATTAAATAAATAAATCCTTTTAGTATACGCTATAGTTATTCATGCTATAGTTAACCATACTATATTGTATATTTGAAAGTAACTAAGAGAGTAGATCTTAAAAATTCTTATTACAAGGAAAGAAATTTAACTACATGAAGTGATAGATGCTAACTTATTGTAATAATTTCACAGTACATACACATATTAACTCATACTGTACACCTCAAACTAATATGTTGTATGTCAATTATATACTAATAAAACTGGAAAAAACAAATTCATGCTTTTAAATAAAAACATACATCACTTATAAGCAGCTGATCTACTCAGAATTATGGGCCTTCTTAGGCCCTATGTAGCTCTCTGTCTAAATCCCACTTAATCCAGTGCTGGTCACTATGAGAACATATAAAGAAAATTAAGTAAAAATTATAGACATTTTAATATTATAGCTGAGTAATATAAACATATATTTGACAAACTGAAACAGAAGAGTAGTCAACTTAATGAAAGGTATCTTTCTTGGCCCACCTCTCCCCGGACCAGACCTACTTTCAAGAGGCAACCAATTATTAAAAATCATAACTACTTCAAACTGAAAATAAACAACAATCTACCACCCACATCTTAGGTTTTACCAGATGTTAACATTTTTCTGTATTTTAAAAACCATACTGTAATAAACATTATTAGAGATTTCTCCTAGGAAATCTGTGGAAGAATAGAAGTAGAATTGCTTTTTGCAGTTTTGGCCATGCAATCTTTAACTTTACAAGGTATTGCAATAGTCTCTACAAAATAATTACACAAAATTAAACTCATACTGCCCCAAACCTTGACAATGCTGGTCAATCATCTATCCCTGTAGTAATATCACTCTTTGAGGATTAACAGGGTTTGGGGATTCTATGATATCGTAATGTCTCTCCTACCCCTCACTTTATGCTTCATAATTGTCTGGGCTACTCTGACACTTGAGCTCTCCAAGTAAATTTTGAATTACCTTTTCAAGATCTCTGAAAAAAATCCTATTTCACTTTTGATCATAAATTGCAGTGTGTTTATATGTTAATTGGGAAGAATGCACATGTTTTCAACATTAAGTTCTTTATCCATGAACAAGGAATTTCTCCCAATTTATTTATGTCTTTCAATTTCTGTCAAATGACTTTGCAAAGTCTACACATCTTTTGATTAATCTATTTCTGGTTACCTGTATTTGCCAAGGACCTTATTCACAGAAAACAAAATAAATTCTCATGAGCTTCATGAGAAAAAAACAAAATTTTTTGGAAAAGTACTAGGTAGCTTATAGAATTTGCAGGAGGGCTGGAGAATAGCTAAGTGCTACTGTCAACAGGAACATGACCTGGAGGAGTGAAGACCTATAAAGTCTCCTGGTACTTATTGCTAGAGCTATTCTCTATAAGAGAGCTAGGATTAGATTCTGGGGCTGACCACAGAATCTTGCTCACAGCTAACTCCAAAAGGACCAAATGTTACTAGCCTTGCCATATGAACTAATCTTGAGTACAGATGCCTCCTCCATTTGATCACTCCCAATTCTCAGTCTCTTATCCAAAGGTCTGCTTAATTGGACAAAGAAATACAAGGCAAGTTGGCCTATGGAAGGATTCAAGGGTACAGTTGATCCTTGAACAAATGTGTTACATGGGAGAACTTATATGTGGATTTTTTCACTCACTATATTGGAAAAATTTTTGGAGATTTGTGACAATTTGAAAAAACTTTTTTTTACCTTTATTGTAAGAATATGGTATATAATCTGTAGAACATACAAAATATGTGTTAAACAACTGTTTATGTTATCAGCAACAAAACATAAACTGGTTAACTGTAGGCTATCAGTAATTGAGTTTGGGGACACCAGTTATATGCAGATTTTCAAATACACAAAGTTCAGCACCCCTAACCTCCAGGTTGTTTAAGATCAACTGTACTTCCAACCTCCATAAGGAAAGGAAGAACTCAAGTAGGGTAAGTACTGGGTTTAATTTAAATATCTTTTTAAAATTGTATTTTATAGATGATTGTTGCTAGAATACAGAAATACAATTGTTTCTAAATATTGACTTTAAGAGGTTGATGGAAAAAGATAGTGCTGTGAAAAGTGAGGCAGAAACCTCTTCCCCAAACCACAAATAACATAAAAATACAGCAAATACAACTAATCCTGAGTGACCAAAATACTACAACAGACTGCCTATATCTGTGTAAAAAAGAAGACCTCACAGTAAAGAGTAAAGTAGCAAAGCCTCAATCCAGCAGGACCCAAGCGCTCTCCCAACCCCAGCTCACAGGCAGAAGGAAGAGAAACTGAGCAGTGAAGGAGTAGAAGCCCAGGACTGCTAAACACCAACCACTGGAGATCTGCTCCAGGAGCATGAACCCACATTACATAGTGCTCTGGAGATGAGTGGAGTTGGAAAGCAAAGACAGATGGAATAGTTGGAGAGAATGAGATTCTAGCTGCTTGCAGAGAACAGGTGCCCATGGCTGGCTGCTCCAGGACAAGGGAAGAGCAGGCACTTTGAAAGACCTCCCAACAGCGAGAGGGCTGCTAAACTCACAAGGATTGCAAAGAGCTTGCTGCTCAGGAGAAAGGACAGGTGGACAAAGCCATCTGGGCACTCTCAGCCCAGGTGGTGGGGAACTTTCAGGAGCTTCAGGTACTCCAGTCACTTGGCTGGCAGTGCAGCGAGGCTGCCAACTGAAATACGCAGCCAGCCACTCCTTCTCCTGACCAGCATTAGTTGGCAAACCTACTGCCCCCACCATCATGCCTGGTCAGCCAGGTAGCAGATCCACCTACAGCACCTACAGGGGCATAACTCAGGGGTTACTTCCTACATGGTTGGCCCACTGGCCCTGGCAGTGGAAACAGGCATTGCAACCTGGAAGAAGGAAAGAGTTCTTTCCCCCAGCAGGTGCTAGCACCACCTGCCTGCAACTTCCCTCCAACCACACTCCCCCCACCTCACCATTGCTCTAGGTGCTGGGCAGCTCCAGAAAGTAGAGCTTCTGGGCACTAGAAGGTACTGAATACACAAGTTATTATTACATAGTAATCATTAGAAATAAGAAATGGTAAAAGAATGTTGTACAAACCACAATCCCTCAAACAACAACAGAAAGAGGGCTAAGTGAAACTAAAATCACCAAATTTCTTGATAAAGATTTCAAAATAAAAACTATAAGTATTCTCAAAGAGCTACAGAAAAATATTCAAGATCTCAGGGAAGACTTCAAGAGATAGAAACTTTGAAAAACAGAGTATCTGAAATAAAATATACAATGGAGGAATTTAAAAGTAGTTAGATGAGGTAGAGGAGAGAGTAAGTGAAAAAGAAATTAGGGAACAGGAAAACAAAGAAGCTGAGGCACAGAGAGAAAAAAGGATCTTTAGGAATGAAAGAATGATAAGAAAGCTGTGTGATCAATCCAAATGGAAATATATTCCAATTATAGGGGTACCAGAAGAAGAAGAGTGAGACAAAGGGATGGAAAGTCTCTTTGAGGAAAAAGTTGCTGAAAACTTCCCCAATCTGGGAAGGAAATAGTCTCTCAGGCCATTGAAGAGAACAGATCTCCCAACACAAGGGACCCAAGGAAGATAATACCAAGACATATAATAATTAAAATGGCAAAGATCAAGGACAAGGGCAGAGTATTAGAAACAGCCAGAGAGAACAAAAAGATCACACAAAAAGGAAAGCCCATCAGGCTATCATCAGACTTCTCAGCAGAAACCTTACAGGCAAGAAGGGAGTGGCATGATAAATTTTATGAAATGAAAAAGAACGGCCTCAAACCAAGAGTACTCTACCTTGCAAGATTGTCATTTAAATCTGAAGAAGGGATTAAACAATTTCCAAATAAGCAAAATTGAGGGAATCTCTGTAGTGTATTTTAAAGGGACTGTTATAGATGGAAGTGCTCCTAAGGCTAAGTAGCTGTCACCAGAGAAAACAGAGCCACAATAAAGGAAGTATACTAACTAATTACTAAGCAAATGCAAAATTAAATAAACTACTCACAAAGTCAGTCAAGGGATACACAAAGAGTATAGAATATGACACCTAATATGTAAAGAGTGGAGGAGAAACAAAAATATGAAGGGGGGAAAAGGAACAACCTTTAGATTGTGTTTGAAATAGAATAATAAGCAACTTAAGACAGACTCTTAGTAAGGAAGCTGCCCTTGAACCTTTGGTAACCACAAATCTAAAGCCTCCAATGGTAATAGGTACATATATATCAATAATCACCCTAAATGTAAATGGACTGAATGCACCAATCAAAAGACACAGTTACCAAATGGATAAAAATACAAGACATATCCATATGCTGCCTACAAGAAACTCACTTCAAACCCAAAGACATACACAGACCAAAAGTGAAGGGATGGAAAAAGATATTTCATGCAAATAATAGGGAGAAAAAAGCAGGAGTTGTAGTACTTGTACCAGACAAAATAGACTTCAAAACAAAGAAAATAACAAGAGATAAAGAAGGACATTACATGATGATAAAGGAGTCAGTCCAAAAAGAGGATATAACCATTATAAATATCTATGAACCCAACATAGGAGCAGCTACATATATGAAACAAATACTAACCGAATTAAAGGGGAACATAGAATGCAATGCATTCATTCTGGGAAACTTTAACACACCACTCACTCCAAAGGACATATGCACCAGATTCAACCAGACAGAATATAAGTAAGGACACGAAGGCACTGAACAACACACTAGGACAAATGGACATAACAGGTATCTACAGAACACTTCACCCAAAAGCAGCAGGATACACATCCTCTTCAAGTGCACATGAAACATTTTCTAGAATAAATCACATACTAGGCCACAAAAAGAGCCTCAGTAAATTCAGAAGAATTGAAATTGTACAAACCAACTTCTCAGACCACAGAAGTATGAAATTGGAAATAAAATATACAAAGAAAACAAAAATGTCCACAAATAAATGGAGGCTTAACAACATACTCCTAAATAACCAATGGATCAATGACCAAATAAAAACAGATCAAGCAATACATGGAGACAAATGAAGACAACAACTCAACACCCCAAAACCTGTGTAATGCAGCAAAGGCCATTCTAAGAGGAAAGCATATTTCAATACAGGCTTACCTCAAGAAAGAAGAACAATCCTAAATGAAACCTAAACTCACAATTAATTAAACTAGAAACAGAAGAACAGAAAAGACCCAAAGTCAGTAGAAAGAGGAACATAATAAAGATCAGAGCAGAAATAAATAAAATTGAGAAGCATAAAACAATAGAAAGAATCAATGAAACCAGTATCTGGTTGTTCAAGAAAATAAACAAAATAGGTCAACCCCTAGCCAGACTTATCAAGAAAAATAAAATATACATACATAAATAGAATAAGAAATGAGAAAGGAAAAAATACTGTGGACACCATACAAAACACAAAGCATTATTAGACAACACTGTGAAAAATTATATGCTAACAAATTGGATAACCTAGAAGAAATGGACAACTTTCTAGAAAAATACAACCTTCAACATTGATCCAGGAAGAAACAAAAAACCTGAACAGGCCACTTACTGGCAATGAAATTTAATTGGTAATTAAAAAACTACCTAAGAACAAAAGCTCTGGACCAGAAGGCTTAATGGCTGAATTTTATCAAACATTTAGAGAAGACCTAATACCCATCCTCCTTAAGTTTTCAAAAAAGTAGAAGAGGAGGGAATCCTTTCAAATTCATTCTACAAGGCCAGCATCACATCACTCTACTACCAAAACTAGGCAAAGACACCACACACACAAAAAAAAATTGAAGACCAATACCCATGATGAACACAAATGCAGAAATACTCAACAAAATATTAGCAAACCAAATTAAAAAATACATCAGAAAGATCATCCATCGTGATCAAGAGAGATTTATTTATTCCAGAGATGAAAGGAAGATACAATATTCAAAAATCCATCAATATTACACATCACATCAACAGAAAGGACATAAATCACATGACCATCTCAATAGACGCTGAAAAGGCATTTGACAATATTCAATATCCATTCATAATAAAAACTCTCAACAAATGGGTATAGAGGGCAAGTACCTCAACATAATAAAGGTCACATATGACAAACTCACAGCCAACATCACACATAACAGTGAAAAGTGGAATATCAGGAACAAGACAAGGATGCCCATTCTCCCCACTTTTATATCAAAATAGTCCTGGAGGTCCCAGCCATGGAAATCAGACAACACAAAGAAATAAAAAGCATCCAGATTGGCAAGGAAGAAGTTAAACTGTTATGGTTTGCAGATGACATGATATCATTTATAAAAAAAAACCCTAAAGAATCCACTCCAAAACTACTAGAATAACTGAATTCAGCAAAGTTGCATGATATAAAATTAATACACAGAAATCCATTGCATTCCTATATGATAATGATGAACTAGAAGATAGAGAAATCAGGAAAACAATTCAATTTACAATTGCATCAAAAAGAATAAAGTACCTAGGAATAGACCTAACAAAGGAGGTGAAAGACATATACCCTGAAAACTATAAGACACTCATGAGAGAAATTAAAGACACCAAATAAATGGAAAGATATCCCACGCTCTTGGATAGGAAGAATTAGTGTTGTCAAAATGGCCATCCTGCCTAAAGCAATCTACAGATTCAATGCAATCCCTATCAAAATACCAACAACATTCTTCAACAAACTAGAAAAAATAGTTCTAAAATTCATATGGAACCACAAAAAATCCCAAATAGCCAAAGCAATCCTGAGAAGAAAGAATAAAGCTGGGGGAACTACACTCCCTAACTTCAAGCTGCACTGCAAGACCACAGTAATCAAAACAATTTGATATTGGCACAAGAAAAGACCCATAGATCAATGGAACAGAATGGAGAACCCACTTACAAATCCACACAATAATGGCCAATTAATATATGATAAAGGAGCCATCGATATACAGTGGGGAAATGAGAGCCTCTTCAACAGTTGGTGTTGGCAAAACTGGACAGCTACATGTAAGAGAATGAAACTGCATTTTTGTCTAACCCCATACACAAAAGTAAACTTGAATTGAAATGGATCAAAGACCTGAATGTAAGTCGTGAAACCATAAATCTCACAGAGAAAACAAGGCAAATATCTCTTGACTATAAACATGAGCAACTTTTTCCTGAACACATTTCCTCAGACAAGGGTATTAAAAGCAAATATGAACAAATGGGACTACATCAAACTAAAAATCTTCTGTACAGCAAAGGACACCATTAGCAGAACAAAAAGACATCCTACAGTATGGGAGAATGTATTCTTAAGCAACATATCCAATAAGGGGTTAACATTCAAAATATAAAGAACTAACACACCTCAACATCCAAAAAGCAAATAACCTGATTAAAAATGGGCGGAGGATCTGAATAGACACTTCTGCAAAGAAGAAATTCAGATGGCTAACAGGCACAGGAAAAGATGCTCCACATCGCTTATTATCAGGGAAATGCAAATTAAAATCACAATGAGATATCATCTTACACCAGTTAGGATGGCCAACATCCAGAAGACAAGGTACAGCAAATGTTGGTGAGGATGTGGAGAAACAGGAATCCTCCTACACTGTTGATGGGAATGTAAATTAGTTCAACTATTGTGGAAAGCAATATGGAGGTTCCTCAAAAAACTAAAAATAGAAATACCATTTGACCTAATAACTCTACTCCTAGGAATTTATATGAAGAAAACAAGATCCCTGATTCAAAAAGACATATGCACCCCTATGTTTATCATTTATCACAGCAGTATTTACAATCACCAAGACATGGAAGCAACCTAAGTGTCCATCAGTAGATGAATGGATAAAGATGTAGTATATATACACAGTGAAATATTATTCAGCCATAAGTAGAAAACAAATCCTACCATTTGCAACAGCATGGATGGAGCTAGAGGATATTATGCTCAGTGAAATAATCCAGGTGGAGAAAGACAAGTACCAAATGATTTCACTCATTTGTGGAGTATAACAACAAAGCGAAATTGAAGGAACAAAACAGTAGCAGACTCACAGACTCTAACAAGGGACTAGCGGTTACCAAAGGGGAGGAGTTGGGAGAGTGGGGGAGTAGGGAGAGAGAAGCAGATCAAGGGGCATTAGTGATTAGCACATATAATGTAAGTGGGTCACATGGAAGGCAGTATAGCACAGAGAAGACAAGTAGTGACTATAGCATCTTACTATGCTGATGGACAGTGACTGTAATGGATTATGGCTGGGGGACTTGATAACATGAGTGAATGTTGTAACCACAATGTTGCTCCTGTGAAACTTTCAAAAGATTGTATATCAATGATATGATAATAAAAATAAATAAATGAATAAATATTGACCTTTTTTTCCAGAAACCTTATTGAACTGTTTTACTAGTGCTAATTGTAGATAAACTTAGATTTTGCAAGTACACAATCATATGTGAATTACAGAGATATTTTTCCTTTCTTTCTTATACAGAATATGTAATACACGTTATATATAATATTTATTTATTTATTTAAATTCTGGCCTTAAATTTCAGTAAGAGTTACCTGTTCAATATGAAATAGAAGTAGTGCTAGACCTGCTTTGCTTCAAAATTTTAACAGAATCAATCTGTTTTTCTATTACAGATGAGATTATAATAATGCCTACTCTTTGCTAATAGTTTCAACTAGGAATGACTTAAAATTCACCAAATGCTTTTACTATAATAATTTAGATAATCACATTGTTTTTCTTACGGTGAATATTTATCTTCCAAACCAAGACAGTTTTGACAGTAAAAAAGGGCTCTATTAGTTATTATGTCAAAACATGTATAAACCTTAATTTTTTTATGGCAAACTGGGACTAATGTCCACCATACATTTTCTCTTCATGAATTGATGTGGTAAATTACATTAATATATTTTTATTTTTAGTTATAAAAGCATCCTTGGAATAAAATCTATATAGCCATAGCATATTATTTTATTGAATTGCTTTATTTAGTTTGTTAATACTTATTAGGATTTTTGTATCTAAGTTTATAAGTGGAAAATTGTGACTACTTTTTTCTCCTCTTTCCCTAAATGGGCACTGGCCTCAAAAGTACAGGAGCCATACAAACTGAATTGCGTTAAAGATCACTTTTCTGTTTCTAGCATGTATTGTACGGATTATTGGTTTACATGAAGGTTTGCAAAAAACTGCTTGTACAAATGGACTAGTGATTTATAGGTGTGTGTGTTAAAATTTTAGTTTCTACTTAACTTTTAAATAAGGATAAATATACTAAAGTTTCCTTCTATTCATTATCAGAGGGGAGAGGGGTGTGAGGGATGGGCAAATTAGGTGAAGGGGATCAAGAGGTACAAAAAAATAAATATATCACAGGGATACATAGGGATTCCCTACAGCATAGGAAATATAGTCAATAACATTGTCATAAATTTGATGGTGATAGGTGGTAAGCACAGTTATTGTGGTATTTTTTAGTGTATACAAATGTAAAATCACTATTTTGTATACCTGAACTAATATGTTATGTGAACTATACTACTATAATTTTTTTTTAAGTTTTCTACTACTTAATTGAGCTTTTGCTTTCCCATGATGACCGTTTTCAAATGCTTTTGGCTTTGATGCTTGAGATTATGTCTTACCATCAAGTATGGATTTTACAATTCTTTTTGACTTATCAATTTTAAGCATTATCTAATGATTCTTTGATATGATGTATGAGAATTTAACTTGCATCCATCATCCTCATACCACCCCCACCATTATTTTGCCATGAAACTTCAGATTACGTAAAGGTCATGGAAGAAAAAAAAAAACATTAGCTATATCATTAATGTCCCTGAAGTCTCTCACTTATGAATCTCCTGCCCAGAATCAGCAAAGGTTTCCAGAGAAAAGGCAGCTACATATTGTGTCTTAAAAGCTCTCCTCTGGAATCATGGTTATTGTAGTTATTATTTCAGTAGCTCTCTGATGCCTTTAAATAGATAAATTCTTAATTTTACTCTGGCTCTTCTAGTTGTTCTCATGGAAGCAACAATCTGCCACAAACAAATCTACCCTACCCAGAAAGAAGAAATCCTTACCTTCTTCTGATTTATTTTTTTCTGTTCCAAGGTCATTTTTTTATTTTCCTTCATATTTCAAAATTTCATCAAATATCTATTAATACTTGTTTTTCTTAACCCACATTTTAAAATGCCAAATAGCATTGTATATATGATCAATTGGTAACCTTAATTTTCAGGTGAGCAGGTAGGTGCTGATATTCTGGGGCCTCTACTCACCTACTGCAGAATGTAGAGGGCTTTTCTTTGGGTCACCATCACTTAAAATCGTCATCATGCATCTTTTTTAAAACAGTGTGTTCAATTTCCTAATAAAGAAATCTTCTTTCCCTTTTCCCAGCAAAACTCATTGAACAGCCATGCTGCATGTACAATAGGAAGGGATGGGAGATAAACTTCTCATTCTACTTTTCTCTTCTGTCTCTGTCTCCTCTAGAGTTGACTCCACATTGCTTAGTCAGTCATCACTCATTCTTTAGATCTCCGCATCACAGATGCTTGTTGGAATTACCTCATTAACAGATAGCTTCTCATTCAGTTTTCATTATCGAGGATTTATACAATTTTTAGTCTTTTCCTGAACACTTCAGAGTTAAAATACATCTTAAAAACAATAAAAATGGAGAATCAAATAATAAAATGGCACAGCATGAAACAGAAAGCATATGTGTATTTATTTGCCAATTACAGTGCTTGGCACACAGTAGGCACATAATATATGTTTGTACTCTTATCCTTATCTATGGGTGTGTAATAGGACTTGAGTGGTGCTATAACCAAAATTAATGGCATCTTAGGATGAAGGGTGGTTCTATGTAATACAAAAAATTGGGGGAGATTAACCAAGAGACCAAGGACCCAAAATCTAGCCACATGTTGACTGTCTAAGACATATAGAAACTCAAAATAGTATTTCTGACATGGAAAAAACAAACAAGAATAAAGCCCAGTTACACAAGTAGTATGTATCCTCTAAGCAGCTCTTCTTAGAATATCCTTTAGCTTTCTTGTTATCATTCTTGAGTGAGGAAGAACAACTTCTATTGTAAGAGGAGTTTATTCTGAAGGTAATTAGAATTGTGCCTAATACCATGGGTTCTGGAGCCAGACCATCTGAGTTTGAAATTTGGCTTTTGCTTTGCCATGATAATTATTTTGAATTGTTTAATAGGCATTCTAATAGTCTGTATCTTGAAAAAGTTTTCTTAATTTCCTGTGCCTCACTTCACTCATCTGAAAAATTAGCAGGTAACTGCAGTCCCTTAGATGGCCTACGTGAGGCAACAGTTATCTTAGAACAGTCAGTGCCTGGCAAGTACTGAATATAAAGTGTTCAATATATGTTTGCTATTGTTTTTATTAATATTCTCTAAGTAATAATAGGACTTGAATAACTAGAATAGCTTCTACTAACCAATATTCTGAGAAAATTGAATGATAACACCAAATCATAGCAGCATTATAAAAACACTGTATAATAATGGCCCCCAAACCAGCTGTAATGCAAATGTCTATAAATACAGTTGCCCAGAATGCCAGCTTCAGTCTCACCATGTTGTGGGATCTTGGCACTGCAGCTTCTGAGAACAGTCTGCAAGTCAGTTGTTCACAACCTCTGGCTGCACATTAGAATACTCTGAGTAGCTTTAAAATACCTTTTCTTGGGTAAGGCTTGATTTTTTTAAAGTTCTCCAGCTTGGTTCTAGTGCACAGTGTTAAAAGTCATTATAAGAACTTTCCAAGCCTGTATGAATTACTGGGATACTTGTTTACAGTACAAATTCCTGTGCTGTTGTGCCAGAGACTCTGATTCACAAATCAAAGAGTAGTCAGGAATCTGTATTTTTAAGAAGTTTTTTAGTGATTCTTATGATCTCATTATGTTTGGGAAACTGCTAAAATTAATGCTTTGCAACCGTTTCCAATTTTCTCTTGTTTTATTGGAAACCTCTAGAATTATATGAGCCAGAGACTAAAAAGGCAGTCTGACTGATGTCTCAACCATATATAAGATGCAGCCATCATTTTTATCAAAACTTAAAAAATTGTACATTATACAAATTTGAGAATCATAATGAAAATACTCATGAAAACATAACCTCTGTTAGTATTATGGATAACAATATTTTCTTCTATGTAAATACTTTTATTTATAGTTATGATAATTGCATATATTCTGTATTTTACCTTTTACCCCCTGACTCTGCATCATTTTGAACTATCTGCATAACCAACATGTTTAATAACTGCCTATGATGGCTTAAATTATCAACTGATTTGAGGACAGGGACTATGTCTTAGGAAACTATGTTTTCTGGGTATCTAATACAGTACCTATCATATAATAGATCCTAATAGTAGTCAATAATACAGAATTCCCTTTGTTATTCTCTAGTTTTGGAGAATGGTCAGTATATGTTTTCCATTACTATCATTGTTATTAACAGTCTCTCAGTAATTATAGGATTGGAGTAACATTATTCTACTAACCAGTTTTCTGAGTTAAATTAAAATGTTAAGTTTAAATTTAGCTTATATTAAAAATATAAAACCATATTTAGTGATGCTTACTATTTTTATGTCTTGAATATTTAACATTGGTATAGTTCCTAATTATTTTATATAAGGTGATTTCCCACAAATAAAGTTACTAAACAAAAAGTCATGAATATTCTTATGAGTCAAATTGCTTTACCAACTGTTATCTTAATTTTCAATGTTATCAGAAATGTATTAAGAGTTCCATTCTTATAATACATTTAACACTGTTGGGTATTATATTTTTTAATTAACTTATATATTTGGTTATTACCTTTGTAAGAGATTTTGACTCATTTAATAGACCAAAAAAATTTTAAACATCGACCATCTTAATACCAATCACATTGATACTTTGAATAAGAGCTATATCCTTTACAAGCAGCATCTAAAAGTGGCTGTGAATGACCTCAAAGATTACTGGTTGTGGCTCTTAATAATGTGGGTATAATTGAATATAAAACAGTCTGGAATTAGATCTGTGGTCATGTTTGCTCATTCTCAGCCACTTCTGCCCTTTCTCCCTAAGGGAAGTTTAGTCAGTACTTAAGAGTGGCCCTTAGAGAAGATAGGTTCTTAGTGAGTATGTGAAAAGAAGAGTACAAAAAAGGAGTCCAGGAGAACAAAAAAATGATAAAAAAAATCTGAAGTCCCATAGATAACACAATTCCATTTGGTTTGTACCATTAATAGAGGTTGACGTAGGATAGTGCAGGATCCTGTAAGAGGGCGATTCAACTCAAATTTGGCAGAAGTGGGACAAACGACAAGACTACAATTTCTGTCTAGAGTGGTAGAAAGTTTCCCAGCAGAAAGGACATCTGATTTGTAAATATAAAGATCAGTTAAGGAGTAACCATGTAAAGAATTGGATAGACCCACCAACTGTCAGTGGATCAGAGATGCCTGGCCTTATTATGGGAACAGTAATACAATCTACCACAGTTTGATCAGTAACAGGATAGCTCTGGGAGGCAGCAGATAAGACTGCCTGAGGGTATGATATCACACAGGTAGAGTGTGTAGAGTGAGCAAAAGAACTGAACTGAAACTAAACCTGAGGGACAGACAGAGAAAAACCAGGAAGGCAACTAGATAGAGCTATAAAATATGGAGACATACATGTCCTTGAAGCCAAGGTAGGCCTTATCTGTTCACAAATTGATATTTTAGGCTGTCATATGTATTAATGATCAAACTTCATGGGAAGAATAGGAAGCCCAAGAAGAGCTGGGATGTCTAGAGATGAAAGAGCAGGTGCTAGCATCTCTTGGCCTCCCACCTGCTCTTAAAGTCCCCCCACATGGACCATCTGCATTTCCCATACCCCCCCTTTTGCCTCCCTCCCTTCTGAAGATCTCAGATCTGTGCCTTGCTCCCTTCCTTTTACCACTGCCTTTCCCCCTCTGCCAACATTCCTTGCTGCTGGCCATCCGAACTTGTTGGCCTGGCTAGCTGATCAGGGACCTAACAATGGGATCAACAAACATTTTCTGTTAAAGGCAGATAGTAAATGTCTTAGGCTTTGGAGGCCACCCAGTCCCTTTTACAACTCCATTCTGCCTTGGCAAGACCAAGTCAGGCATAAGCAGTATGTAAATAAATAAGGCAGCTTGCCAGATTTGGCCTGTAGGCCATAAAGTGCCAACTCATGCTCAGAAGGATTCATTTCTGACCATCTCTTTACATTATTCTGACTTGACATACTATTTCTACAAAATATAAAGAATAGAGATGAATTGTAGAAAAAAGCATCATTACATGCATTATTCATGGAGTTACAAGCTCTTAAGAAATCCGTGTTTTTAAAATGTGTCCTCACCATAATAAATAGGGGAAAAGTTCAGTGTCCACTTTAAAAGAGAAGAAACTAAAAAGTGTCATTTATCCGTATCAGAAGTAAGGCGTTTTAAAACAGAAACAAATCATCTCAATCAGACTTTTCAATTCCAAAGGAAATCATCTTCTTAAAATAGCATCAAAGTGACTGTACTCCTTAGTCCCATATCAGGTCAATTTAATTATTTTTCTCATTTTGAGTGAAACAAAATTAAACTATAGCCATGCTTTTTTTCCCCCAGACACTATGATATTAAATATTTAGGTGCTTTCTTAAGAGGAAAATGCATTTATCATTATGAGTTTCAATTTAACATCAGAAATACAAAAAACTTCTAAAGGACACAGCATGTTACCCAGAACTTGATTGCTTGGGAAAAAAATCTATAATCATGCCACAGAGTACTTCTAGAAAAAAAATTCATTTCAACAATTCTTACAAAAAGAATTTCATTGAAGAACAACGTTAATTTCCTAATTACAAAAACTCAGAAAAACAACATAAATCTTCTTGCTAAGTGCACATCACTCAGTACAAATCAAAACATAAGTAAATTGTCTCCAAATAATAAATACCATGTTTGGTCAGGAATTTTTTTCTGCTTATTTATTCCTTCTTCTCTCATTGATTTTGAAAAGAAAAACTGTTTTCCCTCTACAGTTATCTCTACATATTTCTCTTGCTTCAAAAAGCAACCACAAAAGGCAGAAAATAATTTGGCCAAGGAAATTCTGTTTATACCGTGTCTAGAGTTACCACTGGTTATGAATAAAGACAGAATTTTTTTTAAAAAAAGACCAGTATCTGGACACTTGTGCCATGGTAGTAATCTTAACAATTATACACGCATTATCACATGTAATCTTTTCTTTGAAAGAGGGATTAATAGAGAAAAGAGGTTAAGTAATTTACCAAGAGCAATCAGGTAGAAAGTGGCAGAGTCAAGATTTGGCTTCAAATGCAGCTTTGAGCATTTAAAACTTCCCAGAACGACCAGCTGAACATTTTCTCCTCCAGCCTGCCGGGCTGACTCTCTAAGCCACTCCCTCCCTGGCTCTTTCCCACTGGGCATGAGGCGTATAAACCTTACACGGATGGTTTTTTATCTCCTCACAAGTAAGCCCGGTCAGGAAATGGGACTGTTTTTGGAGTCCTTGACTCACCCAAACCTGTGGAGAAGCAATGGGGCATCGATTGGAACCAGTACAACTTCTGGTGTCCCTTCGCCCTAAAGACAAGTCATGTAAGTCTTAAAGAGGAAGCTTGAGAGCAAAGGAAATTCAGAGAATAAGCATCATCTTTATATCACTTCATAATATCATTCTTTATATCTATTCATGTTTTCTTGGAAACATGCAGGCATCCCATATTCAAGAACCTTAAAACATTTTATTTGTTATGTTTTCTCCATGAGAATAAATGCCTTGTCTCTTCAGTTCTTTGTTTTATCTTCAGTTTCTAAAATAGCAACTTTCATATTAAAAGCACTCAACAAAATGCCTTCATAGGTAAATTTTTTCCCTCCTACATAAATGTTGTAAATTATATACAGTTCTTGAGGTATAAAACTTATCAGAATATACTAAAGTATGATTATTTGTTTGTCTTTTCTCCTCCATGGAGAATCTGTTTATTCCATTTAGGAAAATTACCATCTATTATACATGGTTACTGTATCTGTTTTTTTTGTTCTGGGCTCCTTTCAAAAACACAGGCCATAGGAAAATTGAGTTTTCATTATTTTTCTTCCATATCGGTGATCTTTTCTCACTTTCATTCCATCTAAATGACATTTCTCTCTGGGGTAGTGTAGAGGTTTTCCATCACATTAATAATTTGGGTTTCTTCAGAGGCATATCTACTCAAAATCAATTTTAATTTGTAGCAATTCAGTCAGGTCAGTCATCTCATTTTACATTTTATCCCAGTGATGTAAATCCCTCTCAGCCCATACTATTTTATATTCATCTTTCTTAATACCACGTCTTCTTGTGTACAGTTACAACTGCCAAATTTCCCAGATTTTACAGGTAATGATTTTCAGAAAACGTTCATTCTTTGGGTCTTCAAAGCGCTACTCCCTTTCTCTTAATATGAACTATTTAAAAAACTATAAAAAATGTTTTTATCATGGAGAAAGGATACAAACCATAAGAAAAATGTTTTTAAATAATCTTCCCTTTTTTCTTATTTCTTCTCAACAGTATATTTCGATTTCCTTTGGTCCTACAATTAGCCCGCTTTATAGCTATATAATCCCCTTTTCTGACCCTTAGGCAGATTAATATGGTCAAATCCTCATACAATTTCCTGTTTCCAGAAGGCTTCATTTATGTTACCTTTGATTAATGTGGGTGGCATCTCCCTCCAGCCTACTAGCTAGTTCTATAATTTCCATAATGCTCTGATTCTAGGATTCTATTTGTATTTATACAAATCAGTTACAATTGGAACTATCTCAAGATGAACTTCATCACTATTGGTCTCTTTCTACCACCTGCTTAACTGCCTTTTTTTTCCCTGAGATTAAAATTTTGGCATTTAGAAAGATGGGAGAAGAAAAAAATTGAAAAAGCATTTTATCTACTTCATAGAGTAGAACTCAAGAGCCAAAGAGAAGGAAGCCTAACATTTCTGCTTAATTCACACCTTGGGTCTTAGGGCACTATATCTATTTATTACTCACTTCAAATGCTTTTTCTTTTTTTCACTGAAGTATGGTACATATGAAAAATCATAAAAGAATTGAGATTAGAAACTAATAGTGCAGAAAAAAGAATAGAAAGAATTGAGGCAAGAAGTCAGGCAGAGCCCTTTTGGAAGGTTTGAATAATCTGTAAAGTATTATTAAAGGAAAATCTTGCTGCACAGCAAAGGAAACCATCAACAAAACGAATAGGTAATGTACTGTATGGGAGAAGATATTTGCAAATGATATATCCAATAAGGGGATACTATCCAAAGTATATAAAGAATTCATACAACTAAACATCAAAAAATCCCCACAAAAAAAAAATTAAAAAATGGGCAGAGGACCTGAAGAGACATTCTTCTAAAGACAACATACAGATGCCCGACAGGCACAAGAAAAGATGCTCAGCATCACTAATCATCAGAAAAATGCAAATCACATTGAGACATCACCTCATACCAGTCAGAGTGGCTAACATCCACAAGAAATAACAAGAGTTGATAAGGATGTGGAGAAAATGGAACCACTGTACACTGTTGGTGGGACTATAAATTGGTGAAGGCACTGTGGAAGGCAGTATGGAGGTTTCTCAAAAACTAGAAATACCATACAACCCAGCAGTTCCACTTCTGGAAATTTACCCAAAGAAAACAAAATCACTAAATCAAGATGATATATTCCCTCCTATGTTTGTCGCAGCATTATTTACATTAGCCACAATAGAGAAGCAACCTAAATGCCCATCAAGAGGTGAATGGGTAAAAAAGATGGGGTACATATATACCATGAAATATTACTCACCCTTAAAAAAAGAATGAAATCTTTTCATTTACAATAACATGGACGGACCTAGAGGGGATTATGCTAAGTGAAATAAATTAGACAGAGAAAGACAAATACCATATAATTTCAATTATGTATGAAATCTAAAAAGCAAAACAAAACAGAAATAGACTCAGACATGGAAAACTGGTAATTGCTATAGTGGAGAGAGATGGGAAAATGGGTAAAATAGGTGAAGGGGAAAAGAGAATTAGTTACAATATTTGATATCTTGATCTAAGTGATAGTTTCATGAAGTACACACAAGTCAAAATGCACTGAGCTGTAGTGATTTTATCACTAATAAAGCAAGGCCATGTTTTGTTTGCTTTTGCAAAAAAACAGCAAAAAATACCAAGCTGTACAGTAATATTTGTGCATTTTATTGTAAGTACCTCAATAAAACATAATAAGTTAAAAATAAATGCTGTATTTTCCTTAAATTCTTGAAGAAAACCCTCAAATTTGAATTTGCATGTTAGAACATCACTCTGATATTAACAAAAAGGATTAGTGGAGTGGATGAGAGCAATTTGTTTTTGGGATGTGAAGATGGAAGAATTATTGAGGTAAAGAAGAGACAATGTATGTTGGAAAGGGGAAATCAAATGAAAGAGTTTAGGAAGTACAGTTTATTTGAGTTGGAAACCCATGGACATGGGCAAATGAGGGAGGAGGAGGAGTAAAGGGTACTCCCAGATGTCTGCCTTGCCAATTACTATGAGAAGAAATTCAGAAGCAATTTCAGCCTCAGGAGACGTTGAAGTAAATAAACATAGTTTTTGGCAATAGATATAAGTTTCTTTTGCTTTTGGAAACTGCAGAAGAAGATGTGTAACCAGAAATAAAATTCTGAAGTCGAAGAGAAGGTTATAAACTGAAAGCAAAGTTAATATGCCATCAAGCTTTTAGAGTATTGTTAAAGTCATGAATGTAATTGCTCAGGGAGGATCTTTAGGGTGAAAGATGAATAGTCCAAGGATGAAATTCCAGGGCAAAAAATAAGTGGATATTGTTCTATTTGTTACTTCATATTCCTCAAGATGCTATTTCTCATAGCCTCTTGAGACTATTTAGGCCTTAAAATTTAGCAGTTCTCCCCAGGGGTAAATTGGTCAGATTACAAAAACTGTTCCAGGGAATCAATTTATGCTCTGGCATATAATCCAACTTACAAGGCCTTGAGTTGTAAAATAGCAAATTTGCCAGCTTGAGAATGAGAAGAGCAGGGATGGAATAACTGCTTGAGAGCAGAGGTTCAGGACTGGAACATGGCTATATGGAATGGGAAATGGAGTGAATTAAAATAAACAAATGAGTAGGTAAGAAAGCTCAGTGAAGTAAATTTTTATATCACTGATCACCTGTGATCAATAGCAGAGGTATAAGAAAAGGTAGGGGGAAGGAGGGAAGATGGTTATATAAATCCAGGACTGGTTTTCACAGTATGCCAGTAGACCAAGATGACATATTAGAAACACTGGTGAGACTGCTTGTAATGAGGCCAGTGGTTCATGATGGGTAATAAAGTTAATTTAGAATAGGCTGATTGGGAGAAAAATGACAAGCACTTCACATTTCAATGTGGTTGAAACTTAGTTGTCATAAGATTAGGAAGATAACACAGTTTATGGTTAGTCACAAAGTAAGATATCAGAGCTCTAGATATTGTTAGTCATTGAGCTGATAAAGCTAGGAAATGTATGGAAGTAGGTTATTAGAATAGTGGTAAAGGCCATTAGGATAAAAGAAATTACATTACCTGGAATGTGAATAGCGTTATCCACATGACAGCTGAAGTCACTCAGAGAGATGGCAGAGAAGAGGACTATGAAGTAAGTAAACAATGAATTTAACAGAATCAGAGTGCTCAATGGGTTAGAACAAGGCCAAACTTCAAGGTAAAGACATTTTTCAGGATAGTTGAATAAAATGTATCTAAAAGTAGCAATTGGGGGTTAAGAAAATGACAAGGGATTGTCTGACCCAAATGGACAGTTAATAAAATGTCTATGGAATATATTTATGGATCCTGCTTCCCAGTTTCTTGGTAAGCAGAGTATGAAATAAAACTCCAATGGACAACATGTCAGGAAAAGAAGTGGTGTGGTAGAAAACAGCTCATACCAGCTTGCAAGAAAACCAATTACAAGATTTTCAGGAATTTTGAGAGCTGTAAACATAATGATTATTAAAAATTAAACTAAATGACCTTACAATCAGTATTAAACCTTATTAAATATTAAAACCAAAGGTAAGAAATTCCCAAAATCCAAAATTTCCCAGTGATTATACTACATAGCATTATCTGTGCTCTTGAGGTAATTTCCACCTATTGTATCTGCATGGTGGCAATATAGACAATGGGTTGATGCTGGACATCCCTTCTCAACCTCACCTTCAGTAACACCACAGTGCCAGCTTGAAGTTGGCAGTGATGGAGTTTTTAACCCATGGAAACTGGTAAATGCTTTAGATCAATGTTCAATTTATTGTTTTGTCTATTGTCTAGACAAACTGCTGCCTACTTATTGACAGTTTTTGTGAAGTTATATTGGAATATGGCCAATACTTGGTGCTACTATCTATGTCTCCACTAGTACAATGGAGTTAAGTAATTACAATAGAAACAATATGACCTTAAATCTGAAATATTTACTACCCAGTTCTTTAAGAAAAAGTTTGCCAAATTGTGTTTTAGACTTAAGGCAATAATGGAGAAAACAATTCAGATTAAATTTAATAGTGTGTCATGTCTGTAGCCATTTCATTGTCAGTAGCACAAAGAAAAATTTGAGGAAATATTCTCATGGTATTTGAAACCACTATCTGATTTAGCAAAGAAGTCACTCATGTCAACGAAAAACAGGCATGCTTCTGACTTTTGCCTTCATTGTTTCACATTCATCTTATTCACCAATCTAAATGGAAATATCAACCAACATTCATATTGGAACTACATCTTTTTGCACCCATTAGTTAGTTATTGATATAAGGGTTCAACAAAAAATAAATGAAAGTATTCTGTGAAAATCAGTGGGCTATATAGAATTTACAGTACAGAGTATCATAGTATTTATAAACTGTGTGCTATACATTCTATCAATATATTTTAAAATATATATATTATATACATGTATATAATGTATATAAACACCTTTTTTCAGAGAGTACATTAACTATTTACAAGCACACCACTGAGTAATATGAAGATACTAAAAATGAAGAAAGTTAATCTATAGTTGAACAAGATGCCTAGAGGGCACCATGACTTTACTGCTGTGGAAGATGAACAGTGCATTGAAGCTTGGTAGGATTCACTGAATAATGTAGGAATTGAAGTACAGAAATATAGGTGACCTAAAAACAGAACTTTGGTTTCTGGAAGAGGTTGACCATCATTGCACTGGAAGGCATGGATAGCTATGACCATTCCTGATTCTCCAAGGGCAATTCTAGCTTAGATAATTTTGGTGTTAGAAAAACTGTGGTTAGTGGAAATAGGAAGGCAATATGGAAACCTCCTTCCAAAAACACATGAAAGAGGAAAATACAGCAAATGCAACTAGACCTGAAAATGACCCAAAGACTGCAAAACAGACCCCCTACACTTGAGGAAGAAAGGACCACACAGAAAAGGGTGAAGCAGTGTCTTGCTAATGAGTTTCAGCCCCAAACAAGTTCACCATAGATTCAATGAGAACAAAAAATGACAGTGGAATGTTCTTGGGGTGAAAGGATTTATAGCCAACTTTGTTCCATGGTTACAGGTCAATCACTAGAAACCCATCCATTCAGAGTGAGTCTGCATGCAGAAAGCTGGTCTCTGACTCTGGGTCTCTCTGCCCCAGCAGCCATCTCAGTCTCTGTCCTCAGTACAGCCACCACTCCAGTCTCTGCTCTTCTGCAGCCTTGCAGCCATGCCACCACGTGACCCAGAGCACTGGTAGAGCTCCTTACACAGTCAACAGCAATGTATTGCCCACACATGTATAGTGAGCTAGCTGACCAGGGCCAGGTGAGAGTCCTGGCCAATGGAACCTTCACTCTATCCACAGGTGGCAAAGCCAAGATTGAGTGGGACCCAAGCCCTCCCCATACACCAGTCTACAGGTGAGAGAAAGAGGAGAGGGGAGGGTTAGGAAACTAGGAGCACTGCACACCTGGCCCTGGAGATTTTCTCTGGGAGCATGAGCCCACATTACAGTGGGTTCTGGTGATTATCAGGGCTGGACACCAGGGGCAGGTGGAATACTCTAGGACACTGAGACTCCAGCCAGTGTGGAGAGCAGGCATACTCTCCCAGTCCTGAGACCCAAAGCAGAGGTGGCAGTTTGAAAGACTTACCAGAAGTGGGAGGGGTGCCAGAGGCAACAAGGATTGAATAGAACTCTCTCCTAAGGAGAAAGAGAAGGTGGAAGATACCTCCCCAGCCCTTTCTTGACCCAACAGATCAGGAACTCTCAGGAACTCCAGACATTCCATCCTGCTTGCCAGCAATGCAAGCCCCCGAGGTTCCTCCTTGAGCGTGCTGCCTATGGAGAACCCACTTGGCCCAGTGAATCAAATTTTGCTGCCTGGCAGGTAGAAGAAGACTCTCCCAGCATGCCAGGTTCCATTTCAGCCCTGATCACAAAGGCAGCAGTTCAAGCAAACTGTCCACCCAGACTTAAACCACTACAAGAGCCAGACAGAAACGCATCCCATCCATGGCATGTGAACAGCTGCCACCAGCCCCCAACAAAATAAAACCAGGCACTAGACAGTAGAGAATCTTGAGCTTCTGGGGAACAGAGCACACCTTCGTCATAAAGCTATCATTCTATATAGATAGAATCATTTAGCCAGAAAGCATAGCAGAGACATCTAATACAAGGAAGAAACACGGAATCCCTAACAAAATGAGCAGACAGAGGAATTTGATACAATCAAAACTATAAGACAGAGCCCCAGAAAGAGGTCTAAATACAGAGATCACCAATCTTCTTGATAAAGATTTCAAAATAAAAGTCATAAACATGCTAACTAATTTACAGAAAATTATTCAAGATCTCAGGGAGGACTTCAACAAAGAGATACAAAATCTAAAAAAGAGCCTTTCAGAGCTGAAGAATACAGTATCCAAAATGAAACATACAATGGAGATTTAAAAGTAGATTAGATAATGTAGAGGAGATGGTAAATGAAATGGAAAGTATAGAACAGGGAAACAAAGAAGCTGAGGAACAGATAGAAAAAAGGATCTCTAGGAATGAAAGAATGAAAAGAGAGCTATGTGACCAATCTAAATGAAACAATATTTACATACAGTACCAGAAGGAGAAAAGAAAGACAAAGGGATAGAAAGTCTCTTTAAGGAAGTAATTTTTGAAAACTTCCCCAATCTGGGGAAGGAAGTAGACACTCAGGTCATAGAATTGCAGAGATCCTCTAACAAAAGGAAGCACAGAAAAAAAACAAGACACATAATAATTAAAATGGCAAAGACCAAGGATAAGGAGAGAGTGTTGAAAGCTGCCAGAGAAAAAAGATCACTTATAAAGAAAATCCCATCAGGCTATCAGCAGATTTCTCAACAGAAACCCTTCCAGGCAGAAGGGAGTGACATGATATATTTAATGCAATGAAACAGAAAGGCCTCCAAAAATACTCCACCCAGAAGGATTATCATTTAAATTTGAAGCAAGGACTAAATAATTTCCAGATAAACAAAAGTTCAAGGAATTCATCATAACTAAGCCAGTCTTACATGATATTTTAAAGGGATTGCTGTACATAGAAATGACCCTAAGGCTAAATAGCATTCACCAGTGAAAATAAACCCACAGGAAAGGTAGTAGACCAACTAATTACCAAGCAAGTATGCAATTAAAACAAAAAAAGAAGCAAAATTAACTATATACAAAATCAGCCAAGAGATACACAAAAAGTGCAGATTATGTCATCTAATATAAAAAATGTAGAAGAGGAAAAAGAAAAAAGTACATTTAGATTGTGTTTGAAATAGAGTAATCAGCAATTAAGATAGAATATTACATAGCAAAGCTATGAATATTTGAACCTTTGGTAACCACAAAACTAAAGTCTAAAATAAATATACACACAAAAATATATACAAATTCTAAAAAGAGATAAATCCAAATACAATACTAAAGAAAACCATCAATAAAAAAAGAATGTAAGAGAAGGAAGGAACAGATGGAGATATAAAAAACAGCAGAAAACAACTAATAAAATGGCAATAAGTACATATCAATAATCACCTTAAATGTAAATGCACTAAATGCACCAATCAAAAGACATAAAATGGCATAATGGAAAAGGAAACAAGACCAATCTAAATGCTGCCTATAAGAGACTCATTTCAGACCCAAAGACACACAGGCAAAAGTGAAGGGATGGAAAAAGATATTACATAAAAACAATAGAGAGAAAAAAGCAGGAATAGCAGTACTTACAGCATACGAAATTTATTTCAAAACAAAAAAAAGTAACAAGAGCAAAGAAGAATATTATATAAAGATAAAGGGATCTGTCCAAGAGGATATAAACATTATAAACATCTATGTACCCAGCATAGGAGCACCTAGATACGTAAAACAAATACTACTAGCAGAATTAAAGGAGGAACAAGATGGCAACACATTCATTTTAGGAGACTTTAACACACCACTCACATCAATAAACAGATCTACCAGACAGAAAATAAATAGGGAAACAGAAGCACTGACCAATACATTAGATGAAATGGACTTAACATGCATCTACACAACACTCCATCTAAAAACAGCAGGATATGTTTTTCTCAAGTATCCATGGAACGTTCTATAGAACAGATCACACACTAGCCACAAGAAGAGCATCAATAAGTTCAAAAAGATTGAAATTTTATTAAGTAACTTCTCAGGCCACAATGATATGAAACTAGAAATAAATTACACAAAGAAAACAAAAAGACTTACAAATACATGGAGGATAAGCAATATGTTTTTAAATAATGAATGGGTCAATGAACAACTTAAAACAGAAATCAAGCAATAAATAGAGACAAATAAAAACAAAAACACAGCAGTCCAAAATCTGTGGGACATGGCAAAGGCAGTTCTAAGAGGAAAGTACATAGCAATACAGGCTTACCTCAAGAAACAAGAACATTCCCAAAGAAACAGTCTAAAATCACAATTTAAAAAACTAGAAAAAGAAGAACAAATGAAACCCAAAGTCAGTAGAAGTAGGAACATAATAAAAATCAGAGCAGAAATAAATAAAATTGATAAGAATGAAACAATAGAAAAAAATCAATGAAACCAGAAGCTGCTTCTTTGAGAAAATAAAAAATAGGTAAACCCCAAGCCAGACTTATCAAGAAAAAAAGAGTATACACACATAAACTGAATCAGAAACAAAGAAGGAAAAATCACAATAGGTACCACAGAAACAAAAAGAATTATTACAAAATGCTATGAAAAATTGTACACCAATAAATTGGACAATTTAGAAGAAATGAACAACTTCCTAGAAAAATATGACCTTCTAAGACTGACCCAGGAAGAAACAGAAAATCTAAACAAACCAATTACCAGCAAAGAAATTGAACTGGTTAATCAAAACTTTCCCCAAAATAAAACTCCAGGTACAGATGGCTTCATAGCCAAATTCTACCAAACATTAAAAGAAAGGCTAGTACCTATTCTTCTAAAAGTATTCCAAAAAGTAGGAGGAAATAATTCCAAAATCATTCTATGAGGCCAGCCTCATGCTAATACCAAAACCAGACAAAGACACTACAGAAATAAATAGAAAATTACAGACCAATATCCCTGATAAACATAGATGCAAAAATCCTCAACAAAATATCAGCAAACCAAATCCAAAAATCATCAAAAACTCATCCATCATGACAAAGTGGGATTTACTCCAGGGGTGCAAGGATGATATAATATTCATAAATCCATCAATATATACCACATTAACAAAAAGAAGGATAAAAACCACAAGACCGTCTCAGTAGATGCTGAAAAAGCATTCAACAAAATTCAACATCCATTCATGATATAAACTCTCCAACAAAATGGGTATAGAGGGCAAGTACCTCAACAGAATAAAGGCCATATATGACAAATGCACAGCCAACATCATCCTTAACAGCAAAAAGCTGAAAGCTTTTCCTCTAAGATCAGGAACAAGACAAGAATGCCCACTCTCACACTTTTATTCAACATAGTACTGGAGGTCCTAGCCATGTAAATCAGACAACACAAAGAGATAAAAAGCATCCAAGTTGGTAAGGAAGAAGTTAAACTCACTATTTACAGGTGACATGATATTATACATAGAAAACAGAAGAAGCCACCAAAAACTACTAGAACTAATAACTGAATTCAGCAAAGTTGCAGGATACAAAATTATTACACAGAAATCAATTGCATTCCTATATACTAACAATGAACTAGCAGAAAGAGAAATCAGGAAAACATCTCCCCTTATAACTGCATCAAAAAGAATTAAATACCTAGGAATAAACCTAACCAAGAAGGTGAAAGACCCATACTCTGAAAATGATAGGACACTCATGAGAGAAATTTAAAAAGACATCAATAAATGGAAATTCATCCTGTGCTGATGAACAGGGAGTATTAATATTGTCAAAATGGCCATCCTGCCTGAGCAATTTACAGATTCAATGCAATCCCTATCAAAATACCAACAGTACTCTTCAACAGACCAAAACAAGTAGTTCTAAAATTCATATAGAACCACAAAAGACCCTGAATAGCCAAAGCAATCCTGAGAAAGAAAAACAAAGCAGGGGGAATTATGCTCCCTGACTTCAAGCTGTACTACAAAGCCACAGCAGTCAAAACAGTGTGGTACTGGCACAAGAACAGACCCATAGATTAATGGAATAGAATAGAGAGCCAAGATATAAACTCACACATATATCGTCAATTAATATATGATAAAGGGTCATGGATATACAATGGGGAAATGACAGCCTCTTCAGCAACTGGTGTTGGCAAAACTGGACCGCTACATATAAGAGAATGAAACTGGATTATTGTCTAACTCTATGCCCAAAAGTAAACTCAAAATGGACCATAGCCCTGAATTTAAGTCATGAAACCATAAAACTCATAGAAGAAAACATAGTCAAATATATCTTAAACATAAACATGAGCAACTTTTCCTGAACACATCTCCTCAGGCAAGGGGAACAAAAGCAAAAATGAACAAGTGGGATTACATCAAACTAAAAAGCTTCTGTTCAGCAAAGGACACCATCAGTAGAACAAAAAGGCATCCTACAGTATGGGAGAATATATTCATAAATGACATATCCAATAAGGGGTTGGCATCCAAAATATACAAAGAGCTCACATGCCTCAACATCCAAAAAAAACAAATGACCTGATCAAAAAATGGGCAGAGGATCTGAACAGACACTTCTCCAAAGAAGAAATACAAATGGCCACCAGGCACATGAAAGATGCTCCACATCACTAATCATCAGGGAAATTCAAATTAAAACCACAATGATGTATCACCTCACACCACTTAGGAAGGCCAACATCCAAAAGACAAGAAATAACAAATGCTGGCAAGGGTACAGAGAAATAAGAACCCTCCTACACTGTTGGTGGGAAAGCAAATTGGTGCAACTGCTGTGGAAAGCAGTATGGAGGTTCCTCAGAAAACTAAAAATAGAAATACCATTTGACTTAGTAACTCCACTCCTAGGAATTTACCCAAGATCCCTAATTCAAAAGATATATATACTCCTATGTTTATTGCTGCACTGTTTGCAATAGCCAAGATATGGAAGCAACCTAAGTGTCCATCAATAGATGAACAGATCAAGAGGATGTGATACATATACACAATGGAATATTATTCAGCCATATTAAGAAAAGAAATCCTGCCATTTGCAACAACATGGATGGAGCTAGAGGGTGTTATGCTCAGTTGAAATAAGCCAGGAGAAAGACAAATATCACATGATTTCACTTATTTGTGGAATATAAAAATAAAGCAAAACAGAAGGAACAAAATAGTGGTAGACACATAGATGTACATTTGATAAAAGAAAAAAAAAGAAAAAAAGAAAAACTGTGGTTTTTAGGGGCAGTAAGAGCCTTAATATGTCTGTAGTCTGTGTGCAACAGCAAGCAACCTGACCCTGGGAATTCCAGGCTGAACACTGAATTACTCAGGTAATCATCACATAGTCAACAGCCCAAGAGAACCTCAGTGTGTTCTGGAACAAGGGAAGCCTGTGTACCAGATTTATGGAAAATATTCCAGTCCATTACTCAGCAATGTGTAGGAACCCTAGCTTCTATTACCATAGCTCCCAGCCTATTCTATTTCACAATTTCAAACTCTCTATATTTCAAGTCTTTATCTACAAAGAATTGCTGCCACTCTGCTTCTTCTATTTCCTAAGCCAGTCATGTGTCTAAATGAGAAAATACACTGAGGACACTGTAAAACACTCAGATGAAAGGCACAAGACTAGTTCAAAGTGCTTCAGCCAGCACCTTTGCATAAAAATAAAGTACAGAAAGCGTTTGAACTAAAGCCTAACTTCCTGTAGCTAGCTTTGGGAAGTTAGTCTGCCATTTGTTGGCTAACTATTAAGATTTAGGTGAATAAAAGTCTAGCTTTTGTTTCATATTACATATGAAAAATTTAGCTGATACATATATCAAAAATTAACTGAGAACTGAATGATAGACTAATAATAATTTTTAAACAGAAGCAAGGGACAGAGAGGACAGGTACTAAGAGATTATGGAGTTTAAGTTTATCATTGACCTCTACAATACCGTGAAAGGCTTTGGTTTTTTTTTTTTAAGCTCCTGGTACTGAGTACAATTACTTTTATTTTTCTGTGAACTTTGAGGTATGAGCTTATTCAAGAGGGCATAATATTCCCATCACATGTATGACCTCTCCCCATTCACTTCACTAATGTCTCAACTGTCAGTTATTATTTCCAGTTCCTATTGGAGAAGGCTTCCTAATTATCTTGTCTAATTGTCTTAGTACTACGAAAGAAAGGCCTTTCTCAAAGGAGTGAAAAAACTAGCAAAAATGTGAAAAGGACATCAATAGTTATTAAAATGGGAACACAGGTGTTAATCACAGGGACATCTAGAGGGTGTTTTAGGAAGATAGTCAAGACACAAGAGACAAAACTATCAACCTCACAGACAGCTGTTCAAATGACGATAGAAGGTAATATGCTACAAGGGAATAAATAAAAAACTTGGAAACATAACAGAGTTCCATAACATAGGGGTCTTGAAACTGGAAAGCATTTGAAAAAATTAACTGAGGTCCTTGATCACCAGATGCAAATCTTTCTTCCGAGTCCCAAAGTAATCCCTGTAACCTTCAGAGTCCACTGTCAGGATGCAGGTGTGTGTATGAGGAAAGGAGCGAACCACATGGTAGAGGCTCTGACCCACGATACAAAGTCCTGATGTTCCTGTAAAGGTGTCTCTCTCCAGAGGGCAGAGCTAATAACATTTGTTTTCCCTTGTGACAAAAATTGGATTCTTTGATTATTCTGCCAATGTCAGAATAAACTGCTGTACCATAACGATGGAGTCGGCATAGGAAAGCATGTTTTTCAGTGTCTCAAATATCTGTCAATAAGCAAAATGTTCTGTGTTGTTACTACATTGTCACCTTACCTTTGGAGTTTTAACCAAAGTCAAGACTTCAATGGCCAAATAACCTGTTTTTAAGTAGACATGGGAGCAAAGAGCCAGAGTTGCCTGAAAGCCACTTTCCCCCAGGAGGAAGTGTGGACAGTCAACACACAGATCCCCCACCTGCCTCCAGTGTCCTCAGACATCTTTTGTGTCCATAGCAGCTGACACAGCTCTCATCTCTCCAAGTCCCTTAAGAAGGAAGACAAATGAAACAAGCAAGTAAGTAGAAATCCAGCCTAATCAAAGCCATGGTGGAACTCCAAGAGGTACACTTGTGCACAGAATATAGTTTGAAACAGAACTTTTATTTCATCTTCAATATCCTTGGATTTAAACCCATCTCCTCAGAGTACCTACCCAACTTTAATGGCATGGTAAGGGTATTACACATGGTCTCAGGAGGTGTTGGCAGAAGCAGTCTCTCAAGCTGCCTCCAAAGCCATTATCACAGTTCTGCCCTTGTAGAGCGCATGAACAGGCAGCAGCCCTTTGTAGACCCCAGACACAGCAGCATAGCCCACCAGGCACAGGACCTCAGCAGTTCTGCATCCCTAACAAGGCCCTGGCTGTACCTCTGCAGGGAGGGGAGGATAAGCTTTCAACAACTATCCCATGGCAGCCATCTGTCAGTTCTCAATAGAATAGGAGGGATGAATTTGAAGATGGAGCACTTCAGTGGAATTTTTCTTCCCGTTATGAATGTAATTAACTTCCTTAAGGGTCTTTGCAGAGAGCAAGTCCACATTGGGGCAGAGCAATGTCCACAACACCAGTGTCTGAACTCTATTTCTTACCCTGCATATATGGGTTTTTTATTTTGGAAAGACTTTTAAATGTATGCACAGGCTCCTGATCTCCTAAGGTAATTTGCCTAAGGAAAAATTACCGTAAGAAAATAAAGATACCCCCAATCAACCTATAATACTACAGATCTCATCCTTTCTGAGTATCTGAGATGCTAGCAGCCAGCGACATACTCTCAAATACCTGGGAACATTTCTCTGTGGAAATTAGATGTCTGGTACTTATTTCTTCCAAGAATGCATACCCATAAAGGGATGGCACTGAGTCCACTGAGCTTGTGGACTGGAAACTCTTAACAGGTTACATATGGTGCTCCATTAGGCTCTCATTGCAAAAAGGCAATACTGGAATTATCTTCTTTGGTGGGATCTTAAGTTGTTACATCAGAAATGGAGTGAGGATAACTCCCACGTTTCTCTCCGAAGTATACCAGCTGTATCTCAGATGTGACTCAAAGAAGCAACTGATGGTCTATCACCTGCATAGTAGCCAGAGTGTTTCCTGGGAGATGAGGAAGCAATAGAAGTTGCTAAGGGGTAAGTAACTCCATCATTCTGGCATAATAGTGGAGTGCTAACTTGAGGGAAATGCTATCATCTGACAGTAATAAGGACACCTTTGTGGGAAGAGTGCTCTATCTGCAAAGAGGACTGGTTTGAGGTGAGGTTAAAGTAAGTAGACCCCAGAAGCACCACTGAAGGAATCAAGATATACTTTTCCAGGCTTTACTCCCACATTCACCCCATCTGTCATCCTTGTCCAGTTATTGACTGCTGACTGTCAGCACAAGGAATTCCAACACCAACGACTGTGCTTTTTCCTATGATTCACCTTCCCACATCAGTTGACCATGGAATGGGTTTGAGGCATCCTTAATAACGTAGGAGACTAGAACACTTATCAGTGTAGTCATGGACATAACACAGAAACACACACACAATTCCATGATGTGATGGCTAACTTTATGTGTCTACTTCACTAGACTATGGCATCCAGTTGTTTGATTAAACATTAATCGAAATGTTGCTGTTAAGGTAATTTTGGACATAATTAACATCTACAGTCAGTTAACTTAAAGTAAAGCAAACTCCCCTCCATAATCTGGGTGGGCTTCATATAATCAGTTGACAGTCTTAAAAGCAAAGACAGATTTCCCAAAGAAAAGGCAATTTTACCACAACACTGCAACATAAAAACACTGCCTAATATCTCAGAATGCTGGCCCACCTGAAGATTTCAGACTCAGGGCTGCAACATAAACTCTTCCTTAATTTCTAGTCTGCTGGCCAGCCCTACAAATTTCACACTTGGTAGCCCTTATTATCTCTGTCATAATAATATTTAATAATAATAATAATAGCTAATATTACTAATTAGTTAATACTAACAGTTCTTATCAAGAGAACAAGCTATAAATGTATACATATAGATACGTATAGATACGTGTAAATATCTAGATACAGATTGAGATATCTCACCTGATAGAAGTAGGTGGGTAGGTAGGTAAAGAAAAAGAGAGATATCTTATTGATTCTGTTTCTCTCGAGAACCCTAATACAGATGGGGTTACACCAATTGCTGTTTTGTTACACAGACTTGTTTTAACAATGGCTTTTATTGGAGGGTTATAAAGTGCCTGGCACAGTATTAGTATTTGACATGGGCTCTTATTGAAGTTAAAACAACACTTCCTTTTACAAATAAGGAAACAGATTCAGAAAGTTTAAGTAATTTGCTCAAGTATATTCAAATTAAAACCTGGAATTAAGTTTTCTAAAACACGAACCACCTTTAAACTTTGAAACCATTCTCAATGAATCACCGTTACTTATGAAAAATTAATGGAAATATTAAGGTTATATAATAACAGAAAACACTTGGTGGTTATAAAGCATTTTAACATGCAGTGCACAACAGAAAGAATACAAATAGGTGAATCATCCCATCTTATTGCAATACAAATTTATTCCAAGCATCTGTAGTACACTGAGACATGTTTTCTTTTAACATTAAACATTAAAATCATAGATCATCAGTGCTTAACATTCTCTTTCATTCTGTATATTTACAATGAAACTGACACCTGGAAATTAACCTGAAATAATAAACTAAAGACTAAGCTTACATCAATAATATCAACCATTTATTTTCAAGACTAAGTTTGCAATTAGAGGTTACATTTTGTCAGCTCAAATGTCCAGAATGCTCCCAAACAGGGAAAGTAGGAGAAGCAGCTCTATTTCTAAATATTTCCATTAGAAAATAACCATTTTTAACTAAGAAGTTGCAGGCATAGTTTTAGAGATGCACTGCCATTTATTGGCTGTATGAATTTAGGGATAATTATTTAACGTCTCTATATGGTTTTCTCCCCCTATAAAATGAGGGTTAAAACAGTCCCTATCTCAGTGATTGTAGTGAGAGTTAAATGATATAATATATGTAAGTAACTGAACTCATGTCTGACACAGGAAATAGCCAATAAATGATAACTATTATGATAGCAGATATATATTTGGTATATACTGTGTACTAGGCAGTGATGAAAGCACTTTATACATATTATTAACTCAATCTTCATAATAATTTTGAGGTTTATAACATTCTTATTCCTATTTTACTGATCACAATATATTAATATAGGTTAAGTGACTTCACAATGCCATAAAGTTAGTAAATAACAAGTGGTAAATGAATTTCATTAGCTAGCCTGGCATCAGAATCTACCCTCTTTTCACTTCAAGGTGTAAATAATGACTGATTTGTTCTCTTTATTCTAAATGCTCAACACAAATCTTTGCTCCTGGTGGAAACTCAATTTATTTTCACTAACACTATATATTACTTCAGCTTTAGGCTGGGCAAGCTACTTCTGCCAAACAAACCAGGAGATTACTCCACCAACCCCAACCCCAACCCCGTCACTACACACTAGCCCTGTCTCCTGACTGTCATAAGAAGAGAAGACAAAATATTTATTCACAGAAGTGTCACACTGTAATAGGTAGTTAGGATGATTTAAATTCTAAAGATTGTATTCTTTATTTAGAGGCCATGGAAATAAGGATCACTGGTTATTTTCAAAGGAGATCTTTTTAAGGGAACAATTAACCTTAAATTCTGCACCCTTTGAACCAAGCAGATGTCTGAGCCGCCTCTTCAATTTCAAAAGAATGTGTTCTGCTCTCAATTTATGACTTATGCAAACTGCAATCCTCAGTTTTCTTATCTGTTAAATAGATATAATTGAATATACCTTGACTATTTTATGAGGTCATCTTAAGGATCAAATGAAAAAATATCTTTTGCAAACTTTGAGGTGGTGTAATAAGAGTGGGTACTTATGGGAAGCAGTATTAAACTGAAATTAGAGACTTTCCAGATCATAATATTTTTAAACTCCTCCCACCCCTATTTTTTTTACAGATGCAAATACTAAGGGTCAAAGAGGATCAAATACAAAGCTAGTTAGTGGTAGAGCTGGTCCTGGATGCAAAATTCCATAAAGGCCATAAATTCTACTAATTCAAATGCTTTAAAAAGGTAATTTCCTTTTGAAATATTGAAAGTAAAACAACCTAAAATTAAAGCAAATTTTTTAATTAGCTAAAATGATATCATTCCTCCCTCTCTAATTAATAAAAAGCTTACTATACATTCTTAATATGACCACCATTCTATATCAAGGTGGTCCTCTTAATAAAGATTATAAGAAAAATGCTGCTTAAGAAACCTAAATGGAGCCATGGATGAATTTGGGAAAACTGGGATATCAAGACTGTGAGGGTTCTTGTTGATCAGATACCTTTGGACACCATGAAAGGACCACTCATTCCCAGTCTTAGGAAACATTTCAGAGACCACTGTTCTTATTAAATATTCAACAAGTGGCACTATATGATAAAGAAATCACCAAACATTATGATGCTCAGTTACAGCAGTAGATGAAAAAGCAGTACTATCTAAACAGTTGGTATTTAATTTCCCTTCACAATTATCCAGAGAGCACCAAGGAAGCCAATGTAGTTGAGATCAAAATAACTTTTCACATACCTCCAAACTCTACTCTGCAAACATACATGAAAATTTACATAGAAAGCCTAAGTTTAAGGGAATAGATGTAAATGTACAAGTTGACTTGCCTGGCATCCATCTCCTACGTGACCAGAGAGTGTGTGGGGCAAGAAGACCTGTTCCTGAGTACCAAGCAGTGGTGACTATAATTGCCATCACCTTACCCATGCATCTTCATTCCTGTAAATTCTGAAACTTGGATTACGAGCTGCTCTCAGAAATTCTTACTATGTCATTAAAGTAATCACAGTAACACACATGAAGCAGATACATCATGGAATGAAGCTCTGAGGGGAATGCTGAAGTTCCTGAAAGCACCTTGTCAAATCTTACACACTATCCAAATGACAAAAATGGTTTAAGTCCTACTTATGACATCGTGACATTTCTACTAGTCTATAATCAATCAATATTAATCCAGTGTCTTTTATATGCTCACCTCTGTGTCAAGCACAAGTGAGGGATAGAAAAACATAATAAAGGCCCCCTGCCTCATAAAGTTCATAATTGTATTAGAGGACTATGGCTTATATCATGAAACAATAAAGAATACAAGACCCAATAGAGTTAAAATGTGAAGGTGTGTACTAACCACCAGTCTTCCAGAGAGATGAAGATTGGCAAAGGCTGGAGAAAGCAAGGAAATTATGTAAGTCAGAAACTTGGAGCGACATAAAGGAAAGAAGAATGTCAGACAAGGAATAAAGGAAGGTAAAATAAATGTTATTTTCTTTAGGTGATCTAAAGAATAACCATTGAAAGGAATACAGATGGTTCCTTCTTACGGTTGACTTAAAATTTTTCAACTTTTATGATGGTGCAAAAGCAATACATATTCAGTAGACACTCTACTTCAAATTTTGAGTTTGGACCTTTTCCCTGGGCTAGCAGTTTGCAGTGAGACACTCTCCTGCTGCTGGAGAGCCTTGAGCTGCAGCTCCCAGCCGCCAGCCACACCACCACAAGGGTAAACAACCCATATGCTGCCAACCATTCTGTACCTACACAGCCATTCTCCTTTTTACTGTCCATACAGTGTTCAATAAAGTACATGAGATATTTAACACTTTATTATGTAATAGGCTTTGTGTTAGATGATTTTGTCCAACTGCAGGCTAACGTAAGTGCTCTGAGCATGTTCAAGGTAGGCTAGGCCAAGCTACAATGTTCAGTAGGTTAAGTGTATTAAATGCATTTTTGACTTTCATTATCTTCAATTATAATGGGTTTACTGGGATATAATCTCATCATGAGTCGAGGAAGATCTGTTATAGTAACAATGCGTTGGATGATTATAGCATATTGGTAAATGAAATGAATGACATCAATTTACAAGAAAGGAGAGAAAGGAATTGGGAATATTTTAAGTTTCCTGCACTACATGTAAGGCAATATAGTGTTACTTGAAAGTGGACTTATGTTAGTTAAATTGTGTATTGTAAACTCCAAGGTAACTATCATTTTTTAAAGTGTAATTGATATACTAAGAAAATTCAATCATATAAAATGCTCAATTAAAAGAAGGGAAAAAGGAGGGAAAAAAAGGAACACGTAAAAAAAAATTGCTGATCAGGAGATAATATGCATTGGGATGTTTCAGACTTCACTTTCAGATAAGTGGGCAGTTTTGATGGCTTCTCTGGTGACTCCTAAATGCCAGTATTTGCACGACCTTGCTCAGGCATGCTAATGCCTACACTAAAAAACAGTTTCTCTCTTGATTTGTTTGATTTCTTTAGAAAAGAGCCCTCCTTTTTTCTTTTAGGGATAAACCCTTTACAGCAGACATGCAGCAGAGAAAGGATGGAGGTGGGCTGACTTCTACATAAAGACATTAATTAAGTCCCTTTTCCCTTTCTATTTCTTGCCCTCCATGCTAGCCCCTGGATTTAATGGATTTAATGTTTCTGGGTCTGAAATTAAATGAGTATCAGAGAACTGGATTTGAAAATGGATTAAAAATGAGTCCATACAAACAAGTCACATTTTACTATGATAAAAAAAAATGATTTTGAGCCTAAGCAAAGGATACCAGAGGTTAAAAGCCTTTTCTTTTCAACTCTAGTTTCCTCACAGAGTATAATTGTGATAACTTTCCCAGGATAAGGTTATGCTGGGTCATGGGAAGCCTCTTATACCTTCAAATAAATATGTTATCCAGAAACTCAGGCATAATGAATTTACATGGATACAAGTCAAATCACCTGGATCTCACAGTTGGGTTCCAGGTACGATTTCTTACTATGTCTCCAGAACCATCCTACTATGTGGCCCTGCTTTGTTGCTTCTGTGTAACAATGCCCAGAGAGCCATTTGCCTCCAGCCTATGAACCTGGGGAAGTGCTGAGCAGGAGGTCCTGGCCAGAGCTACCTCACAGGCCAGCAGCTCCTCCCAAGCTGTGGAGGAGCCACATATTCTAGGCTGCGGTTTTTCCCACATTCACCATTTCCCTCATTCACCATTTCTGCTGCCTTCCAGCTTCTACGATTGTACTGAAATCTCTCATCACCTGGGGACTAAGTTCTCCCCTCCCTTCTTCAGTATTTAAAACTAGCCTTTTTGTTGTTCATCTCATTTAAATTGTTCTTGGGAGAACAACAGGAACATGGCTGTCTAAATCCATAGAATTCAAGTTCCATATGGGTAGAAATCTTGTCTGTTTTGTTCACAGATATATTCCCAGAATCTAGAACAGTGCTAGGCACATAAAATGTTCTCTCTATATGTGTGTTTGATAATGAATTTGATAGCATTCCAACAGAACAGCAAGAGTACCAATTTTTCCCACCCTCATTATCTTTATGGTGATTAAAAACCCTTCCCCAATTTTCTATATCCCCAACCCCCTACCCCTGTCTCACTCCTGGTAATGGGGGAGAAAAATAGTCACCTCTATTTTTTAATTGACCTGTAGCATCAACGATTGTGTCAGATGCTTCACATATATTTTATCTATTCCTTACAGAAAATATCAAGATCCTTTTTGTTATCTTAGCTGTAAAGTTAAGGACATTTATGACGAGAGATGACATAGTTACTTGCATAAAGGCCACACCTGAAAAGTGGTGAAACCTCAGTTCCAAACCAGATCTCTCTCTGCCTAGTACTAATAGTAATAAACACATATTTATAAAAATGCTTTATAGCATAAAAGCAATCTGGGGGTGGGGGAGAGGGGTCCCTATAAGATTTAGAACAAAGACTGGTTTGAGTATACATGTTAACAGGAGCTGCTGCTGGGTTGCGAAGTAGAGCTAGCTGCTTGAGAACCAGCTGATGCAAACTGCTGCCACAGCCATGGCAACACCGCCGCCATGACTAAGGCAGAGGGAACAGGAAGGGAACAGAAGAATGCAAATTAATAAGAATGGTTATTGATATACAGGTACTAAAAAAGAGGATCAAAGTTGAAAAAATCTGTCAAATAATAAAAATCACTATCTACTTGGAAAAAAGGGGTCAATTCCCTTATTGCAATTTTTCCCTAGCTGTTCTCTCCAAGAATGTACTTAATAAATAAACATTTCCATCAGGGTTGTAAACAAATGCAGCTTTCTTTAAAAGATGTAAACTAAAGCATCTCTGAGATGATTAATAATGTTTGCAAGAAAAGGACTGAGGGTGTTCAATCTATTAATATTTTTACCACAGCTCTCTTATTACCTAAACAATGGCAGTTTTCAGGAATGACACTGAAGACTTCACACTATAAAATAGTACATGTTGTGAGCTGACACTACATTTTAATTCAGACCCATTTGGTCTCAAAAGTGAGATTAAAATGAGGTAAGTGTTTTGTAAACTGTAAGCTAAGGTGTATTGTTACTATTGTAAAAAAATTTTGTTAAAGGGAAAAAAAGCATGCTTCTAAAAAATTATTTTTTCAAAACAGCTTATTTTTTTGAGCATGGGAAACAGGACATTAAACACTGAATTAATTTTGTTTGAAACATTAGAGGAAAAGGTAAAAAAAAAAGCTTTTATAAATCAGATTCAGAATCTTGCATTGAGCACCAGGAATTATTAAATACACTACACATGATTATCTTATTTGAGCATCCTTACCGAACAAACCAGGTACTTAATTATTATCTTACTAATTTTCTTGGTTAGTGAACTTAACTTTAGAAAGAAAAAATTGTTCAAAATTTTATAGTAAGCAGAAAAGTCAGAATTCAAGCCCAAGATTTGATTCCAAGTCATATTCTTCACCAATCATATTTTTGTAGTTAGCAGCATATTATTCACAGGAATAAGGGAAATGATAAATAAACCAGTAATCCAACCATTTCTTAAAACTATTTCCTAACCAGGCTTTGGAGGAAAAAGTAAATTGAATCATTAAGGATTTCACTTTCTCTTTCTTCATCTGCATACAGGAAACCAAGCCAAAAACATAAATAAATGGAAAATTATGTAATTAACTAAGAATTAGATGGAAAAGTATTACAAAACAGTTTCTGTAATTAAGTTAACCTCTCCTAAGAAAATATCTGGGTAGATGATAGGCTCTTTATCAAAAATCAAGTGAGCTGAAATAGAGAAGGGAAAAAAAATTTGCTAAACTACATAATTTAAAAAAACTTTTAAAAGAATTTTAAAGAATTGTTTTTTCTTAATGCAGCATGCATAATCTCTGAAATTCTTCACCATACTAGAAACATTAAAATAGTTGAGGTTAGTAAGCTCAGTTTTTACACATGAATATAAGAGAACTCCATATTTCCTTTGAAGTTCTGTTATATACTGCACAAAACTGTGGGAGTTCTGATACTGCTTACCTATATCCTCTTTACCAGTGTAATTTATTATCTTATAAAAGAGAATGAAACAAACCATAAAGACTCATTCAACTTTTGATTGAATTTTTAGGGGTGCTACATGTTAAATGGAGTATAACTAGATAGCCCTAGAGAAACTAGATTCTTCATTGGCCTAACTATAATAACCTTTTTGATCTTGTCTTACTGATTAGGACAGAACAAAAAGTACTAAAGGAAATAAATAGCTTAATAATATCATATCATACAGTAGGATTTCTTTCATAATTTGTTAGTGAAATCATCACATTGTAAAGCACATTATTTTTTAGGAAGTACTTTGGATACAGTATTATTAAGTTTGTTTTCCTTGAATAAATTCTCATGTTATCCTTTGGGGTGAATATGGCTGAGGGGAATTGTCAGGAAGCTTAGCTAAGCAGACCAGGATCCAGGTTAAGTAATGAGAATGACACTACCCACCTATTGTGGTGATTCATGGAGTCCAGAAACATTTTCTGTGAGTTTTTGGGTCAAAATATGCATAAATATTTTTTTCTGGTAGTATGGTCTCTGCTGAATTCTTTCTTGACTGGGCAGAAGGTATTGTATTCCATTGCCCCAGCAATTAAATCACTTAAACCCAAAATTGAAATTCTTAAGCATAAATCTCATAGATATATGAACAAATCTTCAGATCCAAGATTAGGCATTGAGTAATTCAAGCTAATTAGCATACACTCTGACTATGTTGATTGTTCCAATGAAGGGTAGTTGCCCCAATTCAAGCTAAGTAGAGATAGGCTCAGACTTCTTCTTGACCATTATGGAGAAATTAGACCTATCATCTAACTTAGACCTAAAAATAAGGAATATCTGAAGCTGCTATGGCCATCTTTGTGATGACAGGAGAGGGTCCATTCAATAACAAAGTCAACACAAGGAAGACGGAGAGTTGAGTCAAGAGACTAATAGATACGGATTCTGATGACAGCATTTGAGCCCCATGCCTTACCTAATACAGCCTTCCCTGAATTTTTCCAAATATTTATGTCAATAACAGGCCATTTGTTTAAGCCAGTTGGGGTTAGGTTTTCTGTAACTCGTCACCAAAATCTTCATTACACATATAAAATTTTAAGAAGAGTTTAATTAGACACAGGGAAGAAGCTAGGGAATTGTTAACTGAAATCAAGGTTTTCCTGATAAATTAGCAGGTTAACCATCAGCTGAAAGGATAAAAGCAGTGGGACAAATTTATTAGAACCACTGTTAGATATAACTAGGCAGTTATTAAAATCCCAGCTGAGATACAGGAGCATGAGTAATACAAATTTCACGTAATCGTTTCATTTTGCCCAGTCACATTCAAAGGCCAAGAGATAGAATCAAATTATTCACATACCTGGATTATTGCAGGACCAGAACTTTGCAATGGATAAGAGAGAAAAAGCACAAAAGAGTAACTACATTGGGGACCAGAAGATCTAAATAAGATAGTAAGGAAAAGGAAATTGGAAAAGAACTGATATATTGGCATATAGATGATTTGAGATTTTAAAGTAGTATGTTGAGTGTAAGAGTAAGAAGGTTAGGATAACATTTAGTGTTCTGGTAAAAACATGGAATTCTCATGTTGGATAATTATAGAAGAATTTAATAAAACAACTATTCAAAATATGTATGGAGGAAAGAATGTATGGAAAGCACAGGAATAACAATTCACTGGGCATAACAGCAGCAGGGTGCTTTTATCATGCCTAAAACTGAAGGGTTAGGTGGATAGAGACAGACACAAGAAAGCATAATTACATCAAAAGGGTTTCCTGATAGCAACCCCACATGGAATACATCCCCTGACTTAATTCTTTCTTTCTCTGATCTGCTGTTTCTCTATTCACTGAAGCAAATGAGAACAGTGGAGCCCATTGGTGGAATCCAAACAGGTCAGGCTCATGGAGCCCAGACAAGGGTAGAGAAGACCAGATACAATGGAATGAATGTTTGTGTCTCCCCAAAATTCATATGTTGAAATCCTACCCCCCAAGGATTATAGTATTAGAAGGCGGGGCCTATAGGAGGTTATGTAAATTATAAGGGTGGAACCCTCATGAATGGAATCAGTGCTCTTAAAGAAAACACCTACAGAGCTCTCTAGCTCCTCCCACCCATGCGAGGACAGTGAACCAGAGAGGAGTATACTCTCAGTAAATGCCATACAGCTGGTCCCTTGACCTTGGACTTTCCAGCTTCCAGAACTTAAGTAACAAATATCTGTTGTTTAGAAGCCACCCAGTTTATGGTATTTCATTATAGCAGCCTAAAGGGACTGAAATATTAGATAATGGATCCAAAGGGGGAAATATTTCTGCAGAGATTTAAGATTTAGAGATGGAGCAGATTTTAAGGCTTAAAAGTTTCTATATGAAGAAACACAAAAGTTAAACAAACCAACTACGAGCAAAGGAATTGAAGTGGTTATCAAAAAACTACCCAAAAACAAAACCCACGGGTCGGATGGATTAACCTCGGAATTTTATCAGACACACAGAGAAGACATAATACCCATTCTCCTTAAAGTGTTCCAAAAAAATAGAAGAGGAGGGAATACTCCCAAACTCATTCTATGAAGACAACATCACCCTAATACCAAAACCAGGCAAAGATCCCACCAAAAAAGAAAATTACAGACCAATATCCCTGATGAATGTAGATGCAAAAATATTCAATAAAATATTAGCAAACAGAATTCAACAGTATATCAAAAGGATCATACACCATGACCAGGTGGGATTCATCCCAGGGATGCAAGGATGGTACAACATTCGAAAATCCATCAACATCATCCACCACATCAACAAAAAGAAAGACAAAAACCACATGATCATCTCCATAGATGCTGAAAAAGCATTTGACAAAATTCAACATCCATTCATGATAAAAACTCTCAGCAATATGGGAATAGAGGGCAAGTACCTCAACATAATAAAGGCCATATATCATAAACCCACAGCCATTATACTGAACAGCGAGAAGCTGAAAGCTTTTCCTCTGAGATCGGGAACTAGACAGGGATGCCCACTCTCCCCACTGTTATTTAACATAGTACTGGAGGTCCTAGCCATGGCAATCAGACAAAACAAAGAAATACAAGGAATCCAGATTGGTAAAGAAGAAGTTAAACTGTCACTATTTGCAGATGATATGATATTGTATATAAAAAACCCTAAAGACTCCACTACAAAACTACTAGAACTGATATCGGAATACAGCAAAGTTGCAGGATACAAAATTAACACACAGAAATCTGTAGCTTTCCTATACACTAACAATGAACCAATAGAAAGAGAAATCAGGAAAACAATTCCATTCACCATTGCATCAAAAAGAATAAAATACCTAGGAATAAACCTAACCAAAGAAGTGAAAGACCTATACCCTGAAAACTACAAGTCACTCTTAAGAGAAATTAAAGGGGACACTAACAGATGGAAACTCATCCCATGCTCCTGGCTAGGAAAACTTAATATCGTCAAAATGGCCATCCTGCCCAAAGCAATATACAGATTTGATGCAATCCCTATCAAATTACCAGCAACATTCTTCAATGAACTGGAATAAATAATCCAAAAATTCATATGGAAACACCAAAACCCAAAATAGCCAAAGCAATCCTGAGAAAGAAGAATAAAGTAGGGAGGATCTCACTCCCCAACTTCAAGCTCTACTACAAAGCCACAGTAATCAAGACAATATGGTACTGGCACAAGAACAGAGCCACAGACCACTGGAACAGATTAGAGACTCCAGAAATTAACCCAAACATATATGGTCAATTAATATTTGATAAAGGAGCCATGGACATACAATGGCAAAATGACAGTCTCTTCAACAGATGGTGCTGGCAAAACTGGACAGCTACATGTAGGAGAATGAAACTGGACCATTGTCTAACCTCATATAAAAAAGTAAATTCAAAATGGATCAAAGACCTGAATGTAAGCCATGAAACCATAAAACTTTTAGAAAAAAACATAGGCAAAAACCTTTTAGACATAAACATGAGTGACCTCTTCTTGACCATATCTTCCCAGGCAAGGAAAACAACAGCAAAAATGAACAAGTGGGACTATATTAAGCTGAAAAGCTTCTGTACAGCAAAAGACACCATCAACAGAACAAAAAGGAACCCTACAGTATGGGAGAATATATTTGTAAATGACAGATCCGATAAGGCTTGACGTCCAAAATATATAAAGAGCTCACACACCTCAACAAACAAAAAACAAATAATCCAATTAAAAAATGGGCAGAGGAACTGAACAGACAGTTCTCCAAAAAAGAAATACAGATGGCCAACAGACACATGAAAAGATGCGCCACATCGCTAATTATCAGAGAAATGCAAATTAAAACTACAATGAGATATCACCTCACACCAGTAAGGATGGTTGCCATCCAAAAGACAGACAACAACAAATGTTGGAGAGGCTGTGGAGAAAGGGGAACCCTCCTACACTGCTGGTGGGAATGTAAATTAGTTCAACCATTGTGGAAAGCAGTATGGAGGTTCATCAAAATGCTCAAAACAGACTTACCATTTGATCCAGGAATTCCACTCCTAGGAATTTACCCTAAGAATGCAGCAATCAAGTTTGAGAAAGACAGATGCACCCCTATGTTTATCACAGCACTATATACAATAGCCAAGAATTGGAAGCAACCTAAAGGTCCATCGGTAGATGAATGGATAAAGAAGATGTGGTACATATACACAATGGAATACTACTCAGCCATAAGAAGAGGGCAAATCCTACCATTTGCAGCAACATGGATGGACCTGGAGGGTATTATGCTCAGTGAAATAAGCCAAGCAGAGAAAGAGAAATACCAAATGATTTCACTCATCTGTGGAGTATAAGAACAAAGGAAAAACTGAAGGAACAAAACAGCAGCAGAATCACAGAACCCAAGAATGGACTAACAGGTACCAAAGGGAAAGGGACTGGGGAGGATGGGTGGGCAGGGAGGGATAAGAGGGGGGAAGAAGAAGGGGGGCATTAAGATTAGCATGCATGGGGGGAGGGAGAAAGGGGAGGGCTGTACAAGACAGAGAAGACAAGTAGTGATTCTACAACATTTTGCTATGCTGATGGACAGTGACTGTAAAGGGGTTTATAGGGGGGACCTGATATAAGGGAGAGCCTAGTAAACATAATATTCTTCATGTAAGTGTAGACTAATGATAACAAAAAAAAAAGAAAGAAAAGGGGAATTACTCCCTGATAGGATAAAACTAACCATAAATCAATGATTAATGCATGCTTTAAATATCCTTAATTTTGATCACTTAATGGGTGTCAGATGATCAGCTATGGAGGTACATTTTTCTGACAATATTCTTTTCTCTTAAAAAAAAGAAAGTTTCTATATGTAATTTGGGATAGATGACTAAAGTGGGATAGACCACAGGACCACTGCAGGCAAGGACACCTGGGTATAGTTAGGCTCAAGGACTGTATAGATAGTCAATGAAGGCAGTCAAACCATCAAAGATGGTAATAGGACCCAGGTAGAAAAGAAGCACGGACAGGTTTCAAAGTCCTCTTTGAATGTGGATGAATTAACAGGAAATCAGATGTCAACAGCAATCAGGGAGGAAGATGGATGGCCCAAAGTGGTTGCTTTATATAATGGTTTATGAGAACCAGTATCCCTTTTCCTAACTGTCCATTGTAGAAGAACATGGGAATGAACACATTTCCTCTGAGGTCTCAATGCAGATCTGATCTAGGAAAGAAGCCCTTCAAGGTATGACAGATAAGAGAGGGAGTTCAGAGCTACCCTATTACATTTTAACATCAACAGAGATATGTACCTGAGGTCCCTTTAATTATAGCTTTAGAGTACAACGAGGCTGAAGGACACTCCACTTAAAACCTACTGTTTAGAAAGTAAATTAACTTCCAAGGATAGATCTTAGGGAGAGAAAAGGAGCTTGACATTCCTAAGAGACTGTGTTGGGAGGACTAAATACAAACACTGACTGAGGAATGAGAAAATGGTTTCTTTAAAAATATATCCAGATAAATGAAGATGCAAAGCAGTCTATGGCAACCATTTCCCTCTGCTATACTGAAAAGGGAAGAGTTAATACTGACTTTCTGAGCAAGTGCTCTGCATAAACCCCTGCTTCCAAAGACGTTAATAAGATTAATAAGCAGCAAAAACCTATACATACATGGAAAGAATATCACAAGCAGTAGGTGATAAGCCCAAATGAGCAATACAGACATTTCCATTATTTATCACAATATGCCACAAGTGTATCTTCTGTCCTCTTGACAGTAATCACTATCAGGGACAGTGCTCCCTTTATCCCCAAACACGTATCATATGGTTGGCATATAGTTGATGATCAGTAATTAACAATTTAAATTAGAGGAGTGAGAGATCAAGGGATGACTGTGAATAGTAGGAAGACTCAGCATGGAATGCAAGGGCTCCTATAATCGGGTTTCACTATAACTACCATTAATTCCCCCACTGGCTTCAAGATAAAGCCAAACTGCTATCATGCAGGTAATACAAGGTTATGGCAAAAAAGCATTAGATACAGAGGTATTTGAAATTCTGGTTCCTATCTATCTCTCCCACCTTATCTCTCACCTTGTTCCTTCTTGCTGAATTACTTGCCATTTTCCATGCAGCCCCCATTATGTCATGCCATTATGCTCTCTCTGCATCCTTTGTCTAGAATGTTTTCCTGCCTCCCATCAATCTGTGAGAAAACGAATTTCAAGACTCAAGCATCTTTTCTATCCAGCCTTTCTTGAAGTCCTCGCAAATCCATTCACAGTAGAATGGGCCACTCCCAGTTGGGTCCTCCATTGCACTATTTCCCACTATTTCACTTATTTAGAGTCTGTATCCTGTGAGTGGATGCTAAGCTCCTTTAAGGAATAGTTTTATTTTTCTTTGTATCTCCAGTGATTAGTAAAATAGATATAAATGCTTAATCTGTATTGGTGAGTGAACAAATAAGTGAATGAAACATTGTGCCTCAAATATATCTTCATGGAACACAATGAAAATGGATTTTTCCTCCTGTAGAAAACAGAATGATGCTCCCCCCACCTGCCTCCAGAAATATCCAGGTCCTATTCCCAGAACCTGTTAGTATGTTAGGTTTCTTAAGGTTGCATAAATAAGGTTGCAGTTTGAATGTAGGATGCTAATCAGCTAAATTTAAAATACTAAGTTTATCCTGAATGAGCCCACTGTAATCTCACTGGGAGACAGAAAAGTGGAGTCAGAGAAAGATACGTGACAATGAAAACCAGGGGCAGGGATGCCATACCGCTAACTTTGAAGATGGAAGGAGACCAACAGACAAGGATCTCTAAGAGCCATATGTGGCAAGGAAACGGATTCTCCTCTCGAGTCTCCAAAAAGGAATACAGCTCTGTTGACATCTTGCTCTTAACCCAGTGAAACTTGTATCAAACTTCTAACCTACACAACTATCAGATAATAAATGTACAATGTTTTAGACCACTAAGTTTTTGGTGATTTGTAATAGTAACAATAAGAAATAAATATAAACATGGACTGAAATTAACTTCTTATATGTCACTAACCTCTCACTACTTAAATAACTACCACTTACTAAGTATTTTATGGACCAAGCAATGTACTCAGCATTTTAAAGCATTATTTCATTTCATATCCATAAACACCCTTCTCAGAGGAAGGTTATTCCCATTTTTAGATGAGAAAATAGAGGCTTAAAGAAATTAAGTGACTTTCCCAAGATCATATGGTTAACAGACTCTAGTGTAAGATCCTTAAGTACAGAAACCCTACTCACTCTTGTGTAATCCAGTGGTCTCCAGATCTCTCGAATTCTGGAATCCACACATTCACATCACATGAAGAACAAGGAGTCCAATGTTCCCTTCAAATTGTTTTGTAGGCTCCACTGGAATCTATATTCTGCTGTTGTCCTCCCATATGTAATTCCCCAAGAAGCAAAAATTTTGATCACTGCTCTTAACTGTTAGTGAGAAACCCTGACATAACCTTTCTCTTCTCAAAGTGTGCAATAATCTCTCAGGAAGAGGCACAATTTGAGTGCATATTTTTGGTTTCTGATTCCATCCTTTTTACTTCTTCCCCTACTAAGAGAAAAAGTAACCTTCCTGATGGGCAAAATTGATTGAATCTGATATCCACTGGGACAGGCTTTCTGGCAGGCAAGAAGTTCAGGGGATGGGAGTGGATAGCTGCATTGGAGAAGTAATCAGACCTCTCTCACCTGGACCATTGCAATGTGGGCTGGTTGATTAGCTTTAGTCTTCCAGTTTACAGAAAATAAATCAGCTGTTTTCAGTGTAGTCACCGCACCATCAGAATCTGCATCACCTGAGAACTTGTTAGACACGTAAATTCTATGTTTCTTCTCCAGACCTACTAGACCAAAAACTCGGGAGGTGCAGCCCAGAAAATTGTTGTAAAAGTCCTCCAGGTGATTCTGACCCACACTCAAATTTGCAAACTACTATAGTAAATAGACTTTGCAGCCCTGGCAGGCCCACTTAGAACCCTTTTTTAGCTTTACCATTAGAAGTCGAGAAGGAAGTTAGTGTCATGTGCTTTAATCAAGCGTCAGTTTTCAGTACTGATGTTGCAGCTCTGTATTTGGGTGTTTGAGGACGCTTCCCAGTTATTAATAAAGCCATTGAGTCCGATCTGCTATCATTATGCTTATATTCCACTGGTTAGAACCAGTGTAGTATGGGGTATAAATGTCTGTTACTATCTCTTCTTCACTATTTGAGCAGAAAACCAACTTGAGAAAAACAAAAACAAAAACACCAAGGACTATGTCTTCTGGAGGTTTCAGTACCTGGCAAGTTCACTCTGGATTCCAAGTAGGAATCACAACAGAATGTTGTGAGTAAAAGGATTTATGTCAGTGCTTTACTCTTGTGGCAGGTCAAGCGCAGGAATCCCATCCGCCTCCAGGGCAGTCTGCATGCAGCAAGCAGGTCTCTACCTCCAGGCCTCCCCCATCACTGCAGGCATCTCAGTCGCTGTCCTCCGCTGCCACCACCCCAGCCTCTGCTCTTCTGCAGTCCCAAAGCCCTGGGCAGAGCTCTTTATATAGAGTAAATAATATATTGCCCACACATGTGCAGTGGGCAAGCCTACCAGGGCCAGGTGAGAATCCTGGACATAGAAACTTTCATTTTATCTACAGTGTTTAAGTACCACTTAGAAACAAAAATAAGTATTTAGGTATACAGATGTCTTAAGGTATTAGGAGATAGACCTTTTATTTTAGTTTAATGCAGACTTTGGGTCTCAAGGGCCAGAAAAGATATTAGCTAGTCACTAGCCAGTCACAGGCTCATAGATTTAAATGACTCTCCACTCTCCCAGGCATGATTACCATTTGTCCTCTAAGCTCTCTCTTGATTGTTGTTGATGAGAGCTGTGGGTTTCAGGACTTGAGACTCTGAGTTCAACCTGTGATTAGTGTATTTTATCAATTAAAAGGTAGCATGAGGGTAATATTATATCCTACACTAAGATGGAGCAAGCCTCATGCAAGCAGTTCAGATCTGAAGGTTAAGAAATTTAGAAAAGTGTGTCTCTAAGAATTGAGGATTCTCATACTCAAAAAGGAAAATAATCATTGTGGATAAAATGAGAGTTCCTGTGGCCAGGATTCTCACCTGACCATGGTTGACTAGCTCACTGCACACCTGTGGGCAATACATGGCTGTTGACTCTATAAAAAGAGCTCTTCCCAGTGCTCTGGGCACTGCACTTTGGTAGGGCTGCAAGGCTGCAGGAGAGCAGAGGCTGGAGTGGTGGCAGCGCTGAGGACAGAGGCCCAGAGGATGGCTGTGCAAGATGGCTGTGCAGACAGAGGGGCCCAGAGGCAGAGACCATCTTGCTGCATGCAGACCCACTCTGAGTGAATGGGAGTTTAGTGACTGACCTGCCACCTGGAAATAAAGTTGGGTATAACCCTTTCACCCTGTCTTGCCAATGGGTTTCAGCCCTGTGTAAGTTCACTATGGATTCAATGTGACCAAAGAAAATGACAGCAAAATGTTCTTGGGGTGAAAGTCAAACTGAGAAGAGGGGTCTAAGGGACCCTGTGAAGGTCACAAGAACACAAATGTGGGTTGACTTAATAGGGGTTGGAGCAGACAGAGAGAAACTGGATGGGAAGTCAAACAGATCCTTACTGGAGCTGTGGCAACATCTGAATCCAGAGCAGTGGTTTCAGCTCCTGAGGTCCAAGAAGAGGAGGCCAGAGACAGAGCCACAAGCCCAGTCTGTGTGCCTGCAAGACTTCCTGCTGGAGAGTAAGCTGACCTCACCTGAACCTGCATAGGAAGATGACTGGGAGATACAGTTTGACTGAGGGGAGGGTTGAGGCACCTGCCTTGGGTGGATCTGGAAGCCATATGTTGAAATATCAACTCATTGGCCCCCAGTGAATGTACAATGTGTCCTGGTTCTGGTAGACACAGGAGCTGAATACTCACTGATTATGGCTACCCTAAGCAGGTTCCCAGGACCACTGCTATTATAGATGGATGTCGGGGTAAGGCTATCAGAGTTAAACAAGTCCAAATCCCATTGGGAACAGTGTGTCTACCCCCAAAGGAGTATACTATATATATCTCTCCATCCCCAAGTATATTTGGGGGAAAGATATCCTGAAGGCCTATGGTTGCAGACCACCACAAGTGAGTTCAGACTAAGGATACATGTGGTGAAGGCAGTTCTGAAGGTATATGCTAAGCACCTGCCTGTAGCTTTGCCTGTGCCTTGGTGGGTGACTAATACAAAGCAATACAATTTGCCTGGAGGGCATAAAGAAATTGGAGAGACCCTCCAGGAACTAGAGAAGGTGGGTATTATAAAGCTACCCACAGCCTTTTAATTCCCTGGTGTGGCCAGTAAAAAATATGGATGGGTCCTGGCATATGACTCTGGATTACAGAGAACTGAATAAAGTTGTACCCCCTCTGCATGTTGCTATCCCCTCTATTTCAGGCCTTATGGACACAATCATTCATGAACTAGGGACATATCATGTGATAGATCTTGCTAATGCCCTCTTTTCCATTAACATAGAACAGAAAAGTCAGGAACGGTTTGCCTTCATATGGGAAGGACAGCTACGGACTTTCACATCCTTCCACCAGGGTACGTCCACAGCCCCACCATCTATCACAGACTCATAGCCCAGGACTTGGCAGCATGGGAGAAACTGCCAACAGTGGGGTTGTACCATTATACTGATGATATCACACTTCTGATTCCCTTTCAGATATAGAAGGTGCAGCACCTAGACTGCTGCAATATCTACAGCACCAAGGTTCAGGTGCTGTCAGTCAAATTCTTGGAGGTCATCTGGTTGAGTAAGATTAAAGTTATACCAGAAGCAGTCATAGATAAAGTCCAGGCTCTCCATACCCCTACCACTGTGGCAGTATTAAAAAAGTTTTGGAGTCTTTTAGACTACTGGAAAGTGTTCATCCTGCACTTGGCACAAATTCTGAAGCCCTTATACTATTTTATACAAAAGGGCATCAGGTGGGACTGGGATGAGACATGTGCATCTGTCCTTACTACAGCAAAGCAGGCAGTCAAGGCCATGCAGGACTTAAGTGTGATAGACCCATCAAGGCCCTGTAAGCTGTATGTTCATGTGACCAAAGACAGTTATGGCTGAGGTCTCTGGCAGCAGCTTGAATGAACTTGCCAACCTATTGGATTTTGATTGCAACTCTGGAAAGGAGCAGTACAATACACCTTAATAGAGAAACAATTGTCTGCCATGTACCATGCCTTGCCGGCAACAGAGACCATAACCAGAATATCTCTGATAAAGGTAGTAACCGTATAATGTATCACAGGGAGGGTATGAGACTGGACCCGAAGGTACGGAGTGGTGTGGCACAGATGCCTACACTGGCCAAGTGGGGTGCATACCTACAGCAGCCTAGCACTCTCTCTACTAGCTCCCTGAGTGAAGAACTCCAATGCTTACTGGCACCAGTAATATACCAGTGAAAGGCAGGAAGAATTTGCTTTAGAGCCATTAGCAGCAGAGAGCCCCTGGGAAGCAAGAGCCCCTGTACCCAAAGATGCATGGTACAAAGATGGCTCCAGCCATGGGCAGCCCCTGAAATGGAGGGCCATAGCTTTTCATCCAAAGACTGAGACAATATGAATGGAAGATGTTGAGGGGAAGAACAATCAGTAGGCAGAGTTGCAGGCAGCATGGCTTGTGATCACCCAGGAGCCCTCCCCTATAGTTGTCTGACTGACAGCTGGGTCATCTATCAAGGCTTGACTCTGTGGCTACCAACATGGTACCACACCAACTGCTTGGTTGGTCACCAACCTCTTTGGAGGCAAGAATTATGGCAAGACTATGGGCCTGTGGTCAAACTAAAACAGTTACAGTATATCATGTGACAGGCCATTTGCCACTGGCAACCCAGGAACAAGCAGATGAATTGGTCTAGGTATGTTGGCTAGAAGGAAGGCCTGTCTCTGATGTGACCCAATGGTTATATCAACATTTGTTGCATGCAGGGCAGAAGACAATGCGGGCTGTAGCCTAACAGTGGGGCCTGCCTTTAACCTTTGAACAAGTCAGCAGAGCCTGGCAAAAGTGCCTTTTATGCTCTAAAGGACCTACACCAAGTCCCACAGCAACCTGGGCTGACAGCTAAGGGGCTGATACCCCTCGTCAGGTGACGTAGACTATATTGGGCCTCTGCCCATATCAGAAGGGTATCAATATGTCATGGATGCAGCTAATGGACTTCTGTTTTTGCCTGCATGTTGTGCAGACCAGCAGATGACCAAAAGAGGCCTAAAGCATCTCTTTATAGCCTATGGCTGAATTCAGGTAATTGAGAGTGATCAAGGCCTGAAGTCAGACACCAGTAGTCTCCAGGGATAGTCAGTCAGCTAATGGACAGTGCTATGGTGTTTGAACAAGAAGCCCCAGAAAGGTTCATTGAGCCCTATAGACATACTAACAGACATTGCTGCCTCCCCTATACAATTGCAAATACAAACTAAGGAGGAATCCTTGAAGCCAGAGTTTGGCAACAAAAATAGTGTCTTGCTACCAGCACCTACTACAATAAACCCAGAAGACTCTATTCAGTGGATGTGACCTTGGCTGTTTCAACATATGGACCAGTGATGTCTGGCACCTTAGGGACAAGGCCTGAAGGCTGGCCCCCTATGTATTCCTGGAGTAACAGTAGAGTGGTCCCCAAACATCATGGTAGTATACCCTAAACAGCTGGAAAGTAAGAGTATCTTACTGGGGAATTTTTATCTTTGTGGTCAGTGCATGCATCTCTAGTTGCACTACCCCTCAAAACCCCCACAGAGAGAGGGGTAAACGTATAGTATACTAGACCCAGAGAGGTCCCCCTTCCTGCCATGGTCCTATCACAGGACCTCTCTCTTGTATGCATCCTACCTGATGGACAAAATTTACCTATGTTAGTGTCATTAAAATATGTGTCTTATGGCCCTGAAGGTTAATCTCTTCTAATGTCTTTGTAGATTGGGCACACTCCCTAGCAAAAACTGCTACTGGCTGGGTGTGCATGGAGCTCCCTATCAGTACCATTATTGGGCTCCTGTAGAAAGTGTGAATTGTGAATTGGGACTGGCTTGAATACAGTTGGGATGAACACTTAGTGGTAATCTATCTCCTTGGGCTTGAGGATGACTATTATTATTATAATTTTTTTTGTTACAAAGTTCCAGTTTTCTTGCACATAGACCATCACGGAAGATTGATTTCTCCCATGGCAAGTGTGAGTCCTGGAGGGATGGCGTACAGGCAATCAAAGTTCCTATGGCCAGGATTCTAATCTGACCCTAAACTACTTGATGACATAATTGGCCTACTGCATAGGCTAATGCTTACACACTGGCAATGAGTCATAATTGTTGGTGTTACTATTAAAGAGCTTCACCCAGTGCTCTGCCAGAGACACAGATGGAGACAGTCTTGCTGCATGCAGACTGCCCTAGAGGCAGATGTGATTCCAGCACTAGAACTGCCACCAGGAGAATAAAGCTTGGTATACACCCTTTTAATCCTAGGGATCCTTCGTTATTTCCTTTGCTGTTATTTGGTCTCACCAAATCCAGAGTGAACTTGCCCAGGGGCAATCCCCCTCAGGTAAGACATACACACAATAGACTTTGACAGACAGTTCTAGACAAATTTATGTTAGTTGGAAATTATTTGAGACTAGTGGATACTTAAGACAAATTACAGGAAAATCAGAATCTTCTGTCAATTTCACAAATCAAGAAAAGGACTACAAATGTGTTAACTGCAGTCAATAAAAATTATACCAGCCAGAGAGAGGAGTTGTTCTTTTTGTCCCATTGCTCTGGAGCAGTAAGCATTGGAATTATCCCTTAAACAACAACCTACACAATTCTGCTTACCTTTGGCAGAATAACAGAATCACCAGGAAGCTTTGCAAAATACTGAAGTCTGGGTTTTTAAATAATACTGAGGCTATGATTTTATTGCAGTATCTACTACACTCCCTGGTCTTATCTTTTTACTGTTTTTATCCTCCAATTCCTAAATCCTTGAGTTCTGGGTTATTGTCTTTATATCTTCGATGCCTGCTCTGTATAGGCTACTTACTACATTTTTATTATATGAATGGATAACATTCCTAAGGGCTTTAGAGTTGTTTTTCTGTTCCTAGTTCATAATTACACTGCACAGCTTCTCAATTTCAGCTCTTGGTCTTATCTTCTCTATCTCCCAGCAAATAAAGTAACTTTCTCTTTTATTTCCTTAGCAGGAAGACCCAAACTATATTTTCCTTCTTAATGTCATATTGTCCTTGATCTTAAGAGTTCTTTGGGATCACAAAAAAGCAGTGGAACAAAATAATGTTTGCTTCTCAACTTTCTTGGGTATTCTAGAACTTGTGATTTTCAGCTATTTGAGTGTTAGTATTCACTTTGTATTCCTAGAATTTTAAGATCTGCTTCTTAAGTTTGCTTTGTTTATAAAAACTACAAATCCTTATGCTTTTGTAATTTTAACTCAATATCACTAAGGATAAACAAATTCAGCTTTTTTGTTTCACCAAGGGGAGCAGTGTGATTTCCAGAAAAGTTAAACTTCTTACCTAAACAGGAGTTGCTTCAAATAATATTTTAAATATATGTTTGTTTATATATACTTACATATACATAGGTACATGATAGATGATGATCAAAAGATATTATCATTTCAAAAAATAAAGCAAAGGATATATGCTCATGAACTCCAAATCTGGTGCCCTTCTTGTAATCCAAAACTGTACTGAAAAATGCTATTCAAACTTCTAACCAGGCCTATAAATTCTAGTTAATGAGAATTTGGAGATAAAAGTTAATCTAAATACTTAGTTTTCATTCCTGAAAGATTTCCAAAATGTGCTATATACCCTGCTGTAAGAAGCATAACATAGCAAGCATTTTTTTCTAACATTTATGATCTGAGTGCCCCATGACCTCATTATATAACAAAGCCAAACATCTAAAAAATACCTTAAATGATTATAGACTCCAGAACACTCATTTACAGGGAAGAACATAGACTAAGGGACCTGTCCAAGGTTACACAGAAAGTAGGTGACAGAGCCTTGATTAAAACCTTTTACTATCTCCGTTTTGGTACTCAAAGATTCTGATGTTACAGAGAAGGATTAATGTGTTAGGACTCCAAAGTATGAGTTCTTTAAATAATATAAAGCTATATATTTATATCCATACCCATCTATATCTATAATTATTCTGGTAAATTTTGATTAACCATTGTGTCATTTTCAAGGAATAAGAAAGATGTTACAAAAATTTTTTTTCCTGAAATTTCTTCTTTAGTATTACTCCTCATTAAAATGAATCCTAACTCTTCATTAAAATACAGATGAAGGGATGGCATCAGAGAGGCTCTGAGAAAAGAAGTTATCCACAGGTCAGGATGAATTTATGTTAAATAAATGCAAATAGATCAGCATTTATTAATTCAATCATGATCTCTGCAGGCTTCCCTAAGATTCTAAAACACAGTAGTAGCATCTCTCTGGAGACAGAAAGGAAAGGGCCTTCCCTCTTAGGATCTGCATCCACTGCAGAAGCCCAACGCTCACATGCTAGGGGAGACTGAGTTTCACCCGCAGGCAGGCTCCACCAGCCACTCTTTCCCTCCTGCTCTTTCTGCATTTATTGAGGGGGCACAATGTCCAGATCACAGCACGATAGTAAGGAGGAAGGGAGGAGATCTCTTTAGATCTCCTCCGAAAAACTAAATGCTAGAAGGCACTGAGAAAAATATACACAGCAATGTTCCTACAGTGCGATGAAGGCCTCCTGCATGAGAATCACCTTGTGGTACTCAACAACGTTAGGTGTTTTCTGTTCATCCTGTAGCTCCTGAATAGAGGTATTGGACCCAAGAGTTTACATTTTAATGAGCTCCCAGATAATTCTTGCATACCCTGCAGTTTGAGGGTACAGAGTTTGAGGAGGAATTTAAAAAATGTCATTGCACAGATGTGCATACATCATAAATGTACATCTTGATGAATTTTCAGAAAGTGAACACATCCAAGAAATCAACCCTCCCATTCGGAAACAGAGAATTAGGCTTTCACCCAAGAATTTGTCACAAGAAGAGTAGTCTATGTAGGAAAACCAAAAGGAATGTTCAGATACGGATCATTATTTGGAGAAACCCAAGAAAACACAAATGAAACTTTAAAATATATTCTAATTCAGTAGAGAATATTAAAATGATTAGGCACAAAATAAATATCTGAATATTATTTTACTATAAAGTAACAATAACCAAATTATCTTTGTTTTGTTATAATAAAACTGAAGGTTTAAAAAAAAACTCACTCAGAATATCAACTAAGAACAAAAGATACCTAATAATGTAAATAAGAATATTTAGGTCTTACAAAGAACTTCACTTAGAAAAATAAGAGAAATCCTAAACATAAACATGTATTGTTCTTGAAATGCATAAATAAGTATGGTAAAAATAACAATTCTTGTACTGTAAGTTGAACTAAATTCCTGTGAAAAATCCTGATAAAGTTATCCTTTGGACATGAAACAATTATTCTAAGATTTATCTAGAAGAAAAAAGCACATTTTGAAATTGTTAATACAAAGAACTAAAATAAATCTTATCCTACTAGGTAAATAAAACATAAAAAGTGACATGAAAGAAAATAATGACAAACTAGCAAAAATAATATATAATCAATGGAACAGAATACATCTCTTATAAACACACCCTATTCTCGTGATTCTCACATTTTAAGCAGTCATAAGAATCCCCTGGGAACTAGGAAACACTACAGACTCTGGGCCCCACCCCAAGTTTTAAATCAAGTCTTCTAGGTGATCCTAGTCCTGCACTCCTGTGTAAGCCAACCTCCTGGACGATGACATGGCAGAGAAAATAAACTAAACAGTCAATTGTCTTGATGGCTCCAATCCCAGGAGACGACGATGTACATACAAGGAGATGCACAAGGAGAGTGAGATGATGCCTTTTCCAAGAATGCGGACTCTTGGAAGAAAGAGGAGATGTGGATAAGCAAGTACCATGGTTCATAAACTACAGGAACCTAAGGGTATCTACAAGCCTACAGAACTCCAGAGAAGTGCTTGAATGTATCTACGTATACAAACCCACAAACTTTGTCCGTTCTCTCTCTGACTCTACTCTTTAGGACAGTAAAAAGAAGTATTTTGGGTTCTCTTTTTATAAGTAAGCAAACTCATTCATGTTTATTCTCGTTTACACTGCCTTTTCACCCAGGAAAACATTAGAGAAGTGTGATTCCACCAACTGCAGTGGGAAGGCTTCCAGGACTTTTCATTATCAAATTATTGAAGGGATTGAATTACTATCATAGGCTAACATAATAAGCCCCACATCATCCTTCCGTAGTCATAATTCAGTCTCCAGTTGACATTTTTCAAGTGTGCACAAGCCACATTAAGCACTGTAATCATAATTATGCATAGAACCATAGTTTACTTTCTACTTTATCATATAGGTGATTTAAACTGACCTGCCTGGGTCTTTTTCAGTACTTCAAATTGGAATAATTATTTATTTGGAATTAAAAAATAATCACACTGTCATGTCACATCAGACTATATACTAAAATTTTAGATAAATGAAAGAGATATATGAAATTAAGGAAACCTTAATGAAAGCTTGATGCATGGGTATCATAAAACCTCTTGAGCATACATGTAGAACTTGTGCAAGCATAAAAGTAGTGGAAAATATTGCCCAAAAAAGCAGTGAAAATTTGGACCTCAATAAAATCTGAAAAAAAAATCATTTTAAAAGATATAAAATAAATTAGGTAAATTTTTGCTTAAAAAACATTGTCAGATAAAATTTTATCATTAATATAGAGAGAGTGCTCACTAATTTAATACAAAAAATAATTTGGCAATATGTATCAACACATAAAAATAATTACTAGTCCATGAGAGCCCCATAATTTCATATTCAGGAAGAAGAAAGAAGTATGTACAAAATGTGTGTTTCCAAACATCTTTCTTAAGCAAGTAGTGCCCTGTGGCCACCTAGGGTTCCCAGAGTCCAAAGTAGTCCTAGCAGTTAAATGGCTGTGAAGCCAGAGGTGATGGTGGTGGGCACAAAGGACAATGATCAGAAGTAGGTAAACTAAAATTAAGAACCAAGGAGACATATAACAGAAACAGCCAAAGGACTTAAATAGAGATTTTCCAAAGAAAATATTCAAATGGCCAGAAAGTACATGAAAAGGTGCTCAATATCATTAATCATCAGGTAAATCAAACCAAAAACACAAAGAGGTATCACCTCACACCTATTAGAACGGCAATTATCAAAAAGACAGATAACAAGGGCTGGTGAGGATGTGGAGAAAAAGGAACACTTTTATACTGCTGGTAGGAAGTTGGTACTTACTATAGAAAACACTATGGAGACTCAAAAAATTAAAACAGAACTCCCATATATGATCCAGCAATTCCACTGCTGGGCATATACCTAAAGGAAAATAATTCACTATTTTGAAGAGATATGTTTACCCCCATGCTCATTACACCATTATTTACAGTAGCCAAGACAACCTAGGTATCTACTGAGAGATGAATGGATAAAGAAAATGTGAGATATATATAATAGAATATTATTCAGCTATAAAAGAAGGAAATCCTGCCATTTATGAAATGGATGGACCTTGAGGGCATTATAAGTGAAATAAAGTCACACAAAGATAATATTGTAAAATATCAGTTCTATGTAAATTCTAATAAAAACCCAACTCACAGTAATACAACAGACTGGTGGTTGCCAGAGGCAGGCTTGCAGGGGGATGGAGGAAGTGGGGAAAAGTGGTCAAAAGTTACTACTTTCCAGCTTGTAAGATAAGTAAGTTATTGTGATTATAATATACCTCAGGGTGACTATAATTATCAATACTGCATTGTATATTTGAAAGCTGCTAAGAGAGTATATCTTAAAAGCTCTCATAAGATATAAAGTACTTGTAACTATGTAAGGTGATGAATGTCAACTAACCTTAACTGCTGTAATCATTTCACAGTCTATACATGTATCAAATCATTATGTCATATATGACTTATACAACGTTGTCTGTCAATTATATCTCAATAAAACTGGAAGGAAAAAATCACCAATGGCCAATGATTTAACCACTCAGATATTTGAAATGAAGTCTCCATATAAACCCAGAAGGAAGGTGTTGGGAGAGCTTTCTAGTTGGGGGAGGTGCTGGGAAACCGGCACACCCGGAGAAAGGGTGTGAAAGCTCTGCTCCCCTCCCCACACACTTTGTCCCATGCACCTCTTCCACCTGACTGTTCCTGAACTATATTCTTCTATAATAAACTGGTCATCTAGAAAGCGACCTGGCTTTTCCTGAGTTCTGTGAACTGCTCTAGCATATTAATCAAACCCAAGGAGGGAGTCTTGGGAACCTTCGATTTTTAACCAGTCAGTCAGCAGTACAAGAAATAAACTGGACTGGCAATTGGTAATTGAAGTGGAAGCAGTCTTGTGGTACAGAGCCCTTTAACTGTGGTATCTGACAGTATCTCTAGGTAGACAGTGTCACAATTAAGCTGAATTTATAGGATATATAACAGAATTGCTTAAAGAGGGAGAAACTACCACACATTTGGTAACCAGAGTACAGATGTGTTAAGAGTATTGTATGTAGTGCAAAGGAAAATGATAGTGTTTTTTCTTTATGGCCTCTTTCTAAATTGGAGAGTTTACACCATCTTGAGCCAAAAGTGTTTATTTTTTATCCGGATTTCTTTCTCTATTTGCTTCTACTGAGCTACAGTAAATTAAGCTCTTCTTTATAAAAAGAAAATAAGTTAAACAATAAAAAATTGGATGCAATAATTTGAAAGGAAAAATTTTTAACATTGGTTAAAGTATCATTCCATAAGAACTGATTTTTTCCCCCACTTACCCTGATTACCCTGAATATCTGGTAAATAACATTTTCAATCACATTTACAACATTTTTTTTAGATGCTTAACTTTAAGTGTTCGTTGCCTTTTTTAAACTTCAAATAAATCTAAATTAAGAAAGACAATATTGAGATAAACTAAAAGCCACTGTATTTAAGAACTACTAATTTACATAGAATAAGTCTTTTATATACTTTGCAGTGATGAAGGAATTTTTTTCTCATCAGCCAGTCCACACATCTGTGAGTTGTGTCTAAAGGAACAAGTAGTATCTAGGAGAATAGAAAAAAATGAATTTGCTATAACATAAGTTCCTAAGATATGGCAGCATTAGCAGAGAATGAGTGAGCTCCTAAAATATGCCCAGCATGATACTATTTGTGGGAGGCAATGGGAAATAAACCAAATATAGCTGCTCTGAGTGGGGAGAAAGACAGTGAAACAAAGGATTAAAATAAAAGGTGGTGAGTGAATTCAGGGGCAAATACAATGTCCTGTGGGAGCTCTACAGTTATGTAATCCAGCCTTAGGGGTTGTCTAAAGGTTTCCAGGAGGAAATGGCAGCTATGAGTGGGATGGAGACAAATGAGATGGGGCAACAGTGTTCTAGGCCAAGGAAATGAGAGCAAACAGTGGCTTGTTAAGCAAACAGTGGCTTCATTTTGACAAGAGTGTTAAAAGTATTTATAGTTTTCATAGGAATGGCACAAAGAGAGGCTGGCAAAATAAGCCAAAGCTAGAAACCATGAAGGGGCTTGTGAGGCATGTGGAGGAGTTTGACTATTTCAAGGACAATGGAATGTCAGAGGAGGAATTTAAGAAAGAAGAGATGACATATAGCTATGCTTAATGATAATGAAAAGAATAAGAGCTACCATTGAATGCTTCCTGGGAATAATACTTACTAAACATCAACTCCTTTTGTACAACCCCAGGATAATACTGCTCCCACTTTCTAGGGAGAAAGTGAATCTTATACAGGAAGTTTGCCCAGTGTTCATACAGCTCGAATATGGATGAGCCACAACTCAAACCCAAATTTGTCTGACCCTAGGGGAAATCAGAGGGACAGTGAAATCAGTATTAGCTTCAACCACATGAAATTGCTGAAAACAATAATTTTACATGGTCGAACCTAATATGTCTTATAAAATCCCCACAACTTCTAAAATTAAATTTCAATTCCAAAATTTGAAAAGAGCAGAAATGTCATTTGAAATTCTCAGTCCAATTCATTTTAGCAGTCTCATAATTTGCAGATTAAAACCCAGAGGTCCCTGGCTTAATTCTCTTCTTTCTCTGCTTCTGTCATTCCAAGTCTTTTCTGGTGTCCTGCTTTCTGTAATTCCCTGTCAGCCAGGAGTCAGCTGACTCTTCCGATGTGTTTCAGGACCTTAAGCTCCCCAGCATTGACTCTGATACCTCTCTTCTCAGTTTGTTGTCTGTAGAATGAAAAAGAACTAATTGCACGGAAGGACTTGGAGCATCCCCCTCCCCTAATATAAAGGGCTTTAAAGAGGTCCTATGAGGTGATTCACTCCCCATTCTATTTCCAGTGTTCTCACATGTTATTACTTCTCTCCTTCTCTGTATCCACTGCAGATTTTAGTACCCAAACCCAAATGGAGAGAATGAGAGGAGGGAGGCCCCTGTAAGTTAGCATTTGAATCCTGCTTTCCTTCCAAAGCAAGATCACTGGTTAATCATAAATACCAGCATGTAATATTCCACTTAAACTTCAATCCTCGAAACTCATTTGACATTCTTAGCAAAGCTGGTCAACCAGATTGATCTGTAGGTGGGTGTCAATAGGACCTACGCCTTGCTTCAGCTTGATACAGGCTCTTGACAAATAGGTAAATCATCCCATTTCCTTCCTTCATCATTATTCTTCCTCTTCTTTTGTCCTCTGCCTCGGCAAAATGTTTCCACCAGGAATACCCAAAATATTCTGCATCAGTGGTTTGCAAACCTAGCTGGCTCAAATAATGACTTCATTATTTTTGTGAAATCTATATATATTTGTGATATTATAATGAAATAAAAAAGTAGACATAAACATAAAGAAGAAATTAACAGAGCAATCCAGGTAACTACAGAATTATAGTACATGATTATCATTCTAGATATCTCTTGAAGATTTACAGATCATGGAATAGACAGATAGATGGATAAAGAAGTTGGTAGATAGAAATACAGTAAGTGTCCATGCCTCACTTTTTCTTTCCTAATAAAACTCTGTAAATATGAAAAAGAAAAAGAAATATGGATAGGTCATAGGGAGGTAGGAAGGTAGACAGATGATAGATAGATACATAGATAATGGATGGAGGGATAGATGGATAGACAGATGGACAGACCAATTAAAAGACTAAAATAATTTTATAAAAAATGATCATCCTATTCATGCTTTTTGAAAGAAAATATTAAATTTTGTATTTAACAGAAGAAATCAAAGGGAATCTAAAGAAACTGCTGAAACTTAAATATACATTTCTTCATTTCAATAATTCTTTACTCTGCTATGAGTAAGAAACATAGACTGGAGCCACATTAAATATCTAGAGTTATGATTTCTTTTAAATGACGTACTTCAATTTTAGGCAGAATAATCATCTTCTTGCTTTTAAAAATTAGGAAATTATCACTGTTACATATACTTCACTCTTCACTTCCCACCCCCTAATTTTGGTTATATGATTTTTTTATGAAGTGTTTATAACAGCTATATTCTATAACCATAATTCCCTCAGTTATTTAGTCTTTAAGTTTCTCTAATTTAAATAGATGCAATGATAACCACCTGCCCTTTTATTTCACTTTCTGTAATCACTTCTTCGTTGAATGGATTTAATCATTAAATATTTTTTAAAGAAAGGCTCATCATTCCCATATCCTACAAATTTGTATGTGCTTGAGAATACTACTCTGCAGCCTTTTATACTACAGAAAAAAATGTTGAAAGGTCTAAAGTCATTGGCTCAAGCTCTTTATTACTAAATGCTGTAGGCATTCCTCCACTATCCTCTGGAATTGAATGGTAGTTTAATCCTTTAGTATTTTCTCCATTAATTTATTGGTTGGCAGGATTTTACCCTCAGTGGTTTCTTCAAGAACTCATGGCATTGCACTGAGACCTGGGCAGGAGGTGCTCCTGCCCCAACCCCTGTATTTAAAAGATCTTTGAACTAGCTTATTCCAACTCATGTCTTTCCCAGTGGAGCAAGGGATTTGCAAGCCCAAGTGACTGTGTAATTGTGCCTTTTGTAGATCACACTTGGGGTACCTGGAGCCCACATTCTGTGCCCAAATGGCTTTGAGCCTGTTTCCAGAACCCACATAGGCATCTTACCTAGCTCTGTTCTCCTGAATGTGGACCAAGCCACCATACCTAGTTTATGGCATGGCCCAGGGATGACATTTTGTGAAATGGAGAGAGCCTGGGCTTGTGAACTAAGGTATTCATACATATGCAAATGACATCCCTCATAGACCAAACATTGACAAAAGTCTTGCGCCAGGTCTGGCTCTTGGCACACAGTCATGACCTGGTTTGTTACTCTGAGGAGGTGAAAAATTCTAAGTTTAAACCAGATTGTTGAGAAGTATATTTATCAAGGTAGGAGGAGAGAACATATTTTACTTTACAGTTCTTAGACTAAGATATGTATCTCAGACATAATATTTTAAATTTTGACACATGGTACTTCAGCCTCCATTTATAGCTTTGTGTTGTTTCTTTAATGTAAGGTGTTGGCAAGATAGGCTCTGAGTCTGTGTTTTTGCTTACTTCTTTATTTGAGAATTTTAGTCCATTTATCTAAGAAATGAAAATCAACTTGGTCAGCTAAAATATTTTTGGGTCTCTCTTTCCTCAGAATTTTGTTAACTCATTTGCCTTTTGCTGAAGGAAATATAAAACACCCTAATATTTTTTTCATTACAGAAATGCCTAAAAAATGACAGATTTTTCTTTAAAGTGCAATAGTTTAAACAATGTCTTGTTATTATCCCATAACATTTTTCTTAAATTAGGTGTGCTTTTTAATAACCATATTCAGCTATGCCATTTATTTAAGGAATTTTATTTCTAATTCTTTTTATTATTATTGAGTTATTTTGTTCTTTAATTTAGCAACACAATTTTTCTTTTATCTATGTTCTTTCTCCCTTATATATATTATGGCTGTCTTATTGCTTTGATCTCTTTGTTTACTTCTTTTTTGTTCATTGTGATTATATTAAGACTTTCCTTCTTGAAATAATTCAATTTTAATCCAGTTTATTTTGTTGCTTACTACTTCTAAATAATATTTTTAGTTTTATAAAGGTGTATTTTGGATCTCAGATTTTCCCCTGAATTCTGTATATTCTCTTTACATTTTATTTTGTTGTTTTATTTCCCAAACTTCAATCTCTCCATGTATTGAATTTGTCCTTTTATCTTCTTATACAATGCAAGATATTAATGAGGAATTTCCTTCTGCTTTTTAGATTTAGTTTTATCTTCAACCAGGTTATTTATCTATGTTTTCTCTTTCTTAGACAGAGGGTGCTATTCTATTTGCACAGCCATCCTGCTCAACCTTCAGTTTGCTCATGAGCTCATGTGCATGAATCTTTGTAATTCACTTCCCACCTTATCTGAAAACTGCATATCTTCCTCTGAGACAATTTGTATAATGAACAACAGTGTTTCATCCATGTTAATATAGCCCATCCACTTAATTATAACTTGAGGCCATGAGACAGAAAGGAGAAAAGTTTATCTGGACTTTGTATGGGATTTTTAGGAGAAGCTCCACTTTAAAAAAAAAAATATTTTATTAGAATTCTTCATTAGATTTCACATGGTATACTTGTGTGTGTGCACATATGTGTGTTGGGCACAAAAGCTGAATAACCTACTCCAAGATGGTAAACCCTTAGCATTCAGATCACTTCTCTATTTCAGTTTAAAATTATAGGTTTCCTTCAAAAACACTTTTCATTTTCCCATTCTACTCATCTATCTCCAGTGGTTCATTCTTTATTGGAGACACAGGCCTACCCAATAAATTCTGATTCAGTATGTCTGTGTCACAGAACAGAATCTATAGTTTTCATCATATATGGGAAGTTTTAGTCACTGTTTCTTTAAATATTTTTATGCCACATTCCCTTTCTGGGCATCCAAGTTTTCAGCCCACTTGATATTGTCCCACAAGTCATGATACTCTGTTCATTTTTTAAGTCTTTTTTCTTTCCATGTTTTAATTTGTAGACTTTATATTGATACATTGTTCTTTATTTTTCCTGCAATGCCTAATCTGCTGTCAATCCCAACCAGTGTGTTTTTCATCCCAGAGTAATTTCAAACTCTAGAAATTTGATTTGTGTCATCTTTGGGTCTTCTATGTCTTTTTTCATTATGCTCACCCTTTCTGTTACCTTTTTAAACATATGGAATGTATTAAAGTAGCTGTTTTTAATGTCCTTGTGTGCTAAATCTATCATCAATTGCATTTGGGGATTTCATTTTCTTGATTGATTCCCCACTCCCCCATTATGGATCTTATTTTCTTGCTTCTTTGCTTTCTAGGTAAATTTTGATCGCATGACAGAAATTGTAAATTTTGTGCTGTTGGGTGTTGCATTTTGTTGTAGCCCCTTAAATATTTTTTCCAGATTTCCTCTGGGACACAGTTAAATTACTTTAATAGAATTCAAACCTTTGCGGCTAGCATTTAAGCTTTGTTAGGCTGGTGCAGAACAGCCTTTGGCCTACACTAATTTGGTCTCACTACTGAGGCAATACTCTTCTAAGAACTTTACTTGGCAATACATATGTTACAAGGTCTTTCCATTTTTGTTTGTGAACTACTCCTGGCTCTGTGATCCTTAGACGTTTTTCTACTTGTTTCTTTATTGATTCTTCCCCAGCCTTAGGTAGTTTCCCTCACAGGCATGCATTTACCATCAGTACTTTGCTGTTGACTCCAGAGGAATCTCTTCAGATCTCCAGAGCGCTCCCTCTCCGTCTCTGTCCGTCTTTCCGGTTTGGTTTACGTTCCCTCTCCCACTGCTGACCAGCTGGAGACTCCCTCTAAGCAGTGAGCCAGAGCAGCAAGCCTCACTTCACTTGTTTGCTTCTCTGAAGGATCACTCTTCTGTGCTGCCCATTGTCCAATGTCTGAAAACAGTCGTTTCATATGTTCTGGTTGTTGTGTTAGCTCTTTAAAGCTTAAAGGTAAATTTTGTCCTTATTACTTTACCATATCTGGAATCAGAAGTCCTCACATGATAGATTTTTAATAAAATATTGCAAAGACATTTGTTTTGGAACCGACTATTAGGCAGAAAGGGTGACCAAGTATAAAACTGGTAGAAACAAAGAGAAAAGTAGTTGGGACCATATTTATGTCCTGCTGAAAGAAGTAAAATGATTTATGAAGAGCACCTCCCACCAGGAAGAGCTGGCTCATACAGCACCTTCTATTCCCCCTATACCCTATTTCCCCTCTCCACTCTGTTTTAATTTTTCCTCCTAAACCTCTGCATGTAGCCCTTGTATACCTAACACATATGATAAGAAAGACTTCCATGCCTGGTGATAGAAACTAGAGAGAAAAGGAAAATTTCTCATTTCCACTGCAGTTGGTGGGAGAGGAGATTGTGTACTTGACTCTAAATTTGGAATTACATGGAGAGGTTCTGGGGTCCTTGCCTTTATATATCATCATCTATATATACATTATAATATAATATGATTAACTTGGGAATTCTAATCTTTCCTTTTCTGATATTAAACTCTCACACAACATCCAAGGAAATTACCATTGTAATTCATCAGAGTAGACATGCTCTGGGAGCCATTTAAAGATGAGAGCCACATCAGAACCTCATTTAAGCATAATTTACTTTCTAAAGCCGTATCACCTTGATTAACTGAATTACAAATTCCTTAAGAGGCCTCATGACTTTAAATGAGTCACTTTACATGTAATGTTTTGCAGTGCGGCTTAATTTACTGGCATCTTCTCCTACAGTTCCTATTTGCTGATGTTTACCAAAATCCAATAGAATCATTGGTTCATGAGAAAATAGCACTGCTTAGAAAATAAACTGGAACACAGTTTGTCTTTCTATGCTTCATCAGCTCAACTATGTCTTATTAAATTCTAGAAAAGCATCTCATCGTGCTTTAAAATGACTGCTGGGCTTCTGAAATTAAAAATAACATTATAGCCTTGAATGCATTTATTGGCATTTTAGTGTCAACATGTGAAAGTCTAAGGTCTAATTAAAGAAATACTGGCCATAAATTGTGCAATGCTTGGCATTTACACTAAATACCTAGGTTAAGGGTATCATAAAATTGGGCTTCTGAAGCAATATTATATGTGGATGAAATCTGGCTCAGAGTGATGTCAGCCCCAATCCCAAATCTGACCAATCCAAAGAGCAAGCAGCCACTCAGAGATATCACACTGAATGACCTCAAAATATTCTTATAAGATATGGCTCATTAATGACTTCAAACATAGCTTGTTTTAGGTAGTGATGCAGTGATTAGTAATGTGAGCATTAGTCCCTTGATGCTTGAATCTGGGTAATATTTAATCTACTTTAAAACACACACACACACACACTTTAAGATATATATGTCTTTTCTGAAACACTTAAGAAATGAAGCTCTTGGGCTTGGGGAGAGGAAAATAGGAGGATTGAAAACATCAGTATTTAGATGTTTTAATATTAGGGGTCCTTTCCTTTATATATCATCATCTATACATCCATTACATATATAATAATCAATGATTAACTTGGGAATTCTAATCTTTCCTTTTCTGACATTAACCTCTCACACAACATCCAAGGAAATTACCATTGTAATTCATCAGTGTAAACAATATTTAGATGTACTCAATATTAACTCTTTAATGATGTCCGGTTTTCTCTTGGTAGACATTAATCAGTCTACCAGAAGGTATCCATAATATGACAACATCACAGAGCATCAGGCCTGAGACAATAATTAATGTCATCTAGACTAGTTGTCTCTGTTGACAAATGATATTCCAAAGCAAGCCTAAGTCAGTCAAGTAAACATTAAAGGAATGGGACTAAAAATCTAGGTCTTCTGATTCCCATTCCAGTGTTCTTCCTACCTCCGCACTAACCTGTGGGTAAAACACTCAAACGCATGACAGATCAATCACAGTGCTCGTGATTAACACCGTACGGCTGACACTGAAGCAGTATCACTGCATGATGGGATTAAGGGTGATTTTTTTCCTGCTTTCTGATCTTCTGTATATTTCAATTTTTAAATAGCACAAATCAATTTTAATACTGGCAAAACACAAGAGACTGCATTTAAAATTTATTTAGAAAAGGTTTCATGGTACCCTTTACCCCAATAATTTAGAAGTATATTGAAACATAGTAATTATGCTGTTTAGATTGAGATTTTAAGAGTCCATGAAAAAATATTTGAAACAAATTTGTAGCAAGAATTCAGATATTATTTCATTATAGCAGCATTATTATAATCAAATTTGTTTATTTTCAGATTCAGTTATGTTAGTTGTGATGGAGCATGTGTGTGTATATGTGTGTGTGTGAAAATACACATGTGCGTGCTGCTAAAGATAGCTCAGAATTTGTCATTCATGCAGTTTAAATTATTATGTGCTGTGATTCTACCTTATGGCCAGACATAACGATAGCCAGTTCCTGGTAGCATAATAGCTTTTCCTTTGGGGTTCTTCAACTCAACTGCCATCATAACCTTCTGACCTAGCAACTCCATATTACTTCAATGAAAATTCTGATTCACTTTTAGTATGAAGTTAGTGGTTGTGGTGGCTAACTTTATGCATCAATTTCATTGGGCAAAAGGCTTCCCAGATATTTGGTCAGATATTATTCTGAATGTTTCCATGAGGGTGTTTTTGTATGAAATTAATATTTAAATTAGTAGACTGAGTAAAGCAGATTGCCCTCCCAAATGCAGAGAGGTCTTGTCCAATCAGCTGAAGGCCTGAGTAGAATAAGAAGGTTGACCTGCCCCTAAGTAAAGGAGAATTCTTCCTACTAACTGCCTTAGAACTGGGACATCAGCCTTTTTTCCTGCCATTAGACTTAAACTGAGACTTCAGCTCTTTCTAGGTCTTGAGCTTACTGGCCTTCAGACAGGAACTACACCATGACTTCCCCTGGATCTCCAGCTTGCTGATTCACTCTCAAGATTTTGGGACTTACCCATTAATCATATGGAACAATTCCTAATAGTAAATCTTTCTCTCTCTCTCTTATACAATATTATCATTTATATATTATCATCCTCCATATATATATCTTAAAATGAAAACTGTAGGGAGAGAAGCATAGTTCACAACAACTCAAAAATGTAGGTTCTATTATTTTTGCAATTTATAGATGAAAAACTGATTCCGAAAAAGGTTAAAAGACTTATATATGGTCATGCCACTAGTAAGTAATAGAACCTGGATTTAAATCTATCTATCTTCACAATTCAATAAATAGGGGTCAAAAAAAATGAAAAAGTCATTTGAAAGCAGCTGAAACTTCTACTTTGGACTATGCCATGGCATTTATAGTGCCTGTTGTTTATTTTTTATTTTCTCATCTATAGGTAGTTAATGTATGTAAATTTGGAAGTAAAACATTTTTATCCAGCCTGAAAATCTCTGCCTTATAATTGAAGTCCTTGATCCATTTATATGTTACATAATTAAGTAAAAATGACTTGGTTTAATTCCACCATTTTTCATTTATTTCAACTGCTTTTTGTTCCTGTTTTTGACTTCTTCTGGGATAACTGAATGCTTTTAGTATTCTATTTCCTGTACTGGCTCTTCAGTCTTACCTCTTTGGATTATTTTTAGTGGGTACTTTAGTTTTTAAAATGTGCAACCTTAACTTACTACAGTCCACCTAGAGTTAGGATTGTACCACTTTATGTAAAACTAATAGATAGGCAACAATTGAATTCCATTTAATACCTCATCCTGTGCAATTATCATAAATATTACATTTGCTTATGTTATAAATTCTAAAACATAATATTATATTTTTTTGCTTAAACAGGTGTCTTTTAAAAGCAATAGAAGAAACTACCATTGCTCTTTGTTTCTATCTATAAATAGGAGTTTCATCTGATATCCTTCTCTTCATCTGAAGAACTTATTTCATTATTCTTGAAGGACACATCTGCTGGCACAATTTCTGCCAGCTTTCCTGAAAATAGCTCTTTCTTCCTTATTTTTTAATTATATTTTTGCTGGATCTAGATATTTAGGATGACATTTGCTTTTGGTATTTTAAAGATATTGTTTTGTTGTTTTCTAGCCCCTGTTTCTGATGATAAGTAAGGAATAATTTGTGTTACTGTTTCCTTGTTTGTAAATTATCTTCTTTGGCTGCCTTTAAGAATTTCTCTTTATCTTTGATTTTTATAAGTTTGACTATGATGTTGCTACATGTGCTTAATTTTGTATTTACCCTGCTTGGGATTTGCTGAGCTTCCTCAATGTGTAAGTTTGTTTTCAAGAAATTTGGGAAATTTTTGTCTATTATTTCTTTAAAAACATTTTGGACCATTTCCTGTCTTTCCTTTCTGTTGGAGACTGCCTGACACAGTCAAGTTGTTGTACAATCTAAATGCTCAAGAAATGTTTCTTGAATGATTGTTGCTGAATGATTTTCCCTCCCATAGGAGAATCCCAGCCTATGGGCCTTGCAGATGCACTTCATTCTGATTCCTTATCATGTTACTTCTTACCTACCGGAGTGCGCTGCTACCCTCTCTGGAGTCCATGATGACATATCTTACTTTTATTATGACATATTGGTAGGAGAACTTTAGGAAGCAGAGGAAACTATGTATCTTTACCAAATAGCTAAGTTTGTTCTTTTCCTCTTCTCACCAACTCTTAGTGCTTGTTCGTCTCTCACAGTCTGCTTTGTCCTGAAACAAGTGATATTTCAGCTATGACACCTTGAAGACAACATATCAAATAATGTGCCTAGCACTTGTCAGGATGCTTATTGCATAAATAAAGCTATTTGTTCATAAGGTAGAGATGATGGATATTCAGAGGAAAAGAGAATAAGAGAGGTTGGAAATTAGATTTTGGGGGGAAAATGTTCATTTTGATATAACATTATCTATTCAATTTCTATTATTTGCCAGGCACTCTAGTAGATGCTACATTTAGTAGAAACTAAATATGATAACCTTGATTCTCAAACCAGTTAAAATTGTATGAAATAAGGTGAAGCCCAAGAATTTAATTTAAAATTAAGAAAACCTGTCTTCCAAAACTCATGTCTTAGCTTATTAATCGTTCTGATATGCTTTCATTTAACTACATAACTTATCAGTATAAGCAACAGGAAAACTCTCCCATATGTCCAGAGACTTTTTAAGCCCTGGGGAAAAGAAACACTTTGAGGAATTTTTATTAGTTTGCAATTATCTAGTAATCCCTGAAAAATCCTGTGTTCTGCCTATTCATTTCTCCTCCCACCCCAACCCCCGATAAGCACTGATCTTTTCACTGTCCCCACAGTTCTACAGAATGTCATATAGTCAGACTCATACAGTATGTAGCCTTTTCAGATTGATTTCTTCCCCTTAGTAATACGCATTTAAAGTTTCTTCATATCTTTTCATGACTTGATAGCTCATTTCTTTTTGGTGCTGAATAATATTCTATTGTCTGAATGTACCATTGTTTGTCCACTCACCTACTGAAGGATATCTTGGCTGCCTCCACATTTGACATTTGGCAATTATGAATAAAGCTACTATAAACATTCATGAGCAGGTTTTTGTGTAGACATAGGTTTTCAACTCCTTGGGTAAATACCACTGAGTGCAACTGCTGAATCACGTGATAATGGTATGTTTAGTTTTTTAAGAATCTGTACAATTGTGCTTCAAAGTGGTTGTACCATTTTGTATTCCCACCAGCAATGAGAGCTCCTACAGTTCCAAATCCTCACCAGTAGTTGGTGGTGTCAGTGTTCTGGATTTTACTCTAGTAGGTGTGCAGTGATATATAATGGCTATTTTCATTTGCATCTCCTTGAGCACAAGATTGGAGCAGTTCTTCATATGCTTATTTGCTATTTGTCTATCTTCTTTGGTGAGGTGTCTGTTAAGGCATTTTGCCCATTAATTGGGTTGTTTGTATTCCTACTGTTGAGTTTTAAAGTTCCTTGTATATTTTGAATAACAGACCTGTATCTGATAGTCTTGTGCAAATATTTTTTTCTCAGCCTGTTACTTGTCTTCTCATTCTCTTGGGCATATATTTTTCACTCTGGTTGACTTATACTGAGGTTGAAGTCAACTAACATCTCTAGAGGCAACTGAATTCATATAATCTGAACACTTTCTTAGATAGAAATCTTTCCTGGGATCCACGTTTCCCTAGATAGTTTCCAAGACTATTCCCAGAGCCTAATTTTATATAAATTTAAGAACATAGTCATAATGTAAGACTTGAAAAAATATGACAATATTATATATTAGGTTTTCAATACAATGTAAAGCTATAACATCTAATTTATATAACTTTAAAAATAAACCCCAATTCTCCCATATGGAAATCCAGAACACTCTATGCATTTGTCTGATCTTTTGCAGAAGTTAGGATTTCATGAATTAGTAACAAAATTTGCAAGGAGGGAAAGGAAAGCTATTTGTTCTCCTTTTTATATCTTTTCTTTTTCACAGTAAGGACTTTTGCAGATAGCATGGCTATCACTGTCATATAAAGAAAAAGAACTGAAATGAAATGAAAGAACACTTTATCACCCATCCCGAGAAAATGGCCAGTTTGTGGAGGAGGATGGGGACAACAATGTAATGCATGACAGTGGTGTTAGTCTGCTTGGGCTGCATGTTTTTCATTTCATATAACAACAATGGCACACAGCAGTAGTAGTACAACTCCTTTCAGGTTCCTGGACCCGATTCCAATGTGTGTGTGTGTGTGTGTCTTCCCATGCACAACACCAAGCAATTCTCGAACACCAGCAGGGTGTCTGAGAACTTAAGTTTGATGCTATCTGCCCAGAGACAGCACCACACTACCCAGGTTAAGGGCTCAGTACTACAAGATGCCCTCCGCCACCCACTCCAGATGCCAGTCGCCATCCCTAGGCAGTTCCCTGTGCTTCTGACCTACCTGCTACGGATTGGAGGTTCCCATGACCTCCCCTTATGTTGGGTTAATTTGCTAAAGCAGCTCACAGAACTCAGGAAAACACTTAACATTTACCAATTTAATAAAGGATACTATAAAGGATACAAGTTAACAGCCAGATGAAGGGATACATAGGGCAAGTTCCCAAATAATGGAGCTTCTGTCCTTGTGGAATTTGGAGCCTTGCTCAGTGGCACATGGAAGTGTTCTGGTTCCCCAAGTCTGGAAGCTTTCTATGCCAGAGAAGCAGGACCTGAGAGAGCAATATCCTCCTCTCATGGATTTTTGTAAGAGCTTTTTGCATAGTATGATTGACTAAATTATTGGCGATTGGCTGAGTCAACCTCCAGCCCCACGCTTGGATGGGGTCCAAAAGTCTCTCGTTAACATGACAAGACACCCATTTCACCTTTAACGCTCTGAAATGTTTTCAGGAACTGTGGATGAAGACCAAATATACCTGGGAATATATCTTTGGTCATCGAAGTGACCAAATAAATATTTCTTATAACTCATTATATTGTATGCTGCCATAATAACATACCTCAGGCTCGGTGGTTTGAACAAACGAAATTTATTTCTTACTGCACTGGAGACTGGAAGTCCAAGACCTAGGTGCCAGAAGGGCTGGTATCTTGTGAGAGCTCTCTCCTTAGATTGTAAATGACCACCGTCTTATTTTGTTAAAATCCTTTGGTATAAAAACCAAAAGGGATATATCTCTCCCTTATGCCTTTTTAGATATCTTAAATGCTAAGTTGAGCTATTGTAGCCTTGTAGGCATCTTGTGTAAATGTGACAAGGAAATGAGTTTTTTAGGACAAAATATCTATTCCATTATTTGTAAACAGCCCTCTAATAGGATTCTGTATTCTATTTGTTAGGGGTTTATAATATCTTTTGGTATATGAAGTGATTTTACCTGTATGGTTTTTAAATGTTCTTACCATGCAAAATCAATTATAGCAGCCTTTTGTGCTATTACTCTTAAATCTTTATTATTGATCCCTGAAATCTGTGAGTCTGCAGATGATTGGCTAGTATTGAAAACTGTGAATGAATGAAGGGATGAAGTAGTCAATCAATTAGTGAATGAATGAGAGCAAAATGGTGATAGGGAATTGGTGGAAGTTAAGGATGGGAGCAGTCATCAGTAGGCAGAGGCTGTGTGTCTGAACTCCCTCCAAAATAGGACGTAGTGAGGAGGCACTAAGGACACACTTTACCCCCTCATATCCTTTACCAAGATCTCTAGTCTCATTATCTCTAAACCAATTAAATTTATCTGATACCAAGCCTCTGTCATTTGACCTGCAACAAGGTATCTGGAAATTAAATCTGAGATTGTGAATTCCAGGTCTCAAGACAGAAGCAGTCTTTAGAGTCTTACAGACCATCTACTCTCACAGACTTTGATTTAGTACATCTCCTACAACTCATTCTGGATAGATATTACTTGTTTTCCAAAATGTACTCAAATATAACCTTTTAATTTTTTAATTTTTTTATTAAGATATGATTGATATACACTCTTATTATGAAGGTTTCACATGAAAAAAAAATGTGGTTACTACATTTACCCATATTATCAAGTCCCCACCCATACCCCAATGCAGTCACTGTTCATCAGTGTAGCAAGATGCCACAGATTCACTATTTTCCTTCTCTGTGCTGTTTTCCCGTGACCCCTCACACCATGTGTACTAAAGATAATACCCCTCATTCCCCATCTCCCTCCCCACCCACTCTCCCACACACCTCCCCTTTGGTAACCACAGTTCATTCTTGGAGTCTCTGAGTCTACTGCCATTTGTCCCTTCAGTTTTGCTTCGCTGTTATACTCTAAAAATGAGGGACATCATTAGGCACTTGTCTTTCTCTGCCTGGCTTATTTCACTGAGCATAATGTCCTCCAGCTCCATCCATGTTGTTGCAAATGGTAGGATTTGTTTCTTTCTTATGGCTGAATAGTATTCCATTGTGTATATGTACCACATCTTCTTTATTTTATCCATTCATCTACTGTCAGATATAACCTTTTATGTCATGAATCTCCTAAAGAACCTCCTATTAGTCCCCTTTGTGTCTTCTTACATAAGCTTTGAAGAGATGAAGAATTTTCATAAAGAACTACAAAATAGACATAGATTGATAATACTAACGATAGTAAGCTAACATTTATTGAATACCCACTATTTGTTAGAGGCACGATTCTAATTACTTTCTATATGTTTAGACATTTAATCATCCCAGTTACCCTAAAAGATATTCCATCACTAACATCAGGGGTTTTTTTTGTTCTTTTTTTTGCAGCACAGCACTTTTAGAATAGAATTCTTCCCCTTACTTTATGTAGTAATTCATATAATGATTGTTCTTCTCCCTTCTTAATTTCAAAGCTGGGGCCACTTTAGCCCTTCTTGTTCTTGTCAGTTTAGTTCATCCCCCTTCTCTGGAACTAACTCTGCCCCTGGTCACAGAAGATTGCAACCTTTGAAGCTATAACTTAGAGAATCAGAATCCAGGCAGCCTGACTTCTGCTTCTGCTCTGACCCTGGCTTTAAGCTCCAGGAATTAGGCTCTCCTCTTATTCCTAGCAGCCAAACTCTGAGTATTAACTCTTTCCTTCAGTTTCTTGGATGACTCCCTAGAATTTTTGAGACTAAGTAGCCACAGTTTTGCTCCTGAAACCCAGTAACTAGTCCTAAATAATTATTGCTGTCCTTCTTTTACATCAACTTTTGACCTTCCTGAATTTCTGCCTGCTGTCCATTCCCCAGACTATCACTTCTTCTGCTTCAGGGGCTCAATCTAACAAATTTTTCTTGTGTGCATATGACCAAATATTGAATATGAGTCACTATCTCTTATTTCTCTCTTTCCTCTCTATACCTTCCTTAAGGCCAATGCCTTAAATCAACAGCCCTTGAATAATTTCCCTTACTGAATATGACAGGTTTATTAGTTTGTTGTTCTTTAATTTAATTTATATCTGTCAATATTAAGCTTGATTTCAATTTTCTAGCACAAAATTCTAATGAGAAATTTAAATCTCCCCAGGTAACTGTATTTGTTTCTTATTATTTGTTTTGACTTTGGTTAGGTTTTAATCAAATTCAATAATTTCATGGTTGGTAGAATTAGTGGAAAAGACAGCAAATATTCCACATATTTTCAGATCCATTTAAATTAAAAATATTGTCAATGGGGGGTTGCATAGTTATAATTTGAACTACTTATTTCAAATCAATATTTATTACATTAGACGAGGTCCTAAGATGGGTTCTGTTTGTTGAAGGTATTTAAGAAAAGTATTATCCCTTTTGATAATTTAGGTATTTAGATGGAGAGAGATAAAATTTGAATACCTACAATTTTTATAGGTATAACTGTATAAATACACATGCTAATAGAGAATGGATCAGCTTTTTGGAAGTAAGTTCTAGATTCATGTAAATGCCCAATCAAGTGTGACTTGAAGTCCACTTGAAGATGTTTGTTATATCAAAATAGATACTGGTATAGCTTTGTCTCAGGGCAGCCCAAAATAGATTTCTGGAGCATCTACTCATGACCAATTAGTAATTTATCTGTTTCAGTATGTCATATCTCGCAATTTATCAGTTTCAATATCTTATTATGTTATTTTAAGGATATTAGGCAGGGGAAAAAAGAAAGGGAGGAGTGAATGAATGTTGGGAGAAAATAAGAGGGGGAGAAAAACAGAAAAATAAAAAGCATTGCAGGAACAGAACATTGGAAGAAAGAGATTGGGGGAAAAGAAAATGAGGATGCTTACAAGGATCACAAGAAAATGGAAGGAAGAAGTACTAAGAATTAAGGTGACATTTTAAGAAGAGAGGAAAAGGAGTGGGGTAAGATTAATTCATTCATTTATTGAGCAACCACTACATACTATGTGCTAAGCACTGTGGAAGTTCTTTTCTATAAGACAAGTAAAACACTATTTCAGACCTCAAAAGACTTAATATCTTGTAAATATTCTCACTAGGAGTGAACCTGAAATATTCTGCTTACAGTTGTATGCATTATCTGCTGTTTCACTGGCTCTTGTCATTAGGTGAAAATAAAAAAGAATTGTGAAAGACTAGGTATTTTTAAAAGGCAAGACAACAGTGCCTGCTTAAAACAACAAACCACAAAACAAAGCAAGTTTCTATGTATGAGATACAATTCAATGGCATCCTTTACTATCCCAAGTCGGCCCCTGGAAAGTGCCTCAATTTCCTGTGTTTCTAATTTCATTCTTATGGCACAGAAAAGTAGAAGAATGCATCCTTTTCCTGTCCTGAATTTCTTTTGAAATCTGTGACTTCTTAAATGTAACGGATAGAGGTATCCACACATTCTTCATTTCTCACGTGCTTTTTCTATGTGAAAAGGAGTGGCTTATCCAAGTGCTGAGAGAGTAAGAGTATGACTTTTGTTAATTCCTATTTCTCTGTCACGTGGGGTTATATGCTAAAAGTCTTTATGTACACATAACATCTGACTCCCTGTCCCTACTCAGCAGGAGACAAGTAGGTGTTCTCCATGCAGCTGGTTGGGTAAGCCTTCTCTGCAAATTGACACTCCCTCACTTAGATGGGTCTTAAGGTCTGAAGTTGATGGTGTGGTGAGAAGCGGGAAATAGGGGAAACACTAGGAAGCCCTTTTACCACCACATTCAGGCCAAATTCTCTAGTGCAGTTTTACAGGAAATAAAGTGAGTATGTTGGTCCTACTTGTCCCCTGTGGGCACTTTTTGATGGGTCTAGCGTGTTAACAATTATCTTCCTCAAACCACAATAAGGAAGCTTTAACTCAACTGAAACTTTTGTGTGGGAAGCGTGGCTAATTAAGCTCAAACGTGCCATTAACTCCTTGATTTGAATGGGTATATCAGTTTCCTATAGAGAACCGGGCTCAGGGGTTCTGCAGACAATCTGGTAGTGGGGCTGAAGGAAGAAGAGGCTGGGAGCTTCTGGGGCTTTGAAGGGCACACTGGGCAGTGAGTGAGGGGGCAGAGTTACTGAATAAGAAACGGGAGGAGACACAAGAGAGAAGAAAATAAGCAATAATAAGCAAACAGAAAGGAAACTAAAACTTTGAGGAAATTCTTTTATGTTCCTCTAAAGCTTTCTCTTTACCAAATTTATTTACTTACATTTACACAAACAGTAGGTATTACTTTAACTAGCTTTACAGATTTTACCTTGAGAACTGGAGAAATTAAGTAGTTTGCCTAAAGGTACAGTTAAGCAATGGTGCACAAAGGACACCATGGTTTGGTCCATCACCACTTCTAAACAACAGATATGCCCACTGGAACGACTGTCATTGCCCTGGAAGCTTAATGTTGTGATACCACCATTCCAGAGTATATTTTCTTCAGCTTCTGCTTCTTTGCATTAACTAGATTGTTTCAAAGACTAAAACAGGTACCTCTTATCGGTTGAGCCTAGGTCATGTTCCCACCCTCTAACTGCAAGGGAGGGCAGAAAAGCATATATCTAGGCTTTTCATATTTACAGTGAGAGATGAGTTCTGCCTCCACATTAGACTGATATAGATAATCAGAAAGGTTTCAGATTATTGGCAACCAAATAATGCAAATATCCACTATAACTACTGGATAAATTAAAAACTTCGTTATTCAGTTGTTCTCACCATATTTGCAGTGCTTGGTAGACATACATGGCTACTGGTTTCCATACTGGTTAGTGTAGATATAGAATATTTCCATCATCACAGAAACTTCACTGGAGTGGTGCCTAGACAAAACCTCTCATTTTACTAATACGCAAACCAAGACCCCTGGAAGTTAACTGATTTATCCCAGAGCCACCTAGTGTTCAGTTCAAAATTAGGTACAAATTTCCTGACTCTTTTTATTCTTCTATCCATTGCAATTTATTGTCTTTCAACTTATAGTTGTAAATATTGTTTGTGTTGGCTCATGTCCTCAGTTTGTCAAAGGCTTTTTGATTTCAAAGTTTGTGGCTTCTTATATTAATTTAAAGAACTGGGAAGCTACAATGAAAAGCTTTTATAACTACAGAGACAGTTATTAGAGGGTGGCTATAATGTGTTTTCGGACTCTTGGTCTTCAAATGATTTGTTGCATAGAATGTTGAGAAAATAATCTTGAAGTTTTCCCTTTAGCCAGCTATAGAAAGGGGACAAAACTCATGCACACCACCAAGGGCTAAAGCAAGCATAGCACATCTTCAGCACTGAATGGTAGAGTCTGGATTCCTGTGAATGTCTGTAGCATGGCAGAAGCATTTTCAGCCACAGTCAACAAGTTGATCTCTGACTTGAGTTCAGAACTGAATTCAGTTCTTCAGGCATTTCCCAAAGGCTAGCAAAAGCTAAAGGAACAGGTCCAAGAGAAATATTCACACCCACACACACTCAAAGACTTTGGCTCTCTTCCTCCTTGGAGACACACTTGTGCTGCTGAAGACTGAATGCTGCAGAGAGCACACATTTCTTTTCAAGCAGGCAGCATTGCAGATGCTCAAAGGAAGGCACTGACCCCAGGGAGATGCAAGAGCTTCTACTCCTAAACCAGAAGTGAATGTATGCCTGCTACCATAGAGACTCCTTGGTTACCAACACTCTAAGGGGGATTCTGAGGGAACAGTATTCAAATGTTTTTAGCTTTCAGGTCTGGGATCTTCAGCAGAATTAAGATGCTACTATTCACACTCCAAAAATACTCATTTTTCTCTCTCCAAACAGCACACAGGACTGTGCTAAAAGAAGGTGAGTGAAAAGCACACACAGCCTCTGACAGCTGGAGCTAGAAGGAGCTGGATTCTATGCACAGACTGTATGTAGAGGCCACCTGAATAAGGGCAGATGGCCCAGCTCATCCTTCAGAACTCAGCTTCCTCTAGTTCCTCCTGAATAGTGAGATGTGCCTTTTCCTGAATTTAAAAGTATTTTCTGGCTACTTCTTTAATTCCTCTTATTATTGTTTTGTAAAATTTTTTTTGACTTAATTGTGTAACTCCCTTTATTCTGTAAGTCTTTTGCTGGTTGATATTGAGAGACACTCATCTTTTTCAGTTATCCATTCAACACTATTTGTAAGCACTGCTCTAAGCTAGATATTGTGCTAGGCTCTGATATACAACAGGAAAAAAAATAACATGCAAGGACTCCTAGAGGTCACATTATTCTGATAATGGCCAAATACATAAGCAAATACACAAATAAGACTTAGGGGTGAAGAGTGGTGGGAGGCTGCTATTTTAGATAGGATAGCCAAGTAAGGCACTTCAGGTGAGATGATGGTTAAGGAGAAACCTGAACAAAATGAGGAAGTAAATCATGAATGTGTCCAAAGGAAGAGCTTTTCAGGCAGAGGGAACATCGTGGCTGCCTCAACATGTATTCATTTAAATAACTTAGTTACTTGTTACCTAACATATACCAAACACCAGGGGAAGGGCCAGATCTTATAGACAAGTAAAGGAATCAAATATGCGAAGACTGAAAGAATACAAGAGTAGAAAAGTAACTGACTAACCTACTCACAAACCCCCTCAATCCTGCCACATAGCACCTCTCAGACATGTGGGCTTCAAAAGCTCCATTCATTACAGCACACAAATGCTTCACTACAAGGCCTGTAATACAATCTGTGCACTTTAAACATCCAAGACTATTTAATTTCACTCAAATGTATACAGTTAAAGTCTAGAAACTCTCAAAAAGTCATTCCTACAATATTTACTATCACCAGCCCCCTAAATGGAAATTAAGATGGCAAGATGAAGCATTTCTCTACTTAATGTGGTGAATTACCCCAGCAAAATCATGCTAGAAGCCAAAAAGCAATCACAAAGAAGATAAGCCAAATTCCAGTTCAACTGGAAAATCAGAGAAGGATCTCCCTGGTTCTGCTCATGTGCAACTAAGACAAGAATGTCAGAAGGGTCTTCAAGGACTCAAGAGTTTTCTAGTCTCTGTGGGATGATAATACAGGACAATCCAGAGCCATAGAATGGAACCACGTGGTTAGAGGACTATGAGGAACAAGGATGAATGATGGTGAGAATAGAATAAAAAATTGCTGACAAAGGACAACAGCAAAGTAGAAAGGGACATTTAAAAGAACAGAAGAACAAGCAACAGCTACTAGAAAACAAAAGAATGAGCCACTGGTTGGCCTTACAGAGACTTATAAGGTCAGTACATTAACATGATGATGATATAATTCCCAATTACCAGCTTACAGCAGGGCTTTGCAGCCTCCTATTACTGACATTTTGGACTAGGTATTTGTTTGGTTTGGGGGGTGGGGAGGGCTATCCTGTACCTTGCAGAATGTTTAGAAGAATCCCTCTCCTCTACCACTAGATTCCATTAATATTCCCCCAGGTTGTGACAATTAAAAATTGTCCCCAGACATCACCAAATGTGGGCAGCAGAATCCTTCCAACTTTCCATTAAGAACCACTGACTTATTGGGATATCTTTTATTCTATATAATCTCTGATTAATGCTCATTCCTTTGCTTCTTTTCATTCTGTACTTTACCAAGAAGTTTTGGTAAAAGGGACTTAATGGAAATAAGGCATAAACATCAGTTTCCTGTAGGTTAAAAATTGCAGTATTTCCAGAATCTCTCGCCTTGCTTTAGTGCATCTCCACATCAGTAGGTGTTTCCAAAGGGTGGAAAGAAGTAAACCATCTCCATGTCAATAGGTAATTGCAAGGGCCAGAGAGGGATAGGGGAGGTAAGGTGGAGTTTTTTACTCTGCAGTGGCAGCCAAGTCAAGTTAGATGCAGGACAACTGCTTGTAGGCAATAAATGGGTTTCTTAAACTTTATTTCTTCCTTTGACTGATTTTGGTTTCAAAGGTACTTTGCCCCGGGATTTTCCCCCAGATTTACACCTGGCGGTAGTTGGCAGGACCTTTGAACCCAAAATCTGTCTACATGGGTGGGACCCTCGGGCAGGCTGTGCCTAGAGATGGTGGTGAGATGCCCCAAAACCCGCCTGGATAATGGGGAGGCCCCAGTGGCTGCAGTGGCAGAGGGTGCAGCTTCACCCAGGAGCCCACAACTATGGAGCTTACAATTTTTGAGCTCCTGGTGGGGAACTGGTCTAGGGTAAAGCACCTCCTAGAGGGGTGGGCCTTCCCCAGAACTGGGGAAGAGCACAGACACCAGAAGCTGAAGAATTAGCCTTCTGTGAGATAAAACACTGCTTAGAGGCTTTGAGAGGCTGTGTAGCAGCTGGCATCATAGGGTATCTTTTCTTCAAGATAGTGGAAAATGTTATTGAGAAGTGAGAGAGGGTTATCGAGGATAAAGAGAGGGTTATCGAGGAGAGAGAGAGAGACTTCAGCAGGAGGAACACATCAGTATCACTTGGGGGAGCTGAGCGATGACCTATGAGATGCACCTAAGGAAGAAAGGCAGTTATTGAGAAAATGGGTTATGCTTCTGGAAGATTCCATAGCAGAAGCAAGGTTGGAGGTGGCAGGAGAAGCCACGTTGTAGGAGGCCATGAGGGAGAAGAAGGAAAAGAGCGTTGCCTTCAGCCCCAGAGATGGTGGGGGAGCCGGGGGGGAGAGGATGAGAAGGCGCGGCCAAGGGCCACTGCACGAGGCACCAGCCTCTCCTATATTAAAGGCCCACCCAGCTGTAATTTTAAAAAGTAAAATGAAACAACCACAGGCTCCTCAGGAAGAGGAGCCGCCCCCTCCCCCAGTTTGTGGAGCACTCCATGCTCCTCCCCTATGCCTAGGATGAGCTGGTGGACATGAACGCCTAGTATATGCAGAAGCCATCAGAATCTCTGCCTACATGGCTTTTAAATCTCTGGGATATGGGGGTGGAAAACATTGTAATGTCGGGTTCTGAAATGGGTAGACTGGCTTCCTTGACAACTCACCCTTCCCTCCGGCAGCAGTTGCAGAGTGCCCATCACACCTCAGGGAATCAGACACTTCTGGTCTGGCTAACAGCTGCCATCTGGGCAGTTTGGCCTAATCAGGATGATTTACCATATTTACCCACTAGCTGGAAAACATATGTAGAGCTCCAATAGGTATGGAAATTGGGCATGAAAAGTATCTACAGTATGGACACCCAGGGCCCTGATGAGGAGTCGTTCACCATAGGAATCTGGTGCTCCATACAGCTGCCCCATCTGTCTTTGGGTCCCTAGAGACTATTCTTGCCCTCCGTATAGGACAATACATAAGGGAGGCTGCTCGTACTTTAGCAGATCTGGGGAAGGTTTAAACAATAAGGACACAGAAGGAAGTACAGGCTACGACTGAAAGGAGAGGCGCAAAGGGCCCTGTGAAGGTCTTGAGGGCCCAGATGGGGGTCTATTTGATAAAGGCCAGGTAGTGAAAGAAAAACTTAATGGGTATCCCGATAGGATCTTGTTAGAACTGTGGCACCAATTAAAGCCAGAGCAGCAGTCCAGCCACTGAGGTCCAGGAAATGGAAACTGGAGTCAAGGCCTCATGGCCAACCTGTGTCCCTGAAAAACTTCCTGGGGAACAATACTCAGGATTCACCTGGGCCCTCAACCCCACAGGAGGACAACTGGACATTGTGGTTCAACTGAGGGGGGTTTCAAGATCCCCACTGTAAGGGATGTGGTGGGGACCTGAGGCCACATGTAGAGTTAGCAATTCATTGGTCCCCTGTGAATGTACAACATGCTCTGGTGCTGGTGGACACAGGAGCTGACTGTTCTCTGCTTTATGGCAAACCTGAGCATTTTTCCCAGAACCCCTGCTGTGATAGATGGCTATGGGGATAAGGCAATTAGAGTGAACAAAGCCCAAATCCCATTGGAGATAGGGCATTTACCCCCAAGGGAGCATACTGTGTACATTTCTCCCATCCCTGAATATATTTTTGGGGTAGATATCCTGCAGGGCCTGTGGTTACAGACCACAGCAGGGGAGTTCAGACTAAGGGTACATGTGGTAATGTGGTAAAGGCAGTTCTGAGGGGACATGCTAAGCACCCACCTGTAGCTCTGCCTGTACCTCCACAGGTGGCAAATACTAAGCAGTGTAAATTGCCTTGGAGCATGAGGAAATTGGAGAAACTCTACAGGAGTTGGAGAGGGTGGGCATCATAAAGCCCATTCATAGTCCTTTTAATTCATTAGTGTGGCCAGTGAAAAAGCCAGACAGTTCCTGGCATACAACCGTGGACTACAGGGAATAAATAAAGTCACACCCCCTTTGCATGCTGCTGTCTCCTCTATAGCAGACATTCTGGACACCCTCAGTCATGAGCTGGGCACGTATCATTATGTTATAGACCTTGCTAATGCTTTCTTCTCTATTGACATAGCACAGGAGTGTCAGGAACAGTTTTTCTTCACGTGGGAAGGCTGGCAGAGGACATTCACTGTCCTTCCACAGGGACACCTTCCACCATCTGTCATGACTTGTAACCCAGGACTTGGCCACATGGAAGAAACTGCAAATGGTGCAGTTGTATCACTAAATTGATGATATTATGCTCATGTCTGATTCTCTTTCAGATTTAGAAGGGCAGCTCCTTAACTGCTGAAACATCTACAGGAGAAAGGATGGGCTGTGAGCAGCACCAAGATTCAGGAACTGGTTTGTCTGTAAAATTCTTGGGCGTTGTCTGGTTGGGTAAAACTAAAGTAATTCCTGAAGCAGTCATAGATAAGGTCCAGGCTTTCCATACACCTACCACTGTGGCAGTCTTACAAGAATTTTTGGGTCTTTTGGGCCACTGGAGAGTGTTTACCCCACACTTGGCACAAATTCTGAAGCCCTTATACTTGTTGGTATGAAAGGGCATCAGTTCAGTCTGGGATGAGACATGTGCAGCTGCTTTAACTGCTGTTAAGTGAGCATTCAAGGCCTTAGAGGCCTTGAGTGCAATGGACTCATCAAGGCCCAATGAACTGGATGTTCATGTAACCAAAGATGGTTATGGATGGGGTCTTTGGCAGTGGCTTGAACAGACACGCCAACCTATTGAATTCTGGTCACAACTATGAAAAGGAGCAGAGGTCAGGTACACCTTGATAGAGAAGCAACTGGCTGCTGTGTACCATGCCTTGCTGGCTATGCATCCCATCACTGGAACAGCTCTGATCAAGGTAATAACTACCTATCCCATCATAGGGTGGGTGTGAGACTGGACCCAAAGACCATGGAATGGCATGGCATAGATGCCTACACTGGCCAAATGGGGTGCATATTTACAGCAGTGTAGAACCCTTTCTACTAGCACCTTAAGTGGAGAACTCCAACACTTATTGTGGACAGTGATCCATACCAGTGAAAAGCAGGAAGAACTTGCTTTTGAGCCAAGAGTCCTTATCAGGAAGGAAAAGCTCCTATACCTGAAGATGCTTGGTATACAGATGGCTCCAGTCATGGGCAACCCATGAAGTGGAGGACTGTGGTTTTCCATCCTAAGATTGAAATAATATGGATGGAGGATGGAAGGGGAAGAGCAGCCAATAGGCTGAGTTGTGGGCAGTGTGGCTTGTGATCATGCAGGAGCCTTTCCCTACAGTTATCTGCACTGACAGCTGGGCCATCTATTGGGGCTTGACCCTGTGGCTACCAACATGGTACCATGCCAACTGGATGGTTGGTCACTAGACCCTTTGGGGGCAAGAGTTGTGGTCCTGTGACTGGCCATTTGCCTTTCGCAACCCCAGGGAGTGATGAAGCAGACTCCTTGGCCCAGGTGCGTTGACTAGAAGGGAAGCCTGCCTCTGATATAGTCCAATGGTTACATAAGGATTTGTTACACACCAGGCAAAAGACAATGCGGGACAAAGCCTGTTCATGGGGCTTGCCATTGACCTTTGAAGAAGTAAGTCAGCAGAGCCCAGAATTAGTGCTTTGTGTGCTCTATGAGGGACTTGCACAGCATCCTGCAGCAACATGGGATAATAGTAAAAGGGCTGATACCCATGGCAGGTTTCAGATAGACCATATTGGGCCTCTGCCCATACCAGAAGGATATCGATATGCCATGGCTTGTGTGGACACAGCTATTGGCCTGTTGGTTGCTTTTGCTGCATGTCGGGCAGATCAGTAAACCACCAAGAGGGCCTAGAGCATCTCTTTGCAGCCTATGGCCAGCCATAGTTGATTGAAAGTGATTAAGATATCCACTCTACTGGCCATGCATTACAAGAATGGGTGCAGCAATTAGGAATAAAGTGGAAGTTTCAGGTACCATATAACCCTACTGGGGCAGGCCTGTTACAAAGGTACAACGGTTTGTTGAAATCTGGCCTGAAGTCAAACACCAATAGTCTACAGGGCTGGTCAGTTCACTTATGGACAGTGCTATGGTGTTTGAATGAGAAGACCCGAAAAGGAGCCTTGAGCCCTGTGGATATGCTAACACACATTGCTTCCTCTCCTATACAACTCTATGTGCTAACCAAAGAGGAGTTATTGAAGTCAGGATATGGCCAGCAGAGCAAAGTCCTGCTGCCAGCCCCTACTGCATTAAACCCTGGAGACACTGTTGAGTAGATGTGGACATGGACATTTCAACACATGGACCAGGGATGGCTGGCTCTTCTGGCACCTTGGGGAAAAGGGCTGGAAGCTGGCCTCATGTTTATTCCTGAAGTAACAGCAGAGTGGCCCCCAAAGATCACAGTAGTGTACGCAAAACGTCTGGGAAATAAGACCATTTTATGAGGAAGTTTTATTCCTTTATGGTCAGTGCATGTACCTCCCATAGCCCTATGTACTGACCCATCTGTAACTCCCACAGGGAGGGGGGTGAAAGTCTAGTATACTAGGCCAGGACAGGATCTCATTCCTGCTACTGTCCTATCACAGGACCACTCTCTTGCATTCATCCTACCTAATGGACAAGATTTGCCTCTGCTGGTATCATTAAAACATGTATCTTATCGCTCTTAAGCTTATTTTCTTCCACAGTCCCTGTGGCCTAGATACACCCCCTGGCTGCAGCTGCCACATGATGATTGCTTAGAATTCCCTACATGTTCAGCTACCGATTGGCTGTGCAATGGGCGGGCTATGGACTTAAGGACTTTGAACCTAGCTGAATCCTCTAACTTGAAGATTATCATGATTTTATGTTATTAGTCTGGTTACAATGCTCCAGTTTTCTCGCACAGGGGCCATTGTGGAACATGGAGAATGAGTAGATTATGAGATGAGATTTATGGAGGGGTGGCTTGTGGGTAAAAACTGCAATATTTCCAGAATCTCTCTCCTGGCTTTGGTGCATCTCCATATCAACACGTGTTTCCAAGGGATGGAAAGAAGTAGTCCATCTCCAAATCAATAGGTAATTGCAAGGGCCAGCAAGGTTCTGGGGAGGTACTCTGTCTACTCTGTGTGGCAGCTGGGTTGAGTGAGATGTGTGACAACTGCTTGTAAGCAATAAACAGGTTTCTTAAACTTTATTTCTCCATTTGACTGATTCTGGTTTCAAAGGTATTTGGCCCCAGGATTTTCCCCTGGAGTTACACTCCCATTACCGTGGGTAGTTATCAAACTAAAGTCAGGTAATAGATTGTTTTTACACTCAAGAAAGAAATAAAAAATTATACTAACTCAGACCAAATTGTATGCCTTTCTTCTCAGGTTCTTCACTATCACTTATCTAATCCTTACCCATACTTTAGGATTTAAATTGGCATATCTCTGGGAAGTTTTCCCTGACCTCCAATCCCAGTCAACCCTGAATACAGTGCTCCACACCTGTGTTCCCATTTTTTAATCTTTATAAGTTAATTTATTACCAATTATTATCTTACTGTCTTTTCTACTGCCTTTTTTCCTCAGTATAGTGTAAGCCCCTTGAGGACAATTATCATGTATTGTCACTGATTGGTCCTGTAGGCAGTCATTAAGTGTTTATTAAATGAATGATATCCTTAGGAAATGGAGTCTTGACTGAGACACCAAACTAGGGGATTTGGGATGCCAAAGAGCAGAATGAGGGTTGCTGGAGATGAAGAAAAAAATGGGCAGACAATATACCTAGAGCCTGCTATCTGTGTATGTGTTAAATATTTACTCTGAGGAACCAATATCAATCACAAAATGGGATATAATGAAATATTTAGGGTAATGCTTATAAGACTTGCCACTGGCAAAGGTGTCAAAATCTGAAATATATCTATTTTCTATATGCTAATACTCCTTCTAACATCATGTTGTCTAGTGGGTATGAGATTCAAACACTCTCTGTCTGAGTCCAGACTCATTGCTGTATAATTACACACACAAAAAGATAATGACAAATGACAGTCATATATATACATTTTTATATATAAGATGTAAAATGATATGAATATATTTTTCTTTACCACTACCACTGATGCTTCTGGTATAAGCCATCACTTCTCACTTGGGTTACTGAAAGAGCCTCCCCTTCTGATCTCCACCCCTGCTTTTGCCCAGTCATCCCTTCGCTCTCTACTGTCCAGTGGCCTCCCGTCTCACCCATGGTGAAAGCCTAAGCCTTTACCATGGTCTGCAAGGCCTGCACAGTGTGCCTCCCTCTCCTTTTGTCCTCCTCTCCTTCTACTCTTCCCTTTGATTACTGTGTCTCTGCCACACAGCCCTTTTTGCTGATTCTTGAACATACCAGGTATGTTTCTTCCATTGAGAATGTTATTTCTCTCTCATTCTGTTCAAGACAACTCAAATGTCATTTGTCAGAGGTTTTTACCACTTTGTATAAATAATAACCTACCTTTCCCCTACATCACCCCCTCTCCAACGTCTGGCCCTCTCTATCTCTCTTGCCCTATTTTATTTTTCTCCATAACACTGAACACTTAGTATCTGACATACTAAACATTTATTTGTTTATTTGTTCATTATCTACGTTACTTCACATAGAAGATCCTTGTGTCCAGATTTAATCTGCATTGTTTTAGATAAATATTAATGAATGAATGAACATTAGGAAAGATAAGGAAGTGAGGGTAAGGGGGTAGAGATTCCAGACTATAATTTAGGCAATATTAGCTTATGGTGCAAACAGAATCAGAGAGTTAAAGATATTATACTGATGGTGATGCCGATGAATGAACAACTATTATGTGCTGATTCTTACTAGGCATGGTCACTAAGTGTTTGCAATGCCTCATTTAATTCTTCCTCAGATAAAATGTGGCTCCTATGATTATCTTAATTTTATAGATAAGGAAACTGAAACTTTGAGGAGTTAGATAACCTGCCCAAGCACACATAGTTGGTAAATACAAGAGTCATTATTTTAACTCATATCTGTCTCCAGAGCCTAGATTGCTGTTAATCTAGTATCACTAAGATAACTACAGTGTCAAAACAAAACAAAACTGAGAGTTTTCCTAAAGCAGTAGTCCAAGAATAAAACCAGATCCAGAGTTAATAAATAAACCTCTTAATTATAATGATAACCTTTATTCCATTCAATAATAAGAGGAAACAAATATCAGCAAATAAAAAAGTAACTAAAATACATTAAGAGAAAATAATTCTCAAGACTTGACTTATTTTATTCTCAGTCCATGTTACATTTCAAGATCTTATTAAATTGATCAGTTTTTACTTGTCCTCATTTAGTAACTCTCAATTTTGCATTTTTTTTCTCCCATATTCAATTTCTTCATGAAACATGTCAATTTGGCTACTGGTTCAGTTAGAGTCCATAAGTAATACCATTTTTCTGCAGTCACTTTATGATTTCATCTTAAGTGGGGGCTACTGTTGTCTACAAAATAAGAGGGTGAGAATTTGTTTTGCTTCCATATTGAGAAGTTTAGCATGAAAAATCTAATTATCTTAATGAAACATTTTCTGACTAATTGAAGAGCAGTTTTTAGAATTAAATGCTACTAGTGAGACATAGCAAGATGAATACTCCCATGCATTGTAGCTGCAAACATAAATTGATATAACCTATCTGAGAAGCAATGTGGCAAAATGTTCTTGCCCTTTAATAATTCAACTTCTAGAACTCTAGTCTGAGGCAAATTTGAAATAGAGAAAAAGAATATGCATGACAATGTATACTATAACTTATTCATCAGAAAAAAATATTACCAAATTCATACTTTCCAGAATGGTTAAGTAATTATGTTATTTAAGATAAAATACTACCCTGTCATTTAAGATACACTTATGAAGAGTTTATATTTATGCTACCCTACTAAATGGGAATGACTAAAGGATACTGAATTTTATAAGAAGTTAGATTTCAGCCATTTAAAAGTATTCCCAGAGAAAGGGGTAGTGCCAAAAAGACACAGAAAATGGCTGTCCCTGAGTAGAAAATGTTAGGTGATAGTTTTCATTCTACATCTTGCATTTCAAAAATAGTTTATAAAAAAGTGTGATTTTTTTTCATAACTTAAAACTACTTACTTTTTATTTGAGGAAAAAAGATGGATTAATAGAAAATACAACATGGCTAAAATTCCAACAAACTATTTGATTATAGACTGTTTTTACCATACTTTCTAATGAGCTAAGAACATAATTTCAGGAGAAAAGTTTCTTTCTTCAACACTCAGATAAACAAGCAGATGATAATTGCACTTATGCCAAACCATACTGTAGGAAGGAAGGAAGGAAGGAATGAAGGAAAGAAAGAAAAAGAAAGAAAAAAAGAAAGAAAGAAAGAAAAGAAAGAAAGAAAAAAAGAAAGAAAGAAAGAAAAAAAGAAAAAAAGAAAAAAAAAAAAAAAAAAAAAAAAAAAAAAAGAAAGAAAGAAAGAAAAAAAGAAAGAAAGAAAAAGAAAAAGGAGGGGAGGAAGGAAGGAAGGAAGGAGGGGAAGAAGAAAGAGGCAGGGGAGGGAGAGAGGAAGGAAGAAAGGAAAAGAAGAAAAAGGCATTTCCACCAAAATAGAGTAGTCACAGGTTCCCCACTGACTCTGTGAATCTGGGAAAGAAACCAAACTTCTTGTCACTTTGATTTGCCAATATGGAAGTAGTGGTAAATTTCAGTCTAGTGCTTAAGAGTATGAACACTGTAGCTTGGCTCTGAGGCCATATGGTCTGGTCTCAAATCCTAGCTCCCATACACACCAGCTGTATGACCTTGAGCAAGTTAATTCATCTCTCTATCTCATTTTTTCTTCTGCAAAATTAGGTTAAGAAGAAGACAGATTCTTGAAACTTAATGTTTTTTAGAAAAATGTCGAGTGTATAATAAGAATGTAAAAATGTTAACTCTTGTTACTAACCTCATTCAGTAAATAAGCATATTAACAAGTCAGTTACCTTTTTCCAATATCCTTCTCTTACAGTTCTGTAGGCCAGTGTTCAACCGTATCACTGTGCTTAAATCAGCCAGCCTGCCTTGGATTCTGGAGGCTCTATGGGAAGATTCATTTTCCTGCCTTTTCCATCTCCTAGTAGCCACTGACATCTCTTGGTTCAGGACTCCTTCCCCCATCTTCAAAGTCAGTGAGGGCAGGATAACTCCTTCTCATACTGCTATTTTGTTTTATGCAGCCAGGGAAGATTTCCTGCATGTAAGGACTCACATGATTACATCAAGACCACTAAAATAATCCAGGATGATCTCCCTTTCTCACTGTCTTTAACCTTAACCACACATGCAAAGTCCCTTTTCCCATGTAAAGTAACATATCCACAGGTTCTGAGGATTAAGGCATGAACATCTTTAGGGGTCCTTATTCTGCCTACATAACTTCCCATCCCATACAAATATGGACACATATAAACACTACATACCTAATGATCTTACCATAACTTTCTCTTTCATTTCCAAACAATAAAACAATTTAATAATGTCACAGTTTAACTAGAATAGAGATAACTATATTTTCTTAACCATTATTTGTAAAGGAAAGAGAAATTCCACTTTTATTTTTTGCCACAGTCATGACTTACAGAAACACTAGACTAAAGGCTATATTATTTCACAATCTCATTTCCAGGTCTGATCAGATGAAAAGAAGAGATGATCCTTGTAGCCTTTTCCAAAATCAATGATAATACCTCTGTTGTTGCCTCCTGAGATAAGCAGCAAAGTAAAGCCCTGAGGATGGATAGGAGAGGTTATTCCCTTTCCCGAGTGATGCTTACTTCAAAATCTGCCCTGTTATTTGATGCAGGAAATTCCTACCATAATATAGTCCTCATTCTTAAAGAAAAGGACCATGTTAAGAATATAAATGTTATTTGAGATGATTAAAACAGTCATTAATACCTTGGCCCAACAACCCGTGGGGAATGGGGAAAATGGCTGGTAAAGGGATAGAAAATGATCTAGAAAAGATATGAAGAAGCACTACTGAAGAATGGCTGAGGTATAGGCTATATTAGTCCCAGTGAGGGCTATCTAGGAACTTGAGGAACCCGATGGAATGAGGTACTTTTAGAAATACACATCGTGAATTCACTACGCTGCCAGAGAAAGAGGAGGAACACTTGCCTTGTGCCTTACTAAGCTTCCAGAGGTTGGTGCACTGCCTGCTCCTGGCCACGAAATCCTCCTTGTGGGGACTCTGCAGAGCAGAAGGCTTTATGAACAATGACAGAGGCAAAAAATATTTACCAGCCACTGATTCTATGCTGGATACCATGTTAGACTTAGGAAAGTTGCTCTCCCCTTGATACTCAATTTCTGTATCTATAAAATAGGATTAAAAATACCTGCCTCACTAAGTACTATGAGGATTATATGAAGTAATGTACTAGAAACCACCCTGTAAAATTAAGTGTTTGGTACAAAGGTAGATGCTATTATATTTTTCCACCTCATACTATGTCTTCAAACTCTACGAATATAACAATTTATGTTCTATGGTACAATGGTTTACGTGGTCTTGAGAAATCATCCCTACCTTCAAAAAAAGGAACAAAGGAAGGGAAGAAAAGATGAAGAAAAAAAAAAAACTACAGGTATAAAGGCTAACGCCATGCTTATTTCTCCTTAAAGCAAATTTGCATTGTATATTGAAAGGTTCAGTGAAAAACCTATCAGCAAAAAAGTGGTCATATAACTCTCAAGTAAGTTTTATATTAGTGCATAGCCCCCAAATATTATTTAGTTTAGCACTTCAAGCAGTATCTCTTTTGATAGTAGGAAGTGCCTGCACAAGTGTCATGAGCCATTGTGGGTAAAATTACAGTATTTCCAGAATCTCTTGCATGGCTTTAGTGCATCTGCATATCAGTAGGGGTTTCAGTGGAAAGAAGTGGTCATCTACATATTAACAGGTAATTACAAGGGCATGGGAGGGTTTATCTGCTGCACTCTGGTCAAGAGAGAGATTGAGCAGAACAAAAAGGCATCCTACAGTATGGGAGAATATATTTGTAAATGGCATATCCGACAAGGGGTTAACATCCAAAATATATAAAGAACTCACATGCTTCAACACCCAAAAAGCAAATAACCTGATTAAAAAGTGGGTGGAGGATATGAACAGACAATTCTCCAAAGAAGACAATTTTCCAACAGGCATGTGAAAAGATACTCCACATCGCTAATTATCAGGGATATGCAAATTAAAACCACAATGAGATATCACCTCACACCAGTTATGATGGCCAACATAGAAAAGAATAGGAACAACAAATGCTGGCAAAGATGTGGAGAAAGGGGAACCCTCCTACACTGCTGGTGGGAATGTAAACTAGTTCAACCATTGTGGAAACTAGTACAGAAGTTCCTCAAAAAACTCAAAATAGGAATACCATTTGACCCAAGAATTCCACTCCTAGGAATTTGCCCTAAGAATGCAGTTTCTCAGTTTCAAAAAGACATATGCACCCCTATGTTTATTGCAGCACTATTTACAATAACAAAGAAATGGAAGCAACTTAAGTGTCCATCAGTAGATGAATGGATAAAGAAGATGTGGTACATATACACAATGGAGTATTATTCAGCTATAAGAAGAAAACAAATCCTACCATTTGCAACAACATGGTTGGAGCTAGATGGTATTATGCTCAGTGAAATAAGCCAGGTGGAAAAAGACAAGTACCAAATGGTTTCACTCATCTGTGGAGCATACGAACAAAGAAAAAAACTGAAGGAACAAAACAGCAGCTGACTCACAGAACCCAAGAATGGATTAACAGTTGCCAAAGGGAAAGGGACTGGGGTTTGGTGGGGGAGGGATGAGGGGTGAGAAGGGAGGGAGTAGGGGAATAAGGGGCATTGTGATTAGCACACATAATGTAGGGGGCACAGGGAAAGCAGTATAGCACAGAGAAGACAAGTAATGACTATAGAATCTTACATGTTGATGGACAGTGACTGTAATGGGATATGTGGTGGGGACTTGATAATGAGGGGAATCTAGTAACCACAGTGTTGCTCATGTAATTGTATATTAATGATACCAAAATAAAAAATAATTAATCTGAAATCGGCAAAAAAAAAAACAAGGAAAAATAAAACCTGTTAATGACATACATGAGGTAACTAGAAATCTGAATATTGGGCTCGACATTTAATAGTATTAAAAAATTATTGTTAAATTTTGAGGAAACAAACAAAAGAAAGAAGGGACAACTGCTTGTAAGAAATAACCGGGTTTCTTAAACTTTATTTTTCCCTTTGACTGATTCTGTTTCAAAGGTGTTTTGTCCTGGTATTTCCCTCCCCGGAGTTACAACAATATACATTATATCCAACCTTGTGACACATTACACACACACCCACAAGTAATTCTGGGTGTGTGGCAATGTGAAGCAGTGAAAACTACATGAGGTCAGAATTTGTTACTTCTTCAGCCAATACATTTTGTGTGTTCCTGGACAAGCCACTCAGTCTTTCTGGACCTCAGTTTCCTCATCAATAAAATTGGGGGCTGTAATAGATCATTCTCTTTTCTAAAATTGCATTCATTTCACACCAAAACCCATTTGTAAACTGAATTTATTTTTAAAGCAAACTGTGACAAGCTTCCAAGGTAAACATTATAATGGAAACTGAAATATTGACAAAGTAATAGGCAATGAGAAAATAATATACTTAACATTAAACTTTCATATTTCCCACTGTCTTGCTACCTTTATCCTACTCCCCAAAGTGTAATAACTAGCAACACTTAAAACAAATAGAATGAAGGCAGCCCTTACTTCCTCTGTATGATACCCAATGCCCATTTCAAAGAGCTCCATCTCCATATCTGTTCCATCCTCACAGACTACATGGACCAAAAGTTTCTGAGATTAAATGGGTATTTATCCCAGCTTTGCCAATGCTAAACTCCACCTAAGCTACCCACCCCTTTATAATCTATATTTTAACAACCCCAAAAATACCATGACTACCTCTCCCTCCTCCTAATTCTTTTTCCACAATTTCTTGTAGATTCCTTCAGTGTTACATGACAGTCTAAAAAGTAACACATCATTCTTCCTTAGTGACAGAGGCCAATACCTCCATTGTTTTGCAGCCATCCACATTTCTTCCTGAACAGTGAAGGTTGACTATTATCACACCAGTTAAAGTAAGAAATTCACTGATGGAATTGAATTGGTCAGAGCAAAGCAAACCTAATCCTGTCAAATTTGGCTGCAAATGCATATGCTATGCCTCTCAAAGTCTGCCTTTGTTGAGTTATAATTCAAATTTCAAAAGGACACAACATTTAACTAGATGTGTATTATTTTCACAGCCTTCATGTAGGCCATAACTGGTACCTCTTGAATCAGCTTCAGCAGTTTGATAACTGGGATAAACTGAATATATATTACAGTTCTTTCATATTTGAGTTTCATCTCAATAAGGATAGGATTGTTATGAAATTCCAAAGTGAACAGGTTTTTTCTTTAAAAAGGTATCCAACAAGAGTTGCCCTCACATCTAGATGTCCCAAAACTCAGAGAGTAGTGAAATTGTTTAACAGTGTGGAGACTAGCAGACACATCAGACTGATTTGCCCTTACAAATGTGAAATGTGAGATTCCAGAAAGACAAATGGATACAAGGCAAGTTCTGCCATTTATAGATCCTCCTACTGGGCAACAGGAACTGTGCCTATTCAAGTGCAGCGATATTTTTGTCATATGACATTTGTTAAAACTATTGATACAGGGGGAAAATAGTGCTCAGGGAAAGCAAATATCCACAAGCCAGAAGAGTCTGTGGTGCTGTCCCTGGCAACAGACTGAAGAAAACTCCTAGCAAGTCACATGAGCTGGAATCTCAACATGGTGTTTATATTTACATCCTTCCTTACTGATCTGACCTCCTAGATCAGAAGGCCATAGACTTACCTCACAGTGGTATCACCCTGTTTTCAAAAATGATTAGGACTGTATTGCACTCAAGCCACGGGTTCTTCTAAATTGGAAATCAACACATTAGGTTAAAGCTGAACTTACAAGGAAATATTACAACTCATTCACTTCTACAATTCATTTAATAGGAAAAGACCAGAAAAAGTTCAAGGCATATTAATTTAAAAATGTGAACTAGATCAGGGTTTGCTACAGAAGGTCTTCCAAATTCTTGGGTTGTACTACAACAGCTTTAAATGACCCCTGTCAAATTCCAACAAAAGGAAGCGCATGCTTTGTTATTGTTTCACAGAAAACCAACATGTGCCTGGAGTAGATTCTACAAAAACACGGCACCTATTCAAGTCACATACTTCAATACCTATTTACATTACTGTTTGACCAAAAGTCCTTCTAATTCATTGTGAAATGCAAAAGCACCATAGAGCACTTGCAGAAGCCCTTAAAATGTTCCCTGATTAAGTGTTGGTTGAGTAGATTGAATAGCATCAGCCAGAGAAATTAAAACAATATAAAAGTTTGGGGGATTAAAGATGGTGTGAGAAGTGAGAGAGACCTCCTCCTAAAACCACACATAATACGAAAACATAATTAATGCAACTAATCCTGAAAGAGCAACAGGAAAGAAGGCTGCACCAGACTGCATACACCTGGAGAAAAGAGAAGATCTCACAGAACAGGATAACGTACTAAACCTGTGACCTGGTGGGACCCAAGCCCTTCCCCCACCCAAACTCATGCACAGGAGGAAGAGAAATGAAGTGGGGAGGGAGTGGAAGGCCTAGGACTGCTGACCACCTAGCCCTGGAGATCTGCTCTGGGAGCACAAACCTACATTGCATGGTGCTCTGGTGATTAGTGGGGTTGGAAAGCTAAGGCAGGCAGAATACCTGGAGAGATGGTGATTCCAGCTGCTTGTGGAAAACAGGAATTCATATCCGGCTGATCTGGGTGGGCCGTCTGAGAGACTTCTTAACAGCGAGAGGTCTACTAAAGGGGCAAGGATTGCACAGAGCATACTGCTTAGCAAGTAGACAGAAATTCTCTGGGTGCTCTCTGCCCAGCAGGTTGGGAACATAAACAATCTTCAGGTGCTCAATCTCCCTGGCTGGCTATGCAGCTCCAAGGCCTCCCCACTGTAGTATGCACGCTGCTGTGTCTTCCTCCCAGCTAGCTTGCACATGGCTCACAAACGAGCAGCCCTGGCCCTGGCATCAGGCCAGCCAGAGGAAAGCCCCACATATAGCAGCTACAAACTCAAAGCATAGAGGCTTACACCTGTGTGTTCAGCCCACTGGTTCTGGCAGTGGAGACAGGCATAGCAGCCCCAAAGCAGGAGAGAGCTCTTTCCTCCCCCCAGGCACCAGTATCACTCTGCTGTGAACCCCACCATTACTCCAGGGGCTAAGCAGCTCCAGGGAGTAGAGCTTCTGGGAACAAGAGGGTAACACATACAAATGTGAGACATCAAAGGAACCTGGTTCAAAACAAAATCTCAACACCAGAGAAAGGACCAAGTGAGACTGAATTAATAAATTTTCCTGAAAGAGATTTCAAAATAAAAATCACAAGCATGCTCATAGAGGTACAGAAAAATATTCAAGAACTCAGGAATGAATTTAGGATGGAAATTCAATTATTGAAGAGCACAATAGAGGGTATTAAAAGCAGATAAGATACTTGTAGGAGGCAATAAATGAAACAGAAACTAGGGAAGACAAATACAAAGAAGCTTAGGCACAGAGAAAAAAGGATCTCTAGGAATGAAAGAATACTGAGAGAACTGTGTGATCAATCCAAATGGAAAAATATTCATATTAAAGGGGTACCAGAAGAAGAAGAGAGAGAAAAAGGGATAGAAAGTATATTTGTTAAGGGGATTAAAGATGGTGGTATGAGAGGTGAGACAGAGGCTTCTTCCTAAAAACAAATATAATATGAAAATATAATTAATACAACTAATCCTGAAAGAGCAACAGGAAAGAGGACTGAGCCAGACTGTATATACCTGGAGAAAAGAACAGACCTCATGGAAGAGGGTAACATACCAAAGCTGTGTCCCAGTGGGACCCAAGCCCTTCCCCTACCCCAGCTCAATGGCAGGAGGAAGAGAAACAGACTGGGGGAGGGTGGGAGGCTAACTCTGGAGATCTGCTCTGGGAGCACAAACCTACATTTCATGATGCTTTCATGATACTCTCATGATTAGGGGATTGGAAAGCTAAGACAGGCAGAATTCCTGGAGAGACTGAGATTCCAGCCACTTGTGGAAAGCACGGATCCATATCCGGCTGCTCTGGGACAAAAGAAAGGTGGGCAGTCTAAGAGACTTCCTAACAATGAAGCCCTTAGCAAAAGGGCTGCTAAAGGGGCAAGGATTGCACAGAGCTTACTACTCAGGAGAAAGGACAGGTAGAAAAAAATTGTCCAGGTGCACTCTGCCCAGCAGGTTGGGAGCTTTCACGATCTTCTGGCACTCCAGCTCCCTGGTTGCCTACAGGGACCCCCTCTGTGATACGCAGCCTACTGCAGCTTTCTCCCAGCCAGCCCCACCTGGCTTGCAAACCAGCAAACCCTACCCTGGAATTAGGCCAGCAAGAGGGAAGATCTGACTACAGCAACTACAAATGCAAAGCATAGAGGCTTATACCTGTGTGCTCACCCCACTGGTTCAGGCAGTGGAGACAGGCATGGTGGTCGGCAAGCAGGAAACAGCTCTTTCCTCCCCCCAGGCACCAATTCCACTCCCCTATGACCAGACATTGCTTCAGGGGCTTAGCAGCTCCAGAGAGTGCAGCTTCTGGACACTAGAGGGTGCCATATACAAATACAAAAGGTCAAAGGAACCTGATTCAGAGTAAAATTAATATAAATCCTGAGAAAGATGAAATGCACATCATGACTCTTCCTGAAATGGAGTTCAAATTAAAAATTTTTAACATGCTCATGGAGGTACGGAAAGATATTCAAGAACTCAGTAATGATTTCCAGTCAGAGATCCAATCATTTAAGAGCACAATGGAGGGTATTGAAAGCAGATTAGATATGGTAGAGGGGACAATAAATAAAATAGAAACAAGAGAAGAGGAATACAAAGAAGCTGAGGCATAGAAAGAAAAACGTAAATCTAAGAAAAAAAGACTATTGAGAGAACTGTGGGACCAATCCAAATGGAGCAATGTTTGCATTATAGGGGTACCAGAAAAATGAGAGAGAAAGGGATAGAAAGTGTCTTTGAGGAGGTAACTGCTGAAAACTTCCCCATTCTGGGGAAGGAGATAGTCTCTCAGGATATGGAGATCCACAGATCTCCCAAAACAAGGGACCCAAGGAAGACAACACCAAGACATAAAGTAATAAAATTGGCAAAGATCAAGGATAAGGACAGACTATTAAAAGTAGCCAGAGACAGAAATAAGATCACATACAAAGGAAAGCCCATCAGGCTATCATCAGATTTCTCAGCAGAAACTTTACAGGCCAGAAGGGAGTGGCATGATGTATTTAATGCAATGAAGCAGAAGGTCCTTGAACCAAAATTACTTTATCAGGAAAATTATCATTTAAATTTGAAGGAGGGATGAAACAATTTCAAGATAAGCAAAACCTGAGAGAATTTACCTCCCACAAAGCATCTCTACATTCTATTTTGGAGTGACTGCTATAGATGGAAGTGTTCCTAAGGTTTAATAGCTGTCACCAGAGGAAATAAAACCACAGTAAACAAAGTAGAACAGCTAATACTAAGAAAATGCAAAATTAAATTAACTATCCCCAAAGTCAATCAAGGGATAGACAAAGAGTTACAGAATATGATGCCTAATATATAAACAATGGAGGAGGAAGAAAAAGGAGGAGAAAAAGAAAAGAACCTTTAGATTGTATTTCTAATAGCATATTAAGTGAGTTAAATTAGACTCTATAATAGTAAGGGAGTTAAACTTGAACCTTTGGTAACCACAAATCCAAAGCCTGCAATGGCAGTAAGTACATATCTTTTGATAATCACCCTAAATGTAAATGGACTGAATGCACCCAATAAAAGACACAGAGAAATAGAATGGACAAAAAAGAAAGACCCATCAAAATGCTGCTTACAAGAGACTCACCTCAAACCCAAAGACATGCACAGACTGAAAGTGAATGAAAGGAAAAAAATATTTCATGCAAACAGTAGGGAGAAAAAAGCAGGTGTTGCATACTTGTATCAGATAAAACAGACTTCAAAACAGAGACAGTAACAAGATAAAGAAGTACAATAGATAATGATAAAGGGGGAAGTCCAACAAAAGGATATAACCATTATAAATATATATGCACCCAACAGAGGAACACCGCAATATGTGAAAAAATACTATCAGAATTAAAGGAGGAAATAGAATGCAATCCATTCATTCTAGGAGACTTCAATACACCACTCACTCCAAATGACAGATCCACCAGAAGAAAATAAGTAAGGACAGAGAGGCACTGAACAGATGGACCTAATAGACATCTACAGAACTCTACATGCAAAAGCAGCAGGATACACATTCTTTTCAGGTGCACATGGAACATTTTCCAGAATAGACCACATACTAGGCCACAAAAAGAGCCTCAGTAAATTCGAAAAGATTGAAATTCTACCAACTAACTTCTCAGACCACAAAGGTATAAAACTAGAAATAAATTGTAGAAAGAAAACAAAAAGGCTCACAAACACATGGAGGCTTAAAAACATGCTCTTAAACAAGAGCATGGTCAATGGATCAATGACCTATTTAAAAGAGAGATCAAGCAATATGTGGAGACAAATGACAACAGTTCAAAGCCACAAGTTGTGTGGGACACAGCAAACGCAGTTCTAAGAGGAAAGTACATAGCAATCCAGGCCAATTTAAAGAAGAAAGAACAATCCCAAATGAACACTTTAAAGTCACAATTATTGAAACTGGAAAAAGAACAAATGAGGCCCAAAGTCAGCAGAAGGTGGGACATAATTAAGATAAGAGAAGATAAGTAAAATTGAGAAGAATAAAACAATAGCAAAAATCAATGAAACCAAGAGTAGGTTCTTTAAGAAAATTAACAAAATAGATAAACCCCTAGTCAGACTTATTAAGAGAAAAAGAGAATCTACACACATAAACAGAATCAAGAATGAGAAAGGAAAAATCACAACAGACCCCACAAAAATACAAAGAATTATTAGAGAATACTATAAAAATCTATATGCTAACAAGCTGGAAAACCTAGGAGAAATGGACAACTTCCTAGAAAAATACAACCTTCAAACACTGACCAAGGAAGAAACAGAAAATCTAAACAGACCAATTACCAGCAATGAAATTAAATTGGTAATCAAAAAACTACCCAAGAACAAAATCCCCAGGCAAGAAGGATCACCGCTGAATTTTACTAGACATAGAGAGAACATATAATACCCATTCGCCTTAAATAAAGTGTTCCAAAACATAGAAGAGGGGGGAATACTTCCAAACTCATTCTATGAAGCCAGCGTCACTCTAATATCTAAAACAGGCAAAGACCCCACAAAAAAAGAAAATTATACACCAATATCCCTGATGAACATAGATACAAAAATACTCAACAAAATATTAGCAAACCCAATTCAAAGATAAATCAAGAGGATGATACACCATGATCAGGTGGGATTTATATCAGTGATACAAGGATGGTACAACATTCGAAAATACACCAACATCATCCACCACATCAACAAAAAGGACAAAAACCACATGATCATCTCCATAGATGCTGAAAAAGCATTCAACAAAATTCAACATCCATTCATGATAAAAACTCTCAACAAAATGGGTACAGAGGGCAGGTACCTCAACATAATAAAGGCCATAGTATGACAAACCCACAGCCAACATCACACTCAACAGTGAGAAGCTAAAATTGTTTCCTCTGAGATCAGGAACAAGACAGGGATGCCCACTCTCCCCACTGTTATTCAACATAGTACTGGAAGTCCTAGCCACAGCAATTAGACAAAGAAATATGAGGCATCCACATTGGTAAAGAAAAAGTGAAACTGCCACTATTTGCAGATGACATGATATTGTACTTAAAAAGACTAAAGAATCCACTCCAAAACTACTAGATCTAATATCTAAATTCAGCAAAGTTGCAGGATACAAAATTAATACACAGAAAGCTGTTGTTTTCCTATACACTAATGATGAACTAGCAGAAAGAGAATTCGGGAAAACAATTCCATTCACAATTGCATCAAAAAGAATAAAATACCTAGGAAAAAACCTAACCAAGGAAGTGAAAAACCTATACCCTGAAAACTACAAGACACTCATAAGAGAAATTAAAGAGGACACTAACAAATGGAAACTCATCCCATGCTCTTAGGTATGAAGAATTAATATTGTCAAAATGGCCATCCTACCTAAAGTAATCTACAGATTCAATGCAATTCCTATCGAAATACCAACAGCGTTCTTCAACAAACTCTAACAAATAGTTCTAAAATTCATATGGAACCACATAAGACCCCGTATAGCCAAAGCTATCCTGAGAAGGAAGAATAAAGCAGGTGGAATTATGCTCCCCAACTTCAAGCTCTACAACAAAGCCACACTAATCAAAACAATTAGGTATTGGCATGGCACAAGAAGAGACCCACAGACCAGTGGGACAGAGCAGAGAGTCCAGGCATTAACCCAAACATAGATGGTCAATTAATATATGACAAAGGAGCCATGGACACACAATGGGGAAATGACAGCTGCTTCAACAACTGGTGTTGAGAAAACTGGACAGCTACATGTAGGAGAATGAAACTGGATCGTTGTCTAACCTCACATAAAGAAGTAAATTCCAAATGGATCAAAGACCTGAATGAAGTTATGAAATCATAAAACTCTTAGAAAAAAACATAGGCAAAAATCTCCTGGACATAAACATGAGCAACTTCTTCATGAACATACCTCCCCAGGCAAGAGAAACAAAAGCAAAAATGAACAAGTGGGATTGTATCAAGCTGAAAAGCTTCTGTACAGCAAAGGATACCATCAATAGAACAAAAGGCATCCTACAGTATGGGAGAATATATACATAAATGACAGATCCTATAAAGGGTTGACATACAAAATATATAAAGAGCTCATGCACCTCAACAAACAAAAAGCAAATAATCCAATTAAAAAGGGGAGAGAGGATCTGAACAGACACTTCTCCAAAGAAGAAATTCAGATGGCCAATAGGCACATGAAAAGATGCTCCACATTGCTAATCATCAGAGAAATGCAAATTTAACCCGCAATGAGATATTACCTCACACCAGTTAGGATGGCCACCATCCAAAAGACAAAGAACAACATACGTTGATGAGGTTGTGGAGAAAGGGAAACCCTCCTACACTGCTGGTGGGAATGTAAACTAGTTCAACCATTGTGGAAAGCAGTATGGAGGTTCCTCAAAAAACTCAAAATAGAAATACCATTTGACCCGGGAACTCCACTCCTAGGAATTTACCCTAAGAATGCAACATCCCAGTTTGAAAAAGACATATGCAACCCTGTGTTTATCACACTATTTGCAATAGCCAAGAAATGGAAGCAGCCTAAGTGTCCACCAGTAGATGAATGGATAAAGAAGAGGTGGTTCATATACATAATGGAATATTATTCAGCCATAAGAAGAAAACAAATCCTACGATTTGCAACAAGATGGATAAGCTAGAGAGTATTATGCTCAGTGAAATAAGCCAGGCAGAGAAAGAAAAGTATGAAATGATTTCACTCATCTGTGGAGTATAAGAACAAAGCAAAAACTGAAGGAACAAAGCAGCATCAGACTCACAGAAACCAAGAATGGACTAACAGTTACCAAATGGAAAGGGACTGGGGAGGATGGGTCGGAAGGGATGGGTGGGATGGGTGGGAAGCTCCCAAAAAAAAGGGAAAAAAGGGGCATTACTATTAGCAGACATAATGTAGTGGGGTGGGGGCACGGGGAGGGCTGCACAACACAGAGAAGACAAGTAGTGATTCTATAGCATCTTACTATGCTGATGTACAGTGACTGTAATGGAGTATGTGGGGAGGACTTGATGATAGGGGGAGTCTAATAAACATAATGTTCTTCATGTAATTGTAGATTAATGATATGAAAAGAAAAGAAAAGAAAAGAAAAGAAAAGAAAAGAAAAGAAAAGAAAAGAAAAGAAAAGAAAGTATCTTTGAGGAGGTAATTGCTGAAAACTCCCCCAATCTGGGGAAGGAGATAGTCTCTCAGGCCATGGAGGTGTACAGATCTCCCAACACAAGGAACCCAAGAAGAACACCACCAAGACATATAATAATTAAAATGGCAAAGATCAAGGGTAGGGGCAGACTATTAAAAGCAGCCAGAAAAACAAATAAGATTACATACAAAGGAAAACTCATGAGGCTATCATCAGACATCTCAGCAGAAACCTTACAGCCAGAAGTGAGTGGCATGTTGTATTTAATGCAATGAAGCAGAAAGGCCTGGGACCAAGATTACTTTATCTGGCAAGATTATCATTTAAATTTGAAGGAGGGATTAAACAATATCCAGATAAACAAATGCTGAGAGAATTTAGCTCCAAGAAATGATCTCTACGGTGTATTTTGGAGGGACTGCTATAGATGGAAGTATTCCTAAAGTTAAATAACTGTCACCAGTAATAATAAAAAGGGATAGACAAAGACTACAGAATATGATATGTAATATATAAAGAATGGAGGAGGAAAAAAGGACCTTTAGCTTTTGTTTGTAATAGCATAATAAGTGAGTTAAATTAGACTCTTAGATAGTAAGGAACTTAATCTTGAACCTTTGGTAACCATGAATCTAAAGACTGCAATGGCAATAAGTACATACCTATCGATAGTCACCATAAATGTAAATGGTCTGAATGCATCAATCAAAAGACATAGACTCACTGAATGGATAAAAAAACAAGTCCCAACTACATGCTGCCTCCAAGAGACTCACTTCAAACACAAAGACTTACACAGACTAAAAATGATGGATGAAAAAAGATACTTCATGTAACTAATAGGGAGAAAAAAGCAGGTGTTACAATACATGTATCAGACAAAATAGACTTTAAAACAAAGAAAGCACAAGAGACAAAGATGGACATTACATAATGATAAAGGGTTCAATCCAACAAGAGGATATAACCATTATAAATATCTATGTACCCAACACAGGAGCACCTACATACTTGAAACAAATACTGAATTAAAAGGGGAAGTAGAATACAATGTATTCATTCTAGTGGACTTCAACACTTCACTCACTCCAAAGGACAGATCAATGAGACAGAAAATAAGTAAGGAGACAGAAGCATTGAAAAACACATTATAACAGATGGACCTAACAGACATCAACAGAACACTCCACACAAAAGCAACAGGATACACATTCATAGAATGTGTATATAGAACACATTTTCAAGAACATAGAACAGGTGCACATAGAACATTTTCAAGAATAGATCATATACTAATTTAAGAGCCTCAGTAAATTAAAAAAGAATGAAATTGTACCAACCAGCTTCTGAGACCACAATGGTATGAAATTAGAAATAATTACACAAAGAAAATGAAAAAGCCTACAAACACATGGAGGCTAAACAACTTACTCCTAAATAACAAATGGATCAATGACTAAATAAAAACAAAGATCAAGCAATATATGGAGACAAATTCAACAATAATTCAACAACCCAAAATCTGTGGGATGCATTGAAGGCAGTGCAAAGAGGGAAATATATTGCAATACAGGCCTACCTTCGGAAAGAAGAACAATCCCATATGAACAGTCATAACTCACAATTAACAAAACTAGAAAAAGAAGAACAAATGATGCCCAAAGTCAGTAGAAGGAGGGATATAATAAAGATTAGAGGACAAATGAATAAAATTGAGAAGAATAAAACAATAGAAAGAGTACATAAAAGCAGGAGCTGATTCTTCAAGAAAATAAACAAAATAGAGAAACTCCTAGCCAGACTTATTAAGATAAAAAGAGAATCTACACACATAAACAGAATCAGAAAAGAGAAAGGAAAAAATCACAATGGACACCACAGAAATACAAAGAATTATTAGAGAATACTATGAAAAATTATATGCTAACAAACTGGATAACCTTGAAGAAATGGACAACATTCTAGAGAAATACAATCCTCCAATGCTGACCCAGAAAGAAACAGAAAATCTGAACAGACCAATTACTAGCAATGAAATTGAACTGGTAATCAAAAAACTACCTAAGAACAAAACTGATATACCAGATGGCTTCACAGCTTAATTTTTGTCAAACATTTAGTAAAGATGTAATACCCATCCTCCTTAAAGTTTTCCAAAAATTAGAAGAGGAGGGAATACTTCCAAACCCATTCTATGAAGCCAGCATCACTCTAATATCAAAGTCAGGCAAAGACACCACAAAAAAAGAAAATTACAGACCAATATGCCTGATGAACATAGATGCAAAAATACTCAACAAAATATTAGCAAACTGAATTCAAAAATATCAAAAGGATCATACACCATGATCAAGTGAGATTCATCCCAGGGATGCAAGGATGGTACAACATTCAAAAATCCGTCATCCATCACATCAACAAAAACAAGGGCAAAAACCACATGATCATCTCCATACATGCTGAAAAAGCATTTGACAAAATTTAACATTCATTCATGATAAAAACTCCTAACAAAATGGGTTAGAGGGCAAGTATCCCAACATAATAAAGGCCGTATATGATACACCCACAGCCAACATCATACTTAACAACAAGAAGCTGAAAGCCTTTCCTTTAAGACTGGGAATAAGACAAGGATGCCCATTCTCTCCACTTTTCTTCAACATAGTTCTGGAGGTCCTTGCCACAGCAATCAGACAACACAAAGAAATAAACAGTGTCCAGACTGGTAAAGATGAAATCAAACTGTCACTGTTTGCAGTTGACATGATATTGTACATAAAAAAACCCTAAATAATCCACTCTAAAACTTCTAGATCTAATATCTGAATTCAGCAACGTTGTAGGATTTAAAATTAATTAGAATGCAAAATTAATACATAGAAATATGTTGGACTCCTATACACTAATGATGAACTAGCAGAAAGAGAAATCAGGAAAACAATTCCATTCACAGTTGCATCAAAAAGAATAAAATACCTAACCAAGGAAGTGAAACACCTATACACCAAAAACCACAAGACACCTATAAGAGAAATTAAAGAAGATATCAATAAATGGAAACACATCCTGTGCTCATGGATAGGAAGAATCAATATTGTCAAAATGGCCATCCTGCCTAAAGTAATCTACAGATTCAATGCAATCCCTATCAGAATACCAAATGCATTTTTCAATGAACTAGAGCAAATAGTTCTAAAATTCATATGGAATCACAAAAGACCCTGGATAGCCAAAGCAATCCCAAGAAGGAAGAAAAAAGCTCAGGGGAGTATGCCTCCCGACTTCAAGCTCTACTACAAAGCCACAGTAATGAAGACAATTTGGTACTGGCGCAAGAACAGACCCATAGACCAGTGGAAGAGACTAGAGAGTCCAGATATAAACCCAACCATATATGGTAAATTAATATACAATAAAGGACCCATGGACATTCAATGGGGAAATGACAGCCTCTTCAACAACTGGTGTTGGCTAAAGTGGACAGCTACATGCAAGAGAATGAAACTGGATTATTGTCTATCCCCATACAAAAAGGAAACTTGAAATGAATTAAAGACCTGAATGTAAATCATGAAACCATAAAACTCTTAGAAGATAACATAGCCAACAATTTCCTGATTATAAACATGAGCAACTTTTTTTTGAACACATCTCCTTGAACAAGCTAAACAAAAGCAGAAATGAACAGACAGGACTACATTAAACTTAAAAGCTTCTGTATAGCAAAGGACACCATCAACAGAACAAAAAGGCATCCTACAGTATGGGAGAATATATTTGTAAATGAAATATCTGACAAGGGGTTAACATCCAAAATATATAAAGAACTTACATCCCTCAACAATGGAAAAGCAAATAAGTGGATTAAAAAAATGGGTGGAGGATATGAACAGACAATTCTCCAAAGAAGAAATTCAGATGGCCAACGAGAATGTGAAAAAATGCTCCACATCACTGATTATCAGGGAAATTCAAATACAAACCACAATGAGTATCACCTCATACCAGTTCAGATGGCTGGTATCAAAAAGACTAAGAACAACAAATGCTGGTGAGGATGTGGAGAAAGGGGAGCCCTCCTACACTGCTGGTGGGAATGTCAGCTAATTCAACCATTGTGGAAAGCAGTATGGAGGTTCCTCAAAAAACTAAAAATAGAAATACCATTTGTCCTGGGAATCCCACTCATAGGAATTTACCCAAAAATTTAATTTCTCAGATTCAAAAAAATATATGCACCCCTATGTTTATTGCAGCAGTATTTACAATAGTTAAGATATGGAAGCAACCTAAGTGTCCATCAGTAGATGAATGGATAAAGAATATGTGGTACATATACACAATGGAATACTATTCAGTCATTAGAAAGAAAAGGAACAAATTCTGCAATTTGCAACAACATGGATGGAGCTGGACGATATTATGCTCAATGAAATAAGCCAGGCGGAGAAAGACAAGTACCAAATGATTTCCCTCATTTGTGGAATATAACAATGAAGTAAAACTGAAGGAACAAAATAGCAACAGACTCACAGACTCCTAGAGGTTACCAAAGGGGAGGGGTGGGGGAGAGCAGGTGGGGAGGGAGGGAGAAGGGGATTCAGGGGTATTATGATTGGCACACATGGTGTTGAGGGGGATCAGGGGGAAGACAGTGTAGCACAGTGAAGGCAAATAGTGACTCTGTGGCATCTTACTACACTGATGGGCAGTGACTGCAATGGGGCATGGCAGGGACATGATAACAGGAGTGAATGTAGTAACCACATTGTTTTTTCATGTGAAACCTTCATAAGAGTGTATATCAATGATACCTTAATTTTAAAAAAGTTTGGATATTTCCATCTCAAAGGGATATAGTAAAGAACCAGGAAAATGATACAAACTAAAAATCTGGAATGTAATCTCCATGTCTGTGACCCTCTTCATATTCTACCCAATGCTTACCATCAGAATATTGCACAATCTCTTCTGCCTTCACAACCAATCTTTTTATAGAAACAATTTACTCTGTACAGATGTTTTCTTATGCATTGCTCATTCTTCAACATGCTTTAACTGTTTTCCCATCCTTATTTCTCCACTAAGACTGGCCTTCCTATAGACATCAAATTACTCCCAGATTGTTAAATTCACACCTTACATTATTTCTCACTACCATGTTCCCATTCTGCCTTCCAGAAAATCCTATCATGGTTTCAATGATCCAAATCCATCTGAATTTCCCCACTTCCTTAGGAGCTCTTGCTCAGAATTCTTTAGGAGCATGTTTTCTGCTGCCCACCAGCAGTATGACTTGAAATCTAAAGCATTTTTCTTCATCCTAGATCTCTCTCTTCAGCAACTGAATCTAATCACCTCTGAAAAAATCCATAAGTTCCATGAGTATAACTTTTAAAACTAAACTAATCTTCTAGTATATTTCCTATCTGTGGGTAAAATTGTAACATTTCCAAAATATCTCACCTGGCTTTAGTACATCTGCATATCAATAGGTGTTCAGAGGTGGAAAGAAGTATGGCTTTAGTGCACTTGCATCATTCCTCAGGGGTGGAGAAAAGTTCATCTCCATATCAACGGGTACTTACCTGGGCAAAGAGGGCTTATCTATACCTGAGAGGGGAGGGGAAAGGAGGGCTCTGTTTTGTTTTTGTTAGAGCAGCAAAGAGAGAAATGGCCCCAGACTGCAGTTTGTAAGCAATAACGGATTTTAAACTTTATTTCTCCCTTTGACTGATTTTGGTTTTTAGCGGTATTTTGCCCCAGGATTTCCTCTCCCTGGACTTACATCTGGCACAGTCGGCAGGATTTCTCTGAACCTGAAATCTGTCAGGGGTGTGACCTTTGGGAGGGCCCCCCATAGAAATGATAGGAAGAAGTGGTGCTTGCACCAACGGACATGTGTCTACATTCGTGTAGTCACGGAGGCACCACCACTGCTGCTGGCTACACTGACCCTGGCCCATGGCCCGAGTCTAAGGATACTGCTTCTGCCAATGCCTCTGTTCCTGCTGCCGGCTGGAGCCTGGTCACAACTATGGAAAGGAGCAGAGGTCCAGGTTATCTTGATAGAGAAGCAACTGGCTGCTATGTACCACACCTTGCTGGCTACATAGCCTATCACTAGAACACCTACAACTAAGGTAATAACCACCTATCCCATTACAAGGTGGGTGGGAGACTGTACCCAAAGGCTGTGGAGCAGGGTGGCACAGACTTCTACCATATATCATGTTACAAGCCATTTGCCTTTGGCATCCCCAGGGAATGATGAAGCAGACACATTGGCCCAGGTGTGCTGCCTAGAAGGAAAGCCTGCCTCTGATGTGGCCCAATGGCTATATCAGCGTTTGTTGCACATGGGGAAAAAGACAGTGTAGGCTGCAGCCCATCAGTGGGGCTTGCCATTGACCTTTGAAGAAGTCAGCCAAGCCCAGAAAGAGTTCCTGCACATTGTGCAGATGAGTAAACCACTAAGAGGGGCCTAGAGCATCTCTTTGCAGCCTATGGTTGGCCATAAGTGATTAAGAGCAATCAAAGCACCCACTTCATTGGACATGCATTGCAGGGATGGGTGCAGCCATTAGGAATAAAATGGATGTGGCCTTGGACATTTCAACAAATGGACCAGTGATAGCTGGCTCTTCTGGCACCTTGGAGAAAAGGCCTAGAAGCTGGCTTCCTGTGTATTCCTGGAATAACAGCAAAGTGGCCCCCCAGAATCACTGTTACTTGCTTCTACCATTCTTGTGTCCTGGATGCGCCCCACTGGCTGCAGCTGCCACATGATGGCTGGAATGGATGAGCTTTGGACTTTATTTGCATGGGACTTTGAACCTAGCTGAATCCTCTGGCTTGAGAATTATCATGATTCTGTTGCTGTTGTCAAGAAAAAATACTTAAAGAGAGGCTTGACTTTCTCTAACATTTAGTAAAAGTTTTGTGAGCATTCTAGCATGGTTGTTAGCAATGAGTAAACAAGTGTAGATATATTTTGCATTTAGTGAGAGATTGTGCTGTAAAGTACATTTACTTATTCTGTACAGGCTGAATTCTCTGGCTTGAAGATTATCAAGATTTTATTGCTGCTGCTATTGTATGTTATTAGATTGGTCAGAAAAGGGGGAGCAAGTAAATTGTAACATGGGATTTCTGGAGGGGTGGCTTGTGGGTAAAATTGTAACATTTCCAGAATATCTTGCCTGACTTTAGTACATCTGCATATCAATAGGTGTTCAGAGGTAGAAAGAAGTATGGCTTTAGTGCATTTGCATCATTCCTCAGGGGTGGAGAAAAGTTCATCTCCATATCAATGGGTACTTGGGCAAGGAGGGCTTATCTGTACGGGAGAGGGGAAGGGAGGGCCGAGTTTTGCTTTTGCTGGAGCAGGAAAGAGAAACAACCCCAGACTGCAATTTGTAAGCAATAAATGGATTTTAAACTTGATTTCGCCCTTTGACTGATTTTGGTTTTTAGAAGTATTTTGCCCTGGGATTTCCTCTCCACAGATTTGCACTATCCTACTTTGCATTGTCAGTCACCCACATCAGGAAGTTGGCTAGAGCACTGCCTTGCACAGAGTTAGGTGTTCCCAAATGCTGTGATTAAAAATGGATGAGATATATATTTTATATGTGGGTCTAAAATAAAATTTAGATTTTAAAGGATCAATTAAAAATTCTAAATAATAGCTAGAAAGGATCTAGCTATTCTAGCTTAACACCTATACAGCTAACCTGTTAGTAGTTGTTGTTAATGAAACCCAGTCTTCCACCACTTAAGTTTGTTCTGTTTTGTATTTAATAGTTCATTCAATATTAATAAAACAATGATCAGTCATAAATATTTAGTTTCTTGTCAAGTGTCCTCTTCACTGATTCCCTGGGTCCCTGTAATTCTCTTAGTTATTCAATCAAGTTGAAGTGAAACTTCATCATGTCTCTACAAGGTACTGGGCTTGACTTTCTCTAACGTTTAGTAAAAGTTTTGTATATCATATGTATTATGTCTTTTGACTCTTACACCAAACTCACAATGCAGGTACTCTTTAAATCCATTCTGTAGATGAGGAAGTGAAATAAACTGCTCAAGGTCACAGTCCTGAAACTGTAGTGGAGAATAAAAACTACATATAGATCCTATTCCCTTGCTATTATCCTGTGCAGCATCACTTGGATCCTTTACTGCAGTTCATCCCTACCCACACCATCCTCCTTGTGATTTCTTAGAAGGTATGTGTGCCTTTCTGTTCTTAAATAGCTGACCCATCCAAAGAACAACTAAGAAATGTGTCATTCCTCCTTATTACCAATAGTCAGCCTAAGACCAGGTAAGAATTCTTGGTTATTCTTTAAGCTTCAAACGAAATCTCATAAGAATTTTTAACTGTCCACAGCAAGCAGCAAACTCTTTTAAATATCCTATAAAACTTTCAGTGCAGCACCCATTCATTTACTGAGGGTCAGATATAAGGTAAAATAAACATCCCTCTAACATATTCCAAAGCAGATATCTGCCAAGCGAAGGCAACTCTCCACCATCACTATCTTACTGTCCCTTCCATTGTGCTAGGATGTTTCCTTTTTCTTGCCTAGCTTCCTCAAAACTCTCAAAAGCCTTCTCTAACATAGCCATATATCAAAGTTTTCATGCAAGAGAATTGTTTATTTTCATGAAGCCACAACTTTACATGTGTTAGCTTTCATTTTTATAACTGAAGCCTTTACAGCCTATAGTTGAGTGCTAATAGTCTTTTCCCTTTTTATATTCACATCTTATTATTTGCATTACTTCAGAGAGAGGTTAGGGACTTTTCAAGTTTAGAAATAGACTGTTCTATAGTTCTCAAATCTTCACCGATAGCTATTCTTAGTCCTTCATAATGTTGGTTTCCTTGTATAATTGCAGCTGCCCCTGGTCCTACTCCGGCTGCGACTCTTACTCCTAGTAATACAGCTAGAGTGAGTGAGACTGGCTCTCTTTTATACCTTAGTTTAGGTTCTAATTCTGCCACGAATGATAAGTCATCATGATACATTAGTCTGGGTACTAACTGGACCATGATACAGAAATCACGGGAGGAGTTGAAGGCAGAAGTAGAGACACATGGGGTCACTCCAGTGTTACAAGCCCACCATCTCTTGGGAGGAGGGATTAAATACCTGTTTTTACCAGGGAAGGCTATGGGTATGGTCTCATTCTTTCTTCTACAGATAGAGACTCTAGCTGCTGCTAGGGAAAAGGGGCGATGACCGCTCTGGCTGCTTCGTGCTGAGAAGGGGGCGCAGTAAAGGGTGCAGCTAGGTCTCCATCACTGGTCAGTTGAGAGGGCTTCAGAAGGCTGGCGCTTCTATTCTGGGTTTCATTTTTATTACTATTTGCAGTTTTGTGGCTTCTAGGCAAGATAAAACAAATTGTGTTATTAGGTTATGTAGCAACATCTGGAGTTGGATTTTTTATTCTGGAAGGAGGCTACATTATTGAAACGATACTTCTCTCTAAAATCACTCTCATTTTTACTAGAAGTAACTAGGTTAAGAAAATAATTAACAGCTGGCTTGATTATTTGCACAGGTGCAGCAAGAAGAGCAATTGATTACACAGGTTCTTTTAAATATGCTTTGCTGGAACTTTTTGTAAGGAATTTCAGATTGAACTTTTAAAGGCCTCTTGAGGCCAGACAGCCAAGCCAGACTTGCCATCAGGCTTTACCTGCAGTACCTGTAGATTTGGATGAATTCTTCTCTTCTCGAGGTCTCTGCACCTGCCAGGAAGTGACTTTCTTTACTCACCTGGTAAGGCTGCTGGGAACTCTGTAAGCAAGGTACTAGGCCAGTTCTTCCAAGGGGCTTTGTTGGCTTTATAAAGTCAATCTTAGTTCTTTAAAGTTGTTCACATCTGAGTCTATGCACATGTCTCTCAGGTACGACATTCCAGTCAAAGCCCTGGTAGTATAACTAGTGTTCTTAAGTAGTCTTCTCACAAGGAAAGCAGATTCTTATTGAACTCGTGCAAATAAACATACTGCCATGGAATATAAAAACAGTCACTGAAAGTTTTTAAACTCTGGAGGGATCAAGTAGAGAGAAGGATGTTTCAATTCTGCTCATAAAGATAGTCATTTACTAAACTGTTGTCAGTTTAAGAGAACAAGGTTAAAACATTTTACCAGCAACATTTGAAACAAAAAGACACAAAATCATTTTCTTTAGTTTATGTAATCTTATGTAACTAATACCTGTTCTGCTGAAATCTAGTTCTTTACCAGTTTAGGGATAATACTATAAATGACAAAAGACTTACAAATGACAATGGTTAAAGATCTGATGAGAGCTTACTGTAAAACAGTTGACATAAGGAAATTCTGATATTTCTGTAATACAAAACATTTAGTAACAAAGTTTAGCATCATTCTCTTTGACAGTGCTTTCCTGGTAAATAAATATATATATATCAGATAAATAAGCCAAATTAGTCAAATACTTTCTCTAGTGAGAAAAAATTCTTCTGACATGTTCCAGGGGCCCTCTGGAAAATATCAGAGTTAACTAGAGGTAAAAGCACCTTTTTGCATTTAATTTTTTTAGAACTATCATTACACATTTATTGTCTATATACTCAGCACAGTAAACAAGATATCTTAAAAAGTGGGGCAGCAGGGGAGACTGCTGCTGTCAATTTTTAAAGACAACATACAGAAAGTCAAACTAATTCTAGGTTACTAAGCATTCTTGAGAGAATGGTAGCAGATGGTAGATTCTTCTGCTTTCATCTTCAGGAGGGGAAAAAAGCTACAATAAGAATTCATATTTAGCTGAAAGAACTGTCTAAACTCAAGGCAGAGTATAATATCACCAGGCATACAAAAGACCTGTTAGAGATACATACAAAGAATGAATATGGCTATAGTCAAATTCAACTTAAAAGTTTAAGCAGAATCTCAAATTTAAATGTCTCTTTCTTTCACACAGATATTCAGATATGACCAGAAATATGATTTGAGATGAAAGAGGTCAGGCATTTTACTTCTTCATTTAGGGACTGAGAAATGATGACCTTTGGCTTACAATCAATAGCTTACAAACAGTGAAAATAATAAGAACATAACTCAGCATAAGTGTCTAAGACCAGATACAAAAAAGCAGAGAAAGTGCTTAAGTTTACAGGTTTTCCCTGAAAGCTTCAAGAATGTTTTACTCTTTAATAGTAGATATAAGCTGCTATGCAAATTCTATTAAAAGCTCTAAGATTATTTGCATTAAAAAATATGGAGAGTCCCCCATGTTTTTTTTTTAAAACATACAGCATATAAATTAAACAAGAAGACCTGGTGGTTCTCAAAAAATCTATTACAACTTTTCTCAAAAGTGGTCACACGTTCGTCTATCTAAACTTTTACAGTGAAACCTGTTTTTCTGGGAGAAACATAATCTTGTCCAGATTCTACAGTTTAATAAATTTTGGTTTGTTAACTAAGTGCATTTAATCAGCTGAAAAAAGCTTTGTTACTATTCTGCTTAGGAATTCAATTTTTCAGGCCATGCAATTATTTTTAATAACAAAATATTTCAAAGGCAAATAAAGGTTATACAGTTGTTAACAAACTTTAGCTTTTAGTCCCTTTAACATTACGATTTCATGGCAACTCACTGAGACTTTAAGCATGAGAAACTGCTGTGATCTTTCAACATAGAGAAATGCCCTCTCTATCACTTTAAGCAGTTCTAACCAGAACTCAAAACTATTAGAAACTTCAAGCTCCAGTGAACACTGAGAAGCAGGACACTGCAAACTGTCAAACCAACATTTCCTAGACTGACAAACTTACGAACACATTCTACAATTTCTGCAACTATGAGCTTCACAGCACAATCTCCCAGCAAACACAGAGCACATCTTCTCAATTTAACAAAACTCTAAGGCTTTAAGTTACTACAAAGATTCTCAGGCTGCAGGTAGGCATACACACTGCAACACACAATTAAAAAGGTGTTCACTTGCCACACTTATCCAGTTCACTTACCTGCAACAACTATGCTAGCCTACTCACAAGACCCCCACTGAACACTAGACAAAGCCAAGCTTCTAAGCATTCTATTCTTAAAAGATTTAGCAGATAACATGACTCAAATGACTCTAGGTAAACTCAGGCAGCCGACAACTACCAGGACATGCCCGTCTCAGGCAAACCCAAATTAGCATTAATGCTTAACACTTTTTTATCAGGTTTTCTGGAAGTTTTAGAACACTCAATTTTCACAAGCGCTTGTCTTTAAATCAATTTCATTAATACCATCCGGAGGTAGAAAGATATATTCATTTACACACTTAGGGGGTTGTCTGAGTCTGTCCCATTGTCAGTATAACAATTATTAGGCACATGAAAGACACAAAAAACAGAGACACACACAGATTAGACACACAGCGGCCGCTTTTTGTTTTTTTTTTTCTCAGATTTTCAAACAGAAACCGAAAGGAATCAGAGGGTTGATATTCCTGGCGCCTGAAAATCAACCCTATCTCATCAGATTCACCTTGCCAGAAAAACAGACGGGAGGCTACCAGGCGTCCCTGGCCTCCCAACCTCCCCGAGGCGTCCCTCAGGGTTGCAGCCTGCGGTGCTCCTAGTACGTCTACCGACCGCAGTCTCGACCCCTTTACAGGATCGGGACAGCTGCCAGACAGTGGGTACCCCTTTACAGAATTCTGACCGGTCTCACTGAAAACAGAAGACAGAACACAGACAACTCAAGGCGCCACTAATCTTACCTCTTCCTCCAAGAGCGACGAAAGAAACCAATTAACCTTTCTAGGGAAATCATATTACAGTTAACTCTTCGATATGTTAAATAGTAAAAGCTTTTCAACAATATATTTCCCTTTTGAATTGTTATAAAATTTTTGGCTAGGTGTTAATGCTGCAAATCACAGCAAGGTTGAAATTCAAAACAGGCTACTTTTCTCCTTCCTTCAATAAAGAAAAATGGTTTTGAATCCACATATCAATTTTAAATGGTTTCACTTTTAAAAGTTTAGAGAAAAAGGGAACATGACCGTTCAATTCAGTGAAGAGTTAGAGGAGATAAAGGTAATAATTTTGGATATTGAATCCTACAGAAATAATTGCTGTTATCTTCCAAACCTGAATAATACATTACCAATTTTTTATATATCTTTTACTGAATTATGGATTCGATTCTGATTTCTACTTTTGCCTTAGTAGTCTACACTTACTAACTTCCTTCCAGTTTATGCAATGCATTTGAACATCAAAGAAGTATCAAGTAAATAAGAAACAATAGATGTCCTAGTACTCTCAGGAATTTGTAGAAAGCAGGTTTGTATTTTTCATCTCTTTTTCACACAGGCAACATGGTAAGATGGATTTATAAATGAATAGATCCAGATTTGAATCTAGGCAGCTGAAGAGGATATAATGTTGGGTGAGGTCTTAAATTTTGTTAAATTACTCAAGCAAAGTACATAAACTTTATGAAACCTTGAGTTTTTCACATGTTAATAGAGCTGATCATACTGTGAGGATTAAATAGATAAATTGTGCAAGGTACCTGGCACATGATTGATGCTCAGTAATTATCATTTCCATTCTTTGATTTTCTGTTTACATTCCCATGAACAGAAACATTTAATACCAAAGCTGTGACTCTTGATCAACTTATCACCTTTGTGAGTCCCTCCCTTTGGTGGAAATATTTATATTGCATTTTCAATAAGGATTCAGGCCACAAAAGGTTAAAAGTTTGAACATTATGAGAATCTTACAAGATTAATGTTTTACCTTCCTTTCATAAGGACTTCATAAAAAGAAACAAAAAATAAGAAGTATTTTTGAAGAAATATCAAGAAAATATGAACATAAATGTTGTCTATATTTGAAATCTCAATGAAGCATGTTACCTTCTGAGGAAAGGTCTTCCTCCATGTTCTTCGGTGCTTTCATTAAGCAAGCCCCTTGGAAATAATGTTTTACATATCTAACCAGAAAAGGATTTAGCATATGATCTCTTTATTTCATCCAAACTTGAAGTAGGAAATCTAGTAACCACCTACAGACTAAAAGAAATTTTAAAGATCATCTACTCCTGTCTACCACAGATGGTCACCAAGCCTGAGCTTGAAGACAAGCTTCACAAGCAGACCTCTAACTTCTGAGGTGGGTTAGTGTGGGTAAAATTGCAGTATTTCCAGAATCTCTAGCTGGCCTTCGTATATCTCCATATCAGTGTTTCCAATGAGTGGAGAGAAGTAGTCAATTTCCATATCAATAGGTGATTACAAGGGCAGGTGAGGACATATCTGGACCCAAAAGGTTGGGTGGGGCCTCTTCTTCCGCAGCTGGGTCGGTCGCAAGAGACATAGGAGAGCAGAAGTGGACTGCTTGTAAAAAATGAAGGAGTTTCTCCCACTTTATTTCTTCCTCTGACTGATTTCAGTTTCAAAGGTATTTTGCCTGGGGATTTTCCCCCCAGAGTTACAGCTAGTTCTTTGAGGGCTCTGTATTATTCACTCTTCTTTCTGCCAACCTAAAATTTACCTTACAATTATTTCTTCCAGTTGATCATTCCAGTTCTGTCCTGTGGAGCAATGCCAGAATCCAGGGTTCCATCTTCCATGTTACAGTAGCTATCCATTATCTTTTTTTTCTTCAGAACATAGCATCAGGTTTCTTTCTGAAGAACCATCCCTCATCAAGTTTCAGTACATTTGGATCTGTGTTGTCAATTGCTACTATCTCCAGGGGTGGGCCTTTGATTTAAACATGGACTCATAGTCTTCTCATAACTACAGATAGTAATTCAGGAATGAGCATGAAATCTAATTTGGGCCAGGTGTTTTGCTCTGATTTGTTGAGCAAGAGAAACACACAGTTTCAGTAGACTTGGACGTGTAGTTGCTCTGACCATCATCTTGCCCACGGAAAGCAAGAACTTTTAATGAACTTAAAAACATTTCAACAATAAATTTCCCTTTTGATTGTTAAAAAATCTTTGGCTAGAAGTTAATACAGCAAACTCACAGCAAGTTTGAAATTCAAATAAGTAGCTTATTTTTTAGGAGAAAAAGCTACTTTTTTCTCTTCAATGAATCCACATACCAATTTGAAATAGGTTCACTTTTTAAAAGTTCAGAGAAAGGAGAATATGACCATTCCAACTCAATGAAGAATAGAGAAGATACAGGGTAATAATTTTGGATATGGGGCCAACGTAGAAAAAGGAAGTACAGAAATAAAGACTGAATGGGTCCTGAAATATCCAGCCAAGTATGAAGGCAGAGCTACATATCTGCAGTTTTAAGTTAAATAAAATATTGCTTTTCTTCTTAAGTTTGCTTGGTTTGGATTGACTATTAACTGCAGCCAGACAATAATGGCTGAAATACACATATCAACATTCTATGCATATTTGAAGATTATTATTATTTCCTCTCCATAATCTTCTATTATTTCAGACAAACATTCTCAATTCCTTTAATTTCCACTCATATTAAAAAGTTCAGCAAATCTCTTACAATTTTGGTTATTGTGCTTCTAAATGCCTACTGAATAACATTAAGAATAAAAAATAAAAACGTATGCTGACACAAGAGTATGTAAAAGGAAAATATACAAAGAAATTTTAAATCTACTTTATGAAAAGAACCATTTTCAAACAATTTAGAAATGCTGCTTCATGTCAATTTAACTGCCAACTTCAATCTTTGTTATCTCATCAATAAATCAGGTATCCAAAGGACCTCCATTTGGTAACACTTTATTAACAACTGAAGTTATAAGCTTCAATCCAACTACATTTGCTAATATTCCATTACTGCAATTTTTAACCAACTTAAAAATACTTTCCTAATTAATTGAAGACTGTGTTTTCTACTCAACTAATTAAATATGCATTTCTGTACCATGTACAATTTTGACCCTATATTCAAAGCACATAAAAATAGCTAAAACGCAGTCCCTTAATCTGAGGATTTTATAACTTCTGGGTTAAAACTCATCATGACCACCATCACCACCATCAACCAACATGACTCCTAGTCATTTATTGAATGGTTAAAATATGACAGGCTTAGTACTAAGTGCTTTGCAGATATGTTCTCATTTAACCCCTTAACTTCATGACGTGGTATTATTATCACCAATTCACAGACAAGAAAACTAAGGGAAAGATAAGCTAAGAAACATATCCAAGTCTCAAAACTTATAGATTACAAAGTCAGTAATCAAACTAAGTCTGTCTCTTTCTGAAGTTTATGTTCTTATCCATCATGCAACTAGGCCTCCAGTCTGCATAATACTAAGTGGGATACATGCAAACACTGTTCTGAGAACATAATGGGAGAAACAAGCACTTTTATGTGGTGGTAGGACTACTTACAGGAGGACATTTTTCATTGAGTTTACTTCTTTTCAAATTAGGATGGTAAATGAATAAACTTAAGAAAAATCAACACATCAAGTATATGTTTAGAAATTATGCTGAGAACATACTGCAAACATTTATGATGATTGGAACTCTGGGGAAAGTCCTTTTCTTTCAGGATCATGCAATCTGGTGGGTGGGACTGGCCCGGAATGGACTATGAAACATTTCTTTGCTCCTGGTCTCTCTCTTCTGTGCCCCTTCACCTTCCAGATTTTCTTCTATTACTTTCTCATTCATTAAGATAATCTGTATCCTTTGGTTTTTCTTCTGTTATTCCTAAAATAATTTTTTTTAACCTACCCTAAGGAAAGAATTCTGGTATAGTAATCTATACTTTGGTTTCCATTTATGTCCTCATTACTATTCCCAAGAGAATTTAGCCTTTTTTCTGGTTGTGAAATAAAAGTCTTTAAATATTTTTCAAGCATCAGTCAGTAGTTGGAGATTTTTTTCATGTAGGAAGAGATGTTGATGAATGCCTCCAATGTCACATTGCATAAACAGTCAAACAGACAGGGACCAGTTGGTGTAGTCAGAGCAGGGTGAGGGCCTCCAGAAAAAGCAAGGCAAGATGATTACAGTCAGAGCAGTGTAACAACATGCAAGGAAGCCCCCTACCAAAACTCCATGTTAAACATTAAGCTCTAAAGTTATTCTTCAGTGAGATCAGTTAATATTCCCCAGATAAAGGAAAGCGGCCCAAGTTTTTATTATGCTAATTGTTTGCAGTCATTGGTGAGATTCACTTTAGTATGCTAAAAGGCCCAGGCCTATGTGCTGCCTTTCCTCCTTCAGACCTGATGAGGTGATTTGCAAACTGGGCAACTAATTTAGTATGCAGGCCCAGCCGTGAACAACAGAGCAAAAGGCAGGAAGGATTCCATCTTAAAAATAAGATTGCATGTTAATACCCAAGAAGTTAAGAAGCAAAATTCTTAACCTACTCTTTAGCAGACAATAACTCAGCCTACCTTGGGGGTTGGGTAGGCAGCCTTGTTTGATATGCTCCCAGACCAAGACACCGGTATTGCAGGGAGAAATCAGAGCAGTAAATTTCTTGTGTTAGGTTAATTTTAAATATTCAGGCACGGTTTAACAGGTCCACACCCTTAAGCCCTTTATCCGGTTCCCAATAATCCTCAACAGCCTATAAATCCCCTAGACAACGCACAACTATGGACTCTCTTGTCCCCTCCTGGCGTGAGCCAGGAGCTCTGTCCTCTCACTGTATCTCTAAGTAAAAGCGTCTCCCTGGCTCTCCTACCTTGAGTGTTCACTAAGTTCATTCTTCGACTCTGCAAACAAGAACCCCGGCATCAAAACCACACACAACAAGCCCAGTGCTGATGACAGACAGCATCCACCTGCTTTCCTTTCTGCTCTTCCTTCTCCCGCAATGATCCCCTTTTCAAAGATGCTCTTGCTTCCGTTCCCTTGGACAAGATGGTGGTCAGAGGCCAATTACAGCCTTTTCCACATCTCTTGCCAAAGCTATCAAGGAAAAAGAAGTGAGAGGATTTTGTTCCATAATTTTACATTTTTCTATCTCCTTTCTGATGTAGGAATTAATAAGCAGTGAAATTACCAAAAGGTGTACAACGTGCAGATAAACCACCAATTGAACAAAGAGATGCTGGACAAATAGCATAACAATTTATAATTATTATTATTTTGCAGAGGAAATATTTGGAAATAAATTATTACTTGAAAAAGAAGCAATCAAGGCCTCATGATATTCATTACAGGGTGAGAAATTCATCCCAGCAGGAGAAATATTATTAAAATTGAACAAAATAAAATTTGAACATACAAATGCAATATCCCTCAACAAGACACTTTTATTCTCTCTCTTATTCTAACAAACATTTTTGGTCAAATAATTTTAACTTGCATTTCTCTGACATTCCCTCTCCATAGTCAACATAGTCAAATAGAATATTCATAGGCAAATTCAAATAGAATAAACTAAAACAATCATTTTTGGGAATACATGTAATGAATATCAATACACTTCATACCATTGTAAGTTGAGCATACATCTTTTAAAGAGATCTGCTCCCTCTGATCTATGTACTAACAGAATGAAGAACATCATATTTCACTGGAGGGTGGACTACCTGTTAAACAGTCAAATCCTGAGCTTTGTCAGGGAGAATGTGCTATCCAGGGAAGCATAATGGCTTCCAGTTGCTAACAGAGAAATCTGTTCACAAAGTAGACTTAATCTAGAAATTGTTCCTTCTTTCAGGTGCAATAGGATTTGAAGACTAGAACATTACCAGACACATAATAGGTGATCAGAAAATACTTATTGAAGTAACCCATTTCTGTCCTGAAACAGCCTGGGCCAAAAAAAAAAAGAAGCCATTAGACATTAAGCACAGCAGAAAAAGGAAATTCATACTAGAACCAGAAGAGAAATAATGCTCTTTAACCACAAGATCTTGAGTTTCAAAAATTTCATGAAGAGAAAATAGAAATTCATGTGAGCACCCTATTGGGTGGCATTTACAAGTTATGTCTAGCATGCTTTAAATACCTATATTCCTCTTAGAGGGAGGATTTATGTCTACTTTACAGTACTGATTTATTAGAATGGTATTTGTTTCAAATATTTCTACATTTACATATGCAAATCAATTGCAAGGCTTGCAGTGAAGTACACACATATAGTTCTTATGACCACTGGAACAGCATAGCAGAGCGATCACAAGCAAACGCTCTCTGCAAGTGAACACGGAGGCATCCCATTTTGCTTTCCTCAGCTGAACTGACTGACATTCACAAATGCATTTGTTTACTCTGCAGTGGCCTACCATCTTGTTTTATTGCCCCTATTTTGTTTTCTGATGAACATTTGATCCACAATGGGTGAGAAAAACAAGGAAGTGTAAATGTGCTTGAGAGACTAAAAAGTTCTAAAGTACATTATCACCCTATATATTAAAATTCAGGCTTAACAGCAGCTCTAGTCACTTCTAGTCACTTCCCAATGGTCAAGGAAAAAAAGGGTAACAATCAGGAGACAACTGTGGGTTGACAAAAGTTATTTGACATGGTTAAGGGGAGCATAAATATCATTGCAATATTGGAAACTGATAAACACCACTGTGTAAACAAAACTGGAAATAACTATAATCAGAGATATAATAATATTTCAAAGGATTTGAAGAGGATAGAAGAATGAGGTATGATTCTGGAAGCATATCTATGGAAGAACTGGAATAATACAACTCTGATAGCACTGATTCTGTCAGTGTTTCAGTTTCCAGGCTATATCTCAATCCTTATCTCACAGCACACACAGAGGTAAGAGTATATAGTAAGTTGCTGAGAGTATGAGGTTCAAGGCATCTCAATAGAGGATTCCCAAGTTAAAAAAAAAAAGATCTTTCTAGTTTATGTTTTATATATAATATAAATGTATGTATATGTATATATGTATATATATATATACATATATATAGTGTGTGTGAAACTTGACTGACAAGAAGGCTTCTGGAAATGCTGGCCAATCCTCAGTCATAAAGGCTGTTTCCAAGCTAAATGTGAGTGCATTGAGTGGTATGGTGACTGCTTCCTTTTTGCCTCCTTTGGTGATTTTGAAATGCAAACCTTTACCATGAGCTTTTAACTTCCAGTTTCTGCATGAGCAGGGCAGGTGGTCTGACTCCTGTGGGTTACTCCCAGTGTCTCAGGAATACTGGAGTAGGTATTGAAATCACTCATGGGGATATGATTCTCTAACCCTCTGTACTACCTCTCACATCCATAGCCTGATGAGATCAGTGACCATCATGCAAACTTTTGTTTTTCTGCTATACTATGCTATTTTTATTTCCTGAAATATCACACTTCTTGTGATGTGATACCATTATTACATCTAGAAAAATCTGAAAGTCGTTCACATCCTGAGATATATCAGAGAGTTACATGCTTCACTAAAAGACAAAGTAAACAAAGTTCCACTTTTTAAAGGTATTCTTCTATAACCTCCCTCATCTTTAATGAGGTGAGGTGGAAAGCAAGCCATAGAGCAACGCTTCTGTTGCAAGAATAATTCTTACTCTAGTTCAAAGATTTCTGAACAAGTAAATATGAATATGAAATTGATATGGGTAATACCACATGAGAATCTCTAAAGCAAAACAAAAATGCAGTTCAGTGCAAACTGGAACTATTTCTTTTGAAACAAAACTATAACTTGATTTCAATAAGTTTGAAGTTCTTGGGGGGAAGAAAAAGAGTGTTTAAAAAGATCCTAAAATCATCAAACAAAAGCTGAGATTACTTGAAGGTAAAAATGGCAGAGTAAAATACCTAGCACGAGTTTGTGACTCTCTGCAGCATCACCCTACTAGTCAGAAAAAACGGCTCAGCAGCTGGAAAAACGTATAATATGCTTTTGAATAAATAATGATACTACTGATGCACTTTGTTAAAGGTCCCACTTTTTCAGAAGTTCAAATAACATACTTCATTATTAAATAATATATCCTATCTGTATATATCAAATAATATTCATGTGTATGGGAATCATTATTTCATTTATATATTTTGATTTTTTATAACCAAGCATTTTTCATCTTTGGTAGTGCCTAGTCTTATTTTGGGAATAATATTTTATTTTTCAAAATTTCTTCTGCTAGTAATGTTCTTAATCCATATGCTAATAAATATTTAAATGATTTGGTATTTCTTACAATTTTTATTTTTCACTTAATTTTTTTTGGTATTAATCTACAATTACATGAGGAACATTATGTTTACTAGACTCCCCCATCATCAAATCCCCCCAACACTCCCTATTACAGTCACTGTCCATCAGCATAGTAAGATGCTATAGAATCACTACTTGTCTTCTCTGTGTTGTACAGCCCTCCCCATGCACCCGCCTTAAAAGTTTATCGATGCTATCTTACATTTGAAATATACTAAATGTATATCACTAATTTTTTAAAGTACTGATTATAGATACTATTCAAATAAAATGTCAGTGTTAAAAAATATCTACACTTTCATATTAACACAAAATTAATACTAAAACATTGATATTATCATTTTATTTTGATATTACAATCACTAGAAGCATGCCCCTCTTCTCATTATCAGTGATAAAAGTCCAGCAAACTACTTTCTCTGCTGCTTTTCTCCCTCTTCCTGTGATATCAGGGCTTTGAGAGAATAAGTAGTTCTTTCCCATTTGCTATCAGACAGCTTTAGTCTGGAAGGAGGAAGGCAGACACAGAGTATCAGATGGAAACCACGACAGGCAGACAGTGGATAAGCAGTCATGAATCAGATATTTAGGCCACAGTCTTCCATCCAGCTCTTCAGGATTGTCTAACTTTTCTTCAAGAGCAGCTGATAAAAATGGCTTCTCAGGCTCACTCACATGATAACCATTTGAAATGCTATATTTGTCAGAGTAAGGGTTTCCAGGGAAATAAGATCTCCATAATATGTCAACCCCACATTTCATTACCCAGAAAAAACAACAGTAAATAAACTTTTGAGTTCTAGAGTATGAAGTTGCATCAGGTAGGATACTCAAGAATAAGCAATAGATACCAACTCAAGCTATCCTAAACAGAAAAAAGATACTTATTAGAAAATGATGGACTAGATTGCACAGTCTACAGGGAAAAGCTTAAAAAATAAGGCACAAAAATCCAGTGGAAATCAAAGGAGGCCAGGCAGCCTAGATCACATCACAGGAACTCTTGCATTAGGATATTACTCTGCCATCACTCTGCCAGTGATTATTCCACTGCAGCTGTACATGAATTCTAAATAACTCCTTTAATTTTGTACCCCTTCTAAGTCCTGAGCAAGAACACACAACTGATAAAGATCCTATGTCCTCACCCTAGAGGTCTGAGACTGTGCCAACTACAATTAGGAATTATCTTAAAAAGAAAGAGTGTGAATAATTGGGAGCCTATTAGCATCATCAACAATGAATGTCTACAACAAGCTCTAGATTTGCATTTCACCATATTTTGGCCATAAAAGAAATGTTAAAATTAAAATTAAAATAAACTTATTTATTGAAGTTGGATATATTTTAAGGAACATCTTCAAAAAGAGTTCAGTAGAAGTGTCCATCCAATAAGGATGCCACAATAGCCATGGCTTTGTCCTCTAGGAACTGGATGTCAGTATTCTCAAAATATGTTGAGGAACAAATCCAATTTCCTAGAGACTTGAGACTTTTTTGAAAGACTAAATAATATCTTTTTAAAGTAGAAAGTAAAGAGAGACAGAAAGAATTAAAAAGCTATTAGCAAATACTTAGAAGAAAAATGTCCAAGAGTTTATTAAGTTGTCTCCTAACCTTATTAGACATACAAACTCATTTCAGAGCATTTATGATAAAGAAAGCCCATCCTTTTAGGTAATTCTAAAATCATTTCAGCAATTTGTATGAGTGGTAATAAAGACCTAAAAACTTCTAGATCAATGTCATTAAAGATTTTTATCAATAATTTATTTAATATGATTGGATTAACATTCATGGCATATACTCATTTTCACTTTTACTCTTTAAGAGGAATGAATATAAAGATTATTTTGTTATGATTTAAGTCAGTCTTAAGCTGCCATGTTTTATCATGCTGTTTATGTGTGCCAAATACATATTTAAATACACATTGAATATTAGCTACAATTTCAGCATCAAAAGAAGAGAAATTTGCTTTTATTATATATTTTGAATTCTTGCCTTCTGAATTACACTTTACAATTTCCATGCTTAGTTACTGAAAGATGGCGTGAGAAAAGTTTCAGACTACTATTTGTAAGGTTCTCTTATCAGATTGCCATTGAAGATATAAAAAATGTTATCTGCTAAGAAATGAAAAGGACAGATGTACATAACTTTTTCTTAACATTGTTTTTTGGGTATTAAATATATCAGATGGTATATAGAAATTCAAATCAGATGGGTGCAATTTATGGATCTGATGAAAAGAATTACCATCATTTTATGCTGTCTGCTTGTATTTTGCCTTTACCTTTTCTTTTGTTGCCTTTAATACATGTCTTATAAGAAATATGAAATTTAAAGTAAATGGATAAAAATTAGAAATGATCAGAACTGTACATGAGCCTGAATGTTAGAATCCAGCTCACTTGTGTCATCAAATGTGGAAGACATTAATTCATTTAAAAAATTTTTTCAAGCAGACACCATTTTCAGCTATTTAGATCAATAAAACCCTGTCTGGAAGCAGAGAAGAAATTCTACCCTCATTTGAAATGCTGTTATTTTCCTTCTATAGGTTCTACATGCCATGCAGTTTTGGAAAAGTCCAAGGTAAAACCCTGAACTGCACTAAATGTTAAGAGGCACAAGAAATTTCCATCCACCACTTCATCCTCAATTACAGAATTATTCTTTACTTCTTAGAATCTAGAAATTTCTAAAATAAAATGCATCACTTGTTTCAAGTGAAACTTGTTCTTTTCTCAATTTGCAGAATTCCACATAACCTATATGCCCACTCTTTAAACAGCCTGCCCCTGTTTTATCTCCATCCTCACTTTGTTGGCAATTACAGTCTTACTCTCAATGCATAGAAGAGGCCCATTCAAGGTACAGTTTTTCCAGACAGTGATCGTGCATAAACACCCCTCCACCCATGCTCAAGGAACACAATCTAGCCAAGTGGGATGACTTAAACTGATATTACATCAATTACCAGACAATTTACAGCTGTGCTATCTATTTGTGTAACCAACAGCAGAAGTGAGTGCTCTGTATTTACCAACAGAACTGTGGCTGATTCTCAGATAATTAGTATATTATCATCACATAATGGTCTAGAATCCTTCATGAGGCTTCTTTATTATTCCCTGCCTATGATGTTGAGACACATATTAAACTGGTCTTCTAAAAGGGCAAGAGGAAAATAATGAAAGCAAATGAAAAAAAAAGTCCCAAAGATTATGGGCACAGGAAACCTGCAAAAATTTTGCTTATGTTCAGTCCTACCTCAGCACACTAACAGTCCTCTTGCTGTGTTAAATGCTTTCTCTATCTTCCCACTTGTGAGAAATATGGCTCAGATCTCCACACATCTGAACTAGAAGATTTTCCAAATATTTTTAAAATCTGCTAAGTTCTTATCCCTTTAATGGCTCCATGAAAAAGGCAACAGATTTTTTCATCTCTGATGCCAATATTGTTTTGATATCCCACTGCCCTAAGCCACAGAACAAAAGGACAGGTAAAAAAGTTGCACTCTGCTGTGCTTCTGACTGGCAGTAAGCCCTGTTCAGATCATTTAAAATGGGTCTTTCAACACTGAATCCAAAATAGCTTTTTGAACGTGTACCCATTAGCTCTGGTTTGCTTAATTTCTGTCTTCTCCACAGAATGCGAGGTAGGACTCAATTGGAGAGATGCCATGTCGATTTTGTTGTTTTTCACTCTATCTTCTATGTCTAGACAATGCCTATGTGAAAAAGGCATTCAATAAATATTGGTCAGTTCAATTAATGAATTAACTTATGGGCAAATCATTGTTTTAGACAGTTCTGTCAATAGAACTTTCTGTGATGATGGAAATGTTCATGTGATGTTCATCTTGTAGGGTAACTAACGAGCCACATACAGTGACTGTTGAGTACTTGAAATATGCCTAGTGTAACTGAGGAAATGAACTTTTCATTTAACTCATTTTAATTAATTTAAATTTAATTAGCCACATGTGACTAGTGATTACCATATTGGGTAAGACAGTTCTAGATACTAAGAATACAAACCATAATCAGGACACAGTATTTGCCTTTAAGGAACTCACTGTTCAGAAAGACAAGTTCAAAAATCACTGGAAGTTTTCACAAAAGAAGAGGCAGTTGAGCTGGTTATGCAGGATATAATAGAGAATTCAACCTATAGTGAAGATTTAGTATATCACCTAAGACACACACTAAATGGTATGTTCAAGGGCGAAAGACAATGTTTCCTATTTAAGTTATAATAACTCATATATGACTAGATAAAAAAGACTCGTTCTGAGGAGTAAGAGACAAAATATAAAAAACAGGTTACAGCAAGAGCTGCTATATACATAATATATATACTACTATATATATAATATATATGGAGAGAGAAATTATCTTTTTAAAAAAATAAGTATTGTTCTATCACTGAAACTCATGTTGCTCATCATTAAAATAAAAAAATCAACCATAATTTTTTCCACTGTCTTGTGAATATTTTGTTTTGTTTTACTTTTGCTAGTACATTAGTATAGATTTCTTTAAGTCTACCATTTCACTAAACAATGCTTGCTACTTTGGTCAGAGAAAGACAATAGCTTCAGAATAAAACAATGACTTAAGAAAAAATTGTTTTGCTCATACATGGCATTTTCTGGCAGAGCTACCTTTGCTGGTTAAAAAAAGAAAAAGAAAAAGAAAAAGAAGAAAGAAGTCAGTGCACATCATCAGGAAGCACTGGTGTTAAGCAATCTTTGAAAGTTGTGGCCTGAAATCCTAGAAACAAACCATATAGGCATGTTCCTTTGATTTCATCTCTTATGGTTTTAGTCTACAAGAGAAAAGGTTAAACAGCTCCATCTAGAGATACTTGTGATAGATTCAGAGATGCACAGAACAAGAAATCATCATAGATGCCAAGTGCTGGACAAACTTTTGTTTCTTCTCCAAGAGCACATAAATAAAGTGGTCCCCTGATCCTAGACTTTATCCACAGCAAATCTAGAAGAAACTTCTATAAATTTACAAAATTTTATATTAGAGATGTATAAAATTTTATATTACTAAGTGTGAGGTTAAATGAATATAACTCCACTAAAATCAAAAAATCCAATGGCAAGTGAGATGAATAAATAAACAAAGCTTTACAGTGGCTCTCAAACTTACAGCATGTACTGATAGAACTGATAGAACCATGCCAAATTTGTTATTAAAGCAAAACAAATTGTTAAGACTGAAGGATCGACTTCATGCTAAACCCTGTACTTTGTGCTGAGGATGAAATGGTATGCAAAAGCAAACTTACTCTCTAACTCCAGGGCACTTATATTCTAATGGAGGTAGAGACATCAATCAAATAATATAAAATTTAGAAGTCACATAGTGAGCCATTAATAATAATTAAATGATACAAGGAGTAAAACAAGAAGATCTGGAAGACTTTCTTAAGGAAATCACATTTGAGCTTGTATATAATGGTTGAATTGGAATGAGCAAGGCAAATAAGAGAAGGATGAGCATTGCATGCAGAGGCACAAAGACTTTCACAGAATGGACACTAAAAAATCAAGAAAGTGAAAGCAGACAAGTGGATAGGATGGAGAGAGTGAGAGTAGAGGGGGCTGTTCTTCCTGAATGGGCTCTACTTGAAAGTGTATCACGTTTTCTGCATTCTGTTGTTTCCCATTTTGCACTGACATTTACAGATACATAATATCTGTATCTGTTTACATCTTCCTACATCTATGTCTGCATATAACATTGCTTTCTTTACTAGAATGAGTGTAAATGCCTGAATCTTTCTGAAAAGGGGTTCCACATGTATGTCATATTGGAAAATTCAAGGAATATGTTGAAACTAAGTGATGGTTTGAAGTTCAAGAACTCAGCTGCCTAGAAAATAGTGCTCTTTCCTCCAAGACTGAGAAAGATTGACCCCTTAAAAGGGAGGAATTCGAAAGAGCACAGGAAACTTTTGGAGATATGGATATATTCATTATTTTGATTGTGGTGATGGTTTCCCAGGGCTACATATGTCCAAAAAAATTGTCAGAAATTGACTTATCCACCACAGATTGATTTTTGAGACACTTATCCCAATATAAATGTGAGAAAATATATAAATAAGTAGATGTGAGAGAAATGCAAACTGCAATCAACATACATGAAGAAAAACATTTAGTAAGTCATGAGGAAAATACATATTAAAACTAGAAGACATTTTCAATGATAAAATATATATACATGTAACCTCATTATCTAAAACAAGTCCACTCTTGAAAAATGTAGGGAATAATGAATATTTAGACAGCAAGAGTCTTTATTTCATTACTCTAAAAAGAAAATAAATAACAATGTGATCTAAGTCCAAAAACTCCAAACAATTAATATCCCTAAATACCACTAAATCACTTAAACCCTATGTAATTATTTCGGCCAAACATGTCTACATGATATGAAAACAAACTGAATACCAATTACCAAATTATATATATATACATATACATCACTTAACTAATTAGCAAATGTTTGTATGTAGTATTCCAATATATTGGTTATGAGGTACTCCTTCCTTCTCATTGCAACAAATACGTACTATAATGTAACTAAGTAATGAATAATATGCAAAAGATATAATAAATGCAAATGGCACTTCACAAAATATTTTAAATAGCTTTTTATTTAATGCTACTAACCCAATGGAGACTTCATTTTTCTGTATTTTTTACCATCTTTATTAAAATATAATGAGAATATTGTGTAAGTTTAAGATTTACAATGTGATAATTTATTACATGTATATATTGTGAAATGATCAACCATGTGTCATATATATCAAGATTTACTATTTTGTGTGTGTGTGTTTCCTAGAAAACTTGAAGCATACAGTACTATATTTTTAACTATAGTCACTACACTGTACATTAGATCTCCAGAACTTATTCATCTTACAGCTGAAGTTTATACCTTTTGACCATCTCTGCATTTTCTCATCCTCCCACACCTGGTAACTACCAATCTGCTATTTTATAAGTCTGACCTTTTTATATGTCACATATAAGTGAAATCATGCAGCATTTGTCTTTTTTCTTTTTCTTAGCCTGTTGTCCCTCAAGGTTTGTGATGTCACAAATGACAAGATTTCCTGTTTTTTATGGCTGAATAACATTCCATTGTGTTTAAATAGTGTATATACATATATCACATTTTCTTTATTAACTCATTGATGGACACTTAGGCTGTTTCTGTACCTTGGCTATTGTTCATTTTTCAAAGAAATAACTATGATAAGCTTTTATTATATATATGATAAGCTGCATATATTATGTTATTTTGCCATGAATTTTGCAGAAAAAAAAGCCTACCACTTATTCATTATACCAGATAATTGATTCACATAGTTGACTTTGGGTTAAAAATATTAAAAGTCATAATGAAGATAATGAAGAGAACTGATATAGTGATAGAAAATAATACTTGTATTTTTAATAGTAGCTTCTTGTATTTATGAAGTCATAGTAATGAGCTCAATTACACACTGTTATAAGAGTCTTAATTATCTTTTCATAACCAGGCATGTTTATACAAAATGGCATTATAGAAGTTGAAGGTCAAAATCTCTGGAAAGGACCTGGACAGCAGTTATTTGGAGTTGTCAGTGGAGGGTGGATCCATAAGCGTTGGAAACAATGTGGTGATAAACTTAATATTCTTGGATAGAAATTTAAGAGCCCAAACACAAATTCAGCAGGTTGTTTTTTTTGGTTTTTTTTGGTACCATTACTATACACTTACATGAGCAACATTGTAGTTACTAGATCCCCCCATCACCAAGTCCCCACCACATATCCCATTACATTCACTGTCTATCAGCATAGTAAGATGCTATAGAATCACTACTTGTCTTCTCTGTGCTATACTGCCTTCCCCGTGACCCCCTCTACATTATGTGTGCTAATTGTAATGTCCGTTTTTCCCCTATCCCTTCCTTCCCACCCATCCTCCCCAGTCCCTTTCCTTTTGGTAACTGTTAGTCCATTCCTGGATTCTATAAGTCTGCTCCTGTTTGTTCCTTGAGTTTTTTCTTTGTTCTTATACTCCACAAATGAGTGAAATCATTTGATACTTGTCTTTCTCCACCCGGCTTATTTCACTTAGCATAATACCATCTAGCTCCATCCATGTTGTTGTAAATGGTAGGATTTCTTTTCTTCTTATGGCTGAATATATTCTATTGTATATATGTACCACATATTTATCCATTCATCTACTGATGTATGCTTAGGTTGCTTCCATTTCTTGGCTATTGTAAACAGTGCTGCAATAAACATAGGATTGCATATGTCTTTTTGAAACTTGGAAACTGAATTCTTAGGGTAAATTCCTAGGAGTGGAATTCCTCGGTCAAATGGTGTTTCTATTTTGAGTTTTTTGAGGAACCTCCATACTGCTTTCCACATGGTTGAAAACCAGTTTACATTCCCACCAGTAGTGTAGGAGGGTTCCCCTTTCTCCACATCCTTGCCAGCATTTGTTGTTGTTTGTCTCTTGGATGGTGGTCATCCTAACTGGTGTAAGCTGATATCTCATTGTGGTTTTAATTTGCATTTCTCTGATGACTAGTAATGTGGAGCATCTTTTCATGTGTGTGTTGGCCATCTGAATTTCTTCTTTGGAGAAGTGTCTGTTCAGATCCTATGCCCAATTTTTAATTGGATTATTTTCTTTTTGTTTGTTGAGGTGCATGAACTCTTTATATGTTTTGGATGTCAACACCTTATTGGATATGTCATTTATGAATATATTCTCCCACACTGTAGGACACCTTTTTATTCTACTGATGGTATCCTTTGCTGTACAGAAGCTTTTAGTTTGATGTAGTCCCACTTGTTCATTTTTGCTTTTCTTTCCCTTGCCCATGGAGATATGTTCATAAAGAAGTTGTTCATGTTTAAATTCAAGAGAGTTTTGCCTATGTTTTCTTCTAAGAGTTTTATGGTTTATGACTTACATTCAGGTCTATGATCCATTTCATGTTTACTTTTGTGTATGTAGTTAAACAATAATCCAGTTACATTCTCTTACATGTAGCTGTCCAGTTTTGCCCAAACCAGTTGTTGAGAGGCTGTCATTTCCCCATTGTATATCCATGGCTCCTTTATCATATATTAATTGACCATATATGCTTGGGTTAATATCTAGACTCTCTATTCTGTTTCACTGGTCTATGGGTCTGTTCTTGTGCCAGTACCATATTGTCTTGATTACTGTGACTTTGTAGTAGAGCTTGAAGTTGGGGAACATAATCCCCCCTGTTTTTATACTTCCTTCTCAGGATTGCTTTGGCTATTCAGGGTCTTTTGTCATTCCCTATGAATTTTAGAACTATTTGTTCCAGTTCATTGAAGAATGCTGTCAGTATTTTGATAGGGATTGCATTGAATCTGTAGATTGCTTTAGGCAGGATGGCCATTTTGACAATATTAATTCTTCTTAGCCAAGAATATGGAATGAATTTCCATTTATTAGTGTGCTTTTTAATTTCTCTTCAAAGTGTCTTGTAGTTTTCAGGGTATAGGTCTTTCACTTCCTTGGTTAGGTTTATTCCTAGGTATTTTATTCTTTCTGATGCAATTGTGAATGGAACTGTTTTCCTGATTTCTCTTTCTGCTAGTTCATCATTAGTGTATGGGAATGCAACAGATTTCTGTGTGTTAATTCTGTATCTGTATCCTGCAACTTTGCTGAATTCAGATACTAGTTCTAGTAGTTTTGGAGTGGATTCTTTAGGCTTTTTTATGTACAATATCATGTCATCTGCAAATAGTGACAGTTTGACTTCTTCCTTACCAATCTGGATGCCTTTTATTTCTTTGTGTTGTCTGATAGCCATGGCTAGGACCTCCAGTATTATGTTGAATAAAAGCGGAGAGAGTGGGCATCCTTGTCTTGTTCCCGATCTTAGAGGAAAAGCTTTCAGCTTCTTACAGTTAAGTATGATGTTGACTGTGGGTTTGTCATATATGGCCTTTATTATGTTGAGATACTTGCCCTCTATACCCATTTTGTTGAGAGTTTTTATCATGAATCAATGTTGAATTTTGTTGAATGCTTTTTCAGCATCTATGGAGATGATCATGTGGTTTTTGTCCTTCTTTTTGTTGATGTGGTGGATGATGTTGATGGATTTTCAAATGCTGTACCATCCTTGCATCCCTGGGATGAATCCCACTTAATCATGGTGTCTGATCTTCTTGATGTATTTTTGAATTTGGTTGGCTAGAATTTTGTTGAGTGTTTTTGCATCTATGTTCATCAGGGATACTGGTCTGTAGTATTCTTTTTTGTGGTGTCTTTGTCTGGTTTTGGTATTAGAGTGATGCTTGCTTCATAGAATGAATTTGGAAGTATTCCCTCCTCTTTTATTTTCTGGAAAACTTTAAGGCGAATGGGTATTATGTCTTCTCTAAATGTCTAATAAAATTCAGCGGTGAATCCATCTGGTCCAGGTATTTTGTTCTTGGGTAAGTTTTTGATTACCATTTCAATTTCATTGCTGGTACTTGGTCTGTGTGGATTTTCTGTTTCTTCCTGGGTCAGTGTTGAAAGGTTGTATTTTTCTAGAAAGCTGTCCATTTCTTCTAAGTTATCCCATTTGTGAGCATATAGATTTTCGTAGTATCTTTATTATCAGGTTGGTTTTTAATTGCATTAAATAGTATTGCTGTTTCAGGAGTTTCTTTTATTTAATACAAAGAAAATAAACCATAAATTTATTTAATATAAAGCAAACAATTCTTTCTCAGTGTGGAAAATCATTTCTATATATGTTTGCTTTTTAGGTTTTCTTTAGCAGGAAACATCCACTTGCTAATTTATAAATATCATTTAAAATAACTACTTCTGTACTTCAATTAGAAAGAATGAGTAAGGTAAATTTGCAAGACATTAAATCATCATTGAATACTCAGCCCTGCTTATAGGTCCAAAGACTCTATGCAAAGAACAATTACCAGCTCAATTACTCATAAGAACACATATTCACACTTCAGAATGCACTTAGCACAGAACAAGGACCACCCAGCACAGTCCTAAATAGAATTTTCTAGAATACAATTTTTCTCAATATCACTTTAACCTAAGAGATCTAAGTAATTGAAGTAAACAATAATATCAGCATTTTACATAGAAGGTATTTAACATTTTCTTGCTCATATAGGTTCACCTAGGCTGGAAGAGTCTAATATATCACTAATAGAATTTTCTGATGGAAATGTTCTATATTGCTTGGTCTACTATGGAAGTAACTGGCCACATGTGGCTACTGAGTTCTTAAAAACATGGTTAGAGATTTTACCTATTAACCTTTATTTAACTTAACAAATACTTTCAAATTTAAATAGTCACACATGGCTGATGGCTATCACACTAGTCAGTATAGGTCTGATGGATGGTACTTATAGCCTAACTTGCTCAATTCTTAAGCTATTATAGACCTCTTGCTATTCCAAGCCATCTTTCTCACCTTCATATGACAATAATTATCCTTTGTCTAACATTATATCTAAATGGTAAAAACCTATAAACCAGTGTATTTTGTTCACGGTTATTGGAGATGACATTAATTTTCATCTTTCATCCACAATTTGAGTAATGAGAAAGCCCTTTATGGCCCTTATATTGGTTCTCCTTCCCACAGCTTAGATATATTCATTAAAGAGTACCAACAAGAAAGAAAGCTTATTAAAGGAGATTATTAATTTTCAGGCTCATTATCCCAACAGTTATTTTTCTCTGTTATGTCACATTGAAATATGTGGATAAGTCTAGAAATGAGGAAGAACAAAAGCTAAGGGCAAAAAAATGTGGGAGCTGCAGCAATCATGCATCAGGACCTAGCAAAGCCGACAGCCTCTTTCAGGCTAATGACAAACAGCATCAAGTGAGGTTGAAGGCCTGCATAATGATATGTAGAAGGTCAGATGCAAAATGAGAAACTGTGTTTCCAAAAGCAAAGCAATATGACTAGAATATCTATTAAATGCTCTTTATCTTAGGGCCCAGGAATGCCAGCCACAGGACAAGTACATTGTGTAAGACTTCAAAAGAACATGGATTCAAAATATTTTGGAGAAAAAAATATTTGTGAAACAAGTCTTAATATATTAAAAAATACCGAATGTTACTCTTAAGTCACAGGGTTCCTGTAAACCATAAATTTTCCTTTCTTTGTTAATGACTATGACAAGTCTGCTGGTATCAGAATTATTTGGGGGAAAGGATAGAATAAAAGGTTGAGTGAAACTACAGAGTTCTCAGACTGATCCTCATTCTTCCAAATCAGAATCTCTAGGGATGAATACCAGAAATCTGTATTTTTACCAACGTCCCCAGATGATGCCTATGTAAACTGAAGTCTGAGAATTTCTATTAAAAGAGATTTAAGGGATAACAAGGAGCATAGAAGGTCCCAAAGTCCTCACCCACATATTGGAAGACAAAGGGAAAGGTTTTATAATTTGTTCAATAAATAGATGCTCAAACTTTAAGCCATCACTACATAGGCTGAAAATAATACATTTCTAATATCTTTAAGTAACCATCAATAATCTTATATCTTCAATAAAATCAGGGTACAAATCATTATTAGGAAAAGTAATGATTAATTTCATGTGTCAATTTGACTAGGTCATAAGTATTTGGTTAAACATCATTTCTTAAAGTGTGAGGATGTTTCTGGTGAGATTAACATTTGAATTGACATCTTGAGTAAAACACACTGCCCTCCACAACACTGGTGAGCCTCATCCAATTCAATGAAGGCCTGAGCAGAATAAAAGGCTGAGTACAAAAAGAATTCTTTCTTTCTCCTTATTGTCCTCAATCTAAAACATAGGTCTTCTCCTGTCTTCAGACTTGGACTCAGTCTTGGTTCTCAGACCTTCAGACTCAAACTGGAACTATTCTATCAGTTCTCTTGAATCTCCAACTTGCTGACTATAGATCTTGGGCTTTTCAGTCTCCCTAATCACATAAACTCAATTCCTTACAGTAAGTCTCCTTACAGTCTCAATAGATAGATAATAGATATAGATAGATAGATAGATAGATAGATAGATAGATAGATAGATAGAAAGAAATTTAATATAAGGAATTATATACTATTTTTTATTTGAATATACTACTGGTTCTGTTTCTCTGCAGAACCCAGACTAATACAGATTTGGTACTGAGAGTGGCTCTAGAGGAATAGAATTATGAGAATGAGTTTTCTGAATTGGTATTGTGGTTTCTGGAATTGGCTCTCTAATTTAATTCAATTTAAAGATGCTAATGGCTCTATTTCTAGGAATAAAGAGAGCACTGATAGTTCATGGAATGATCTGGTAATAGAGATCTGTAACATACCTCCATTAGATGTTCCTAATCAACCACATAAAAAAACAAGGAGTTCCATTTGACCCAGGAACCCCACTCCTAGGAATTTACCCTAAGAAAACAGGATCACAGATTCAAAAAGATACTATGCACCCCTGTGTTTATCACAGCACTATTTACAATAGCCAAGACATGAAAGCAACCTAAGGGTCTATCAGTAGATGAATGGATAAAGAAGATGTGGTATATATACATAATGGAATATTATTCAGCCACAAGAAGAAAACAAATCCTACCATTTGCTACAACATGGATGGAGCTGGAGGATATTATGCTCAGTAAAATAAGTCAGGCAGAGAAAGACAAGTACCAAATGATTTCACTTATCTGTGGAGTATAACAAAGCAAAAACTGAAGGAACAAAACAGGAGCAGACTCATAGAACCCAAGAATGGACTAATGGTTACCAAAGGGGATGAGTTGGGGAAGGTAGGTGGGAAGGGAGGGATAAGGGGATTAATGTATATTATGATTAGCGCACATTATATGGGGAGGCACGGGGAAGGCAGTATAGCACAGAGAAGACAAGTAGTGATTCTATAGCACCTTACTATGCTGATGGACAGTGACTATAATGGGGTATGTGATGGGGACTTGATAATAGGAGGGAATGTACTAACTACAAATTGCTCATGTGAAAGCTGAGCATAAGATTGTATATCAATGATACCTTAATTTAAAAAAAAGGCAAGGAGTTAAGGTTTAACCACAAGCCACCAAATTACCATGCAATCTGAGCTGCCCATCATGAACTGGGTTCTGTCTAAAGCACCAAGCCATAAAGTTGGGTGTGAAGAGCAGTGTTCCATCGTTAAGTAGAATGGTATATACGTGACTGGCCTGAGTAGGCCCTGAAGGCACAATTAAGATACAGTGAAGAGATGGCCTGAATCCCTTGGTGCTACTCCTGTTACACTGCCCTCTCTCTCACAGCCTGCATCCATGGCTGCAGGAGGAATTCCCTACAGTCAGTTGACAGACCAATAGAAGATTCAGGCCTGATTTACCTATGGTTTTCCATGATACACAGGGACTACCTAAAAGTGGACAACTGCAGCACTTCAGCCCCTTTCTGGAACATGCCTGAAGGGCTCCCAGTGGGCAGAACTTCAAGGAGAGCACCTAGTTTTTCACCATCAGTCCATTCAGGTTGCTCTAACAAAATACCATGACTGGGTGACTCATAAACAGAAGAAAGTTATTGCTCATAGTTCTGGAGACTGAAAGGACAAGATTATGATGCCAGCATGATCAGGCTCTGGTAAAGGCCATCTTCTGGTTTGTGCACTGCTGACTTCTCACTGTTTCCTCACATAGCAGGAAGGACAAGGAAGCTTTCTCAGGCCATTTTTATTCAGGTACCAATAATGCCATTCATGAGGGGTCCTCCCTCATGACCTACTCACCTCCAAAAAGCCCCACCTCCTAGTACCTTTGTCTTGGGTACTGTAAAATTGGGGGGAGCACAATTATGTAGACCATATCACTCACTTTCTTGGTAGGAGAAATGGCAAGATATGCAATTATATACTGATTCATGGAGTGTGGCCAATGGTTTGGCTCGGTGGTAAGGGATTTGAAAGGAACATGATTGGAAAACAATTAACAAGGAAATTTGGCAAAGGGGTATGTGGATAGACTTCCCTGTGTGGGCAAAAAATGTGAAGGAATTTTTTGTGTCCTATGTGAATGCTCACCAAAGGGTGACTGCAACAGAGGAGGATTTTAATAATTAAGTGGATAGGACCTGTTCTGTAGATACCAATGAACCTCTTTCCCCAGCTACCTAATGGGCACGTGCATAAAATGGCCATAGTGGCAGGGATGGAAGTTATACATGGGCTCATCATTATGGACTTCCATTTCCCAAGACTGACCCGACCATGACCACTGCTGACTGCCAAACCTACCAACAGCAGAGACAAACAAGTCCCCAACAGGATACCATTCTCCAGGTTGACCAGCCAACTACCTGTGGTGGGTTGATTATATTGTAACAGTTCCATAATGGAAGAGAAACATTTACTTTTTACTGACATTGAGATTTTCATGGTAGGTTGAACTAAGTCAGAAATTTTCAGAGAGCCTGAAGTTGAAGGGGAGGTGTTATATTCAGGCAGGAAGTACAGGCCAGGCAGTTCACTTCTGCTGCAATCAAAGCAGCTCTAGAATTACCTTTTTAATCTTCTGGGAAAGTTTCATTTAACAATGAGTCCACTGACGAAATCAAACTTTTAAAACCACTGAACTAGAAGGTCCTAAACATACCTTTTAATTCTAAAATCCAATGGTTTGCCTGAAGATGGTGATTTATTGTCTACCAAATATAAAGTCCTTTATAGCAGTCAAAAATAAGTACTATATGAAGGTCCAGCATACTCCAGTGCTCAGTCCAAGTGAGACAGTAAATCAGGAGTATTCTGGGCAAGTCAGAATGTTCTGAGCTACCATGGCTAATTCTGAGCACCAGATTTTAAGCAGATAATTAATGAACAACATGATCTACAGAATGGTAGTGAAGACAGTGAGGATACTGGAAGCAAACAGCACTGGAGCAGGTTGTCCTTTAGAAACGCAAGACTGGAGACGACATGTTAGTGCTTTAAAGGCTATCACCTAGAAGAAGGTTTAAACAGGATATAAATGAAGAAAGAGGATCAAGTTTTGACACCATCTTTGCTCGGTGCCCTCCATGATACCCCTCCCAAATGTTGCATTTATCCGCCTCTCCCTCGAGATTCTTTGTCGATACACAAAAGGTTTTTCAAAGAGCCAAAATAGCGAACCTTTAGATACAGAGCCCCCCTACCAAATAGCACAGATAGTAGAACAAAGAATAACTTGCCATCTCCAAAAATTGGTTGTCTCCCAATAAGAAACCGCTTACAGTCAAAACTAGCCCGGAAGAGGGCGATCTTGAAAGGGATGGTGAAGACGCCCCTGCTGCTCAGGAATTAGAAAGTGAGGGGGGAAGAGCAGGCTGAGCCAGAGCCGGCCGAACCTGCCGATGGCCCTAGAGAATTTCAGTTACCTCTCTGATACACAGGGCAGATATATCTCTGACAGAGAGATTGTTAGAGGCCGCCGAAAGGACCCTAAAACAGCTAGCCTATGAAAACGCCAATTCGGCATGTCGAGCCGTGCTGAGAATGTGTAGAGATGTCGATTTCTGTAGGTGCCGCTGTTCAGACTCCCCCGGCTTCTTATCCTCCTTCCTTCCCCAGGGGCGCACCGCCTATCACAGGCAAGCTTCAATTTTAGGGCGAGCTTAAAAATTCAGTGCCCTGTCAATACCCTGCTATTCATAAGAAGCGAGGCTCCTCTACCCCAGGTTCTTCAGACTAATTACTAAAGAACGCCCCACTCTTAAGCTTAAGATCCAAGGAAAAGTATTTGAAGGAATTTTAGATTCGGGGGCCGACTCTACGTTCATGGCCCTCAGCCAACATTGGACAGAGGAGGAAAGAACAATTTGTGACTTAAGATTCAAAGTTTTCATCTTTCCAGCTTAGCAGGGTCTAATAACTTTAAATATGCAGTTTCTCAGTCACACACTAGCTTCATTTCAAGTGCTCAATAGGCTCATTTGGCTAGTGGCTACCATATTAGTGCTCAGAGAGAAAATTTCCATCATTGTAGAAAGTATTATGGACAGTGATTTTCCCAAGGACAGCATTAGGATCAAAAAGGTGTGGGGAGTTGAATTGGTCTTTGAATCAATAAAAGGAAGAACTTTCTAAGAGTCAGAGTCATGCAACAATGGAATGGGCTATGGATCAAATTAAGCCAAAACACACACATAATCTTAGTATTTGAAGGGAGGTTGTACAGAGACTTCTAAAATGATAACCAAATTTACAGCTTTAATTACATGAAAATATTTTATTGTAGACACTTTTACTTAATCAAAGGCTGATCTTTTTCCATTTGCAGACTGCTGTTTTTAACATATTTCCCCTGGCACACTAAGCTTGAGTGCTTTAGTTCTTCCAATCAAAGCTATCAGTTAAGCTACACATTATTTGCTCACCCTTGAAAATGCATTTCTCTGCTCTTGTTATAGAAATGATGTGCAGAGATGCAAAATCTTTCAAGATACAGAAACCAATACACTCCAGTTACCTCTCTGATACAACAGAGATAGTGCATTTTCCGTTCACAGGCAAGCTTCATTCAGAATATAAAGTGCCAACATTGGACAGAGGAGGAAAGAACAATTTGTGACTTAAGATTCAAAGTTTTCATCTTTCCAGCTTAGCAGGGTCTACTTGACTGAAGGTGACCAACACGCAAATAATGTTCACAGAAACCAATATCCATGCATAGCCAAATGATGCAAATAGAAATAGAGATATCCAATACTTCCATACTTCCACCTCTACAAACATATCATAGGCCCTGGAATCTCAGTATGGACCCAGAACAAAGCACAGAATTCTATTGATACTCTTGTTTCTAGCCAGAGGCTATAAATATAGACTAGAAAAGTATCTTTCCAGTAGTATAAGTCAATTTCAGGATAGTTTCTCTGTATCTGCCCAGTCACAGGGAGAAAAAGTGCTCCCTGAAGACCTGAAGCAGAGAAATACTCTGCACTAGTCTTTAATCCCACACCATCTTTACATGTCAGAGAACCCAACGGTGATACTTAACATTAAAAAGTAGTTCTGCAAATTAGCTTCTTTGAAAAAGAGTGATTCTGGGCCCAAATGCCACTGCCTCAGTTCTGTACCCTGGGTACAAACGCTGAGATGAGTATTTAAGTGAGTAAGGGAATGAGTATGTAAAAAGGGAAGCAGTCAATCACGTTGCATTATCAAGTGAGTTTCCCCTGAGGGTAAGTGGAATTTATACCAAATGAAGAAACCTGGGGGCTAACATAGACCCTCAGACTCTCCCACCCAAGAAGAAAGGGAGCTGTGATGTTCATTCCCCACCTCCCGCCATTCATTGCGGTACGGAACATTGGCTTACATGCACTTCTGGCTCGCTGTGCACAGGGTTAAGAGTAGGTGGCCAGAAAAAAGTTATACAAACTGATAAAGATGCTGGGAGATGAAAATTAGTCATGAATGTACAGAAATATTAAGGCCTGAGAGAATATTTGCAAATTACCAAAGGAATCTGCTATAATACTGGAGGCACAGGCAGAGTTACACAGGAAACTTCCCAAATTAGAATGCGCAGTAGTAACAACATTAGGCCACCAAACATGAGATTCCCCATCCAAAATTAGCAAACACACAGGAAAACAACAATATGAGTTGAGTCAACATAGAAAATATCTAAAAGAATTGGACTCCTAAGAATGTAGGTGATAGAATTATAATATATACATCATAAAATATATATTTAAAATGAGTACATGAAAAATGAAGAAGACAAAAACAAGTAGATTTGAGAAAAATGATCACTGAAGTTAAAATTTGATGTATTCGTTAAATAGCAGATTAGACAAAATTAGGGAGATAATTAATAAACTATAAGATGAGACTAAAGAAGTTACCTCAAAGAATATAGAGTTTAAAAATATGAGAGAGTACTAAAGATACATGGAGAATAAAGTGGTATTGTACATTAAGTGTCTAAGGCATTCCAGAAGTAACAAATCAAGATAATTCAAAGAACAGGGAAAGTCAGTATTTTAAAAGATAATACCTTAGAATTATTCACAATTTATTAAAGAATCTAACCCTCAGATTTAGAGATCCCAGCAAATCCCAGATACAATTTCTCATTGTGATGCAATCCTTTGAACAGCTTGGTAATCAATAACCTTCATATTGTTATGCTGTTAATTTTTAATGGTAAGTTTTAGTTCTCATCTTTCTTAACCTGTAATCCACATTTGCTTCAGCTGACACTGTTATCCTTGGTATGCTTTATTTACATGGCACATCACACTCACTTGATGATTTTCTATAGTGAGTCATTTTCTAAGTCTCCTTCACTGATTTCTCACATTTGTCATGAACTCTTAATGTCAAAATATCCTTGGCCCTCCTCTCTTTTCTATCCATCTTTATCAATTAGCAATCTGACACAAACTCATGACTTTAAATGCCATGTATATAGCAGCAGTTTCCACATTGAGATCTGTTATCTAGACCAGAATTCCATAAATCCAGACTCATATGTAAATAACCTACCCATTATCTCTAATTGAATGTCTTTTAACATCTGAGACTCAACATGTTCTAAATTGAACTTGTCTTCACCCTTTCACCCCAAAATCTTCCCACTAAAATCTCTCATATGTCAGTTAATGGACAACATTATCCTCACAGTTGTTCATACCAGAAACTTTGGAATCATCCCTAACATCTCTCCATGGCTCAGAAAATCCCACTGACTCTACCTTCAAAACATATCCAGAATCCTATACTTCTTATCACTACCACAGCTACATGGTAAGTCTGAACTCTACATCCCTCCTGTGGAAAACTACAAGATACTTTGTGGGAAACTGTGTCACCAATCTCAATTATTTACTCATTTAGCCATGCCTGTTTCTACCATGCAACTTTGTAGATCCTTAAAACAACAACAAAATTTACTTCCCTACCCCTTGACACTGGGCGTGTTCAACTGACTGGCTTTGGCTAATGGGACTTTAGAAAAAAATGACAAAAAAAAGAACTCACACTGTACTTGTACAATAAGGATGACTCTCTTGTACCTTTGGCATTACTAAGAGATATATCTAGCTAGTTTGCTGGTCCCAAGGGAAGGTTGGCAAACACGTAGTGCTCAGTGATCCCAGCCTAGTCCATCTTAAATTGACAGATCCCTCGCCAAACTGCAGATGAGTCATGAGTACATGAGCTCAGTCAAGATGCACAGGAACACCCAGCCAACCAGCAGATGTATGAGATATAAATGCTTGTTATTGTATGCCATGGAAATTTTTTGATTTTGTTGTCATTTTTAGAAAGAGTTATGCAACAACCTCCTAACAGATATCCCAACTTCTCCCCTTGACTCCTAAAGCCTTGCCTCAACACACCAGCCAAAAAGATACTTCTTTGTGCTTTTTAGTTATTCTATTTTTTTCTAGTTTTGTGTTAGTTTATTTTCTCATAACAAATTGGCAATGTTAAAAACAAAAATACAAATACATGCATGTACTTATTTTAACATTTTATCCACGTGTCACCCCATATTTTGGATAGTTTTGACAACAGGAACAAACTAAAGCAGCAGATAAAATAGAGTCCAGAAAACTGGTTCTGTTTCCCAACCCTCAACATTTAAAAGATGTCAATCAAGAACATTTGAATCAGATGAGGATCAAAGTTGATACATGTTTCTTTACATATACTAATCAGTATTTTATGTGTTGCAAAACTGAAAACCCATTTTATATAAAGCCTGTTGTCTAAGTTTTACTTTGAGAAACTCTCTACTTAAAGGTTCATAAAAAAGGTCTCAGTTTTAAAAATAAACCTTAAGTCTCTGTATAAGTAACTAGGTGAATTTTAAAAGATTTACTCTCAAGAAATCCAGATGGCCAACAGGCACATGAAAAGATGCTCCACATCGCTAATCATCAGAGAAATGCAAATTAAAACCACAATGAGATATCATCTCACACCAGTAAGGATCACCATCATCGAAAAGACAAACAACAACAAATGTTGGCAAGGGTGTGGACAATGGGGAACCCTCCTACACTGTTGGTGGGAATGTAAATTAGTTCAACCATTGTGGAAAGCAGTATGGAGATTCCTCAGAATGCTCAAAATAGAAATACTGTTTGACCCAGGAATTCCACTTCTAGGAATTTACCCTAAGAATGCAGCACTCCAGTTTGAAAAAGACAGATGCACCCCTATGTTTATCACTGCACTATTTACAATGGCCAAGATATAGAAGCAACCTAAATCTGTAGAGGAATGGATAAAGAAGATGTGGTACATATACACAATGGACTATTACTCAGTCATAAGAAAAAAACAAATCCTACCATTTGCAACAACATGGATGGAGCTAGAGGGTATTATGCTCAGTGAAATAAGCCAGGCAGAGAAAGACAAGTACCAAATGATTTCACTCATATGTGGAGTATAAGAACAAAGGAAAAGTGAAGGAACAAAACAACAGCAGACTCACAGAACCCAAGAATGGACTAACAGTTACCAAAGGGAAAGGGACTGGGGAGGATGGGAGGGAAGGGAAGGATAAGGGTGGGGAAAAAGAAAGAGAGCATTACGATTAGCATGTATAGTGTGTGGGGGGCATGGGGAGGGCTGTGCAACACAGAGAAGACAAGTAGTGATTTTACAGCATCTTACTACACAGATGGACAGTGACTGTGAAGGGGTATGTGGGGGGGAGTTGGTGAAGGGGGGAGTCTAGTAAACATAATGTTCTTCATGTAATTGTAGATTAATGATACCAAAATAAAAAAACTTAAAAAAAAGAAGTTAAAAAAAGAGATTTTCTCTCAACTGTATTTGAAAATAAATCATCTTTTAATTCATTAAAATGTCTTCACTTAGCTAATGCAAACTCAAACATCTAGCTCTTTACTTAGAGTTTCAGACTACATGCACCAAAAAGCCTAAGGTTAAATATTAATAACCACCATATTATAATGATGTGTTAAAAATTAGGGGGGGAGGAAATCATCTGTTATAATTAAGAATTTATAAAATTATACTGAGGCAAGACACTGCTTCCCTGTGTTTTATCTTTTTTGTAAATAAACTTGTATTTTTATATGTATAATATGCTAACACAAATATCAGAGACTTAACCCCAGTGTTGCTCAACTGAGTCAAAGTATAACAAGTAGACACTAAAGCCAAGAGACTAATGACTAAGACCATAATTAAAAAACAAAAAAAAGTATTTAGCAACCTTTAAATGCTATTAAATACTTTTGTCCTAACTGGCAAAACCCACAAGTTGTAATGTTTAGCTATTTGATTGTTTCCCTTTTTTCATTTCTTATTTGTTTCCTTTTGGCAAAATTAACCACTGAACACCTCTAGCACTTCTTCCATGGTTTCTGACCATAGTCACAAGATCTCCTGCTTCTGCTTGCTAGGGACAGATCTTTTTTCATTAAGAACATCTGCCTTCCAGGATTTCACTGGTTATTCAAGAGAGGGCCTGACACAGAATCACACTCTAAGGAAGTTACCCAGATGAAATAGTCACATGCAAAGACAACTCCAGTCTGAATTTTTCTGGAAAGAGACCAAAAGTACATGTGCAGAGTTGAGCATCTGTATTTGTACTTGCTAAGGAAGGTCACTGCCTTTGTAGTTTTCTCTATTTCACAATTATAATTTTAGTTGATGCTCAACCACCTACATTAGAATCACCTGGGTGCTTTGCATGCAAAATGAAGATTTCTAGAGGCCACCACAGACTTCTTGAAGTAAAAATAACAAGCAAAGATTGTGAATATGTATTTGAAAAAGCACTGTACCAGGTGATTGGTACTCACAACTACCTGTCATTTAAAAGTTGCTACAATAGGGAAAAGTTGCTACTTCTTAAGGATGCCCAGAGATGGCCAGGGGAAGCTCTGCATATGGGAAACAAAACAGACCCTAAAGAATTTTTGTAACTTGCAAACTAAGCACAAATAGCAGCTGCTACTCTTTGCTATGGTGTGTAAAAAGTAAGAAGTTTGACCAGAAATCCTCCAGCTGCAGCTTATCACTGGGCAACTGCTTCCAAAATTGTATTTATGCTTTTGTTCATGTTTCAGTAAAAATACAATCTACTTTATATGGCTTGTTATTTGCTACAGTCTTGGCTGGCTTGCTCAGGCTAACATTTTTTAATTGAATAATTCAAGCATCAGACATAAAATTATAAACTTACATTGGCAACCAGCAAAAAGCAGACATTGCATAAAACATTTAAACATAAAAGCAGTGAAGCAAGTATCATAGGGCACGGCTTTATTACCCACCCTTAACTCCAAACAATTTAGTTTGTATTTGCTGATTTTTTCTTTATTTTTCTTTTTGGCACATCAATAAACACTAAGTAATTCATCTAGACACTAGTGTGCATCTTTGAAATCAAATTTATTTGGCTTTTGTATGCTAATCTGAAGTTTCACCTTTAAAATGAGCAGTGAGAGTTAACGTATAGCAATTGAACTATATCAGTGGAAGAGGTGGAGCTGGGGCTGATGCTTTCATTGCTTGTCACCCTCACTGCAGGGTATATCTGAATGCCTATGACAGAGCCTATGAGTATGAGAAAAGAGTAATGCGGTTATTCAGACACAGACCAGTTCTTTTAAGCTAGATTTCTGAAAGACAGTCCCTACAAAAAGGGCCCTACTAAAAAGAAGAGAATGGAATCCTACCTCATTCTATACCCAACATGCACATGCAAAAACGTGTAGGCACCTTTTTACACTCCACATTCAAGACTGGATTTTAACTCTGAAACATGTAACTAGAATAAGATGAAAAAAAACATGTAGACTAAAAATGTATTAAAAGAATTAAAGTATCAGATAAGTAACTGTTCAATTTTGAAATGGTCCCACCCTTGGTCTGGGAGATCAATGGTGGAGTAACTTTGGCAGAATATGATCAAAAAATCATTGTCACCATTTATGTGACCTGTGCAAGCAGTTCCTACTTCCTCATCTATAAAATGGAACTTTGGACTGGGTGGTAGTTTAATTATGACTTTAAATGGTGACTTCCTTCACTGTTACATGCAAAATTAAACTTTAGTGTGTGGACCAATACTTTAATGTGTTTCTTAAGCTTTTAGAAACATCTGTTTGATTCTTTTTTAGTATATGAACTGAAACATTGGGCAAAAGAAGAAGTAGGAGAAAGAGGAAGCAAAAAGGGAGGAATGGGGGAAAAATGCACTCCACTTTACTGAACTGAGTTTCTCTGAAAACAAAGGAATATACACCACTCCTTATTTAGGGACTGAAACTATACACCCCATCAGAACTTCCCACTCAGTATTCTCCTAATACTGAGTCTAAGGCTTACTGCTATCAAAATAGACTGTACACTTCTTTAGTAAGGACTGTGTCCTGAACATGATTGTATTTCTGGCACATAGAACACTGGGCATCCATTCATTTATTAATTCAACCAATATTTATTAAGTATCTACCATATGACAGAGATGTTTAAGGATCTCAATGTTGAACGAATTTTGAACTATGTTTGAATGGCAATTTTTCAACATTAGCTATTGTTCCAGTGTATTTATTGGCTATCTCCTGATATTCTATAAAGATGAACCCCTTGCAGGCTCTACTACATTGCACGCTGGATATAAACTGTAGTTGAAAATTATTCTGTGTCCATTAAGTCCTGTTATCATTGCTGTTATGGTACATCTGCTGTCCTTCCCATCCCCCTCACCTTCAAGTCTAAACATTGTTTCATGCATCCAGGTGATAATTAAAGGCTAAGGTAAATCACAGTCTGAAAAATGGTGAATATTTTCACCCTGGTGCTCTATACTTTAAATATAGTTCTTTAAAAACCACAGGCAATTTTTTTCTCTGTGGACTGAAGTTCAGCTTAATGAATAAATCATTTGCCAGTTTTCAATCTGTTGCCTCCTCAGTTCCAACTCTACCCTTTATTATCTTCTTTTGATACAGGAATGTTTCTCCCTTGCCAGCTGGCATGATGGCGCTGGAAGGATACTGGAGTAAGGGGCTTCACTTCCTGTTCCTGGTTCTGTTTTTCCTGCTCCTGCAGTGTTGAACTGAGATGCAGAACACCCAGTACAGCTTACCCCCAAGGAGCTGAGTGGCCTCCACAGCCAATTTCCAAGGAAGTTCCATAGGAGCCCCAGCTGGCTTCACAGCAACACCTAACAAGCCTAGGCCCATGATTTTGGATCAGCTCTGCTGCTGATAACTCAGCAAAGCAGGTACCTTCTCCACTACTCAGTGCCCTGCAAACACACCCTCCTAACAAAGTCTGCATCCCAGCCTTAAAGAGAATCTTCCTTCCAGGTCAGCTTCTTCTTTAGGTCCTCTCTGTTCCTTCTTAGTCATAAGTAGACAGATGGTAGACAGATAGATATGTGAGTGTAGGCAGTTAGATAGACATGAGCAGGAGGAGATAGAGGAGGGCAGCAGACCTGCCAGTCTCCACCCAGAGACCACCCTGTCTCCCTTAAGACTATCTCCTTTTGCCGTTTACCACAGGCTGATAAGCAAAAAATACAGGTTGCAGGAACTTTCCCAATTTTGGAGCATGCACGCTTAAGGAAAACCATGTCTGCTAGTAATAGCCCCAAGGCCATTATGATATAATAATATTACTTACATTGTGGTTATGCTCCCACAACACCCTCTTGGGTTTCCCTTAGCTGCTCATGGGAAACTGGTGGACATGAACATGTGCAAAGAGATTGGACAGAAGGAACCAAGGCAGATCCAAAGGGTGGTGTGATAATGACAAAATGGGAGGGGAGAAACCAAATAAATCCCCATAAAAGAACACAACGCAAAATTCAGTAGGCTGCTACTCACCCTCAGAGGCAACCTGCTCCTCTGTCTCTGGAGTATACTTTCCTTTTGCTTTGCCAAATAAAAAGCACTTTCTGGCTTTAACTCTTATCAAGCCTCCCAACTGAATCCTTTCCTTCAAGAAGACAAAAAACTGAGGAATTCCACAATCTACTTCCTGGTAACATACTGATAGATAAAATTTTAATAATCTCTATATTAAATTTCTCTGTTCAAAATATTATGTGGATTCTGTCTCCTGTTAGAATCCTGACTGATGCAGTCTTATAAGCACAGTAGTAGAAGCAGATTAACCTACTTCTTAAGGATTAAAAACACTCATCAAAATACTTCCATTAGTAATATAGAAAGTATGTCATTGTCATTCTTTGTGTGAAAGACTTATGACCTTATTTATCCATAAATAAAACATTGAAAATATTGGAAATGCTCTTTAAGGTTGCAGTTATTTGCTTCCAACTTTGATGTCAGTAGGTCTTTCACAAAGATCAATGTTCAGATGAAAGAATTTTCCCTGAGTCAGCTTTTTGTAAGAAAGCCACTGAAAGGCATGTACTGTACATTATGCAATTTTTATGCATCATGCATCTATTATGTACATTTCTACTCTTACACAGTACCTAAACACATTCAAAATTTACTTTGTTAAATATACATATTATGTAACCACAAAACCAACCATTGTACCACTTAAAGCACTACCACCTCAATTATTGAAGAACTTCAAAATGATCTGTTAATTACACTAAACCAAAGAGAACCACAAGAGTACCTTAACATAAACTTGGACTAAATGTAATCAAAATCACCTAAGATATTTTTTGCTTGGCTTATTTTATTGCAATAAAAGCTATATTAATATTAGACTCTCCTATAAATAAATAAGACTGATAGAGTAGGTTCTTGAATCAATTACAAGGGCTTTGGCAGGAAAATATCTAATAGTGTCAGTCTGAATGCAACAGCCACTAATAATACTACAAATCATATAGTTTAGCATAGGATCCTATAATATCTTCAAACCTCTGCTCATTCCTTCAACAAATGGTACCAGCTTCAATGACAATAGAATGGACAATAACCCTGCCCTCACAGAGCTGGGAAATTGAGCAAAGTCTTCATATCATTTGAGCCCAGTCTTGAAGGTAAGCATAGGCTTATGGATGAAAAAAAATGAAGAGTCCTTGGAAAAATAACTCTGAGATATGTGACAGGGATGGACAGACTAAGGACAACCAGTTGTGAGATCTCAGGTGAGGTTCTCTACCCCAAACTGTAACATAGTCAATTGTCATGAAAGCAGAGAAAATAACCTACTAGAGTCATTTGGGATCGGGGAGGGCAAGGCAAGAGTAGTAGAAGCTTAAGGAAATCATAGATTCTAGGACATGAATAAGAGCAACATGAAAATTACAAATAAAGTCATCTCTCTTGTCTGGAGAGAGACACAGATAATGCCCAGAGAGGATTTCCTGATCAGAAGAAGATGATTGATGGAGGAATAAAACAAAAAGGCAGGTTCACATAGTGAGAGATAAAGAGAGCTAAGGAACTGTAGAAAGGGAGAAAGGACCTCAAGAGTTGGAAGTATTGGCAGTCAAGCAATGTTGAGTCCTAACAAGGACCAAGTTGTTTTCGCTTTGTGAGTCCATTGCTTTAGGGCACAGCAGGGTTTGCAGAGAGTTGACCTTCCAGTCAATTATTCTACTTAACCAGATAGTCCCTGTACATGACCTACATCCATCAATCTGCCATGCTTTAGAGAATGAAAGGGAGTTGAATTTGAGATTAGGCCAGAATAGCATGAATGAGATTTAAAACATTTAATGACAGTTTGAAAAAAAGTATACCCTAGAAGAATTAAGAGTTACATGCTTTTTTCCAGAAATTCTTTTTGTTACAGTAAATGTAGGACCTTTAGAACAAAGATTATATCTTGTATCAACTACACTTCAATTTAGTTAATTGATTAATTTAACTAAGTAAAATTGGTTCTGTGGTACAGGTGCATTTGATATTCAACTATTAAATTCATGTCTAGTTGTTTTATAGATAAATATATTTCTCCCCCCAACTAGATCATATACTCTCCAAAGAAAGGGACCATATTCTCCTTTTCCTCCTGCCCATGGTACCTACTCAGTATAACATTATGCCAGAGATTATGAAGCAGTGAAAAGAAAATGGGCTCAGAAGGCAGAAAGTTTTTAATCAAAACCCTGAACCTTTACTTACTAACCATGTGACCACAGGAAAGTTTCTAGTCTTTTTTTGAAACTTTAATTTCCTCATCCAATTAAATGCTGATAATAATAATTAAGTAATGGGTCCAATGAGCATTTAGTGAAATAAGCACCTAGCACAGTTCCAGGCGCACAGCAACACTTATAAAGGGCTGTTACTAATGCTACCATACACAGCCTGGACTTAATATTTTTTGAATGAATATAGTTCAACCTAAGCACCAGCTTTTTTATTTGGTGATATGACAATTTATAGAGAAAAATTCAGATTACCTAGTAAGGACTTTTTTGCCTCAAAGTCCCAGAATGTTTGTAAATGGAGTAATAGAAATGAATTATCCTTACAGTCAGTTTCATTGTACAGCAAGTCATGGGAAGTCTTCCATATCATAAGATCTGGAGTCCTGCAGAGCAGCTTTCTGTCTCACAATGGGGTAACTTGGATAATTTCAGGACTAGGCTGTGAGCCAGCACTGCCATCTGAAATGGACAAGGAGCATAAACTCTTGGCTACAGCAAAAGGCTCTCTCTTCTTCCCTCTGGCAGGGCTCACTCTTCTGTCCAGCTTGTCTCACCACATTTTCCAACCGTAACTTAGCCCTGCTTCCTCCATTCTGAAACTATAAACTCTAGTCCTCAGAAAAGATGCAGTATATTTTCTGGCCCAAGTGGGTTATATTCAATTGAACCTCCATCAGTGCTGACCCTATTGCACCCTGATTGTCAAAAAAATAGGAAAAGAAAAGTAATCAATTATCTGAATTTTCCAGAAATTAAATTATAGCATATAATAAAAGTTTTCAGTTTTCTCAGAAGACAAATTTAAATGAAAGCATTGGTTTAACTGCATTTAATTATAAAATAATTTCAAAAAGTAAAAGGAAGGGAGTTGTAAAAGTGTGAATATTTCTATGGCTACTAAATTTTGAATAGCTTCAGGTTGGAGTATACAAAATAATCAGTACAGAGACTTTGTACTAAACTAATGAAAGCTAGACTTGAAAGTTAAAAATAGGAAACAATAACTTTATAACTAAGATATCTTTATGGATATATGTCTGAATTTACTATTAAGAAAGAAAGAGAAGCATTTCTTTACTTGTTAAATGGATTGCTGCCCAATTCATGTACTACTTAAAAAAAAAACAATTAGTTCTTCAAATTTAAAAAACGAAAAAAGAGATACAAGAAAGGAAATAAACATTTATTCACATGCCATTTAAAAACTGGTTTGCCAATATTGTAAGTACTAGAAGAGCAGATTAATCTCTTTTTAAAGATATTAAAAATTAAAAATAAAAACCTCATCACAGCACTTCCATTAGGTCACTGAAATAATTGAAAATAAAGAATTTTTAATAGTTATTGACTGACTCCAAAACTTGTTTTATATATTGGTAGACCTATGAAACATTTTTATTCAAAAATGATTTTCAAAGAAATGCGTTCTAAAAATTAAAAATAACATAATTTTGTATATTAAGGTATGATTTTTTTTTTAGTTATATTAATGATTTGCTGGTAGCTTTGGAATTCTTAGCTCATCACCCACCACAAAGATAGCATGTAAAAAGAGGTGAGGAGAAAGACCAAGGAGGATTAGACAGGGAGAAAGCTGTCGGGAGCCTTCCTTTTCCCCTTCCTCCCTAAGTGACTGGGGCTTTAAGAGAACCATCCAGAGAGCTTGCAGTGTGTTCTCTGGAGTTTGAGACAGTTGCTGTCTCATACCGGAAAAAGACAAAAGATCAAAAGGTGGCTATTACAATGTGTGGTAGCAGATATGTTAGGAAAGGACTGTTCCCAAGTTTGGAAGGCCAAGAGGCATCTGTGTTCCATCAACAAAGTGAACCCATGAAAGGCAGCCATACCTCAGTCATACAGAAAAGGAGCCTGTGTAGGAGCAGGGATCCCATGTGGCAAAACCACAAACGTGCCCCCCCAGCCCAGGAAGAAGCCTGAATTTGTACATCAGCCGTCAGCCATATATAGGAGCAAAAATACCTGATTATTGCCTCTAAAGTTCACCCCCTAGCCTCTCTCTGGAAGTGACTGTAGTCAGTACCTATAAAAAGGGTATGAGATAAAGCAAGAAAAAGAGCCACCCTCCCCACTTTTTATTACAAGTTTTGAAGCTTCAGTCAGGGCAGAACTAAAGAACTGAAGAAACATTTTTAATTCAAAAACATTGAAGTTTCAGTAATAAACTTGACTCTTTAATATGTGAAAATGACAAGAAAATCACCTGTCTGCCCAAGATTTCATTTAGCAATTGGGAGCAGTTCTACACAGTGGACTTAAGGACTAAGGAAACATGATAATTATATGTGTGTGCGTGTGTGTGTGTACATATATGTATGTATGTAAAATCATTAGGAATATTTAGTATACTTGGTCTTCTTCTGGCCTTTCAGTCATAACCCTGAAGCCCTGAGTATGTGCTGTTTAAAATACTCTTTCTAATTTTCCTGAACTTAGATGGTTTTTATCTTGAAAGAGAGAGAAAATGGGTGTACTGCATTTCCGAACTGTCATTTCCTCTTCCTTCAAGAATTCCTTGTTTTTTAGTTAAGGATTTCTCCCAAAACATTTTTAGCAACAGTTTTTCTCCGCCCCTTAAATTCCTAATCACACTGGTCATTCTCAAATATGCTTTGCTGTATGCTAGTGGGAAACTGAACAGACTTGCAACCATGCTGACTTTTCAATTGACTTACTGTGTCCATTTAATTCTAGTAATTCTTGAATAGAGTCCAATCATGCTGGCTTTAAGATCAACTCTTACATTTAGTATCTTCTCTGTAAATCAGGGGAAAAGATTCTATTCTTAGTCTACCATTTAGGAGATTCATGAACAGGATTTTGCCTATTTCTATTTACTTAAAGATTTTTACTCTGTTAAGTCTAAAGGGAGTTCCTAAAATCAGATGACAAAAAAAAAAGTTAAAAAAAGAAACTGCTTAAGTAAGACTACAGCAAAAGAACCTCTACCACACAAAGGTACCCAAACACCTAGATTGAGCAAACTAGTATGAGCAGCAAAACTCATACTGCAAGAGCCACTATTCAATTCTTTTCACAAATACTGAATGATTACATAGTATTATGTGCAAGGCATTATATTGGGAATTATGAGAAATAAAAGGGTGCATTCAAAATGGCATGTGGTCTTAAAGAGTTTACATTCAAGTTGGAGTTACATGAGCCCTTCATAAATGTCTGAAGCACAAGGTGTCATCACATTGAAAGTGTGACAAGTTTACTGCTTTGAGAGCAGAGGCAAGAAGGATCATGTCTGGCTAGGGAAATACAAAGGGACAGTAAAGTATATGTTACTAAGAGTTGTATAGACCATGATGGATGGAGGATGAAGGGAAGTCTATAATAAACACAAAAACAAACAGGCAAAACAAATATACTGTGTGTGTGTGTGTGCATGTATGTGAGCTATTTTAGAAAAATGAATGTCACAGAAAGCCTAGACATGGTAGGAGCAATACCTACCACAGAAATTTATAGTATTTGTGTTAGAGGCAGTGTGAGATTTAGGTTGTATTTTGATGTTAAAGGGCATTTACTTATCCATTCAAGAAATACTGATTAGTAATTCTTAGGTACATGGCATCATATCTGTGGATATAGCAACAAAAAAATGACACAAGATTTCACCCACAGGGAGCTAATAGACTAGAAGGAAAAGAATATATGTTGAATAAGGATTATGGTAAAGAAGAAGAAGACTGCCAGAGAAAGATACCCTTAGGGAGTGCTGTATTCACCTAGCCCTGACGAATGCCTGCGAAGGAAGGATGGGGTGGGTGTTGAGGGGCAGGGTAGATCATAAAAAGCTGAGAAAAAGGGCCTGTGAAAGGACCCAGAGCTAAAGTATAATATGATTTAAGACCTAAAATAAGATGTAAGACTATGAAGGCTCAAATTAAAATAGAATAAAATATATTATCAGCTAAGCAGAAACATTCAAATCATCATTCTTCAATAACCTATCTATAATGGAATAACTGGAATATTCAGATATCTGCATACAAATTTTTCTTTTGTCACCTTTTTTTCATAGTCTTAATTAGTTGCAAAACAAAACCTGTATCTTTATTGCTTATAATTTTTAATGAATACTGATAGAAAACTCTTGTCATATAAAAGTCTGGTAATTTGGAAACCTGATCTTTTTTAAAAAAGCAAACAAACAAGATAGTAGGACATAAGAGAATCTGACCCAGCTGTAGGATTTCCTCAAAAACAGAGGTTAATATTCTAGAGAAGATTAAATTATTAAAATCTCTTATTTTATTTTTCATTATGGACAAAGGAGTTACAAATCTGTATCAAAATTTATTCCTTTGAATTAACCTGGAGGAAAAAAGATGACAGTGTGAGAAGTGAGGCATAAGCCTCCTGGCCAAAACCACATAAAATATGAAAATACAGCAAATACAATTAATCCTGAAAAAGTGACCTGAAGATGACAGAACAGACTGCCTACATCTCAGGAAAAAGAGAAGATCTCACAGAAAAGGGTAAACTGGCAAAGCCATGATCCAATGGGGACCAAACCCTCCCCCAACCCTATCCCACATACGGGTGAAAGAAGAACAGAGTGGGGAGGAAGTAGAAAACCAGTACGGATGAACATCCAGCCCTGGAGACATGCTCCAGGGGCACGAACCCACATTACATTGTGCTCTAGAAATTAGTGGGATTGGAAAGAAAAGATAGGTGGAAACTCAGACAGACTGAGATTCCATCTGCTTGTGGAGAACAAGTATGCACAACCAGCTGCCCTGGAACAAGAGAAAGGTGGGCAATTTGAAAGTCTTCCCAGCAGTGAGAGGAGTGCTAAAGTGGCAAAGATTGCACAGAGCTCTCTGCTCAGGAGAAAGACTGTGTGGACAAAAACCAAAAACCTTCCTGGCATGCTTAGCCTAGCAGGTTGGGAACTCTCAGGAGCTTCATCCCCCTGGCTGGCAACACAGCCTCAAGGCCCCCCCACTGTGGTGTGCAACCTGTGGCTCCTTCCTCCCGACAGGCGCCAGCCCCGCTCACCTGACACCCTGCCATTGTGCCAGACCTGCCAGAGGGAGGCCCCACTCACAGCAGCTACAGGAGCATAGCACAGAGGCTCCTCACTGCATGCTCGGCCCACTGGGCCTGGCAGTAGAGGCAGGCATTGCAGCCAGGAAGGCAGGAAACCCTCCCAGCCAAGCGCTTTCTTCCTGGCAGGCTCTGATTCCACTCACCTGTGACTTCTGCCATTGCTGTAGGTGCATGGCAGCTCCAGACAATATTTTCCCTGCTAATGCAATCAGCTGACAGCCCACACAGCTTACTTTACAAGCAAGGTGTAAAGGCAACACACCCACTGCTTGCCAAAAGCTGGGCTCCCACATAGGAAATTGAGCTTCTGAGAACTAGAGAGTGCAACCTATACAAAGTTACAATTCCATACGAAACACTAAAAAAAATGAAGTGACAAAGGAATCTGGTCCAAATAATTACAGTAAAAAACCCAGAAAGAGGGCTTAGTGAAACTGAAATCATGAATGCTCTTGATAAATATTTCAAAATAAAAATCATAAACATGGTCACAGATTTACATAAAAATATTTAAGATCTCAGGGAGGACATCAACAAAGAGAGAAATTATGAAAAATACACTACATAAAATGAAACATAAAAAGGAGGGATTTAAAAGTAGATTAGATGAGGTAGAGGGGATGGTAAATGAAAAAAATTAGAGAACAGTAGAACAAAGAAACTGAGGCATAGAGAGAAAAAATGATCTCTAGGAATGAAAGAATAATAATAGAGCCGTGTGACCAATCCAAATTGAAATATATTCCAATTATAGGGATACCAGAAGAAGAAGAGAGAGAGACAAAGGGACAGAAAGTATCTTTGAGGAAATAACTGTTGAAAACTTCCCCAATCTGGGGAAGGAAATAGTCACCCAGGTCATGGAAGTGCAGAGATCTCCCTACACAGGGACCTTAGGAAGACAGCACCAAGACATATAATAATTAAACTGGAAAACATAAAAGACAAGGAGACAATATTGAAAGCAGCCAGAGAGAGGAAATAGATCACTTTCAAAGAAAACCTCATCAGGCTATCAGCAGACTTCTCAGCAGAAACCTTACAAGCCAAAAGGGAGTGGCATGATATCTTTAATGCAGTGAAAGAGAAGGGCCTCCAACCAAGAATATTCTATCTTGCAAGATTATCATTTAAATTTGAAGATGGATTAAACAATTTCCAGGGAAGGAAAAGTTGAGGGAATTCACCACAAACAAACCATTTCTACAGAGTATCTTAAAGAGACTGCTATAGATGGAAGTGCTCCTAAGGCTAAGTAGCTTTCACCAGAGAAAATAAAATCACAATAAAGGAAGTAGACTAATTAATTATTAAGCAAATGCAAAATTAAATCAACTACCCACAAAGACAGTCAATGAAAACACAAAGAGTATCCATACACAGAATATGTCAATTAATATATAAAGAGTAGAGGGGAAAGAAGAAGGGAGAAAAAAATAACTTTTAGATTGTATTTGAAATAGAGTAGTGAGTGAGTTAAGATAGACTGTTAGATAGTAAGGAAGCCATCCTTGAACCTTTGGCAACCAAAAATCTAAAGCCTACAATGGCAATAAGTACATATCTATTGAATATCACCCTACATGTAAATGGACTGAATGCACCAATCAAAAGACATAGAGTTACAGAATGGATGAAAAAACAAGACCATCTACATGCTGCCTGTAAAAGACTCACTTCAAACCCTAAGATATACACAGACTAAAATGAAGGGATGGAAAAAGATATTCCATGCAAATAATAGGGAGAAAAAAGCAGAAGCAGCAGTACCTATATCAGACAAAATTGAGTTCAAAACAAGAAAGGAACAAGAGACAGAGAAGGACATTACATAATGATTAAGGGTCAGTCCAACAAGAGGATTTTACCATTATAAATATCTGAGCACCCAACATAGGAGCGCCTAAATATGGAAAACAAATACCAGCAGAATTAAAGGAGGAAATAGATTGCAACACACTCATTTTAGGAGACTTTAACACACCACTCACATCAATAAACAGATCAACCAGACAGAATACAAATAAGGAAACAGAGGCATAGAACAATACATTACATCAAAAGGACTTAACAGACATCTAAAAAACACTCCATCCAAAAGCATCAGGATACATTTTTTTCAAGTCTATATGGAATGTTCTACCTAATAGATCACATGCTAGGCTACAAGAAGAGCCTCAATAAATTCAAAAAATTGAAATTGTATGAAACAGCTTTTCAGACCACAATGATATGAAATTAAAAATAAATTACACAACAAAAATATTTACAAACATATGGAGGCTAAACAATATGCTTTTACATAATCAATGGATCAATGAACAAATTAAAACAGAAATCAACCAATACATGAAAACAAATGAAAACAAAAACTCAACAGCCCAAAATCTGTGGGGTACAGCAAAGGCACTTCTAAAGGGAAAGTGTACAGCAACATGGACTTACATTAAAATACGAGAACAATCCCAAATGAACAGTTTAAACTCACAATTAATGAAACTAGAAAAAGAAGAACAAATGAGGCCCAAAACTAGGAGAAAGAGAGACATAGTTAAGATCAGAGCAGAAGTAAATAAAATTGAGAAGAATAAAACAACAGAAAGGATCAGTGAAACCAGGAGTTGGTTCTTTGAGAAAATAAACAAAATAAATAAACCCCTAGCCAGACTTATCAAGAAAACAAGAGTCTACACACATAAACAGAATTAGAAATGAGAAAGAAAAAATCACTATGGAAACCACAGAAATACAAAGAATTATTAGAGAATACTATGAAAAAATGTAGGCCAACAAATTGGATAATCTAGAAGAAATGGACAACTTCCTAAAAAATACAACCTTCCAACACTGACCTAGGAAGAAACAGAAAATCTGAGCAGACCAATTACTAGCAATGAAATCCAATTGACAATCAAAACTACCTAAGAACAAAATTCCTAGACAAGATGGCTTCACAGCTGAATTTTATCAAACATTAAAAGAAGACATAATATCCACCCTCTTTAAGCTTTCCAAAAAATGGAAGAGGAGAGAATACTTCCAAACTCATTCTACGAAGCCAGCATCATTCTAATATCAAAACCAAACAAAGATATCACAAAAAACGAAAATTACAGACTAATATCCCTGATGAACATAGATGCAAAAATACTCAACAAAATATTAGCAAACCAAATTCAGAAATACATCAAAAAGATCATTCATCATGCCCAAGTGGTATTTATTACAGGGATGCAAAGATGATACAATATTCAAAAATCAATCAACATCATACACCACATCAACAAAAGGACAAAAATCACATGATCATCTCAACAGATGCTGAGAACCCATTTCACAAAATTCAACATTTATCTATGATAAAAACTCAAAAAAATGGGTTATAGAGTAAGTACTTCAATATAATAAAGGCCATATACAACAAACCCACAACCAATATCATGCTTAACAGTAAAAGCTGAAAGCTTTTCCTCTAAGATTGGGAACAAGACAAGTGCACACTCTCACTACTTTTATTCAACATAGTACTGGAGGTCCTAGCCATGGCAATCAGACAACACAAAGAAATAAAAGGCATCCAGATTGGCAAGGAAGAAGTTAAACTGTCACTGTTTGCAGATGAAATGATATTGTACCTAAAAAAAACCCTAAGGAATCCACCAAAAAATTATTAGAACTAGTAATGGAATTCAGCAAAGTTTCAGGATACAAAATTAATATTCAGAAATCTGTTGCATTCCTATACACTAATGATGAATTAGCAGAAAGAGAAATCAGGAAAACAACTACATTTACAATTGCATCAAAAAGAATAAAATACCTAGGAATAAACCTAACCAAGGCAGTAGAAGACCTATGCTCTGAAAATTACAAAGACACTAGTGAAAGAAATTTAAAAAGTCACCAATAAATGGAAATACATCCCATGCTCATGGATAGGAAGTATTAATATTGTCAAAATGGCCATCCTGCCTAAAGCAATCTATAGATTCAATGCATTCCCTATCAAAATACCAACAGCATTCTTCAACAAACTAGAACAAATAGTTCTAAAATTCATATGGAATCACAAAGATCCAAAATAGCCAAAGCAATCCTGAGAAGGAAGAACAAAGCTGGAGGGATTACACTCCCTAACTTCAAGCTCTACTACAAAGCCACAGTAATCAAAACAGTGTGGTACTGGCAATAGAACAAACCCATAGATCAATGGAACAGAATACAGAGCCCCAATATAAACCCACACATATATGGTCAATTAATATACAGTAAAGGAGCCATGGACATTCAAGGGGGAAATGGCAGCCTCTTCAACAACTGGTGTTGGATAAACTGGACAGCTACATGCAAGAGAATGAAACTGGATTATTGTCTCACTGCATACACAAAAGTAAACTTGAAATGGATTATATACCTGAATGTAAGTCATGAAACCATAAAACTCTTAGAAGAAAACACAGGGAAAAATCTCTTGAATATATACATGAGCAACTTTTTCCTGAACACATCTCCTCAGGCAGGGAAACAAAAGCAAATATGAACAAATGGGACTACAGCAAACTAAAAAGCTTTTTTACAGTGAAGGACACCATCAGCAAAACAAAAATCATCCTACACTATGGGAGAGTATATTCATATATGACTTATCTGATAAGGGGTTAACATCCAAAATATATAAAGAACTCATATGCCTCAACACCCAAAAAACAAGTAACCAGATTAAAAAATGGGCAGAGGATCTGAACAGACACTTCTCCAAAGAAGAAATTTGGAGGGCCAACAGGCACATGAAAAGATGCTGCACATCGCTAATCATCAGAAAAATGCGAATTAAAATCACAATGAGATATCACCTCACACCAGTTAGGATGGTCAGCAGCCAAAGGACAAGAAACAACAAATGCTGGTGAGCAGAGAATGGGGAATCCTCCTACATTGTTGGTGGGAATATAAATTAGTTCAATGTTGTGGAAAGCAATATGGAAGTTCCTCATAAAACTAAGAATAGAAATACCATTTGACAATTCCACTCCTAGGAATTACTTAAAGAAAACAAGATCCCAGATTCAAAAAGACATATGTACCCCTATGTTTATCACAGGACTTTTTACAATAGCCAAGATATGGAAGCAACCTAAATGTCCTCAATAAATGAACGGAGAAAGAAGTGGTGTACATATACACAATGGAATATTATTCAGCTATTAAAAGAAAAGAAATCCTACCATTTGCAACATGTACAGAGCTAGAGGATATTATGCTCAGTGAATAAGCCAGGTGGAGAAAGACAAGTACCAAATGACTTTACTCATTTGTGGGTATAACAACAAAACAAAACAAAAGGAGCAAAATAGCAGTAAACTCACAGACTCTGAGAGGGCACTAGTGGTTACCAAAGTGGAGGGGTTGGGAGGATGGGTGGAGAGGGAGAAGGGGATTAAGGGGCACTATAATTCACAAGTGCAATATAGGTAGATCACAGGGAAGGCAGTACAGCATGGAGAAGACAAGTAATGACTCTGTAGCATCTTACTCCACTGAGAGACAGTGACTGCAATAGTAATATGGGTGAATGTTGAAAACACAATGTTGTTCATGTGAAACCTTTATAAGATTGAATATCAGTGATACTTTAATAAAAAAAATCTAACCTGATTGCAAAACCCCAAAAGAGTTTCAGGAACTGATGCAAAAAAAAAATTATTCCTTTGAAATAAGTTTAAGGCATGGTCTATCATTCAACATTCATTCTAAAAATAGTTATTGAGTATACCTATTTTTGACCAATCACTTCACTGGACAACAGAGACAGAGTAATTTTTTTTTTAAGTGAATAGTCTAGACATAGTCCTTACTCTAATGGGGCTTAGAGTCATGGAGTATATAAATACTAACCAAATGCTTAGAAAAATAAATGTAAAACTATTACTGTGAAACGTGCCATGAAGAAGAAGCACATGCTGCTAAAACAACATATAAGTAGGGCATTTGAGGTAGTTAGAGATTAAGGAAGCCTTTCTTGAGGAAGTTATAATTGACTTGAGATTTAAATAATGAGAATTACATCATTAGGTACAAAGGTGAAGCAGCAGCATTTGAGACAGGTGATCAACAAGTACAAAGGCTCTTTGGCAGGATCGAACATGACAAATGCTTAGGTAAGAAAGAAAATCAGGAGTATGCCAGGAGTGGATATGAGTAGGCCAGACAGAAGGTACATAGTCCAGATAAGAAATAATGGAGACTTGAACTAGGGAATCTAAGGTGTTGGGAGAATCAGAATGGAAAGAAGCAGTCAGATTAGTGATAGTTCTTCCAAGTGAGCCCTTTGACTATGAAGCACTGTCTACCCAATATTTCCTAAAGACCCTTAGTAAATATGGCTAATTGTGCAGAAAGTCATTGCACTATAACATAATCCAGGGTAGCTCAGATATAGTGAAGAGAATGGAGGTACCTAAAGTTAACATAGTGATAGTGAGGGACCGGACATAAAGAGTGAGATGAACCATTTTTTAAGGCATTTGTATTTTATTCTAGAAGCAACAGAGAGCCAACAAAGATTGTTAGGCAGGAGAATGGTATAATCAAATCACATCTTTAAAGGAGTACATAAGTATTCATTTTATTGCTAAATATTGGGAACTACTGAAAAGTCTTCAGCAGGCAAATAATTTATTTTGGGGGAAATTAATCTGACAACATTATCATGATGGTTTGAAGATGCAGAAAGAGAAGAATCTAGAAACAAGAGAATCAAATGAAAAGCTATATTGATAGTCTAGAAGTGAGGTGATAAGTGATAGAATTTAATAGTGACAACAAAAAATTTATAGAATAAGGGATGAAGATTCAAGAGGCAGATCATTAATTTTTCTTCAGAAGATTACACAGGTGTTTGGCACAGTGTCTTAGAATCACTGTAGTTATTCACTTATGAGAACACCCTATAGACAGCCAAGATGTTCCAGCACTGCAGCTTAAAATTGATCCTGATAACAGAGAAAAGTTAATGTAAGGTATCTACATTCAGTATGCATTCAGTTAGGTGGTTATTTCCTACAACTCATGAATTTGTCACTATGAGCCTTAGAGTATGCAGTGAATCTGGTATATTCATTTTTATTTTAAAATGAATACATTGATACTGGTAGGGTGTGGAGGTTGGCTAAGGTGAGTTGGAGAGGGGTGAGTTGCATTGTGGGTTCAGTACATCTCTTCATGCCAGAGAAATGGGAATCCATAATTCAGTAACAAGGATACTTAGTGATGTGGCTTTACAGGTAAGAACAGCTTCATGCAGGAATACCTGGGCAAGTAACAGGAGTGTCAAGACCCTTCTTTTCACCATAACTCACCTTTAGAAAACCTCCATTTAGCATGAGCTGTACCACCCCTCCCACAGCCATAGCCAAGCAGTGCATCTGAAATGTGAGGAGAATGAGAAGTCTTCTCAAGTTTCAGTTTTAGAAATGTGACCTCCTTTAGCCCTACAGAAGCAGCAGAAACTCCAGGGCTCTTAGAAGTCCCCTTTGCAGCCTTTTGCTGTCTCTGTCTCACAGACATGGGCCAGAGGAGGTTCCAACCCTGCTTTTCTAGGTAAGCTTCACACGCTTTTTTTTCCCACAGCCAGGGACCTCCTAAGAGCCAGGACATAACCTTAGTGATGTTCTGAGAGCCTTGGAACCAGCCTTTGACAAACATTCTTTGAGAAGTCCAATGCTGGACAGTACATCTCAGCAGGCCATTTGTAGCCTGCTGGTTCTATTTTAGTATCCACTGTTCCACATCAAACAAGGATTTGCCTCAGAGGATTACCTCACAGGCTTTCTTTTTGTCAGATATTTTTAAAATCTCCTTTTAAGAAATACAAAATTACTTTGTGTGTGGAAAATTGCTACTCCACAGGTTCAGTAATTGCTATACATTTACAATCCCTTAATACCATAGGAACTCACCATCAGAATGATGGGGAATTCATTTCCAATGGAGAGTTGGATGAATATCCTTTGCAGTCTTTCACTAAAGAGGCAAACAGAACTTTAAGCAACATTACAGGTATAAGTTGGTATGGTCTCATTCTAAAATGGGAAAGAAGTTTTAAATGTCTAGAAAAGAGACAAATCTTTCTCTTTTTGCTTTCTTCCTTCCTTTCTTTCTTTCTTTCTGAGCTTTGCCTTCTGCATAAAGGAATTTCTTTTGCTTTTCTTATGCAACAATCCAATTAGCATGACCACCCTTAGGTACTATTTGTTTAATAGCTTCCCTTTCATTACAGTCACTAAAAATATTTACTCTTTGATTAAGTGGCTATGGCATCTGCTAGCTATTACTATCCTAATTTAAAGGCAAAATACATCAAAACTGTTCCAAAACATTGAACATTTTCTATTTACATTCTTGGCAAAGGTGAGATGGGAAAGAAGATTTTACAGTGTTTTATAAAGTGCTAACTAAAAACAGAACTGTAGAGTCAAAGGAAATTACAATGACAAGAAACTTGAACATGTTATTCTTCCAAAGGGAGGACAGAAATTATATTTTTGGATGATTTCAGCTTCTTCTTTTGTTAAGTAATGACTAAAAATTTGACAGGAATAATGAGCTTTTGTTAGGTTTTGTGTTAATTTTAATAGGATGATCAAGTAAAAATTGTTATTCCTGATAGTCAAAGAAAAATAAAGCTTCTCCATGGTAGGTATATATTTGAGTGATAGTATTGTTATAACATGTTCTACAGCTCATGAAGGCATCAAATGACATTGATTCAAAGTCCTATATAATGCACACTGTCCAGAAAGTGCCAGGTATTGAGAAAAATCCATCCTAAGTCACTTGTATGCCCTTTAGTTTGGAAACCCAAGTTATCATGAATAGCCCAATGGACCATATGTTCATTCAACCATCCAAGCATTCATTCATTCAGAAAGCAGCTCTCCAAAGACTGACATGCAGTCATAGGTACTGGGACATTACAGTGGTGTATGTAGAATACGGTTTCTGCACTCTGCATCTTTGGGGTAAAGCAGACTTGGGAAAAAAGCAGTATCAATATGTTGTGAAAGTGCCTTCATTGATATATATACAAAGTGTTGTTAGGGAATGTTATCACTTACTCTCTGGGAAAGTGAGACTTCACAGAGGAAATAACAAATTGAGATGTCTTAAAGAATTCCCTCTTGCTTTCTATCCTCTCAAGGAGAGAAAAAAAAAGATATATTCTGCCTTACCAGGGGATGTAAACTCAAGAGGCTCCAGGAGGTAAGTGAGTTACATAGATGAGTGAAGCCCCTACTGTATCCTGAAGAAGCAATGATATTTCACTCTGTGAATCATTACCTTGTAGGAATGCCACCTAGCAAAATGAGATCTCACAGTTTTCCAAGATACCTGAAACCCAGATATTTAAGTGCTGGTTACCAATCTATATTTTTAAAGCCTTATGTTGGACGAATGAAACACCTTTAGGCCAGATCAGTCCACTGGTCACTGGTTTGCAAGCTCTAGTTTTTCACTTCAGATGAAGAGCACCCTAAGGTGGTAAACAGATAAGAACTTGTACATTATATTTTATTGATGGTTTCTGTCACAGAACTCTTGAGCTAGTAAAACAAGTTACTCACTTATGAGAACATCCTATAGACAGCCAAGATGTTTCAGCACTGCAGCTTTTAGAAATGTATGGCTTGAGGGGAAAGAACTATTATTGTTTTTAGAGTCTTTCACTCTGTAACTGAGTATGGTTTCATTAAAAAATGTGTATTATTTCAGATGTCTTAAATGGACTTCAGTGGCACAAAAAGTTAAAGTAACTCCAAAAGCTGAGCAATTTGCTTCTTTTGGAGCTACAGAAGAGGCTCACTGGGGGCTAATCATGGAAGCAGCAGACCAGGTCTTTCTCAGTCCTACAGAACCATCTAATTCATGTTTCTTCCCCACTAAGTACACTCTCCTTGGAAACATAGGAATGACTTCAGCTCAAGAGTAAGCAAGAAACATGCCACTTACAGACAATACAGCCTCAGGAAGAAAACAAATTATTTGGGGTTTCACCATTATATGCAAAGCAGGTAATTGCAAATTCATAGTTGAGATGCTCTTAAGTGCTCGGACACATGAAGAGGCACAGTTTTGCTCTTCCAAACTTATTGGAATATCATCATTGAAATTTTAGTCTTGAGAGAGGCAATGTAAGGGAAAGAGAAAAGCAGAGAACTGGCAGAGCATCAAATGAAGCACAATCCTAACGCAATTTTTGCATAATGTACTGACATCCCACTCACACAGATGTCACTGAAAGTAATCAGTCACAGTGGAAGTGGGTTCTGTGGAGATCCATATGATCAGTCAGAAACTAAACTGCACTAGTGCAGAAAACAATTTCAGATCCAGCTATCATATTTTGGAAAGCTGTGGAGAGATTTCACATTGGATGGTGCTTTAGAATTATTTTATTTGCTTCTCCCATTAATTCTCAGGTTTTATATTTGAAGAGCTCTTTGCAAATAATAATAATAATAATAATGATTCTATTCTATACTATGATACTGTCTTATTTCTGATTATGATCACAACCAGAAACTAAACTGAAGTATGTCCCTTTGTGAATAACTAAGTACTTGGTAGACACATAATATTCATTATATTTTTGGCAGTAGCGGATGGGCGGGGGAAGGGGTAGCATGATGGTGCATTGATGCAAACTTTAAGAAAGGAAATGTGCGAACATAGTATCACAAAACCTCTAACTCTACACTTTGGACACAGGTCTACTTCTAAGAATTTATCCCAAATAAGTGATGGAATGAATTATTTATTACAGCTAACAATGGAAAACAAATGTTCATCAATAGTTCATTAGTTAAGTAAATCATGGTACATCCACACAAGAGTATGTCCATACAATGAGGTAGATCCTTATATTTTATAATATAAAGAGCCTATGATATGTTTTAAGATGTCCATAATATATTGCAAAGTAAACCTAGTAGTTTTAGAACAGAATGTGTGTGTGTGTATATATATATATATATATTTTTTTAATATATGCACATTTAAAAAGATAAAAATGAGAATAAAAGAATAATACAAACTTGTAAAGCATAACTTTCCAGAGAGCCAAGGAGGAAGAAAATAGAACTGGGAGATTTTAGTTTTCCTTTATTTAGGCATCTTTGAATATTTTTTTAAAGCATGTGTAGCCAATTTATTGAATATGCTGGAATTGATGTTACAATAATAAAGCAATGTCATTTTTCTACCATCACTTCCTTCAAACATGACCTGTGGGATTTTCCTTTCCATTCTATAATGATATTCAGGACAGGCCTGTCTTTTCCATCACTTTTAGGTATTTGATTCAACTTTGAAAAGGTTCTCTCCAATATCATTCCAAACTTTAATCTCCCATCCTAATAAAGCTTCTCCCTCCCCCAGCCCAACTCTGACCCCTGTCTTGGGAAACAAAGGTAATAAAAGGGTCTAGTCTATCCTGTCATTCCCCTTGCCCACCTCCTCTCCTGTATTCCCCAAGCCGCCTCTCTACTCTCCAAAGTCAATATAAAGGGAAGAGGACTGAGACAAAAAGGGACAAAGCAGTTTGCCTTTGCTGGTACATCTTCCTCTGAGCTGCCCCGCATTCGGCCACAGAGGGCACTGGAACGCCACTCTATCTCACTGAGTGCATTAGTGTACTCCCCTACCACACTGCACCTTGGCCCTGAACTCTTTGACTGACCCTTTTGAGTCACCCCACCCTGAATTCGTGCTCTCAGTGTACGTCCTCAGTCACTTTCTGCCATTTTTCTCTACTCTTACAGAAAGCAGCTCTTTTGAGAAAGCCTGGAATTCATCCTAGTTTGCTTATATAGTCCCACTTTATACCTGTTGTCCCAGCAAAATTATTAATAGCAACTCCTTCTTTTTCAAAACTGCCCTGGTTTGAACAATAAATTATATAATCAATAATTGGCAAAATCCAAACAAAATCTGTCAGTAGTAATTCTCTTGATCAATGTTAAATTTCCTCATTTTGATAATTATATCATAGTTATATAAGTGAATGTCACTGTTAATAAAAATGAACATTGAAGAAACAATACAGGGAGAGTGACATGATGCCTGCAACTTACTCTCAAAGGGTTTGGAAAATAAATATATATGCAGAAAGAGAGAGGGGGTGGGGAAAAATGGTAAAGTAAAAAAGACCAAACAAAAATGATAAAGCATTTGTGGCAAAATGTTAATAATTTGTTAATCTCAGTGAAGGGAACACAGAAATTCTTTATGCTAAACTCTGACTTTCCAGTAAGTTTTACATTATTTCCAAATAAAAAGCCTCAAAACATTTTATGACTACCCTACTCATGCTTGACTCTCTTCTATAGTACCTGCCCAGCCCACAGGAAACACATATGTGAATAGCCTGTCCCCACAGTCATCCTCAACTCATTCTAGAGCTGGTTTTTACTTTGCCAATCAAAAGCCATCTGACTGTCCCCATCCCCCTTGATTTCTATGGGGCACATGTCAAGCCCTTCCAATCACTTAACTAGCAGCACAGGCAAGGCCTGGAAGTTTCTGCCCCCACCATGGAGTCACCTGGAGAATCTGAGGCCAGTTTCCCTTTTGCAAGCCCCATCTCTCCAATGGGTTTGCTTAGTTGCAAGTGGCAGTTGGAAGATAATAATAGCTGAATCCCACTACACTGTGTAGTCTTACAAAGTCCCCTCACAGTGAATTTCAAACCATCTTCTACGCAGACTCCTGGAGATGATGTGCTCTGGAACAATCTGGTGCATCTCAGTAAAGCCTGCATGGACATATCTGACTCCTTTCCTCAGTTGGAGCTTTGATAAAAATTCAACCAAAGTCAACAGGGAAAAATCCTTTACCACATTCTATTTCACATATATGACTTCAGTGGAAGAAATATTTATAAAGATATTTTGTGTATTTTTTTTTCATCAGCGAAGAAGAATAAGATAAACAAAAGCCATCTATGCTTTACTCTAGATTTTCTTTCTCCACATTTCAAGAAGGGAGATGGGTCTTTCTTTTATCTTCGTGATGAAAAGACCACCTTCCTTTCTGGTTCTCTTCTATGTGAGCCTGAGCTCATTGATGGGATTAAGCAAGAAACAAGGCAGGGGAAGAGTACTTTTGTTAAGAGCAAGGAAATGAAAACAGAGAGATATAAAGGATATCCCAAATTTGGAAAAATACGGATTTCTGAGGGTTCTGAAAGTAGTGGAGATCTATATCCTCTTGCCTTAAGTTCCAGGACCTTAGAGGGAAAGGTTGTGTAAGATGCATCTTTAGAGATTGGCTCAAGGGGCCAGAGCTCTCTGCCTCACCTAAGAAAGCTCTTTGTCCCCCTCCTGGGCACCAAAACATCAGTCACAGGCTTCCCACTGACTATATGGGCTTGGACAAAAACAAGAGCAGTAACCTTGAAGAGCTGAAGACTAGAGCTATTTTATCTTAATACTATATAAAATTCTGGGGTGGCTGTGGTCTCTTAAAAGATTGAGATTAAACTTCCCAACCAGCCTGTTAGGATTGAGTTTCAAAGTTATATTTATTTGATTTAAAGAAAAGGTGCCAATTCTTTTATACCTAAGGTTGTGAGATCATTCATACCAGTGACTTTTACAATTAGTAAAAAAAGTGGAGAGATTTCCTTTTCAGTAACAAAATATTTGCTCATACTCAATCATATCAAATAGACCTTCGAAGTATATTAGCACATGCAAGGGTACTAGCACAATAATAAAAGTCATTACCTTTTGTGTCTTAAATTCAGAGATATAAAAAAATATGATTATATATACTATTAAATGTATTTAATCATGCAATAAGGCTATGGGCCTAGTTATAGATGAATCAGCCTCCTTTGATCTTTCTAGTGTATTTTGTTCTCCACATGGTTTGGAGCCTTAAGTTTGATTTAAGGACCATGAGCAGGTGTTTTTTCTCTGGCAAGTTGAGTCAGCACCAGTGGTTCCATGAGCCTAAAGCGAACCCACCCGTGATCTCGACATCAGCACATCTTCCAGCATTAGCAGTCTGCACAGACCACACTGGTGACACGACCACCAGCAGGGATGGCTTAACCAGCCTCAGACTCCTCCACAGACATCTGTGAAAGTGAGAGCAGGAGAGCCAGGCAACAGTGAAAGATGAACAGTGGGCAGCAGGTGGAAACCAGGAAGATGCATGTGAGCACACAGCAACTGAGTGCAGGAAGGGAGGGTGTAGGCCTGGAAATCCAGGGACAGGACAAAGAGGGTGGGGATGGTGGAAAAGCATGAGAAACATTGTGTGCAATGGATTCTAAAATGCAGTTTTTCCTCTTTGGCTATTGAATCTGGGTGTATGTATTCCCTGACTGAGCGGGATTTAAAAACGTCCTGTGTTCCCCGCCAGAAAAAAGTCTGAAGAAGTCTTTAGCCATGGGCAAAAGAACCACGAACAGTTGCAGTATCCCCCATCGGGGGGTGCTCCAGGGCAGCAGGGCAAAAAGAGTACAGGCAGTCAAGTCCAGGCACTCACTTCCCTGCATCAGCTCTGCCCCTTTCTAACTAACTTTGTCCACATCTGAGGGGCGCCTTAATTCTATAAACTTTGATTCCCTAATCTATCAAAAGGAGATAATAGCAAAGATCCTTCTGAAGTTTCTGAATTTCTGTGGAACTCACATTAACCAGTGAGTGTGGTGTATGTATATATGCGCTATTTTTATCTAAGTGTGCTGTTATACTCCCAAATGAGAGTGGCACTAAGTTTTCTGGGTGCAAAGTGAGGAGGCAAGGATGCTCCCTCCTACAGGGAGGATACATTAATATCCCAAAGCCTCTATAGCAGGTGAGGCACAGTCATGGATATTCAGGGCAAGAACTAATGTATGGGACTTTCTCCAAGTTGGAAATAAAATCTCACATGGGAATAAAATCCACAAGACTCAAGAGCCCACAGTCTAACAGAAGAATTCAAATCAAGAAAACAATTGCTAGGTATTTGGGATGAGTACAAGAATTCAACTGTGACTCTGAGGGACTGCTTCCTAATTTATTGTCAACTTTTAAAATTATGAATAACAGCCAGGTTACTTACTGAAAGAGCAGAATCCCTTCCCATATCCTAAAACCTTCCACATTCACATTGTTTCAGAGAAGAGGTTGCAAGAATGTGAGCCTCCTACATGTCCTTTCTTTTGTCAGCATTCAGGGGAAATCCTACTGAATCTCTTCAGTCTCTAGTCCTACCAAACAGCACCAAGAAGGCAAACGCAACCAGAGATATGAGCTGCTCTCCTAGCAAAGCCCTGGAGGCCGACTTCTTTCTGCCTTTACTATCACTTATCCAGGAGCTGATCACGCTGCCAGAGAAAAGAGCCACGGGGCACTCTCTCGAGTAATCTGTCATGGTCAGCAGGCATTTGGTCACCCACAATAAGGAGCTTTACTTCTGCTTTCTGTATTTCATTCCTAATGTAATTCAACAGATCACCTTCCACCCGCGGAGTCGGAGGCAAATACAGTCATCTCATTGGTCAATCCCTTTTTGGCTTTCTACTTTCTACTCCATTTTGTAACCTAAATTTTCAAAAACAAATTCTGCATCATTAAGAGTAAGTTAGTTGTACAAATTAAGTTGCTTAGATTCCATTCAGAAAGTATAAATTCATAGTTCCTAAACAGAAAAATAAAAGCTTTTCAGACTTCCCCTCTCTTTAAGTGATGTCACTAGGAGTGTTTCTCGATTGAGGACTAGGGGCAAGAGTTAGACCAAGAAATCAGTATTTTACTACATTGTCATCTATGGATAATCAGAAGAGGTTTTCATGAGCCCTTAAAAAGCAGTGACCTCCATAAACTTTTTTACTATGAGACACATATTATCTATGAGTGTCAGTATAGCTATGGCTAAAAGTATGGACTCCGGAGTTCAAACTGCCTTCATTTCAATCTGAGTATTACTCCACCTGAATATAGATTTTAGGCAAGTGACACATCTTTCTATGATCATTTCTTCATATTATATATCTAGAGAATGGATAAAATAGTAGTTCCTACCTGAAAGGAAAAAAAAGCAGCTTGCATACCTTGCATAGTGTCTAGCATCTATCAGCGATCAAAAACAATGGCAATGACCATCATTATCATCATCATTATTATTGTTACTGGAAACTACAGAGATAGATAAAATTACAGATTATTTTATTAGGGATATCAAGGATGTATTTTAAAAGAAAAATGTTGCGTTTATAGGCTTAACAAAAACCTCTTAAATGCATTTAATAATGTTCAAAATATGAGATTTTTTTAAATGGACAAAGGTATACTTGCTATGTATAAAATAAAAATAAGATACTTAATCCTGTGTGTTGAAGAGATTCCCCAGCAATTGCTTAAAACATTTACTTTAGAAAATATGTAACTGTAAATTTTTTTCTTTGAATTGAATGTAGATCTCTAAAAGCTAAATAAGCCTCTTGCCAACTTTAGGACCTAGGAATACCCTCTTCAAGGACCTAAGGACATGTCTTTGAAATGTAACTATCAAGGAAGACAGAACCACTATTTCCCAGTTTCTCTGGGAGGGCAGGAGCCTAACCTCAGTGGGGCATCTAGTTCCACATTGCAGAACTACCTCATGTCATAAAAATATAAGTTTATTTTCCTCTGGATAAAGCTTATCAGCAAAAATAGAGGGGCTATGTGTGATGAATACTATCAAGTCCTCTGACTTGAGGACTAAGTTACTATTCATCTTGAGAACATGTATGTAATGGGCTGTATATACCTGGCTCTGTAAAAGGGTGAGATTCTGTTCTGTCTTTGCAATCTCTTAGTGGGTTGCCTATAATGCACATCACATTTGGGTTTACAGTTTATTCAATAGTAAATTTTTTTTTCTCTTCTACTTTTGTGGAGAGGTTTTCTAGGTTGGCAGGAGACTGTTTTGTTTTTAATCATATTGCTTCAAAGTATATTAGTCGCTTAGTAGATGGTTCCATATTGGGAAAAAAATTCAAATGCTATCTTACTCATAATATATATTTGACAGCTATTTGAGGATACCAAAATTCTCAAACTTCATTTACATTTGGCCACTGGCTTAGATAATGTTGCATTGTTACCTGAGCCCTGTGCTCCTGTAAAAACAAAGCAATGATTAAGAAATTCCCCATCTTCTTGTGTTCTAGGAAATGGCTTGTTGCAAAGAATTACTCTTTCCCATATGACTTGAGGACACCTCTCTTCTATACTTGTAACAAGGCAAGACACAGATCTTCCCAATTACTATTCTTTCTCTAAAAAAAAAAAATTAGTTGACCTGTTTTGTTCCTATGGATCAATCAGAATAAAATGCTGTTTAAGAAAATTTTGGTTATGTTTCTCTCCCTGCAGGTTCCTGAAATTTGATCAACTTTCAGCCTGAACCAGCACACAACTCCTCAGTAACCCCCTACTGAAAGTAGGCTGATCTCAGAGTAAAACATTCTGTCCCATCAACAACCCACACCTTTTCATCACCTGCATCCCACTTTCTCCAGCAGGTTGTTTCTAGCTTTGTTTACTCCTTCTTATGAAAGAAAACCTCTTTTTGCCAAACCCTTGAGGCTCTCTTAGACCTCATGATCAGTGTTATTCCTATTGCAAAAGCCCCCTTTTTCTATTTTAATAGGGTTCCTTTCCCCCTTCTCACAAGAATTCCTTTGAACAAAGTCTCTCCTTACCTAAATCTGGCTTTGTTTTTTTATTTGACAACTTGTTGCTCAAAAAATTCATGTTCCAAGAAAACTAACAAAAAAAAACTATTGTTGATTAAATCTAGATCAAAATTAAGAATCCAGGATGCATTTATTTGCAAAATAAAATACAAAGGTAAATTGTCATTTAACTTTTGCAAATTCATTTTAACTTTGATTGTTATGGCCATTCCTTTATACATATTTTTTTAAACAAATGTTTGTTTAAGAAAAGGTAAATTAGCAAACTGTCTTTTCTGGACCTGTTTTATCCAAACTGAAAGATTCCTCCCTCTAGCCATTATTGAGTTTGTTTCATTTCCTTCATAGATGTACTGAACTTATTGAGTTAGTTGAATACTAATACTATGTATAAATCTTATAAACCAAAATAAATAACTGATTTGATTTTCAGAAAACTGTTTTGTTTCAATATTCTTTAAAAGCAAGTAAATACATTACCACAGAAAAGCCATCAACCTCACTTCATACAGAAAAAAGGAAGAGTGTGTTCAATACCAAAGAAAGCATTTATAAGGAAGAATTTTAGAGCAATGGTTCTAAAATGTTAGTGTTCATCCAAATCACCTGGAAGGCTTGTTTAAAACACTGGGTGCCACCCCCAGAGTCTCTTGGTAGCTGTAGGGAAGTCCTGATAACTTGCATTTCTATAAAGTTCCCAGTGTTGCCAGAGTTGCTAGTTTGGGTACCACACCACTAATTAGAGTATTTCTTTTATTCATTCATCAGTCAAATATTTATTGAGTATCTATGGTGTACAAGGCACTAGTCTAAATGCCAGGGATAGATCACTGAACAAAACAGATGTATCTGTACCCTCAAAGATATAAATGAAGGAAGATAAACAGTAAACAAGATAATAAGTAAAACATATAGGATGTTGGTGGGGTGATAAGTGTTAAGAAGGAATATAATAAATATAAGAGTGGAGATACATGTGTTACAATGGATATAATATTAAAATTACGATAGATCTGGCAGAGAAATTCTCCCTAATGGGATGATGGTTTTGATTAAAACCTAAAGGACCTTCAAAAAATGATTCTGGAATAACTATACATCTATGTGCAAATGAGACACCGATATTACAGGCTTCACAAAAATTAACCCCAAATGGATCACAGACTTAAATGTAAAATGCAAAACTACAAAACTCCTAAAAGATAGGAGAAAATTTAGATGGCCTTGGGTTTGTTGATGATATTTTATGTACAGTACCAAAGGTATGATCCATACAAGAAAAGATTGATAAGCTGGACCTCATTAAAATTAAAAACTTTCTATTTTTAAGGCAATGTCAAGAAAATGAGAAGAAAACCATAGACTGGGAGAAAGTATTTGCAAAAGACATATCTGATAAAGGACTAATCCAAAATCTACAAATAAGTCTTAAAACTCAATAGGAAGAAAACAACCTTGTTAAAAAATTGGCCAAAGAGCTTAGCAGAAACTTAACCAAAGAAAACATACAGATGGCAAATAAGCACATGAAAAGATGATCCACATATATCATCAGAGAAATGCAAATCAAACAATGAGATACCACTACATACCAATCAAAATGGTCAAAATCTAAAATCTGGAACACTGAAAACACTAAATTCTGGTGAGAATATGAAACAACAGGAACCCTCATACATTGCTGGGAGGAATTCAAAATGATACAGCCCCTCTAAAAGACAGTTTGGTGGTTTCTTGCAAAACTAAATATATTCTTACCAAATGATGCAGCAATCATGGTTGTTGGCACTAACCCAAAACAGCTAAAAATGTATGCCCATAAAAGCCTGCACACATTTGTAGCACCCTTATTCATAATTGCCAAAACTCTCAAACAACCAAGATGTCCTTTAATAAGTAAGTGGATAAATGAACTGTGGTAAATCCAGACAGTGAACTATTACTGAGCACAAAAAAAGATATGTACTATCAAGCATGAAAACAAGGAGGAACCTGAAATTCATATTACTAAGTGGAAGAAGCCAATCTAAAGAGGAGAAGGGATGAAAAGGTGGAACAGAGAGGATTTTTAGGGCAGTGAAACTACTCTGTGTGACACTATAAGGGAGGGTATGTATCACTAAATGTTGATCCAAACCCATAGAATGTATAGCACCAAGAGTGAGGCCTAATGTAAACTATGGAATTTGATTAATTATAATGTGTCAGTGCAGGTTTATCAATTATAGGAAGTGTTTACTCTGGTGGGCGATGTTGGCAGTGGGGGAGGCTATGAATGTATGAGAGCAGGGAGTACAGAGGAAATCTCTGTAGCTTCCACTCAATTTTGGTGTGAACCTAAAATTGCTCTAAAAAAATAGAGTCTATTAAAAAAAGAAACTAAGGAAGTGAGATATTTCTGAGAGGGAAAAGCATTCTTAGGCAGAGGTAAAAAATACAATCCCTGAGGCCTGAGAGAACCTGGCATGGTCAAAGAATTCTAGGGTAGCTTTGGCATGGTGATGAAGAGAAGAATAATAAGAAATAAGGTCCCAGAGATGGAGAGACATGGCAGTCACAGAGACCCTTGTAGGCATGTATAGTACTTTGAGTAAGATGGGAAGTCTCTGGAGAGTTTTGAACAGATTAAATTAAATATACTTTAACAGGATTGTCCTGACTTCTGAGAGTAAAGAAGAGAAGGCAGGCTAGAGCAGAGGCAGACAGACAAAGAGGAGGCTGTTCTAAGAATCATCTGTTGAAGTTTACTTTATCCACTGTAGACATGCAGTATGCTTTAAATCAGTAGGCTAGTCTTTGCAGCATGTGTGTGATGGCGCAATCAAACTCCTATAGAATGCTCAAAGTGGGGACCAAAATATCAATTGCAGAAAACATGTACTTCTGTTTTTGCAAAGTAAATGAAAAAAATCAAAAAGTCCAAAAATTATTGAGGCTTATGTACAAGATTGTCTGTACCCAGAATTCAGCAAGTCCTTGAATACTCACAAGATACTTGCTTACTAAGCCACTTTTGGCCTCCTGCAAAAGATAAAAACTTCAGCTCGTTTCCTAGCCCCTTACCCTTCTATCTCCTCCTAACCCTACTAATCAGTGCTAAGGACAGAAGCCAAATTGGCAATCATATTACAGCCAAATTTCATTTTCATGAGACATAACTGCAGAATATTATTGATGTTTTTATCTTTACCTAAGCAACAAATTCATTTTTTTCTAGCATAGCAGGAACACTCTCAGTGCAAATTGGTCTGTGTATATAAAGCATTATACTAAAAAATAATGCCTTTAACAAATCTGAACACATCAATTGCTTTTATAATCTTTTCAGTGGTCACACAGCAATAATTGCTCTTTATCCTTTATATAAAAACTAACTACAATAAATAATTTATCAAGGAAAATATTTACTTTAAGAAAACTACCTTTTCATATTTTCCTCAACCAGCTGAACTGTAAACTGGTTAATCTCATGAATTCTCAGAAGAACTTGATAAAGCTTCCATAGAGGATCTGGCCTCAGTGTTATTTTTTCTGTTTCCAATGCACAAGCTTTCACTAATATTGAGAAATGCCTGTTGTATGAGATTTATTTTCCTACTATGAAACTTAGGGAAAGTACAGAGTGCAAAAAGGCTTCACAAACATGATATGCTGAATATATTCAGACTTCACGGCTCAGTATGTATTATATACATTTTATTATAATTTTCAATAACCATAATGATAGACTACATCTCATTTTGCTTAAATATTTATAGCAATTGTAATTTTCTTTGGTTCACCTCCTATTCATCCTCCAGGGTCCTACAGGATGCCCAGTTAAATTTGGGTGCTAGATAGTCAGTTTTATTTTAATAAATAAATAGGCCCCAAACATTGTATTAGACATACTAAAAGCAAAGGTGTTATCCATATGAACTTCCAATTTAAGTGAGCATCTATAGTTTTCTGGGCTAAATTTGGAAACCCCACAATTGAATAAGCTGCTCTCTTTGTAGTTACAGAGTCTTTGGTTCTGAACTGGCCTATTAGAAGAAACAATGGAAAATAAATATCTTTCAAGTATCCTCCCTTCCCTTCCCTTTCACTGGATAGGTCCATTGACTTTCCTCTTTACTGTTTCTCACAAAGGTTCATTTAGTTCTTTGAAGAATGAAAAGGATATGAGCTTAAGGCCCTGTGTTACCATTAATTTATTGTGACATCTATGAAAAGTTACTGTACTTTGTCATTTCTTATTCACTTTATGTTTACAATAAATGGGCTGGATTTTATTTCTCTAGACTTTCATTTCAAATGTTTTTTGGATATAAGATGCATCTGCTCCATTTCATAGAATGCAGAGAAAGTAGAATCCCTACATTAATTACTTTCAAGAAAACAAAACAAGTTATTATAGTAAACAAATTCCTCACATCCCATAGAAACCATAAAGGTGGTGTCTAATCTAAAAGAGATAAAAATCAACAATATAAAAGGATATAGAAAATTTGAGTAAAAAAGTCAGGAACCTGCAATATGTTGTCAAAGAAAAAGTGCAGTAGCACTTGTTAAAAATGTCGAGGAAGTCTTTACTCAGGACTGTTGTAATAAGGGACAGAGATTTAACTCAACTCCACTGAAACAAAAAGTAGGAGAGTTTTTAAGCACTGGGGTGAGCTGGAAGAAAAGAACCTGAAGACTTTAAGCAGGAGGCTGGTCATTGTGATTAGGTTATCCATGTTTGTTAGCTGGAGTTTATCCAAGTTAGGCTCCTATTCTCCCACAGAAACTGGGGGATAGGGACACTAACTTCCTCAATAATTACATTTCAAAGGAATAGTTCCCAGGTCCTTAAGAAAGACATTCCTGAATTGGAAAATTGCAAGACGCTGGGGGATTTACATCCAAAAGAGGCAGAGAAAGAATTTACAATTTCAAGTTTTCTAAAGTGCCATATATATGTATTTGTGTGTGTATATTTATATTTATATAACTGAAAGAATATGTATATATAAAAAATATATATGAAAGGATATGTATAAATAAATAAATACATATATAAAGTTTACATATATATATATAAATGAGAGAGTAAGAAAGAGATTTTACACTTTTCAGGTTAAGTTCATTCTTTGTTTTGTAAGTGTTGATAAAACACAAAATTTATCTTGTACTTGGGAGCAACAACAAAAAGCCTATAATATATTCTCCAAAATTTATAATAAAATGTCTATATTTCTTGATCATTGTCAAAGGGATTAGAGTTAATAAAATGGACAATCATGAAGTGCCAAATTAGGCACTTGAAAATAATGACAAGTTCTCTTAAATAATCCCTGGATAAAAAAGAATATCGAAATAAATTTAACAAGAAAGTATTTCAAAAAAAGAGAACAGAGTCGAGAATTATAAAGACACTTATAAATAAATGTTTTTATCAATAACTAAGCCTGAAAATAATTAGGCTGAGTATTCAAGAAATTCAAAAATTAAGAACAAAATAAATCAAAAGAAAGAAGATATCCTTAAAGATCAAATCTTAATTTAATGAAAAATTTAGAACTAGAAGAGAGTACAGATTAAACTACAAGGAAGTCCAGTAAAACAGCTAATCAATTGCAAACTTGAGAGAAACAAGAGACAGCAAAACTCTACCAAGAATGAAAAACAAGCCATAATGAATGATTGAGAGTATCCTAACAAAATGATAACTGCAAATGTATAGCAATATTAACCACCTTTTGAGCAATATTAACCACCAATTAATATTAACTAGGTGCCAGATACCATTCTAAGCCCTTAGCATATTACTCATTTAATTATAAACAAAGTAAGTACACTCTGACCGATACTTTAAAAAACTGAAACACAGGTACACTATATATTTACATAGCGAATTAGAAAATCTAAAGAATACTTTATTATTAAATTATAATTTTCAAATATTGGTTGCTAAAAGGTAAAAATATTAATAGGTCAATAACCAAAGAAGAAATAGGGAATTAAGGACCCATAACTTCAAAAGTACCAGGCACTGAGAGTTTTGCAAAAGCATGGATCTAACTTTAAAGAAAAGACCATTTCTTTGTTGTTTAAGTTATGGAAGATGGAAAGTTCCTTCATTTTATGGAGCTAGTAAATACTTAATACCAAAATCTATTAATCTAGCACTGAAAAAGAAAGAAAACTAGAAGAGTTTTGAAAATAATCTTGAAAAAAATGAAACAGAACCTACACTTCTCAATTTCAAAATACACTATAAAGTCCATTGCAATAAAGAGTCTGACTCCATTTTCTGATGTCCAACTGCTGAAATATTTTAAGCCACACTCCTCCCTCTTTCTCCTTTCCTCACAGCAAGGTCAGCTTATGAGAAGGCCTGAGTTCTCCCCTTGGGCAGGTACCAACAGGATATTCAAACCAGCAAGCCCCTACCAACCCCACCCCCTAAACACGATAAAACTCCCAAGCCCATCTCCTTTTCTTGCTCTCTCAAGACACTTTTAAATAAGTTTAAGACACTTGTCCTGCTCTCCCCATACAGCCTCCTAATGTAATGAACTCATTCATATGCTTTTTGTGGTGTGTATGTGTGTGTGTGGCATCCTCCATCTTTATATGTGGACCAAATCTTGAAAGTATGGGTCCATCCATTTTCTGTAGTGTGGTTATAATACTTTCAATCAAGACAATTCAGTACTGTCATAAGGACAGACATATAGATTCATGGAAAAGGCATTTATGAGCAATTGATTTTCAACAAAAAGCCAAAGAAATTCAATGGTGAGAGGATAATTTCTTCAAAAAATGGCACTATGACAAGTGATTATCATATGCAAAAAGGTGAATTTTGAACCTTATATCATACCATAGAAAAAATAATTATAAGTGGATTATAGACCTAAATGTAAGAACTAAAACTATAAAACTTTTTAAAGAAATGGGAGAAAGTCTTGACCATGAATTAGGCAGTCATTAGATACAACACCAAAAGTACAATATAAAATAAGAAAAAAATTAATAAATTATACTTCATCAAAAATTTTAAATGGTTGTACTTCAAAAGATACTACTAAGAAAATAAGATTACTGAAGATGGGTAAAAATATTTGTTAATTACATATGTGATAAAGGATATGCATTCAGAATACATGAAGAACTCTGCTCAGTCAGTACTGAGTCAAAGAACTCATTATAAGACAGCCAAAACATTTGGTAGGTATTTCACCAAAGAAGATATGCAAATGGTCAATAAGCACATGAAAAGATGCTAAATATTATTGGTCATTAGAAAAATGAAAATTAAAACCCTAAGATACCACTGCATGTCCATAGAATAGCTACAATAATAAAAAATAGCAAACATAGCAAGTGTTGGCAATGATGTTGAGAAACTGGAACTCCGTGTGCTGTTGATGGAGATGGAAAACAGTCCAGACACTTTGGAAAACAATTTGGCAGTTTCTTTAAATGGTATGTATATACCTACCATATGATTAGACATTCTACCAAAAGAAATAAAATGTGTGTCCAACAAGTGTGTGACAATGTTCATAGCAGCATTATTTATAATAGTCAAAGCAGAAACAATCCAAACATTCATCAACTGGTAGATAAAACAAAATGTTACATATCCATTGTAAAAAATGGGACAACAGACCCAAAATGGACTTGTTTAAGCTAAATCTCATGTCACCAAACCAAAATTTAACTTATTACAGTTTCAGCTCTCCCAGAAAGAGAAGCTTAAACCAGTCAATTAGGAATCACCTGATCAGCACTAGTTAGGTAATCTGCCAGATGGGCCCCTGCCCTCTCCTAGGGGAAAGTAACTTTGTAATAACCAACCCTCTTTTTAATATAACTTCCTCATTACTGCTCCTTCGGCCTATAAAAGCCTTTGATTTTGTACACCTCCTTGGAGTATCTTTCTGCTAGACTGGATACTGGCCAATTTGAATCCATTTTTGCTCAAATAAACTCCCCAAATTTTTAATGTGCCTCAGTTTGTGTTTTAAGAGTTCTGGTGTCAGAGAGAGAACCAAAGGGGACCCGGATGACCCCAGGAGCAACGAGCAGCCAGGAGTGGTTACCCGAGTTCCTAGAACTCGCCACCTGTTTGCTGCCTCAGCATCCTAGCTCCGCAGCTTTTGTGTTAGCTGTCAGACTTCTGAGCATTGCTGTCTCCGTTCTGCGTCTGGAAACAGGCTAGAGTAAGACTGGGTCCGACTTAGAAACCAGACCAGCTGGGTCAGACCGGGTATAAGTCAGACTGGGTCTGACTTAAAAACCAGAGCGATCTGATATGGGTCTGAGGCCCATTTAAACTGACCTAGGTCTGGTGTGAGGCATTGGGAGAATAAAATTTTTTAAGGCTGAATAGGCAGATTAAACTAAATAAAAATAATCTTGAATTACAGTAGCCACAGTGGAGAAATTTTAACCTAGATAAGCTTATCTACTTTTGAGGTGCCCTAGAGAAAAAGGGTTCTCAGCTAAACCTTCACTGTAAAGGACAAATGGAAAGTTATTTTTCCTCATTTACAGTTTTTGCTGACCAGGATGAGACCCACAGAGATACCCCACTCATTTTTTTACAGCTACTCAGATCTTCTTCTGTCTGCTAGATTGGACACTGCCCAATTTGAATCAATTTTTGCTAAAATAAACATTTAAAATTTTTAATATGTCTAGTTTATCTTTTATCACCATACAGTGCAAAACTATACAACAATGAAAAGGAACAAACTTCTGATAACATGTTATAACATGAATGAATTTCTGAAACAGTAAAGCAAGTAAAATGCCAAATTAATAAGACTTTATACTTTAATATTCCAATATAGGTACGCAATTTCCAGAAAATATGAATCTATAGACAAGGAAAACAATGAGTGGTTGCCTGGGATGGGGAAAGGAGATGAGGATTGATTGCAAAGGAGCACAAAGGAGCTTTAAAGGTGATAGAAATGTTCTAAAATTGGATTATGGTGAAGGCTGCACAACTGTAAATTTAGTAAATTCATTGAATTGTATAGTTAAAATGATGAACCGTATGGTATGTAAATTCTCTCTCAACAAAGCTATAAAAAAAAACCTAGAGACAAATTTCACTAATGGATATGCATTCAAAAATGCTAAATAAAACATAATAAAATAGAATCCAGCAGTGATAGAAATGATAATAAATGACCAGCATCCAATATGTCAGTAGAAACATATTGAAGGGTTAATATCATATAATTATATAAACAAATGCTGAAAAACTATTTGGTAAGATTCATCAGTCATTCCAAACTTAAAATAAAAATCCAAGTATGGTTAAATAACTTAAATATATAATGACTATTTACCAAAAACCAACAGTAGTCAGCCCTCCAACCTATGGAGAGAAAACAATTTCCATTAACATTAGAAACAAAACAGCCATGGCTATCGCCATCACAATAGTTCAACATTTATTAGAGGCTCTAACTAAATCAGTTGAGCAAAAACTGGGATTAGAACATGAATACTTAAATATTGGAAAATAGAGACAAAATGTCTTTTGAGAAATGACTGTGAATCTCAAAAATGCAAAAGATTCCAATGAAAATGGCATTAAAATTAGAAATGGAATTTGGAAGACCTGACTACAAAGCAAATATAGAAAACCCATTATTTCTTTCTCTGCTAGCAAAAACCAACTAGTAAGAAACAGAAACATGAAGAAAATCTTGAATAATAGTGAAAAAAATTTTTAAATTTATAAGTATATCTTCAACAAAAAGGCCCACAGTTTTTTACCCCTTAACAAGCTAAGAAAGCTATAAAATTATATTAAAGAACAAAAAACTTGAGTAATCTACTTATGTTAGTGCACATGAAATTAATTCATAAATTTAATGCAATGCATTCAGAGTCCCAATTTTGCTTCATTTTAAAATAAAATAAAGCATGTAAAATAACTTTAAAGGCCAAAAAGAAAAAGAAACGTGTAAACAGCTAAGAAAAAAATTGGAAAAAAATCTGAGAGAATCTTTGCTTTACTCAGTATTAATATTATAATACTACAATCAGAAGGGCAGAGCCAACATGGTGGCATGAGTAGGACAGTGGGAAACTCCTCCCAAAAACATATATATTTTTGAAAATACAACAAATACAACTAATCCTAAAAGAGAGACCAGAAGACACAGGACAACAGCCAGACTACATCCAGATGTGCGAGAGCCCAGCGCCTGGAGAAAAGGGTAAGATAGAACCCCCGGCCCTGCGGGACCAGAGCACACCTCCCCGCAGCTCCTGGCAGGAGGGAGAGGAAGCCCAGGACTGCTAAACACCCAGCCTGAGCCACCTGCACCAGAGCGCAGACACAGTGCATGTGTGGAGGGCTGGAAACTAGGGAAACAGGGAAGCAAGATCTCTGAGCAGGTTCCAAAGCTGATGCCCCTGTGACAAAGAAAAACGAGTGCTTTCTGAAAGTCTTAAAGGGACAGGGATGTAACAGCTGGATGGAAACAACACAGGTCACAGACCAGTGGCTGGAAATTACAGGGAAAACCACGTGCACTAACCCCCTGGGCAACAGCTCTGATGCCCCTCACAGAGGTAAACAGCCAAATAGCACCCCCGTCCATTACCCCACCAGGGTGAGGTAAAAGCAGAGAGGCAGCCTAAGGTAGGCCGCGCCCTCAGAAAGGGAGATACCTCCATACCCGCAGGGCAACACACAAAGACCCAGTCTACACGCAATTACCCAACACAAGCCACTAGGGGTCACAGTTGTCCCAGTAAAGAAAGGCCAGTAGCAAGTGAAAAGATTGGCACCCCCAGCTGACAGTCAATAGCACCTGTCAACATGAAAAGGCAAAAAAATATGATCCAGACAAGACTAACCCAGATGGCTTTGGCATCTGCTACATCTTCCCCTGAGAAGGAACCTGGGGAGATAGATTTAACCAGTCTTCCTGAAAAAGAATTCAAAACAAAAGTCATAATCATGCTGATAGACTTGGAGAGAAATATGCAAGAACTAAGGAAGGAGAATACAGAAATAAAACAAGCTCTGAAGGACTTCAAAACAGAGATGCAAGAGACCATTAACGGACTAGAAAACAGAGAACAGGAACGCAGAGAAGCTGATGCAGAGAGAGATAAAAGGATCTGCAGGAATGAAAGAATTCTAAGAGAGCTGAGTGACCAATTGATATGGAACAATATCTGCATTATAGGGATACCAGAAGAAGAAGAGAGAGAAAAAACGATAGAAAGTGTCTTTGAAGAAGTAATTGCCGAAAACTTCCCCAAACTAGTGGATGAAATGGCCTCTCAGACCACAGAGGTACACAGAACTCCCATGACAAGGGATCCAAGGAGGACAACACCAAGACACATAATAATTAAAATGGCAAAGATCAAAGAAAAAGACAAAGTATTAAAGGCAGCCAGAGAGAAAAAATAGCTTACCTACAAAGGAAAACTCATCAGGCTATCATCAGACTTCTCAAAAGAAACCCTACAGGCCAGAAAAGAATGGCATGATATACTTAATGCAATGAAACAGAAGGGCCTCCAACCAAGACTACTGTATCCAGCACGAATATCATTTAAATATGAAGGAGGGATTAAACAATTCCCAGACAAGCAAAAGTGGAGGGAATTTGCCTCCCACAAACCACCTCTACAGGGCATCTTACAGGGACTGCTCTAGATGGGAGCACTCCTAAAAAGAGCACAGAACAAAACACCCAACATATGAAGAAGGGAGGAGGAGGAATAAGAAGGGAGAGAAATAAAGAATCATCAGACCATGTTTATAATAGCTCAACAAGTGAGTTAAGTTAGACAGTAAGATAGTAAAGAAGCTAACCCTGAACCTTTGGTAACCAAAAACGTAAAGCCTGCAATGGCAATAAGTACATACCTTTCAATAATCACACTAAATGTAAATGGACTGAATGCACCAATCAAAAGACACAGAGTAATAGAATGGATAAAAAAGCAAGATCCATCCATATGCTGCTTACAAGAGACTCACCTCAAACCCAAAGACATGCACAGACTTAAAGTCAAGGGATGGAAAAAGATATTTCATGAAAACAACAGAGAGAAGAAAGCAGGTGTTGCAATTTTGGTATCAGACAAAACAGACTTCAAAATAAAGAAAATAACAAAAGATAAAAGAAGGACATTACATAATGATATAGGGCTCAGTCCAACAAGAGGATATAACCATTATAAATATATATGCACCCAATACAGGAGCAGCAACATACCTGAAACAAATACTAACAGAACTAAAGGAGGAAATAGAATGCAATGCACTCATTCTAGGAAACTTCAACACACCACTCACACCAAAGGACAGATTCACCAGACAGAAAATAAGTAAGGACACAGAGGCACTGAACAACACACTAGAACAGATGGACCTAATAGACTTCTACAGAACTCTACATCCAAAAGCAACAGGATACACATTCTTCTCAAGTGCACATGGAACATTCTCCAGAATAGACCACATAGTAGGCCACAAAAAGAGCCTCAGTAAGTTCCAAAAGATTGAAATCCAACCAACCAACTTTTCAGACCACAAAGGCATAAAACTAGAAATTAACTGTACAAAGAAAGCAAAAAGGCTCACAAACACATGCAGGCTTAACAACACGCTCCTAAATAATCAATGGATCAATGACCAAATCAAAATGGAGATCCAGCAATATATGGAAACAAACGACAACAACAACACAAAGCCCCAACTACTGTGGGACACAGCAAAAGCAGTCTTAATAGGAAAGTATATAGCAATCCAGGCATATTTAAAAAAGGAAGAACAATCCCAAATGAATGGTCTAATGTCACAATTATCAAAATTGGAAAAAGAAGAACAAATGAGGACTAAGGTGACCAGAAGGAGGGACATAATAAAGATCAGAGAAGAAATAAATAAAATTGAGAAGAATAAAACAATAGCAAAAATCAATGAAACCAAGAGCTGGTTCTTTGAGAAAATAAACAAAATAGATAGGCCTCTAGCCAGACTTATTAAGAGGAAAAGAGAGTCAACACAAATCAACAGTATCAGAAACGAAAAAGGAAAAATCATGACGGACCCCACAGAAATATAAAGAATTATTAGAGAGTACTATGAAAACCTATATGCTAACAAGCTGGGAAACCTACGAGAAATGGACAACTTCCTAGAAAAATACAACCTTCCAAGACTGACACAGAAAGAAAAAGAAAATCTAAACAGACCAATTACCAGCAACAAAATTGAAGCGGTAATCAAAAAACTACCAAAGAACAAAACCCCTGGGCCAGATGGATTCACCTCAGAATTTTATCAGAGATACAGGGAAGACATATTACCCATTCTCCTTAAAGTTTTCCAAAAAATAGAAGAGGAGTGGATACTCCCAAACTCATTCTATGAAGCTAACATCACCCTAATACCAAAACCAGGCAAAGACCCCACCAAAAAAGAAAACTCAGACCAATATCCCTGATGAACGTAAATGCAAAAATACTCAACAAAATATTAGCAAACCGAATTCAAAAATACATCAAAAGGATCGTACACCATGACCAAGTGGGATTCATCCCAGGGATGCAAGGATGGTACAACATTCGAAAGTCCATCAACATCATCCACCACATCAACAAAAAGAAAGACAAAAACCACATGATCATCTCCATAGATGCTGAAAAAGCATTTGACAAAGTTCAACATCCATTCATGATAAAAACTCTCAGCAAAATGGGAATAGAGGGCAAGTACCTCAACATAATAAAGGCCATTTATGATAAACCCACAGCCAACATTATATTGAACAGAGAGAAGCTGAAAGCATTCCCTCTGAGATACGGAACTAGACAGGGATGCCCACTCTCCCCACTGCTATTTAACATAGTATTGGAGGTCCTAGCCATGGCAATCAGACAAAACAAAGAAATACAAGGAATCCAGATTGGTAAAGAAGAAGTTAAACTGTCACTATTTGCAGATGACATGATACTGTACATAAAAAACCCTAAAGACTCCACCCCAAAACTACTAGAACTGATATCGGAATACAGCAAAGTTGCAGGATACAAAATTAACACACAGAAATCTGTGGCTTTCCTATACACTAACAATGAATCAATAGAAAGAGAAATGAAGAAAACAACTCCATTCACAATAGCATCAAAAAAAATAAAATACCTAGGAATAAACCTAACCAAAGAAGTGAAAGACTTACACTCTGAAAATTACAAGTCACTCTTAAGAGAAATTAGAGGGGACACTAACAGATGGAAACCCATCCCATGCTCGTGGCTAGGAAGAATTAATATCGTCAAAATGGTCATCCTGCCCAAAGCAATATACAGATTTGATGCAATCTCTATGAAACTACCAGCAACATTCTTCAATGAACTGGAACAAATAATTCAAAAATTCATATGGAACATCAAAGACCCCGAATAGCCAAAGCAATCCTGAGAAAGAAGAATCAAGTAGGGGGATATCACTCCCCAACTTCAAGCTTTACTATAAAGCCATAGTAATCAAGACAATTTGGTAATGGCACAAGAACAGAGCCACAGACCAATGGAACAGACTAGAGAATCCAGACATTAACCCAGACATTTATGGTCAATTAATATTTGATAAAGGAGCCATGGACATACAATGGTGAAATGACAGTCTCTTCAACAGATAATGCTGGCAAAACTGGACAGCTACATGTAGGAAAATGAAACTGGACCATTGTCTAACCCCATATACAAAAGTAAACTCAAAATGGATCAAAGACCTGAATGTAAGTCATGAAACCATTAATCTCCTGGAAAAAAACATAGGCAAAAACCTCATAGACACAAACATGAGTGACCTCTTCTTGAACATGTCTCCCCGGGCAAGGAAAACAACAGCAAAAATGAGCAAGTGGGACTATATTAAGCTGAAAAGCTTCTGTACAGCAAAAGACACCATCAACAGAACAAAAAGGAACCCTACAGTATGGGACAATATATTTGAAAATGACAGATCAGATAAAGGCTTGATGTCCAGAATATATAAAGAGCTCACACGCCTCAACAAACAAAAAACAAATAACCCAATTAAAAAATGGGCAGAGGAACCGAACAGATGGTTCTCCAAAAAAAGAAATACAGATGGCCAACAGACACATGAAAAGATGCTCCACATTGCTAATTATCAGAGAAATGCAAATTAAAACTACAATGAGGTATCACCTCACACAGTAAGGATGGCTGCCATCCAAAAGACAAACACCAACAAATGTTGGTGAGGCTGTGGAGAAAGGGGAACCCTCCTACACTGCTGGTAGGAATGTAAATTAATTCAACCATTGTGGAAAGCAGTATGGAGGTTCATCAAAATGCTCAAAACAGACTTACCATTTGACCCAGGAATTCCACTCCTAGGAATTTACCCTAAGAACACAGCAATCAAGTTTGAGAAAGACAGATGCACCCCTATGTTTATCGCAGCACTATTTACAATAGCCAAGAATTGGAAGCAACCTAAATGTCCATCGATAAATGAATGGATAAAGAAGACGTGGTACATATACACAATGGAATACTACTCAGCCATAAGAAGAGGGCAAGTCCTACCATTTGCAGCAACATGGATGGAGCTGGAGGGTATTATGCTCAGTGAAATAAGCCAAGCAGAGAAAGAGAAATACCAAATGATTTCACGCATCTGTGGAGTGTAAGAACAAAAGAAAAACTGAAGGAACAAAACAGCATCAGAATCACAGAACCCAAGAATGGACTAACAGGTACCAAAGGGAAAAGGACTAGGGAGGATGGTTGGGTAGGGAGGGATAAGGGGGGGGAGAAGAAGGGGGTATTAAGATTAGCATGCATGGGGGGGTGAGAGAAAGGGGAGGGCTGCTTAAGACAGAGAAGACAAGTAGTGATTCTACAGCATTTTGCTATGCTGATGGGCAGTGACTGTAAAGGGGTTTATAGGGGGGACCTGGTATAGGGGAGAGCCTAGTAAACATAGTATTCGTCATGTAAGTGTAGATTAATGATAAAAAAAAAAAAAAAAAGAAAGAAAGAAAAGGGGTATTACTCCCTGATAGGATAAAACTAACTGTAAATCAACGATTAATGCATGCTTTAAATAACCTTAAGTTTGACCACTTAAAGGGTGTCAGATGATCAGCTATGGAGGTACATTTTTCTGATAATATTCCTTTCTCTTAAAAAAAAAAAAAGCAGTTCCTGTGTGGTGACCTCCAATGAGTTCTACACAATGGTATAAAGGGCATATAAAAGTGTAGGCAAAGGGTCTGTTTGTGTTTATGCAGAGGATCAAAGCCTAATTTGGCTACCCAGAAAATGAACTAAGATACAATATGAAAAAGAACTTCCAACATCAGCACTCTCTAAACGACTCATACCAGAAGATGATCATCAAAAAATTCCAACAAATATCCACGCACTGCTACAGCTGTAGATGCACTCATCCCACTGGTTCCTGGACTTGCCATGGGAATGAAGAAGGAGATATCTAAGCTGGCTTGTGCATACAGTAAAACAACAAATTTGACTGGATCTATACTGTTGAAATTCAACCAAGAATTAGGAGAAGTGCAAGTTGTAGTGCTCCAAAATCTTACAACTACAGACTATCTACTGTTAAAAGAACATATGGGATGTGAACAGTCCCCAGGAATGGGTTGTTTTAATTTGTCTGATTTCTCTCAGACTGTTCAAGTTCAGTTGGACAATATCCACCATATCATAGATAAGTTTTCACAAACGCCTAAGGTGCCTAACTGGTTTTCTTGGTTTCACTGGAGATGGCTGATAATTATAGGTCTGCTTTGGTTATGTAACTGTATTCCTATTATGTTAATGTGTGTGCGCAATTTAATTAGTAGTTTAAAACTTATACATGCTGAAGTTACTCTACAAGAAGATATGTCAAAGAAATAATCAATCTTCCCATGTTTTCTTCCGCCTGCTACTTCTATAGCTTTTCTTCTTCCTTCCTAATTACAACCCTTAAATAGAACTCGTGCCTCATATCGAATTTACCAAGTATCATAATTCTTCCAAGTGGTAAAGACACCTCAAGACAAATGCTGGGCATAGAAGCCACAGGGCATAAATATGCAAAGAAGTAAAAAGCTAACCTTTTCAAACAATAAGACTTCTCTCTCACTTACCAACTTTACATTTCCCTGTATGGCCCCCGGAAGATGACTGGTTAGCCAGAGATGGGTAAGATTCCTCAAGGGAGGAACAACCTAAGACAGGCACAGTCACAGGGGGGCCATCAGGCAAGAAATTGGGGATCAACAGAGGTGAGACTTAGAACCTCACCCCCCCCTGTTTTGAGAGAAATCTTCTGTATCTGTGGATGTTTTATTGCCCTTGTCTAGCTTGGATTAACACTTAGTCTACAGGCACACACTTGATCATTTACATTTGCTCTCTTACAACACTAAACTATGTTTTCTGCCTTTATCTTGCATCTACCTACCACTTCAGCATTTTATTAAAAATAATAATAGAGAAATGTGCTATCCACATATAAATCAAGTATAAAAATCAAACGAATATTCATATTTGAACTGATTGTTTATAGTTCATAATGCATGAGCAAAACCGAAAGTTTCTGTGATGACTGCCCTTGTACTGTTCACCATGTAACTTATTCACTATGTAAGAAGTTGTTCTCCATGTAAGAACTTGTTCGTTATGCTTCAGAAGATTGGAGACTCACTAAAATTAGGCTTGGGGTGGATTCATGATTGTGCATTGAACATTGACTCCCCTATACAGAATTTTATTGTTGTTAACAACCATTTGATCAATAAATATGAGAGATGCCCTCTCAAAAAAAAAAAAAAAGTACAGACTTCCAATTGTAAAATAAATAAGTAACCGGGATGTAATGTATAGCATAAGGAATATAGTCAAAATATTGTAACAACTTTGTATGGTGATAGCTGGTAGCTAGAATTATCATGTATATAAATGTTGAATCACTGTGTTGCACACCTGAAACTAATGTAATACTGTGTGTCAACTACCCTTCAATAAAAAAAAAGAAAATACTACAACCATTAATATATGATACTGACACTTCTATGGACAAATAGATCAATAAAAGAGAGCAGCATAACAAAAATTCCAAAATCATAAAAGAACATATTATATGACAGATACGGTATTTTATTTCAGAGAGACAAAAATAATCTTGTTTAATAAATGATGGAGTGGAATCTTACTTCACTCTAACCACAAAAAGAAATTTCAGAGTGATAATATATTATAAGGTTAAAAACTAATACAATAAATTTATATAATGATATTTGCATACACTATTCATATACTATGGTGTGGAAAATAAAATCCTAAGAAATACAAGAAATTTTGAAAAAAATGTGCCATTGATTACATAAGTGGTCTTTAATTTAAATTTCATTCAAAGATAAAAAACAAATAATAGACTGAGAGAAAAAAATGAAACACATTTGGCAATAAAAGATTACTATCCCTAATATACAAAGCATTTCCATAAATTAAGTATAACTGAATCAAAATGTAAAAGTTTATTAACAGTTAATTATGAAAAAGAAAAGGTTACTCAAATTCCAGGGAATATATGAAAACTGGCTCAGTATCACTCATCGTCAAGGAGTTTTAAACTACAACAAAGAAACCATTGTAATCATTGGATTGGCAAAAGCATAAATACCATGTTCAGTGCTGGACAATAAATGAAGAAATCAGTAATTATACACTAGTAGTAGGATTATGACTTGCTGCACTATTTTTAGAAATAATATTACAATATCCACTGAAATTTAAAAATGTATAATATTTGACCTAAAATTGACTTTGGGAGCTCTATCCTAAAGATAGATGTATAAGGATGTTTAGCAGTAGACTTGCTTCTAACTTGAGGGTTAGGTTATTAGTAAGTGAGATTCAATTTGCATATAAAAAATAACCTCAAATTATACCATGAATTTCTCATAAAAATAGTTTACAGAACTAGGTACAGTGAGATGTTTACAATTAAAAACATGTTGGAAACTGAGTGTACCTAAAATAGTAACAGATTTCCTGTCCATAGAAATTTCTTCACTCTTGTTTTAAGGCCTATGATCATTGAACACAATGGCAATTAGAATGAACCACAGTTTAAATTATTTCTCTCCCATTGTAACAAAGATGTCAAAATCAACATCACCAATAATGGGAAAATATGACATCATATGCCTCCTAAGGTAATGCACTAACAGTGCTTATGTGATGCCTTAGCCAAAAATACATAACCTGAATCTAATTATGAGAACAGAATCAGGGAAATCTAACTTTGATGATATTCTACAAAACAGTAGGTCTTTAATCTTCAAAATGCCAATGCCATAAAAGATGAAAAATGCTTAAGGATTATTTCAGATTAAAGGAGACTAGAAGAGTATGACAAGGAAACCAAAAGGATGTGACAACAAAACGTATTTCAAGATCCTGAATTGGATCTTAAATTTCTCAAAAATCACTGTAAAAGATATTGAGACATTGGTAAAATTTGGATAAGGGCTGTATTTTAGATATATTACATCAAGGTTTAATTCCTAAAAATGTAATCAGTGTATCATGGTGACTAATAAGCATTTATTCTTAGGAGATGCAGGCTGAAATATTTAGGAGTGAAAGAGACACATGCCGAAGTACTTAGGAGTCTACCACTTATTCTCAAATAGTTCAGAAAAATCTGTTTAAGTGTACACACACATATACATAAACTAGAAGTTACTAAATCTAGGTGAAAGCTATATAATACATTATGCATATTTTACAAACTTTTGGTTTTAAAATATTTTCAAAATTAAATATTAGAAAAAAACTAGACAACCTGTAATCCTTCAAATTTTGCTAAGTGTATACAATTGGGTTCTTCCAAGTAACAGAACCAATAGGAGATAGATATATAGATGATAGATACATAGATGATAAATAGATAGATATAGATATACATATACAGTATATGAAAGGAAAGATATTTTAAAGAATTGGCTCATGCAGTTATGGGGCCAGACAAGTCTGAAATTTGCTGTCAGGCTGGAAACTCAAGGAAGAGTTGATATCGCCAGTTTGAGTTTGAAATTTGCAGGCTAGAAACTCAGACAAGGTTTCTGTATTGCAGTCAGGAGGCAGAATTCCTTCTTTTCCGGGAAACCTTAGTTTTTGCTCTTAGGTTTTCAACTGACTGGATGTGGCCCACCTACATTATGGAGGCTAACTGCTTTATTCAAAGTCTACTGATTTAAATGTTAATCATATCTAAAAAATACCTATTTAATGACATCTAGACTAATGATTGACCAAACAACTGGGTACCATACCCCAGCCAAGTTGATATATAAAATTAGCCACCACAAGGAACTAAAGGTATAGAACAGAATATATTTAAGAAAATTATCATGCTTTTAGCATTAATTCATGGTATCTATTTTGTTAAAATCTTATGTCCTTCTCCCAGTCACACATTTTCATACACACACACACCCCACCACCACACACATACACCCACAAAGAAGCAAGACAAAGGTGAATCTACTCACATAGCTAGGCTGGTAGCAGTAAGTCTGCATTACCAAGGAGTGGTGGCAGTAATATCCACAGCAACATCCAATATCCTTTGTACCTGGACCAGTAACTGACTCAGTCCAGCAAAATGACTCAGAGTGTTTTTCCTGACAGAGCCCTAACCTCCAACTACATTTCTCTCTGGAGATTCTGTGAATTACCCAAAATCCACCTAATTCTTATTTTTTTCTGTTCTTCAATCAGCAAAAGTCATTTTCTGTTGCTTATAGTTAAGAACACTGTATCAGAAAAAAGTGCTCATATTTGACTTTAGCTAAGGGATGAAAATAGGGCTGAGAGCAGGGAGAACTCTATTATTAGGGAATCAAGTTAGCAAATTTGGCTTTATGGTTGCAAAGTGCTTACAAAAGTTGTAAAATCAAAGAGAAACATAGAATTTAGAATTGTGTATGAAATTAAAGACTCTTTACTGTCTGCAGTGATGTCTACTCTAAAAGGTAAGAGCTTAGGCTGAAGGTGACCCCATTTAATAGCTGAGGGGAAGATACAGATTTAGCAGAATATAAATCTCAGACAAAGGAAAAAGCTAAGCCTCCCAAGAACTGTCTGTAGGCATTTGGTGGGTTCTGTTCTTCAGAAATGTGTTAAGTCTGGTGGCAAAAATCATAAGGTGAAAGGCTATGGGTTTAAATTTCTACTAAAACACTAAAGCTATTGAACCAAGGGGCCTGTGGTCAGACATCCCAAGTTCACAGAATCAAAGAGGTTCTTTTTTCTTCCAGATTCCTAGCCAACAGAATTATTTAAAAGAAAATAAATTAATTTTCAAGGGGTCTGTATTGCCAAAGCAACCCCAAATCTAACCTGTAAGAATTACTATTTAAACCCAAAACAATCTCTAGATTCCTCAACATGTACCTACAGGAAGAAGTTGCTAAAATTATGCATCCCCTAGAAAGAGCATCCCTAATACCCATCTTATATATGGGCAAATAAATTTTTTCAGAGAACAGAATCAAAGGCTTATAGACTGCTGATCAAAGCAAACAAAGCACTACACCACTTGGAGAGGGCCACGTTACCTTCCTATCCAGTGGGGTGTGACATGTGCTGGGGACAGATGACATGTATGTTGGTTCCCCTTTTACAAAGAGAAATTTTTATTATAAATTCATCACTAGTATACTGTGTTTAGATAAACAACATATTTTTCCATAGTTCCCTGGACCATGAAGAGCTTCCTGAAGACTTGATGAAAAGGATGACACTTGAAAATAGGCATTGAGTAAGCAACTAACTGTATCTGCTACATGTATGGAATATCATTGCCAATTTAAAAGAGAGAGCTGTATCTTATATGTATATTTTATACACATATATATATATATATATATATATTTTTAGAAATGTCTAGAGAAAGATATAGAAGAATACATACTAGGCTGTAAATACTAGTTACCTCAAAAGGGTGAAAATAGGGGCTGGGGTAGGGAAGTCATTTATTTTTTCATAACACATACTCATATTTTTTCTATTTTTACATTATGCATATGTACATTTATGATTTTAAGTAATTAATATAAAAGTTTTTAATCAGCAACAGAAGAGTTACAATTAAATGACAAAGGAATTTCACATACCCATTCAGAACTGCTCAAGAGGAAAATAAGAAGGCGTATCGGCATGTTCTAAGCTTTCTGTGTGCTGTATAATGGAAGTACATGCTTCCATTTTAAAGTACAAATAAAGAACAAAAACACGACTACTGGCCAGCATACTGACAATCTTTAACAAATGTAGAATCAGCCTCCTACAAATTAAAATTAAAAATCTAAACTGTCACAAGTGACTTACAAACATGTCTCAAGACTTTTCTTCTTGATTTCAAATTTTGTGCCTACTCTCCATCTTCACCTTTCTGCCCTCCCCTTGTTGGCAAAAGCATTAAACAACAACAGAAGCCATTATTTTTGGTACTTAAGCGTAGTGCAATAATTTCAAGTAGGTGTAATGTTAGTATCAGAGGAAGAAAGCCACTATTCTCTGAAGCCTCATTATCCAGTTTCAGAAACAGGAACAGCTACTTTACTCTTCAAATGAAAGTAAAATTCCAAAGATGCATGTGTCAGGTAAAGCAGTTCCAGAAAACAGCAACTTGCTCCTCCCAAAGGACTAGACAGGTCATATTTGCCTTCAGTTTCTGTTTTAATGGCCAAGATTTGTTTAATACTGAATCTTACTACAGAGGGAGAAAAAATAAATGAGAGACCTCAAATATTCTGGCTAGACCAATCCTTGTCTAGATGGTAACACCCTCAGCCAAGTACACAGCTGATTATCTGTTACTAAAAGCTGCTCTAAAAAATGCCTTCCTCTCCTTTCCAAATACACCCATCATAAAGCAATTCATTTCATATTGCAAATGAGAAACATTTCAAGATGCCAAAGAAGTACTTGACTAAATGTGCCCTGTTCCAACCCCTGGCAGGAAATGACCAGGTCATCTGGACAAAAGGGGTCAGGGAAGAAGGAAAATGCCTCATATGCAATCAGTCACCAATTACAGTTTATCAGCAGGAGAACAGATGTGAAATGAATTTCTTTTGATTGGTGTTCCCTGTGTGTAAGCCAGTGAGACTGAACTCCTCTAAATGAATAAACAAAACCCCTGCTATGCCACTCCCCTACAACAGCTCAGCTGTTTGGTGATATGATCATTAGAGGATTCTTTCTAAAGGTATGCATTTTTTTCCAAATGAGCCAGATTTCTTTCTCTGCGTTGTGGATGAAACTATGTTTTTATTCTATTCTGCTGGCATTATTTCAGGATGGATAAAGCTTATTTCTCTAGATGGGACCTTTTTCCAACATCTGATGAACTCATCACTGGGGAAAAAAATCTAAATTCAACTTGAGATTGCTGAAAGTAAGAACCAGGATACAACAGCATACTTTACAGTATTTAGAATTAGAAAGTTTTCCTTTTTAAAAATAGCCTTGATTTATTGTACTAATAGAGAAGTTTATCTTCCCTAAGATCCAGCCAAGCTGGAAACAAGTCTATTTAATGAGAACATTTTTTGTTAATCCTAACCCTGACTAATAAGCCTTACTGAAAGGCCAGTACAGGATCACCTGGAACACAGAGGAAGCTGTTACCATTGAGTAAAGAGAGACGTAGCCCTCCAACCAAACCTCATAACTTTCCAGTTAGTATTAAGAGGAGGAAAGCCACTATTCTCTGAAATGTTGGCAAAAAGCATTTTCACACTTCTGCTGAATATTTGATCTGTGTCTCCAATAATTCTCCATTAGAACCTTTTCAGGGACCAAAGTCAGGGTCCCAAAGTATGGACTATAGTAAGGTGACTCTGGGAAAGATTTAGGCTGAGATACAGAGTAGCTATCATTTTAATAGTTATACATTCACTTCAATATGTATTAAAATGTATATAATATTAAAAATAAACATAATTAGTACATGGTAATACGGATATTTTTAAGATAAATATTTAATTAAGTAAAATAAGTGAATCAACTTAAAGAAAAATGCTCTGCAGTAATAATCCTGGTGGCTTTTAGATGGCTTAAGTGCAAAGGTGATGCTCAGCTGGTGAGGCTAAGGTGCATGCACTCTGCACTGAGGCCACCAAACACCTCTGACCTTATACAGTCTCCAGTCTCCAGTTTCCAGTAGGACTGACATATCTTCTCAAACATCTCATGAAACTCTTTCCTTATCTTGCCCTGTCAATCTCAAGAAGGTAGATCAGTTGTATGTCTCATACTGTGACTAGCTTGTTACTAAAAGCTGCTCTAAACAGCTTTTAGTGACATCTAACAGCTCTAAACAGCTTTTAGTGACATCTAAACAGCTTTTAGTGAGTATGTGACATCTAGCAGTTATTTAATTCCCCTAAAGTTCAATTACTTTACTTGGAAAATAAAAATACTTCCAAAGAGTAGAAAAGCAGTGTCCAGGGGTTGTAGGGCATGGAAATAGAGGTTGGTAAAAGGGTACAAACTTTAAAAATAATAATAAGTACAATACTTACTTAATGGCCAGTATGATAAGTTGATAATGTAGCAGTGTATGTACAGGGTAAGTATAGCTCCTGTATATAATAAGCCATCAATCACTGTGTCAGGGGATGAGGGTTTGTTATGGAAACCTCCATTCTATAACACATGCATCCAGTCTGCCCATTTCCAATTTGCAGATGATGATGATTGAAATTCTCTTTTCATCTTCCATCACAAAAATTTCCTAATCAAAAGCTTGTGTTTGACTTAGCTCCACTTCTGTGAAGACGGAGTAGATATACTCTTCCAAATTCTTCCAACTAAGTACAACTAAAATGACTGGACATTTTACATACATAATAAACATAAGAAGACTCTGAAAAGTGGAAAGAAGGAAAACTGCGTAGGGACCTCAAGAACTGAGGAGTAACCAGTGGTCCCCTGGTTTTCTGTTTGTCTTATACTTCCCAGACATATACTTTGAGAAGCTAGCAAGTGGCAATTGCCAAAGGGTACAGACCAAAACAGCACCCCAAAAAAGCCTTCCCTGTCTAGCCAAAGGACCAGAGATGGGCAGCCTAACAAGACATAAAACTTTTAGATAAGAACCACTCCAACTTTGTAGGGCAAAGACTTAATCACCACTGGGTGATGCCAAGACCTCCTCCCCATGCAGGGTCACTGCAGGTCATTTTGGGGGCCCTCTCCATCCATCAGTAATGTGCACTCCTCCTCCTCCCCCCAGGGTGATATCAGAGAAGGTACAATGAAGATGAAGAACCTTCACCAACCACGCAGTGGTAAGGAGGCAATCAAAATCAAAATCCCAGTGGGGTTTTTGTAGAAATTGGCAGCTCATTCTAAAACTCATATGGAAATAAAAGAATTTAGAATAGGAAAACAATAATAAAAAAAAAAGGTGTTGCAATAATTTGCTACCTGATTTTAAGACTCAGGATAAAGTTTCAGTAATGCAGGCCACATGATATTGGGATAAAGGTAGACAAATAGGTCAAGGGAACATTATAGAAAACACAGATATAGATACATACATCTACAGACAAGCAGGTTTTGACAAAGTTTCAAAGGCATTTCAGTGGAGAAAATAATCTATTCAACAAATGATGCTAGAATAGATATCAATATACAAATAAAAAATGTTTTATTCACATCATCATATACAAACTTTAATTCAATTTCATCATAGATCAAATGTTAAACCTAAAATTATAAAACCTCTGCAAGAAAACATAGGAGAAAATCTTTGTGTTCCTGGATTGAGCAATTATTTCTTAGATATGATGACAAAAACATGATCCATAAATAAAAAAATTAACCTCTTCAAAATTAACACTTCTACTCTTCAAAACACACTGTTAAGATTCAATCCAAGTTGGAGAAAATATTTTCAAATTATATATTTGATAAAAGATTTGTTTTAGAATACATAAAGTACTCTCAAAACTCGATTACAAAAAAGAAATATTCAATTAAAAAAATGTGCAAATTCTTTGAACAAACATTTCATCGAAGAAGATACACAGATGGCCAATAAGCACAAGAAAAGTTGCTCAAAACTGTTACCCATTAGGGAACTGCAAGTTTAACCCATGAGATTCCACTATACTCTTATTAGAATGGCTAAAATTAAAAAGGAGGAAAAAAAAAAAAGACTAACTCTATGAAGTGTCAGCAAGTATGTGGAGGAACCAGAATGCTCATACCCTCCTGGTAGGAATGTAAATCATACAACCGCTTTGGAAAGCAGTTTAACCATTTTTTTAAAAGGTAAATATATACCTAATATATAATACAGCCATTCTACTCCAAGAGAAATGAAAGTATATGTCCATACAAAGACTTGCAGATGAACATTCAAAACATTTTTTAAAAAATTGTAATAGCTAGAAACTGGAAGCAACTCAAAGGCTCATCAACAGGTGAATGGATAACCAATCTGTGGTATATCCATGCAATGGGATACTAATTTGCAATAAAAAGAAATGAACAATTGATATATGCAACAAATAATATGGGTATATCTAAAAATAAGTATGCTAAGTGAACACAGCCACAATAAAGAATGCAGATTATATTTTCCCATTTACATAAAATCCCAGTAAATAAAATTTATCTATAGTGACAGAAAGGTCAGTGGTTGCCAGGAGTGCAACAGGAGGAAGAGAGAAGGGACAAAAGGGCATGAGCAAACTTTCGGTGATGATGTATATGTCTACTCTCTTGTCGATGGTGATGACTTCTTGTGTGGATATATATATATATATGTCAAACTTACAAATTGTTCATTTGAAGTATATGCTGTACTGTAGATCAAACATACTCATTATATGTCAGCTGGACCTCAATAAGGCTATTTTTAAAAGCAATGAACAAAAAGTCCCAATATTAAGGTCACACCTCAGATCAATTAATCAGGATCTCTAGAGATGAGACCCATGCAAGAATCAATAGTTTTTAAAGCTCCTCAGGCGATTCCAATGCGCCTCCAAAGTTAAAAAGCACTGAGACACAGAAAGGCTCCATGAATATTAATGGAAGAATATGATCAGTTGTGTATCATGTACTAGAGAACACAGGCAGTGGAAAATTAAGAATCCAAATGATCAGAATAGGAAGAAGTTAATGTTGAGCTAGAAAGAAAGAGATACCTGTCAAAAAACAACTGAGCCACCATGTGCTCTACAACATTAACTGCTTTGGGTTTAATGAGTCCTTTATTCCAAGAATCACACAGAAAACCTTCCAGCAAGACTCTATCAGAGAGGAATCCAGACTCTATGACATGGCAATAAATGACTTAGGTTCTATAACAAATTTTCCCAATGAGAAAGCATATATATGTATGTGTATATATATATATATACTTTGTTTCTATTTTAGGTTTTCTCTGGGAACTCTTACAGGAAAGGAAAAATAACAGTTTAAAATTAAATCCATTTCTTCACAACATAATGCAAGTTGCTATAGCTTTTATTTTTTTCAATTAAAAAAAAACAAAGCAAACACTTTTATTTCCCTTGTTTTTATGCTGCAAAATCAGTCATGCATACAAAGGAGAAAATACGTGAACACAGGTACCTTCTATTTAAAAACCATGGAATTTCAAAGGATGGTGAATATCCTTCAGACATTCAAGGAAATTACTCAAGACTTTTTACCTGTGGTCTATGAGCTTCAGAAAATCTTAGACAATTATATATCACATACATATGTAAATTTGGGAAAATAGAAAAACCAGAGCTTTCATCCATAGGCAAAAGGATTGCTGACCTAAACAGTATAGAGCAGTTACCTCAACACAAGCATATCTAAGCATATTTTTATTCAACAGACTTCTTCAATTAGAAAACTTTCCCTAGAGCATGGAGGCAAGGGTTGTAGGTTATAAGAATGCTTTTGGTAGCAAAAACTCACTGCTGTGTTAACCAAACCCACTGAACATCTCTGATTACCTAGTTGGGAGAGTTCCATTGAGTATACTGGCAAAACTTTCTGCCTCAATGGAAAGGCATAATTGAGGGATGGTGGCAGATCATTCAGTTATTCTTACTAAGTACTTCCTATGTATGGTTCTCTGCTGGAGTACTTGGATGAAAAGCCAGGAGTCACAAAACTGGAACATTTCTGAGTAATTTCAAGAGAGCAAGTATTTTAAAAGTCTTTTTTTCAGTCATTTTCCCCACAAGGCTAATTCCCTTCTCAAGGAAATGGAAAACACATCTCAATGAGGACGGTGGAAACAGGTTATAAAGGGTGTTGCTCTGATTCCATGAAACTCAATGGGGTCAGAGGCAAAAACATAAAGAAGGAATGTGAGTGCTAAAGGGGCCACAGAGATGGTCAGCTAGCTGGGAAATGGACTCAAGAGCTTAGGAAGAGAGGTGAAAAAGTTAATCCAGGGTGGAAGGAAAATATGAAAATGCCGTATTTTCAGAAAGACCAGGACTTTTATTCCTAAAATTCACAAGAGGAATTTATAAAATCTTTTTAATTCCCAAACCACACAGATTCTTTCCACGTAAGAAACATCCCAGGTCCCAGGGTCATGCTTGCATTTATTGTTCCAGTCACAGGAGCCTCTTTAACAAACAAACCTATCAATACTATCATTCTATTTCTTTGTAAAGATTTCCCCTTATCCTCAAATTTCTCAGATTGGTTAAATAAGCACAATAATATCTCACCATATGGATATTTCTTCTACCTTATTTCCCCTGCAAGGAGTATTAAGGCAACTTACGCTTTTTCAGTCATGAATACTGTTCCAGTGTTAACACTATCTTTACTTCCATACTTATTTTGGTTCTTTTCTCAATTTTCTGGAAGTCTCCATAAATTTTTTTTAAGTGTCCAGCAAGGAATATTGAGGTTCAGAAAAGGAATCACATTAGATGAAAATGTTATATTTCTAGGCCTGTGACCTATGATGATGATAAGTCTAATAAAAGCAGCTGACATTAAACAAGCATTATAGTCCTTAAATTGTTATAATTATAAATATTCTAGGCATAGGTTTAAATAATTATTTGGATTTATGGCTTTAAAATGTTGCCTGATAAATTACAAGGCAAAGATTAAATGACTTTACTCCTTGAGAATCACAGAGGCCACTCCTTGGGGTTGAGATAGAAAGAAATGAATGGCAATCTTACTAAACCAGGACTGGAGTACATAATCTAAAGTAACTCATGACCTAGGCCAGGTTAAAATGTGTTAGGGAAAAATGTATTAGGCAAATGGGAATAGGATCCATCCATTTATTTTTCTAACTCCCTTTTTCACCTCAGATCATGATAGAATCATCTCTGCCAGAAACAGACATAATGAAAACTATTGTTTAAAATAATGATCACTGGTACTCAAAGTATGGTCCCTGGATAGCAGAATCACCATTAACCAACACTTGTTTAAAATACAGATTCTCAGATCCCACTCCACACTCATCAGAAATTTGGGGGCTAAGATCTCCCAATTGATGTTTTAATAAGCCCTCCAGGTAAAACTGATGCTCTCTCAAGTTGAGAACCACTGGTCTACAAAGATCTAAATCACTTTTTGTTTTTAGTTGAGTTCTTTTTGTTTGTTTTAGCCTAAACTGGGGGCTGTAAGTAGGTAGAAACTGTTTTGTAAATGACTGTACCTGAATACTGTGTCCCCCTCCTTACATTGTCCCTGCTCACTAGAGAATACTGTAGTTATTCAAACCGTATTGCCCATTGATCCTTGTTATTTCTTCCTCAAAACTTGGGGAGAATCCATTTTCTCCATTCCTATTAACACTGATCTAGTTTAGGCCTTTATTATCTGAATATTTACTCTCATGAACTGATCAAAGCCCCTCCCTTTTTGGTCCATCTTCCTCCACCACTCCTGCTAATCAGAAGAATGTATCTAAAACATAAATCTGATCATTGCCCTGTTTCTGCCCCTCCAGTGACTTTCTTTTCCCTATGCTCTTGTCCACAGGACAGCCTTAACTCTCTCCTATTCAAGGCCCCTTGTTACCCACTTTAGTCCTAACTTTCCAGACTTCTTTCTTAGTTCACCTGGTCAACCACACTGTCCTTCATGAACCAGCAACATCCCTATTATTCCTGGAGCCTCCCAAACTTTCCTAGGTGCTGAGGTCTGTGCTGCTGTCCCTGACCTAGATAGCTACATACCCACCTGGTGGACTCCTGATTCCACACATACTTTACTCACTGCAATTCCCACTGTAACGGAGTGCAGAGAGCATCAAGTCAGGAAAAAGAACTAATGACACTTAACCTGACTGCCTAGAGCGAGCCACCCAGTCTTTTCTTGTGTAAATTACCCAAGGCTTCTGAGAAATGCGCCTACCCTAAGTTAGATAACTGGAAGTGGGCAACAGCCTGGGAACGCCTGGGGATGTAACCCGTGATAAGTCACATAGACATGCTTGGGTAAGCAAGAGACAACAATTGAAGCGGGCAGGCAACTGGCACGTTCCCTAAAAAGGTTACAATGTTTCCCATTGGTTACAATATAGAGTGTGTTTTAAACCTATTAGTTGCAGAACTGCGCGGGCTTTGATGTAACTGCTGTGAAGATCCTATATAATCAATACCCAAAGTTGCTTCGGGGTCCGCAGCTCGGACTCGGCCTGCATGTCAGGGGAGGTGCTGTCGACCCCAGCTTGCTGGCTGAATAAAGACTTTGCTTGGATTTTCATTTCCGTGTCTGTGTGTCTTGTTCTCTGGGAAACCCCGGAGTCCTAGACCCTAACACCACCTCCGTCCCCTCCCTTCAGGAACTGGAGTAGTTATCAGCTAATCTGATATACTAAACTGGGCCAGAGGGGAAATGCCATGGAAAATCTCTCTAATCATGTGCGACTGTTAAGTAAGACCCTCTGTAGGCAGGGCCTCTGGCCCTCTGCTAATCCATCCATGACCCAACAAGCAGAAATTTCAGATTTAGATAAAAAAGGTAGATGCAGCATGTTAAAGCAGTGAGGACTGTTTGGGCCTCCAACGATAATCTTTCAGGTAAGACCACTGCAGAGGAGTGCAGATAGTAGATAGACATAATAACCCTCCAGACAGCACATTTATCATAGTCCCTGAATTGGCTAGGAAAATTCTAATTTCAGAAATCGTTTTCTATGTCTCCCTAAATTACCGTGGGTAAAATTGTAATATTTCCAGAATCTCTCTCCTGGCTTTAGTGCATCTGCATATGGATAGTTGTTTCCAACAGGTGGAGAGAAGTAGTCTCTCTCCATATCAATAGGGGTAGAGAGAAGTGGTTTATCTACATATCAATAGGTTATTACAAGGGCGTGTGTGAGGGCTTATCTGGACCAGAGAGGTTGGTTGGAGCTCTCTTCTGCTGCAGCCCGGTCAAGAGAGAGAGACAGAACAACTGCTCATAAGAAATAAATGGGTTTCTTAACTTTATTTCTCCCTTTGACTGATTTTGGTTTCAAAGGTATTTTGCCCTGGGACTACCCCCCACCCAGAGTTACAATTACCCATATTAATATCTTTGTCATGTAAAATACATCTTAACCTCTGCATCACCTGAAAAGGTATTAAAGTCTTTTGAGCTACTGTGTTTTCATTTTTCATGTGGAAGATAAAATATCTAAATCAAAAGTCTTTTGCCTAACACACAACTGTGATCCAACTCTGAGATCCACATAATGGCAGAATTAGAAAAACATTGAAGACGTCATCATTTCCCAAAGAGAACAACCTCTCCATACCCTTTTCTGAAGTTAGCCATTTGGAAAGAGTCTTAGGAGTGTCTGACTGTAAGTCCAGGGAAAGGAAATCCCAGGGCAAATTCCTCTAAAAACCAAAATCAGTCAAAGGGAGAAATAAAGTTTAAAACCCGTTTATTGCTTACAAAACTGCAGTCCGGCCCATCTCTCTCTCCTGCTCAAGCAGCCACAACACCAGCCCTCCCCCTCACCTCTCAGGTACAGATAAGCCCTCCTTGCCCAGGTAATGACCCATTGATATGGAGATGAACTTCTCCACCTCTGATGAAAGATGCAAATGCACTAAAACCATACTTCCATCTCTGAACGCCTATTGATATGCAGATACCCTAAGGCCAGGCAAGATATTCTGGAAATGTTTCAATTTTACCCACACTGACCAATACTGAATATGTTAGTAATTTTATTGACAGGATAAAATACTGATTCTACCCAAAATATAATGACATTGGTGCCCAAAAACCACAAGGTCAGCCATGATTGAACTCATGTTTTCTCTGCACACTAAGTTCCTTTCTGACTTGGCATATTGTTGATATCTGCCAAACTAATGACAGTGGTTCTCGGATCAGTGAACATTGTGTATCATTGCTTTTGAGTCTCATTGGCAACATTATTGTTGCTTTTGGGTCTAATCAGCCTTTTCTTTTAATATAAAAGAAAGTTTTCAAGCAAAAATTAAGAAGGTGATAAATAGAGGGTTTTGATGAGGATATTTTATCTTCCAAATGAAAAATGAAAAAATCATCAGGGATCCATTCATAATATTCCTAAACCCATTTAAATTCAACCTGTGACTAATAACACAGTTCCTAGGCATATATTAGAGGTAGTTTCTTTAATCAGTGTTTAAAGCAACATCAAATCGATAGTCTGGATTCATGACCCAAGTATTTCCACTGAGGGAAATAATCAAGACATCAGAAACAAAAACATCACAGTTCTTCAGTCTGAAATCTACTACATAAAGTGAATAACTCAAATTTATTTTATAATGCATGCAGTGTTTCTCACAAATGAAAGCTTCTTTTTGTTGTCATTATTTTTCCAGATTATATCAGAAATTTTTGCCTATAGAGATAAAAAAGAAATGAAATATAGCTGTAATACCTCTGTAATGTGTATAAAAGGATATGTCATGTGATTAATATATTTATCCAACATAGATGATGGGGATGACAGAAGAGGAAGTAGGCTTATGCATTTGAAGATACAATGGTTATAAAGTTTATGGAGCTGTAATGTTTATTCCATTTATGCACACGATACCAAGATACTGAGTAGCATCTTGATCAAAAAAGAAAACTCCAGCAAGCAGAAAAAATTTTTTAAATAACTCAAAATTTTACTTTTAATTTCTCAAAAAAAATTGTAGCTACACATTGATCATACTCACAGTTTCTGAAACTCCTTCCCCCTTCTTTGCCCACCCATGTCCCACAAACAACTTAGCTTCTTCTTTATCCCACTCTCCTGTTCTCCTCCAAGCTAATTTTGCAAATTCTTCTCACATGGTTTTTCTTCTCCTTTTCTGCTTTTCTCCTGATTCTCTATCAACAAAAACTCAGAAGATCTAATCTGTCAAAGCAAGACTCCCCTTTTGAAGAACGAAGTAGGAGAAAAGAGCAAACAGTCTGATAGAGTCTGAATGTTTGTACCCATTCTGCTTCCACCCGCCTATACCCCTCCTGCCTCACCCTGCCAACATACACACACAATTCATTACATTGAAATCCTGACTCCAGGGTGATGGTATTGGGAGGTGGGGATTTTAGGAGGCAATCAGGTCATGGGCAGAGGCCTCATAATTGGACTGGACTGGTGCCTTCTAAAACAGACCCCAAAGAGCTTGCTTGTCCCTTGCATTGGTGAGAACATAGCCAAAAGGCTTCATCTTTGAAAACCAGGAAGCAGTCTTCACCACACCCCAAATACGTCAGTGCCTTAGTCTGGGACTTGCAGCCTCCAGAACTGTGAAAAATAAATCTCTCTTGTTCATAAGCCACTCAGTCTATATATTTTTGTTATAGTGACCCAAATGAACTGAGACACTGACAAACCAGAATCCTCTTTAAAGGTGAAGGAATTCTTCTGTTACTCATTTTCCTTACTTGAAGATCTAAGAAGTTATCCAAAATACAGTAGTATCAATACCTAACTTAAAAGTCTTCAGCTTAATTGAATCTAAGATGGAGAGAGTCTATAACATTATCAAAAGGAAGCTAAATTTTACTCACTTTTAGGTTAAGAATTAATAAGTAGTTCTGACCATTTTTCAGAAAATGGGGGAAATAATATTTCCAGTTTAGACACTCAGAAATGTGTTACAATTGCAAAATGTTGGGGAATTATTGTGGTGGATACTTCCCCTCTTCCCTTAATGTCTTGTTCTTGATAGTTTAATATATCTAGGTTAAACTCTCAAATAATTTTCCTTTCCCACATTTTATAGTGAAGCTACTATCTTTAAAAAAAAAATCCAATGCTCTAAATTTATAGGATTTAATGAACTTGGAATTATTTCCAAACTCTCTACTTACCCTTCCATGGTGCCTGGGTATTTAAAAGGAGATTGTCTCAGACACAAAGAACTGCCAGTAGGAGCCATGTGTCTGAGAAAAGCTTTACTACAGTAAGTAGAAGATTTTCAGCAAATCCGTTAGTAATACACCAGCTGGAAGATGATTAGGTACAATCAGAATATGATGTTATTAAACACATTTTATTGTACTCTGATTATTCTGAGGATTCATCCAACTCCTACTACCACACCCAGAAGTGCCTACCATCCCATCCCCCACCCAGGTGCAGAATGACTCACTGATTTCCGTTTGTCCAAAACTGAATATGTACCAGAAAGAAGGAAAATCTCAAAATTAAAAAGGGTTCTAATAAAAAATCTTGCAATCATAAGGGAAACCACTTCAGTTCTTCAGAAGAAGTTTCAGTTGTTAATGACTAATGCCAACCAATTTCCTGTGAATGTGGAAAGGGGAGGTGTTGATACATCTTGATGAAGTTTCAAGAGTTCTTTCTCCCCTTCCTTTTTCTAGAATGTGCTCCATGTCCCTCACTTCATATTAATATGTCACTTTGTTTTTAAAATAGAATCACGAATTAAATGTTAATGTCAATTTTGTGCATGTGTAGAAGTGAGATAATGCTGCCCTTTTAAAAATGAGAGTAATCCTGTACTGCCTGCCATTTATTTACTCAACAGTAAAGTGCTGAATGACTACTGTGTTCTGGGTTCTGTGCTGGGCTTTAAGGATGCATGATAAAGAAATTAATCATAATTTCCAAAATTAATAGCACTTAGAGTCTAGTGGAAGAGCTAGGCCAGGTTTGACAAATTATGGCCCATGGGTTAAATCTGCCTACAATCTATTTTTGTAAATAGTTTTTGGAACACTTCCATGCCCATTTGCTATAATAGCTGAGTTGAGTGTTGCAACAGAGAATATGTGACCCACAATGCCTAAAATATCTACTCTCTGTCCCTTAATAGAACAAATTTGCCAACCCTTCAGCTATACAATAAAAAATAATAAATATATAAATACAAATGGTGTTATGGTTTATCAAAGAAACAGATTATTGTGATGGAAAACAATGGGATGGTGGGATACAGCTGCTTGGATACAATATTCTTCCTCAGTGGGTTACACTTAAGCTGGGATTAAATGGTGAGACAGGTCAATCATATTAAACACAAGAAACAAGATCAGGCATGGAGAACAATATTTAAAAAGGAAAGTGCTATAGTGTGCTCTAGAATAGATTACTTGGGTTAAAATCCTGTTTCCAACAGTAACTGGTGGAGGAAACTCAGGCATCTCTTTGTGCACTGGTTTCTTTATCTATAAAATGGATGTACTAATTAGTCTATACTTCATTGTGAGCACTAAATATATGTATATGTCCACAATGCTTAGGACAGTACCTGGTACACAGTAAGCATTCAATAAATATTAGTTATTGATATTGTTATTCATGTTCTTGCTACTGTCATAATTCCTAATTAAAAACATATTTCATGACCAAAAAGATTTTGGAATGTCCAAGAAATAAAAAGAAGAAAAATATGATGGATTTTAACAGACAAAAAAGGAGCAATGGGAGATGAGATCGAAGAAATAGACATGGTCATAGTACACAGTACCTTTTTTAAAAGCATAATGAGAGGTCTTTGAAGGTTTCTAAGCACAACAGTAATTGCTTACGTTTTACAAAGAACTCCTGGTTTGTGTGGAAAATATACTGGGAAAAGGCAGAAGCAGAAGTGGGAAAATTAATTAGCAAGTTACTGTACATAGTAGTCCATGCAAGAATTAATGCTGATATTCTAGGATAAGAGCACAGAGATAAAGAAAACTGGATAAATTCAAGACATTTTAGGAGAGAGATCCAATAGATCTCACCAATGTATTTAACATGGGAGGTGAGGGATAGCAAGGAATCAAGAATGCTCCTAAGTTTCTACTTTGAACCACAAGGTAAACTGTACTGTTATCAGCTAAGATAGGAAAAGAATGGGAAAAGAAAGGCACAGGGGTAAAATCATATTAATATTAATATGTCATATTAATATTAGACATTTTACCTCTGGGTTTCTTGTGAGGCATCCAAATGGAGATGTCAAAAACTTAGTTGGATATGCGGATCTTAGTGGCTTATCACAGCAGGTTTTATTTCACTCTTAAATATACAATGTGGGATGGCAGGGACTCTGTTCATTGTATTCACTCAGAATACCAGTCAGCTCAGGCTTCCATACAAAATACCATAGACTGGGTGGCTTATCAGTAACAGTAATTTATTTTCTCCCAGTCCGGAGGCTGGAAGTTTGAGACCACAATGCCAGCAGGGTCAGGTTCTGGTGAGAACTCCCTGGCTTGCAGATGGCCACTCTCTCCCTATGTATTTACACGGTGGGAAGAGAGAGGGAGCCCTCCGGTGTCTCTAACAAGGCCACTAATTCTATCAGATCAGGGTCTCAGCCTTATGACCTCACTTAACATTAATTACTTCTTTATTCTAAATACAGTTGCGTTGGGGTGCTAGTACTTTAAGTAACATATGAATTTAGTGGGAAGGAAGACACAATTCAGCCCATAGCACTCAGGGAATTAGCTGACTGAAGCTTAATTTCAATTGTACTCCCAAGGGCAAGGCAGCAGTGGGGAAGAATGTTGCAAATCTCAAATTAGTTTACAAAGCTTGTGTATAAAGAAAACAGGTGTCAATTCTCTCCCCCAAAAGAGAAGATCCAAAGATCCAAACTACAGCTGGTATCAAGCTCAAAATGCAGGATCCTTGCGGTGTGATTTTTCATCAGGTCCATATGTGGCTCTTGAGAACTGGAGACATATACTAAAGAGAAAATTTCTCTATCCTTCTGCCGTCAATATACAACAGTGGAAAGGGCATAGGAAAACCTCAGTAAGAATTTTCACTCAGAAAGAGAAAGAGAGAGAATGGAAACACACAGGAAATACCCTTGAAAAATCCAAAATCCCACTGGGCAGTTATTTTTGTAAGAGAATTGCTTATCCTGGAGTTAGGGAATGTTTCTAGATAAGTCCCAATCCTAATATGGTTCGATGGTCTCTGTGACCCATGACTCCACTCCGGGGGTGGAGGGTGGGGGGAGGGGGGTTTCCTCTCCTTTGTCATCCTTAGTTTCAGCTGATATAAGCTTTGGAGAATGTATCCCTCAGGAGACAATAACTGTTTTAGACTGCTCCTGCCTATAGTTATTTGCACCTTTTAGGCCAGATTGGGGACTTTTTGACATTAAATCCTTAGTCGTTTCTCATCAGTCTGATTTGGGTAAGGTCCATGTGATACTAGCCACACCTACAATTCTTTTTGAGACATACTTCATGAATGTGCTGTTTTTATTTTCTCTTTCCCATGCCTTGTTCCCTCTTTCTCTTTCTAATTAATTACTGGAACCATAATCTATTAGGCTTTAGGAAAAGAGACATACTTTTCATGTCCCTTACTTGAGCAATTGTTTTTTATTGAAAAGAATTTCTAGGTCCCCTAACCTTAACTGAATCTTTGTTCTAAAACACCTCAATCCACTCAGGTTTAAACAATGGTTGTGATGACTGTACCTTTGAGATGATTTGTGCCTGAGGCCCTTTCAGTCAGTCTTTGTTATTCAGAATCCTTTTCATTTTTATGTTTTATTGATTGGGATTGTGAATTGCATGGTCCATACCTGAAAGTCCCTTAATTTCTTTACTCTATTTTCTTTTATTCTTGCTTTAAAAATAAAAATAGCTAATTCTTTTTTAAGCCCATCAGTTTCTTGTAGTACCCTATGTAATGCAGCCAACAGTAACCAAACTATCAAAGTTCTATTTCCAGCCTCTTTTCTATGGTCCACTGGATATATGATTTGCCTTGCAAATTATCACAGGCAAGAGTTTTTCCAAATGTTTTGGGATCCAACTGATCCTTCCAGCCTCCAATAACAGTTTCTTCACTACTCAGCCCCTAAACCATGCCACATTGTCAGACTTTCTGAAAGGAAGGAGCGACACACAGCAGCAATGCGTTGCAGAATTCCGCTTTATTAGGGAAAGGTGCTGGGTTATATAGGAAGGGGCATGAGGTGATTGAGGTGTCACTTCTACGGGGCTGGTGGCTATTGGCTAGGTGCTGGGAGTGGGCGGGGGGAGAGAGGTGATTGGTCTTCAGGTGGCGCCGGGAACCGAGGACCCGCAAGAGAAGCCGGAAGTTCCCCATCTTACTGGTGGGGGCCCTTCACTTTCTCTTTTGACTTCTGATGCCCAGTGCCACTTTCAGTATATGAGATAGGTTAGGATACACTATAATAATAAATAATCTAAAAATCTTAGCAGATTATTACAAAAAAGTTTATTTGTGAATCAGAGTTTATATCCCACTTGGGGTGGCAAGGATAGCTGTTTATGTTAACATTCAAAGTCTCCGAACTGATGGAATTCATTTCAATGCTCCATGATCACTGAACTCTCAGAAAGATGGAGTGGCAAATCATGTTCATGCTCTTAAATCTCCTGCCTGCAAATAACACACAGTTCTCACATTTCATGGACCAAAACAAATGACATGGCCGCACCTCTTGTTAAAGAAGGTAAAGAAAGGCAATCCCACCATGTTCCAAGAAAGTTGATAACCCCAAATATTTGTAAATATCACTAATGACAACCACACACCCTTACATTTCCTCCACTGCAGAGAGACTAGCAGTATTATTGACATGTTGGTGTGCCCATGTGCTCAACAAGTGTTGAATAAATTAGTGAAATATGATTCAGTTAAAGACTGATAATTCAATATACACAATAATTACAGGGTTATAAAGAGTTAACTTAATTAACTATATTTACTATTTGCAAAGCTTCACACTAGTCACTATTAGTTGCACTCTGATTTCAAGTTACTAACATTACATGTAGATGCATATATAACTGGATAGATAAAAACAAAGAATATTTACCACAATATTCAGAATATTCACAATCTTTTTCAGAATACTAAGGGGATGGATGACATTTGCTAGTAAATTTAGCTTTCAGTAAACTAAGTTTTAAATACTAAACCCATTTACTTTACCTATTATTTTTGAAGAACCCTTGATTTTGTTTTAGTCAAACTTCCTGTTTTTGGTAATGAATGTTAATCTCTCTGCTAACTGAGTTTTCTTCAGTGATTCATAGTCTTTAGTCTAAGCAGAAATATTTGCTGCACTATACATAAAGTATAGGGGACGGGGATGAATATGTATTGATTTCCTATAAGCTGAAAATTGTGCTTTAAAAAACCATTCTTACAGTCTTTAGTACATAGTAGTAAGTCATTTCTTTTTAATATATAAACTCATTTTCCTGTGTAAAGGATAAATGTCATTTTAATTGGTAAGTTTGGCTATTTAGTATCTTATTTTGGAATATTAATTATCCCTAAACCATGCATGAAATATATACATTATAAGTTCTGTGTAATATACAGAATTATTAGAGAGCTACTGGAATGATTGAAATGATCAAAGCCTCATGAACTTTAAGAAAGCATGCTTAAACATCCATCTCTAGTTATAAGTTCTTTAACGTCAATATTCACTTTATTTACCTTTTATTTTTGTAAATAGTTATTGCTTTTTCTCTAGATTCAATTGTAAAAAATTTGGAAAAATTTAAAATATACAAAGTTTTACATTACCTATATATTACAGTTACTTTGATTCTCTCAGAGTGGCTAACATATAGTCTTGTACATGACAGGCACTTAACAAATGCTTGTTAGGTTTAACTCAAAGAAAGGTTTAGAAAGATGGAGGTACAGTTAACTGGAGAAAGCTGAGAGGAAGAAATATATTCTTAGGCCATAGTAAGTTTTATAAAATGCCTGACAATCAGAAATGAAGATACGCAAGTTCTATTTAATCCAACCATCCATCTCTTGTTTGAATCCCCTCTCTACCCATCTCTACCATTTAATGTCCCTGTGATAGGAAACCCTTCATACATCTGTGGTGTGGGAAATATCCTAAGAAATGCAAGCATTTTGTTAGCTGATAAGAAAACAGAAACCAAAATACAGAGATTTTGAAACACACAGGAAAAATAGCAGAAAAGAAGTCATTGACACGAACCCAAAATTGGGAGTTAATAAGTACAAATTTTATGATTTATTGCACCTATGTTTATCCCTCCTCTTACGAAAGAGAAAGAAATTAAGTACAATATAGCTCAAATAAATGTAATTTCTAGGTATACCAAAGAACACAGAAATAAATTACAAAAGCATACTCTCATTTTATTAACTAAAGAAGAAAATATGATTTTAGATTTGACCTAATACTTCATCATATAGTTAGGAAGTTGTTCCATATATACAAAGAATGTTTTCATAGGAAGCCAAACTCTATTTCTTAACAATTTGGTTTTTATTTTTGCAACTACTCTAATTCAACCACTATTCATAAACAGAATTTTCTATTTGATTTTCTGAAATTCTATACAACCTACTAGAAGAATATGTAAGGTAAAAAAATTTTCCCCTATTAGATTACTATCAAATATTTTTCAAAAACTACAAAACCACTGGTCTACACTGTATGTTTCTCCTCCCCCTGTACTGACATACCTGTGATACTAAGGAATATGTAAGTAAACCTGAGGTAATGCTGTGCCAGATTTATTGAAACCTCTCACAGGTGTCTTTCTCACCTGGAGTTATGACCTGGTGTTGGAAGAGACAAGGACTACTACAAGAGAGCATTTCTCACTGCAAGTTTGGATCCTAAAGACATTTTCCCAATGGGAAACGAAAAGACAAATTTCATACGCTTGAAATTAAAATGGGTATGTTAGCCCAGTCATTTGAAAAAAGTTTGTCTTCTTTTACCCCCTCAACAAATCAGCATAGTTGGTAAACTGATGAGTCTTCAATACACTTCTGGTTATGGATATGCATAAATACTAACTTTCCAACTTGCACAAAGCTGGAACTCCCAACTCCATCTCTGTGGCTTCCTTCAGAGTGATTGACATATCAGTTTTGCCACCTGAGCACCCCAGACATGGGCATTTCTTTAGGAGCAATCAGACACTCCACTAGAGATGGGGGAGAGGCAGGGCTCAGTGGGAGAAGTAGTATCTAAAGATCAAAGCTAACATTTTTGTCTGTGGGAAAAAAAAGACATTTATTGTACATCCACCTGATGCCATGACATTCATATATATTACTTAAGTCAATCATTAAAACAATCAAGTGAAGCAGGTTTTATCAACTTCATTTTAACTAAAAGAGAACTGTGGGTGGTAATGGGAGATCAGAACTTAAAGCCAGGTTTTGTTTTGTTTTTTTGCTGAGTCCAAGCTCAGGGCTCTTGTTCCATTTCTTCCAGATCATCAAATGCATGGCTGACAGTCCCAGGGAAAGATATAGATTAACCTTCCTAACAAGGATGCACTTGGGTAGAAAAATGAAGTTTCATTACACTGACAAAAAGTTGAAATCCATTAAAGATAATTATTAAGGCTTTATGATGTCTCACGGTAAACAAATTGACTAATGTTTCCACCTCTCTAAAAATTGCTTCACTTTATTCAAGACATCAGTTTTTTGAGAAGGGAATAACAGCCCTTATGTGCTTAATGATGATAATCATAAATTCTTACTCTCTTCCCTCTTGATATTCCCACTTCCATGTGCTCAGTTAGATGTTGATGGAAACTATCACATTTTAGTAGACCCTACCCACAGCCTAGCCAGCCATTTATAAATGAATGTTTTTTTTGTAAAAATAGAACCGAACAAGAGCGTGAGGATATATTGAGTGAATCCTCATCATCTCTAGTCAAATAAAAACATGTTTTCTATCAATAGTGGTGCATAATTAAGAGCACACTCCTGTTTCCTGATGAAATTTCCAACTATGTTAACCTCTAATACACAATTTTCTTTAATTGGCTTTTTAAAATAATTGTTGCCTCTCTATTCACAACATATGATCTAACAAGAGTTTTGTAGGCTTTGACTTTAACTGAGAGTATTTCCTAAAGCACATACAACGGCTGTTTTTAAATGTCTTTGGCATTATGAATGGCCATGGTGGGTGTACCACTCAGATTTCCCTTCAAGGGAGCCTTCCCTGAAGAGTATAGTTGACTGACAGCTTCAAACAGCCACATCTCTGGATCCATTGCAGCATTCATGCTAAGGCCCTACTCCAACAGCCTCCTCCCAGCCAGTGACTAAGCACAGCAGACCATTTCTGACCAGCACAGTACTGTTAACCAGTAATCTTTGCTCAAGGACTCCATTTTTCTCAGGGCTCTGCCACACACTAAAGCCCTGCCCACCCAATTCTCTTCTTCATCTCTTCTTCCACAGTTTGCAGGCTGTATTGAGTCAGAGGGCTCTCAGCTGCCTCCTTCTGCTCCCTCTCCTCTCTTCTTCAGTTTCCCAGTGGCCTGTCTAATATTGTTTATAGCTTCACGGAGGACCCAGAGGGATACTTGTAATTACTAATAATTTTTTTCATCTAATTGTTAATGATTTTAACCTTTAAATTTGTTGCACTTGAATTTTACAACTTTCAGCTCTGATTCAGACAGTTACATCAAGATACTGAGACTTAGGTTAGAATTCCTTCCCTTTTCACTGACTATCCTTTGAGAACTTTAGTTGCTCAAGTGAGAAAAGATTGAATGAAAGGTCTTTCAGTTTAAGCTCTTCCTTCCACTGGGAATTAATGTTTTGTTTTGTTATTTTAATCTCCTCTGTTGATGTTTTTGCTTGAGTTTGCAGTTCATTTGGTCTTTTCCTGAATGGCTCTGTAAGCACAGAAGAGTATAATTTGTAGTAATGTAGTCCTTGCTGCTGTAAACAGAAGAATCAGATTATAGTGTGACCCCGGTTTTAGGCTGGAGGAAGGAAAAACAAGGACATGCAAACAGAACAGAGAGATGCCATAGGGGGAGAACAGACCAGACCCCAAGGTCCGTGCCTTATATGGAAAGGGGACAGCTCTTCCTGAATTCCATCCTTCTGCTGTGCCAACTAAGACCCGGATGTCAGCCTCCTCCCTCTTGAAAGGAAAAAAGTTTCTAGTTGTCTATTATGTCACCTTTAGCCAATCATACCTCTCCACACCCCCTAGGATAGCTTGCCCACTCCTCCCCCTCCTAATCCCTTATAAGCCCCCACCTCCCTGACTGGGTGTGACTTCCCTGGCCTGTAGTACCCAGACCACAGAACATCACCTGGGGAGTGGCATTCAAATAAACTACCTGGCCCTTTGTTGCCTCTCTTCGCCTGCTTATTTTGGCTAAAATTTATCTTATACCTGGGAGATCAACCCCCAGAAAACTGAAGGCTATGCTCATTTAGCCTTTTAAAACCACTGTCCAGGGCAAACTCTATTTTATAGCATCAATTTAATATTACTCTTAGCAAATAGGAATGCAACTAGCCTCCAAAAGGTCACCAGTATGAGTTATACAACTCTTGAGTATTTTGATATTTTTGTATCAGTAAGGGTTATTTTCTCTATTTTCCATTTATTCTTTGAATCCAAGATCTATAAATGCAGGACATTCAAGGAAGAAATGGTCATCTATACCCATAGACACTGAATCCCAGACAATCACTGGTCTACTTTACATCATCACAGATTAGATTTTCCCTTCCTGGGATATTATATAAATGGGACCATACAGTATATACTATTTTGTGCCTGGCTTCTTCAGCTTGGCATAATGGTTTTGAGAGTCATCCATGTTGTAGAATGCATCAGCAATTGGCTCCTATTAATTGCTGAGTAGAATTCCATTCTGTGAGTATAACATAAATTATTTATCCATTCACCTGTTGATAGACATCTGATTATTATATTTTTGGCTATTATGAATTAAACTGCTATAAACATTTGAGCACAATCTTTGTGTGAAACATATTTTCATTTTTCTTGAACAAATAACTACAAGTAGAATTGCCAAGTTATAAAGTATCTTCCTTGCTTATTTAGACAATTAAGTAAACCAACCTATTTATTTTCACATATCTCTTAGATCCTTTAGATCCTGATTGCTGGACTACTTCTTTCAAAAGTGTTTCCAGAGAAGAAATTTTGTAACATAGATATTGTTAGCTCTTATATACCTATGAATATATTTATTGTGCCATCATATTTTAATGATTTTTTGCTGGATATAAAATTCTAGATTCAAAGTTGCTTTTCTTCAACATTTTAAAATTATTACTCAATAGTGTCATGTGGTCACTGCTGAAAAATCAAATTGCAAGCTAATTCTTTTTTTCTTTTTATTGGTGTTCTTCTGGAAACTTGTAATATTTTCTCTTATGTTTTTTGTCCTTAAATTTTAATGTTTAAGTGAATAGTCTTCAGATATGGCTTTTTCCTTATTTTCCCTGTTTCATATACTATGAGATCTTTCAATTTCTCTTCCATTCTCTTCTCATTTCTTTTATATATGCTATCTCTTAATTCCTCCCAGATGTTTCCTCAGAAAGCTGCTTGGTATTCATTCTGCTATTGATTGTACTTCAGGTTCTTTATTTTTAATATTATATTTTTCATCCCTTGGGTTTTCTCATTTTTTCCTTACAAATATTTATTCCTGCTTCACTTTACCAGTATTTACTCTTGTATTTTCCTGGGTTTTGACCATGTTTATTTTACAATCTTGATGTTACATAAATTACTTGATTATCAAATAAATTTTTAGCATCTGTGCTGCTCAGGTACCCTTTTTTGTCTAGTACTGTTCTCCTGAGATTATTAACAATCGTGGCTAATAATATCTGACCAAGAGGCTGGTAAAAGACCAGTCTCCTTATCAAGCACCATGTCTGGCAGTTTGTAGGCCTGAAGCATACTCAAGGGCTCTCCATCCATGACCCTTGACATGGCACTTGAGCACTCCACCTTTAACAGACAAATTTGTTTTACATGAAACATCCCTGTGCTTCTACCATGGCACTGTCTTTTCTAAGCATTTTTCTTCCTTCATTACAGTCACCTACCCTTAGGGATATAAGGAGAAAATTCTCAGGATCTGGTCAAGACGGTGGTTAATTACTTCTCACACCAGCTAACTTCTCCAATCCCTCCCTAATGCTACCACTGTTGTCCTTGTGACACTGAGCTGATGCTATTTTTCTGACTTGCAGTGATCATGGTGCAGACAAGGCACTATGGAGGAGAAAAGCTGGCACAACTCAGAAGATTTCTCAAAAGAATTTTCTATGATCTCATGAACTTACTTATAATGAGTATGTTAATTAATGTCTAGGAAAGAAAGCACTCAAAGAGAAAATAAGACATCGGGCCCACTCAGCCCACTTCAGTTCAAAGGAGAATGAAAGACCCTTCCCTGTGTCTGTTGCTACCTATCTGTCTCCTTCTGAAATGCAGCAAACTTGAGGTGAGGTGGACAGTGGTTAGTGGGAAGTGGTCAACCCTGGCAGTGGAGGAGAGATAAGATCATCAAGGGATGCCCTAGATCAGGAAAATTTATCCTTCTGCTTAGGGACAAGGTAAGGCTTTTATTTCTTTATTTTTCATATGCAAGATATTCTGCTTTTACTGTATTGAAGACTTTTCTGGAAGTGTAGAGGAAGCCAGATAGAGATAGACCTATCTCTTTCTTCCTTCAGCCCCAAAAGCAGTTAAGCCTTTATCTGACTCACCATGAGATTTGGCTCCTAAATGGTCTCTCTGACCCTCTTCCCTCCTGGAGGGTCTGTGATGGTGGTTTTGAGAAGACCAGGGTTGGGGGCTGTGAAGGCCTAGGGATCAGAGAGAGTTAATTCCTGTTTAGGCTGGAAATGGGAGGACCTGGCCACCACCTCCCCAGAACATTCTGGGTCAGGGGTTAGGGTTTGGGGGAGGAGAAGCATCTATGGTGTTATCTTCAAGGTCACAGTCTGGCCTGGTATGCTCTTTCCCCTAGAGGCAAAGGGAGGGCTAGTCTGACCTGAGGCCTGGAGCCCAGCCCTCAGTGCCCTTGAGGTCTCCCTCATGAGGACAGATACAAGTAACAAAATGAGACCAGTAAGAAAAATAAAACAAAAAAATAATTCATGGTTTCTACAAAAAACTCCATCCTTCCCAGGCACCCTGGTCAGCTGGGAACCACCTTGGCCTTGACCCTTTTGGGAGGCTTCTCAGGGGCACAACTGTCCAGCCACTCCCTTTTGAGGCTGGTGGGCCTGGAGCCATTGTACTGGGCATAGTGATGGGCAGTGGACTCCTGATTGTAGTTGGCACTGGGCCATTGAACTGGGTGGGGAGCCCTCCTTAAGTTGAGCCTGGAGGCAGGTACATGGGGCAGGAGTGGCAGTGTCCTCTCCAGCACACAGGGTCCATCCCAGGTGGGATCTCCAGGCTCAGGTGCTTCATGACCCAGATTATGACCTCATCAGCATAGCCATGGTTATGCAGGTCCTCATGGCAGTCATGCATATGATGACCATTCAGCCTCTCTGGTACAAAGAGCACACTTTAAGAATCTCTGAAAGGGTAGATGGAGGACATAGAGGCAGGTGCATGAAGTCCAACAAAAAACTCAGACCACTGCTGGTGTTCAGATGACTAAGGACTGGCACAGACTGGAAACATACTCAGTGAAAGAGGCAGATTAATCAGCACAGAATACCCCCCTAGACTCTGACCATGATGTTATTACCCCAGATACCTGCTCCTCCCCCAAATCCTAGCCCCTGAGTCAGAATGTTCTGGGGAGGTGGTGGCCAGAACCAAGCCAAAAGGGACTTATATGGTATACTCTTCAGAATTGGTACAAAAGACCTGATACTTTGGGCCTGGAAAGATTTGGCCACCAAGACTATGAGTGACCTTGATATTACTCTCTCTGGAATACATGGGAGAGTGGAAAAGGGTGGCAGGACACTGTAGGGTTCTTGCAGGATATCCCAACCAAGCAATGAGAGTGGATATGACTTACTTGTCAAGAAATCCTTTTCTAGAGCATGGTTCTAACTCTGCTGGCCAGCTGTGAGTTCAAGGCAGTCCAACAATAGTCATTTCCTGCTCCACCACCAGGCTTCAAGATAGGACCTCAAGCTTATTAAAGCATGGTTTTCTTCTCCATTCCACTGAAAATGCCTGAGTCACTTATATACCAAAGTCATCTCTGGCATAAGAATTGTCTCACACAAAAAAATTGATGGTCATATTGCAATTAGTTCCTCTACTTTTTACTCTGGCCACCTTAACCATCCATCTCAGAACTGCACTTTAATTTCCTTCCACATTTCCTGTTGACATTAAGCACCAAATAGCCTGACAGGAAGAATATCCTCTCTCCAGTAAAGCACAGCTGACAGTCCTCCAGCAACAGAAGGTTGATGAAGCTCAAGCTTAATGTCTCTGTGCTGCTATTGATCCTTATGATAAGAAGTCACCACTTCTAAATTACGTATCGCTAGCACTGTCTGCCATGCCATATTAATTTAAGGAAGACAAATAAATTGTCACTGCACTGCCAAAGAAAAACTTGATAGGGAGGATCTAAAATGTTCTGAGAAGTAAAATATTGTGCTGGCCACAATGGCAATCCAATTTAACATAACTTGTGGTGTGATGATGACCATTTTTAACCTCTCTAGGCTTCATTTCCCCATCAATAAAATGAGGATTCTTCCAATTCTAGTAGCATATGATTTCATCTCTCTTTAAAAAATCATTTTCAAGACATTTTTGGATCCACACTTGAATCAAAGCTTTTTATCTTCCACATCCCTAAGCTTTCTCTATGTTTACCCTAGCCTTTAATTTTCACACACTTCACAACTTTACAACCTATTTCCCACAGGTTGAAGCATGAAAGGTTACCTTATGCATAGAGGACATAAACTGTGAAAATTTAGATCAGGTCTTTCTACTTCAGAATCTTTCTTTAACTTGATTATCACCAGATAAATTAAAATTCCACCATTACAAAGCATCCCTTTGCTTTTATATGCCTGTCAGTAGAGAGAGAGAGAGAAAAGTAAATAAGAGAAAAGGCCCTGAGGTGCAAATTTTGGAAATTAAACCACAATGTGTCTATGCTCTCCACCAGAAATTTCCAAATGATAAATGGCCTGTTAAGAAATGCTTTGCAAGTAGCAGTTTTTTCAATGACTAAATATTCCTACCTTCCTAACCACAAGCTGCTAACATTCATTTGTTCCGTCTGAGGCAGGGGAAACAGTATGGAAAGAGGCCTGGGGATCAAGGGAACACAAAGTCATGAAGAAACTGAAATTATGGCTGAAGCCCAGAGTACAAGGTAAGATGTGGTAGAAGATGACCTTAGAAGTATAAGCAAAAGCAGGCTGTGATAAGCCTTAAAAACCCTAACAGGAGGATTGAGGGCAATGGGAAACCTCTACAGTATTTTAATCATGAGAATGTCATGATTGACTTGGAGTTCAGCGAAAGTCATGGAGACTTAAATACAGCTCTGGACTGGGGAGGGGAAGAATTGTTGGGGAGGAGAGCTGTTAGGAGGCAATAGTAATAGCTGAGTAAGTGGTAATAGTGGAATGGACTAAGTGTTAATAGTGGAGGTGGATAAAAGTGAGCATTTTGAGAGAAACCAACAGGAAAAATTGATAGGATTTTGCTGTTATATCTTATATAAGGAAAGGGAGAGAGAGAAAAGTCAAGAAATTCACCTTGGCTTACACAGCTGGGAGAATGGTTATGGTATTTATTAAGTTAAGGCACACAAAGAAGGAATATGAGTTTAGATGGAAGTACATGGTCAGCTGAGTTTGGGGCCTTTTGAACTTGAGATCCCCTTTAAGAGCCACTACAAGGTCTGTGGCAACATGTGCACTGGTCTAATCCATGGTGTTCTGTGTAATTGTCTTTCTTTCTGCATTGCACATAACCTGATCCCTAAAATATAATTAAAGCACCCCACCACTGCTGGACAGAAACAATATGGCTAACCAGACCTCCACAGTGCATAGCTCTAGGAAGCCTCATTCACATTATCTATCTTGTTCTCACAAGTGGAACTCTGAGGCCATGTGACAGAATCCCTGTAGTGTTTTCCAACCCCAGCTGCCTTTTTAATATCTCTGTGGGGAAGCAAATAAAATAAACCAGAACATCCCTACCTGCATGGGGGAAGGGAAGCCAATACATTGGACTTGGTTTTTTTTTTACAAAATTGCAGTTTGCTGGCCACACAAATCTGGTTTGGGGCAGGCTTCCTTCATTCCATTAGGGTAGCAGTAGCCTAATTGGAAAATTTCCCTCATTTAAGTCAGACTTCACCAAGGCTGACAACCAGGCTCTGAATAGTGATATTTAAGATTTATATATGGAAAGAATATCAAAAAAATCTAACAATCTACTGGGAGGGGTCAGCATTTATTGCTGTATTATAATTGAGTAAGCAGCCACACTGTCTCGAATTACAATATTCTCAGAAAGAATTAATTTGCTGTGTTAGTTACTCAGCATGAGGACATAAAATCATTATTCATTATAGCAAGAAGGGGCCTTGGAGATCATCTGGCCCAATTTCCTCATTTAGCAGCAAATGAACCTGAGGCCCAGTGCAGCTGCAAGCTCTGTCAGGCAGTGGCAGTGCTGTGGTAGGAGCCACACCACCTAACTCCAAACCTGCACCCTTGCTGCTCGCCTTCACAGCTTCTCTACAAAGTAACTCATAGGCTAATCTGCAGAATCCAGGGAACATGAAAAACCAGACAGCATATCCATCCCATTCCCTATTGTATGTGTTCCTAGCAATGCAATCATCATTCTAACAATATGAAAACAGGAGGTTCCTGAAACCATGACTCATTGGCCAGTTGGACCCCATCAGCCTTATAAAGTGTCCAAAGTGTTTCCCATGATACCAAAAAAAAAAAAAGGACATACTGTCAATCCACAGTCCAGGTCTAACTTAGAGGTTCTCAACCAGGTGAAACTTTGCCCCCAAAGAACATTTTCAGGACATTTTTAATTGTCATAACTTTAGGATTGCTACCAGTATCTAGTGAGCAGAAGCCAAAGATAGTTCTAAATGTCTGACAATGCACACAGCAGCCCCCCACAGAGACTCATCTGAACCCAAATGTCAATAGTGCTGAGGCTGAGAAACCCTGATCTGGGTTAATTACACAAGGAGTAACTCAAAAATACTCCATCACTGGTTAGCAGTAATGGTGTTGATTGAAAAGAATTTAAAAAATGAAGAGTGGAAGATAGTCTTTTGGGGACACATTCAATGTGTTCCATAAGACAAAGACAAGAACCCAGCAGAGGACAGGCCCTGGAGAGGAAGTGCAGGGGAGAGGCTGAAGTTAGGGCAGAGGTTCATGCTCTCCTGGCTCTATATCAGGCTAGTTACTCTAACCTTCCTAAGTTTTAGTTTCCTAGGCTCTTAAATTCAGGTGCAAAATAGTACACCCTTTCTAGGGTAGCTATGAAAGTTAAATGGAATGATAAATATAAAGTACTCTTACAATGCATACAGCTAAATGCTTAGTAAGTGACTATGATTTTCACCCAATTTAGAGCATGATAGAACTATTTGTTGAATTCAATGCTCCCATTTTATAGATGACAAAACTAAGTCCCAGAAAGGTATGAATATAGTATCTAATATTTTCTCTACCATCCCATACAAGGCCCAGGTGGTAGATATTCAGTAAATATTTTGTTGATTTAATTTGTTACTAAACTCTCAACACCTCAGGATAGGAAGAAAAAAAAATGTGGATATCGTTGTCCCTTTTCACAAATGGGCAACTGAAGCCAAGCATTAAGTGTCTTTCCTGAGGTTACCTTTTGGGAAAGCAAAGACTGGTCCTCCATCTAAGCACCAACGGCTTATTTGCTAAAGTCACAGCAGGGCAAGTTTCAAATCACTTGTTTTTCTTTTTTCAAAGTTTTTATCCTAATTTGGTCATTTAGATCATCTTCATATTCCCCTCAGAGGTAGAAGTTTCCAAATGAAAGACGACTGATCAATTACTGGCAGCATAAATCATCCACAGGCACCAGCTCAGACAGGGTCCAGTTCATTATGCGTCTTCTTTACAATAAAGCAGTTAAATCCACCAGCTCTAACAAACCTTGTACCACTCTCTCTAAACTGGTCAACAGTAGAAAAATATCAGCATTTACAATGCTAATGAGCAAACCCCTTTCCTAATCTTAGTTCCTAATTTTAGTGCAGGTTTTTAAAGGGAAACTAGGAAGCAAGACGCACTCTACATGTTATATACCCTGTATAGTACTCCAAAGTCTGGGTGCCAGGAGTTTATCTGAAATCCACAGAGAGGAGCTGTGGAAACCCAGGTCAAATAATAAAGGGAAAAATATCCTAGGGAAAAATACTTTGACTCCCTGCCCTACTCCTTTTCAGACACATAGAGAAGGGTCCAGGTTGGTGGCTGCAGAAGCTAGGAGTCAGGGATTATATTTCTTCTCATTTGCGAGGGAAAAGCAAAGATCCAAGAAAGGCCCTAGGATAAGACTTGCAGTCTGCACCTCTCCTGGGAGTCTGTTCTCTGTTTTTCACTGAAGTGCCATGATTCCGCAACATTCTTGCAGCTATATAAGAACGACTAGCCACTGCAAAAGCTGACATGTCACATGCCCTGTTTTAAACAAGCCTCTTGATCCACCATAATTAATGTATCAAAGGGATACAGCCAGCCCAGAGCCATCATACAGGAAGGAAATTGAGAGAAAAATCATACCTCTACTGAACTCTTCCTTCCTCTGATCTTCTGCCAAGGCTCTGCATTGACAGATTTAGAGACCAAGGGACCCCAGTGATGTAATTCAGACATGTCAGCTTCTTGTGGACAGAGAGCAGCTTCCAAAGCATGCAGATCACAGCTGGAGACAGACAGAAGATTTCTGGTGCATTTACTTTGCCTGAAAATCTTGGGCCCTTTTCACAGTGAGCAAAATAGTCAGGACTGTGCTTTTAAAGGTCTTTGAAATATTACCACCTGGGTGCAAAACCAAATTCTCTCATTAGCCAACTGAGTGATCCTAAACAAATTATGGTTACCTTAGCAGGTTCCAAATAAAGAATAAGGTTTCAAATAAAGATTATGTTACCATGGGGCAGGGGGATGGGGGTGGAGGTGGTAGAGAGAAGGCAGCCTGATCAAGAATGCTTCCTCATCTGAGAAAAAATGAAGGAAACCATAATAGCTAATTTTCGTTGTGTCTGTTATATTCCAGGCACTGTTCTGAGTTTTAGGGATTTCAATATTAATCCAGTTAATACTCACAACAGCACCGTAATTATTGTTCCTACTTTACAGATGAGAAAACTATACACAGAAAACTTAGGAAACATGCCCACCTCACACACTATGCCATGCTGCATCTCAGGAACATTAGTATACCTATTTCATGGGTTATTCGTGTAATCAGTAAAATACAGGTAACAGTTGGTGCTTAACAAGTAGGGAGTTCTCAAGAGATATTACATAAAATTAACTATCATTTTAAGAAATTTCCCAAGACTGATTTTTTTTTTATACCTAAGCATAGTATACAATGTTTAACAGGTTCCAAATAAAGAATAAGGTTCCAAATAAAGATTATGTTACCATGGGGCAGGGGGATGGGGGTGGGGGTGGCAGAGGGAAGGCAGCCTGATCAAGAATGTGATGGTGTTCCTTCCTGAAACTTAATGTTGACCCCAGCTCAAGACTGCCTTCTTTTATTCCTCTCCCAGAATGGGTCAAAACCAAGGTCAAGAAAGTTACTGGCTCAAAAATGCTCAGGAGGTTCAGGCAAAATCTACATTCTGGAGTTCTGGGAAACATGGTTCTTCATTTTGTTTCTGCTACAGCTCCCACCTTCTTTCTTCATTCATCTTCTTCGGAATCTTCCTCCTGCCCTGTTGCTGATCCAGGGAGACAAACGCAGGCTTCCTCCTGTTCAGGACAGAACACCTTCCTTCTCCTCCGTCCTCTTGCCCTGTAGCCTTCAGGGCAGAGAACTAAGGAGTTGCCACCTGAAAAACTGCTCTACCATACATCTCAGGAGAAAAGGAAAAGGAAGTTCTTAAGATTTCCAAAGATTCCAGCCCAGTTCCCAGAATATGGGACTCATAGGCCAGCAACAAAAGCAAAGCATCTAGGTCCCTGCATCCTCTGGGCTTAATATCCTCCCCAGGGGTTCATCAGAGATGACCACTGCTAATCAAGATTTTGGGATTGGTGGATCCGACCTAGTTACCTAATGCCATCTCAAAACGACTTACCAGACACCATTCTGAACGCAATTCTAAATGCCCAAATAGCATATTAACACATGAAATACCAAGTCTCACTACAAAATGGAGACGTTTATAATTAACACTCTCTGGAGAAAGTTTGAATTTTACTAACAAAAACATAGAGGTTTCAGAGAGCACACATTCCCAAGTCTCTCCGCTTTCCCTATCTGAACCTAAGCAGTACCAAGTGATGACTCAGCTCATCTGCTTTGCTTGCTTCTCAGTGTTTCCACTTGTTATTTTTTTTATTTGGTGCCATTAGTTGTTTTGTCGTTTTGTTTATTTCTTTCCATTTACTTTTCCAGAGAACACAGACAACTTCACTGTCATATCCCTGCTTTCACAAGTTCACTTTTGCAAACAAAAGGTAGCTTCCAGTCAAGAAAGCCCCTAAGTTTAATGGCCTATTTGGTTCCCGCCTTTGTTTTGCTGAGCTCCTATGCTTCTAAGAGTCTCCCACAGCAAAAGGCATATTCAAAAATAACTTTAAACAATCAAACGCAGGCACCAACCACAGGAATGACCAGATGTTCTGGAGGCCCCCTGTGATGCCAAATTTAATCTTTACCTGGCTGAAATGAGAGGGACTGACAAGGTCCTGTGGGCACGCCTGGGGCAGAGCAGCATCAGGAGGACTTCACAAGGCCAGCTTATACAGGGCTTTTTAATTTTCTAACACTGACTACTGCTGCCTGAACCTCTTTTCCCTGATGCAACCAGCAGGATCCACCCAACTTACACTTTTATTGGACATGGCAAGTTAGAGATTCTGCTCAAATGATATTCCGGTTACTGACACTCGGAGCCAGGAATCTGTGGCTTCTCATGTTTTCCTAAGAGTAAATATTACAGTTCCAAGTAGTGATATTGTGTTTGAGTCCTGAGTTGAACAATCAGATATGCATGTGTAAGGATTAAGTCAGAAAGGGAGAGAGTCATTTCACAGACTAAATTCTTATGTCAATCAATAGTAAACCAAGTGGTTCTCAGCCTCAGATATTCATGATAATTGTTTAAGGGACTTCATAGAAATACAAATACCTGGACCCCTCACTAAACCTCCTAAAACTAGACCTTTAAGAATATTACCAGGCAGCCATTAAGCCATTTAGAAAAACAAATTGTAAGGCAAAACCAGCTCCACATATAGTTCCCAAGCATTGCCCCAGTTAAGATCCACTGACGTACCAAAATTTCTAAGTGTAAACATACCTCCATACCTCCCTACCTCCCCATCTCTCCACTTTATTAGTATTTTCTTCCAGACATTTTCAGATCTGGAGTGTTTGGTGTTGGGAAGACAGGGAATCTGGTACAGGATCTTGCTGCTAAACTGTCTCTCATGCTGCAGACCCTGTGCCCCATACGACGCCATCACTGGGGCAAAATAGAAAGTAGCTAAGGCCATAGCTATAGTTCAAGTAGCAGATTTATTTGTTTATTTTTAAGATTCCTATTTCCTAATTCTAGATTCTGCTTTTATTAACTTTTTATAAGATGTATTTGTTGAAAACAGAATGTTCTCTGTAGTTTGAAACTATAGCTTTGGCAGTGAGTTGTGATTAAAGCTTTTTCTAATCCTAAGCAAAATAAAATAAAGGTGCACAATAATTTATTATAATGCTGGCTGTCACACCTATATTACCATGTCATGTGAATTTCATATCTCATGGGTTTGATATTCCTGTCTAATTATGTCCACCTAACCATTTTGGAACCAGACAGGATGAAAGCATCATTATTTTTGGTGTCCTAGTCATGTTTTATAGCCCTGAGTGGAACAGATGTTTGCGAGCATGAATAATGAGAATGGTCCATGGAGGGAAAATCAAGTAAAAGAAAGGCTGCTAGCCATCCCTTACGCATGTGAAATGTGAGGACAACGTAAGTATGTAAGTGCTACTTTATTAAACTTGGAATTGAAGTCCACTTTTTTGCCTTGAAGCCGTAACTATTTGTCTTTAGCCTTGTGGGTGTACCTTTTGTGGCACTCTCTTAGAATTTAAAATCTGAAAACTTAAATGTTTCACATGAAGGTGTGAAACAAATAAATTATGCAATTAAAGTGAATCATTTAGAACTTTCCATTTCTCACTGGCCTACTAAATTTAATCTCCAGTTGGATGTTTCACTCATAAATACTTGGTAATAAAACCATTTAGCCATTTTTCAGATAATTATCCATATTTGCCTCACCTTATACTTTTGGGAATCAAACATTTAAAATCTTAAAAGTCCACCTGTTGGAAATCTGAATCCAATTGAGTCAAAATCTAAAGATGGCAAGTATCTTACCTTCCAGTGATTCAATATATTTTACTAAGAGTAATAAAGGACATTTCTGAATTGAATAATGGTTTCAAATGTGCAAAGTCTAATTGTATACATAAATTGGTTTATACTTTAATAACTCTAGTATCATACCAACAAAAATAAAGATTACACCAAATATTCTGGTTAGCCCACATTTTGCATTAGCCCCAAGACTTTTCATTCTAAGCCACTCTTCTCCTTCCAACTAACCCAATGCCCATTAATGATGCTTCTCCATTAGAACAGAACGACAGACAGAAGATTCTGTCTTATATGGTCTGGATCAAATCACATAAGCCAGTCTGAATGAACTAAACAAAGGAGGGGCAATTTTATTGTTGCAAGCAAACATTATTTTTTGCTATATAACCATGCAAAATAAATAATGATTTTAATAATTATATTTTAGCCAGTGCTATATTTTGTTTTTGTTTTTTGAGGTTCTATAGACATAAGAAGTTCTCACAGAAAACATATTAAAAAATATTCTTGCTGCTTGTCAGATTTAACCTTAGTACATTCGTAAATAATTTGAGGTAGCTTTATAAAAAAAAGACACAGTAGAATAAAAAATAAAAAAACTTGAGTCCAATAACCCAGGAAAAAGAAAAAGAAAATCAAGAAGAGAAATAAAACCAAGAAGTAGGTTAGAATAAAAACTGCATTGCTTAGAAATAGTGAACTAGGATCTGAGCTTTCTAACAGCTAAAACAAGGAGAAATCTTATTAGCTATGTGACCCATGGTGTCTATGAGATAAAAACAAACTGGTGCCTCTTCACATAATTATGTGATAGAAGGGTTGGCTAAGGTTACTGTGGCAATCATACTGCAATATAAATGTTTCAAATCAATATGTGTGCACCTTAAACATACACAGTATTATATGTCAAATATAACTGACTTTTTTTTAAAAAGCTGGCTACTCAAAAAAAGTAAATCATTGTTACAACTAGGTCCTGAGAGACATTCTTCCCATGAGTCCTTATGTAGAAGATTGAGTAAAATGTAAATAGAGAATTCTCAACAATATCTCTTAAGTATATACAAAAATAAGAAGCTTAGGGCTCTTTCTAAATATGTCTGTAAAGGCAGGTCAGCAAAGCTGCAATGCAAAAACAACAAAATCCAGCTGAGTAAAAGCACTTGGGGCGACAGGGGTGCTAAAATGATGCAGTACAAGCAAGCAGCTCTCTGACAACTCACGGATACATTTTCTAGGATCTAGAAGAGTACTTGGACTGTATATCTTTCAAGCAACACTCTATAAACTTTTATAAATATTGAGTGGTAGTAAGTTCAAGACACTGTTTTCTAACAAGTAAAAATATAAATAAATGATTCAAAATTACTCAGTGGATCTTTATCTGGATGTCATTTAAAATCCCTATTTATCTAAAACTTCCCTAGAGATAACTGATAGTCTCCTGCAGTTACCAGAGCTAAGTCCTCAGACATGCCGCTCCTCCACAGCCCTCCCACCCAATGAATGTGAAGTGACATGTCTTTAATTTTCAATCTCTTCCCTTTTCCTCCTTAACATTAAGAGGAAAGACGAGATCATCTGAAATGCTAATATAAAATAAGGCTCTACCACCCCATTTACCCTCATTTCTTATGTGGATTTCATTTAGAAATTAAGAAAAAAGCAACACCATAGACTCGAGAGACAGTCTCCATTGTTTTTACTTCTCAAGGCTACGTGGTGTCAAACCAGTCATGGGTAACAGTTCCCAGAGCTCTGGGACCAGATGGTAAGGGCACAGGTTGCTTTGCATAGCAGTAGAAAGCAATTGAAATCAGCGTGGTGTTCAGTGGGCTGCCCAGCACTGGCCCTGTTTATAGCAAACACAGACGCGAGCCTACTCATCAACAGCTTCTAAGATGGACCACTATTATTTGTTTTCTCTCCCCTTGGGCCAATGTCCTAATTTGACCCAGATCAAATAATTAGGCCTAAATCACTGAGAAAATGGTTCTCTAATGAGCCAGATGTTGAGCGCCAATTTGGTTGAGTTGCTTTTTATAATCTACATCCTTTACACTGACGTTTTTCTCTCCTCTGGCTCGTGACAACCAGCCTCAACAAGTTAAGACTCACTTTTTGAAACAAGACCCCAGTCGATACTAAAAAGTCATTAATAAATTAGCACTTACTGTCCAGGAAGCAATCTGAAAAGAGCTGTACACTCAGAGTCATTCCAAATGTAATACTCCCAGCGTTTGGAGAAAAAGCTCACTGCTTTAGCACTCTGTCTTGGAAGGAAACAGAGGCATGCTCAGCGGGGATTTGGAAGGTAAATTAATAAAGGGACTATTTATTTATAGAGGGGAGACGAGGGTTAGGAGAAGCCATAAAGGAAGCGTAAACACTGAGGGATTACATCTGCAGAAAACTGTGGCCACCTTCAGGCCCTAAAAAAGTTGGTGGAGAAAAACACTGTAACCAAAGGCGGGTCAGAACTACAGGAGTTGTAATCTCAGAAGGAAAAAGTCACTGTGGAAATCATGACACAGAGTAAGAGGCGTGGAGGCAACCTAGAAATACCACCATCTCTTTTCCCCCTGGCTCTATGTGCTACGAGAACTTCCCATCAGTTAAACCTAGAAGAAAAAACGCGCAGACGGTGGAGAATAACCAGTTTAATGACCTTGTAAAAAAAATGGCCTTTCTGGTACTTCCATGGAAAACTGAGCACTATCTTGGAAGTCGTGTGGGTGCAATTAGAGTGGGGTCACAGGCACCCAGATGACCAGCACTGTGTGTCTCTCCGAGAGACACATTCATAATGGTTCTTGGTTTTTTCCTCTCCTGGGGGGAAAAACACCTTCACACTGTCAAACAAATAGCGTTTTTTACTTTTGGTTCCCAAACTATTTGATGATTTCATAAACTTTTGCTTAGTCTATCTCATTTCCAGAAGCAGCTCTTTTATTTTTCTCCTGGAGTGGCAGAGCATTATATGGGAATATTGGAAGTGTGAGGATATCCAGCAATGTGTCTTGCAATCCCACACTTAGGGAGGAGAATGGGAGAAAAACATGCAATCCAGCTGTACCCTGCTCCTCATTATAGATTCTAGTTTCAACTCCTTTATAATCAGTGATGCACAGAGAACCTCATTTACTTAATTGGGAGGAAAAAGGAACAAAGACAAAGGAGAGGAGCATGATGCAAGGATGCTAGCAAAGACTTCACCTACACCATTTTCACATCTGAAATGTAATTTGCAAGTATTCAACAAGGAAACATGTTTCAAAAAGGTAATTTAAACCTAAACTGAACAGCTGGACTGAAACAAAAGCTAGCCTTCAAGCATGTTTTTAATGTTAAATGTAAAGCTGGAAAGAATACTTCCTGAAACACTCCCACAGCATACATTGTTAGTGAAATTTATACACTGAGGTGGGTATGGTGACACAGCCTAGCATGTATTCACCCAGTATTGCTCCATATAGAGAAAAGGAAAACTAAGGTCAACAACAATAATTTAAAGGCATTAAAGTTTCAGAATCATTACAGAAATGTATGCATTCCCAAACTGAAAGTTGGACTAGAAGCTGAAATATTTCTCTAGCCAGCAGAAGGGTTATTAGATAAGACCTTCTAGATCTGTATAGGAATCTCTTAACCCTGGAGGATGTGACTAGAGAAAACAAAATTATAATTATATGAAGTAGGAATTGCTCTGGGACATTCAAGGTGTGTGTCATATCACAATCCTTTAATTTTTCCAAGTTAATTAGAAAGAGCTCAATTCCCCACCCATTCAAATTGACAGGAAGACATATTAGTCATTTCTAGCTCTCTATTCCCTCTGTAGAATTGTCAAAATAAATAGATTGATAAATAGATTGATAGATCAGTAGAGAGGTAAAACTGACCTTTCAGCCTTCCAGTTTTTGAGCAAAAGCCTTAGTCTGTGGCTGCCACAGTTGCCATGTGCCATGTTGGGGACACATGATGACACCATAAAATATTATCTCCACCACCTGTCCAAGCCGTTGTGCCATTTGTGGTCCAAGCCAACCAGCTCTATTCGTTGATGGGCAGCTAGCTCCCTGGCAACTTCAGTCCGTGCAAGCCAAACCTGGCCATAGGCAGGCTTTGCCTGCCCCTAAGACCACTACTCCGTCCTCACAGGCTCTCCCTTGGACAGTATCCAAGTGCATTCAGGAATTTCTACCTTCTAAGAAGCTGATTTCCTCCTCTCACTCCTTGGGGATGAACGCAGGTAGACATTTTTTCCCCCTTTCTAACTGTAAACCTAGATTGGTTTCTTCTCCATTTTTGGGAAAATTAGAACCAGTTGCTTTAATTGCCTTACACTGTACACACACACACACACACACACACACACACACACACACACCTCACACACATCTTTCTGATGGCTTTTTTTCCAGAAGGGTTCACACTAGCCTGCCAACATCACTGAAGTGGAAGACCCTCTGTGGGTAAGAAAAACTTAGACATTAGGAATCTAAAGATTCCTAGGAGAGGAAAAAAGCCATTTCCTTCCTTCCTGATGACATTGCTGCAAGAGAAAATGAAAAACATAATTTTTCAGGCGGTCACCCTGTTCTACTGAATTCGTAATACATCTATTTATTCATTCATTTATTCAGAAAATAGTTATTGAGCTCCAATTATGTTTCAAGCAGTGTGAAAGGCACTGGAGATGGAAATGTGAGAAAAAATATATTGTCCTGCTGTTATGGAATTGACAGCCTCAAATCACCATGATAGACTCATCTTTGGAGAAACAGAAAAAGTGCAAGACAACAGATCTGTGTTTGAAGGGTATTTAAACATCACAAAATGAACATATGTGCATAAGATGATCTATGCTAAAACCAAACATACAAATGACAGGTTCCATACACAATTTTAAGTGGCTGAACAATTGCCAGCTTTGGGGACATCTGTAATAATTTCAGAGGGGAGAAACATTTGAACCAGAACCTGAGGAAGGGAAAAAACCTTGAAAATTTTAAAAAGAAAGAGAGGATGCTCCCAAATTACATTTAAAAGTGAGAAAATGCCTGAAAATTCAAGATATTTAAAGAACTTTTAAGGGAACAAAAAACAATTAATTTTGTGTTGAAAGGAATGTTTAAAATACACAAATTCTCAAATTTTCTCTCTCATTTCATGCTTTATAGAGTGGCTATTAGCTATGTTTTCAACTAGAAAGTATCAGATAAACTCATAACACATAAAACTATTCCTTAATTTTGTTTTATCATAAAAAAATTTGGGGTGGAGAACCTCCCCTTCCAAAACAAACACTTCTTTCTGAAAGGTAACTTAGCAGTTAGCATCAAAAGTCTAAAAATAGGCAAACCATCCAGACTAATAAATGTATGTTTAAGAATTTACCTAGAGAAATAATAAAAAGTATTCCCAATGATTTTGGTGAAAGATATTAATTGTAGTGATAGTTAAAAAAGTAAAATAAATTGAAGGCAACTTAAATATCCAAACTCATGGATATGGCTAAATAATTTATGGTATGATTATATTAAAGAGTGATCTTGAAAATATTTAAGGATATAAGAAAATGCTCCCAAGGTTAAAAAAATCAGGTTATAAATTATGAAAGTATGCTCTTGAGTGTATAAAATATATACGAATGAGAAGAAAGATATAAAATTTAAGACTTGTTATCTCTTGCTGGTAGCATTATAAGTGAATTCATTCTTTATGCTTTTTTATTATTTCAAATTTTCTACAGCAATATGTTGGGAAAGACAGTCTTTGTACACGCAGCTTTTGACCCCCACTTGGCCACAGAAGAATGGGCCTTGGACTTGGAGCACTTCCTTACCAAAGGACAGGTTTTCAGGCTATGCTGGACTTAATGCCTTGTATGGGAATATCTTCTCCTGTTTCAGACTCAATGTATAGTCCTTTATTCAGCTAAGCATCTGTATCACATGGCACCTATCCAGCCTCACTGCTGTATCTGTCCCCTGTGGGGAGGGTATGGGGTATTTCATTCTATGGCACAAGATGGCTGTGAGCACGTCAATTACCTCGTGTCAGTCACACTGATAAACACAGATATGAATAGTCTAAACACACCGTTAAGAGATAAATTTCCAGATTAATGAAAAACCAAGATCCAACCATATGCTGTCTATAATTAACCCACTTTAAGTATAAAGACACAGATAAATTAACAGTTAAGCCTAGAAAATGATGCATCTTACTATCACTAGTCAAAATAAAGCTGCAGTTTCAGTATTAATATCAGACATACAGAATAAGGAATATAGTCAAAGATAAAGATAAGCATTCAAAAAAATAGAAGGGTCAGTTATCTAAAAAGACATAATCCAAATTGTATAAGTACCTAACAAAAGATCTTCAAAAATACATAGAACAAAAAGTGATAGAACTTACAAATCTATAATTATAGCAGGATAGATTGAACAGGTAGAAAAATCAGTAAAGATATAGAAGGCCTGATCAGCAGTATCAACCAGCTTGATATAATTGACATTTATAGCCCATCTCATTCTACAGCTGCAGAATACACAGTCTTTTCAATTGTATATGAAACATCTACCAAGATAGATCATCTTATGCCAATAAATCAATTATTAATAGATTTGAAAGAATAGAAATCAAGGCATGTTCTCAGGGCATAATGGAATTTAAATATCAATAACAGAAAGATATCTGAAAAATCCCCAAATAATGAGAAATCAAACAAAACACTTCTAAATACCCTTGAGTAGAACAGAAAACCTCAAAGAAAATTTAAAAATACTTTGAGCTAAATGAAAATAAACCATGCCAAAACTTGTGGGATAAAGTAATAGCAGTGCTTAGAGGGAAATGGATAGCATTAAATACTTAAATTAGAAAGAAATGCACTAAATCAATAATTTACGCTTTTGCCCTAAGAGACTAGAAAAATAAGAGTAAGCTAAACAGAAGGTAAACAAAGGAGGAAATAATAAAGAATAGAAATTAATGAAATTGAAAATAAAAGTATATAGAGAAAAATAAGTGAAACCAAAGCCAGTTCCTTGCAAATGTCTACCAAATTGATATACCTCTAGACAGATAAAAAAAGAGAATAAACAAATTAACAGTATTAGGCATGAAACAGGAATTATTATGGATCCCACAGACATTAAAAAGGAAAATAAGAGAATACTATAAACAATATTATATCTATAAATCCAACAATTTAAATGAAATTAGTCAATTTATTAAGAGACAGCAAAAAATAAACCAAAGAAGAATATGAATCAAAAAATAGATAAACTAAATAGTCTGATAGCTCCTAAGCAAATTAAATTCGTGGTTAAAACTTTCCAACAAAGAAAATCCAGGCCCAAATTATTTCACTGGTGAATCCTTTCAAACATTTGAGGATAAAATAATACCAGCTTTATACAATCTCTTCCAGAAAATAGGAAAGGAAGAAACACTCCTCAACTTTATTAAGAGGTTAGTATTAGCCTGATGCCAAGTCCATATAAAAGCAATACCAAAAAAATAAAAATTACATATGAACATCTTTCATAAATCTAGATACAAAAATCTTCAATAAAATATTAGCAAGTTGAATCAAGAAATGTTTAAAAGGGGAATAATATTTCATGACCAAGTGAGATTTATTCCAATATTACAAATAATATAATCCACATACTCAATGTGACCAGAATCAAAATCCCCATAAGTTTTTTTTTTAGACATCAACAAAATTCTAAAATTTACATGGAAAGGCCAAGGAACTAGAATAGCCAAAACAATTTTGGAAAAAAAGTACAAAATTAGAGGACACACTACAAATTTTCATGACTTACTAATCAAGAGAGTGTATGATATTGGCAAGAGGTAAACACATAGATTTATGGAAAAGAGTGTCCAGAAAGTCCTACACAAATATAGATACTAATATTTGACAAAGATCAAAAGACATTTCAAAAAAGAATGGTCACCTTTGCAACAAATAGTCTTTGAAAAATTGAATACCCAGAAAACCTGAACCTCAGCACATACCTCACCTTTTATTCAAAAATTGACCTAGACCTAGATATAACAAGTAAAACTCTCAAAATTCTAGAAAAAAATATGAGAAAATCTTTTGACTTAGGTGAAGATTTTTAAAAAAATCATCAGGGTCTTCCCTCTTTGGTGTACTTACTGCTGATCCTTCTCTGAATCATCACATGGCCACAGCAAACCCTGATACCTAGCACAGGCCCATAGCTTCATCTCTGCTCTCCTGGTCTCCAGTCTCTTCACTTAATCCCTCTTGCATGGAATGACTTAATTAAAATGCCACTTACATCTCATTTCTCCACTGTTCAAGAGCCACAATAATCTACTGACACCTATTCCATTGTGAATTGTGAGTTCAGAATGGAATTTATCAATTCTTTATAGCTTATCATAGATCTAACCTTATAACTTCATTCTTTCTAATATGCAAACAAGGTCTAATTATACCAACTGTTTTACTTCTCCCTTCATAAGTCATTACTCACTGCATCCCAGCAACTCTCTTATCTGCCTTACCTACCAGTTTTACAGGACAAGCTCGTCTTACTTTATGCAAAAGGCAGAATGAGCTGACTCCCTGGGTCCCTTTGAATTCTCTCTCTGCTAATCTCCTGATGTAAACTCTATCACCTACATCACTTGTATTGCATTATTTATTTTCATTTCTTTCCTGTGTGTTTTCTTGTTCCACAACTAACATATTATAAAAATAAATTTTAATAGATTATAGATAACATATAAAATGCATCCCACATGGCAAAAGATATTGACTTCAGAGTTTCAAAAGCTGTAACAAACAGAAAACAAATTTTCTATAGAAATAAAGTATTTTCTATCACTGGTTAAGCTTTTCATTTTTTTCTGTCACACAGGTTATCAAGAATCATGACAGAAAAAGTTTTTTTAAGTCATTCTTAGTCTATGACAGAAAGATAAACATTGCTAATATATATAGTTACATAATCAAGACTTCCTATTCATAAGCACAAGCATTTCTTCATACAACAAATATTTTGTAACTTGCTTTTCTCATTAACAATATATTGATAGTGCTGTTCGAACTAAATGCATATGTGCTTATACATCATTTTGAATTACTATATAATATTACATCATATGGATTATAATGAATTTTTCCAAGCCCCTATTATTGAACATTTAACCCCTATCCGGTTTTTCTGTATTATTAACAATGTTATAATGCTCTAAATATGCATCCTTGATCAGTGGTCTGATTATTTCCACAGAAAAATTTTCTAGAAGTGAAATTACTAAAATAAAAATAACACACACTTAAAGGTATGTGATATATAGCACCAGTTTCTCTTCAGGAGAATTTGTACCAATTTATACTTTATTAACAATGTATGAGTGTTCATTGCCATTATGCTTTCACTAACAATAAATGTTATTCTTTTTTTAAAAAGTCCCATTAGTCTTTTATGTCATGGTCTTAGTACACTTTTAGTACATTTCTCAAAGTTATTAGTAGGATTAAGATTTATCTTCTACTCACCACCCACTTCCCACCCACTCTTCCAACCTGGACTGGAAAGGATATCTTTTGGAGATGCTCTTCAGGTAAGTTTTTCACAGATCCCCTTCTCTCCATCTTCACTGCTACATCAGTGTTCCAAGCTGACACTCAAACTCCCTGGGCAACTCCTAGCAAAGCCTTCTAAGGGGCCTCTCTTTGTGTTCCTATCCCCCTGCATGGTCCATCCACCGGACAACTGCCACAGAAGTCCTTCTACAGTATACAGCACATATCAAGTCGTAGTACAGCCCCAAGCCTTCCAAGGCTTCCTGTGCCAACAGGAAAGAAAAAGCTCGATGCTCTTACCAGGGCCTACAAGGTCTTCCTTGCTGTCCCTAGACCTCTGGCTCAGGGGTGAATCCAGATATTGAAGCACCTAAAGTTTATGCAATTTGGAGGACCTGATTCAAGAAAAATAATGCAAAATTAGGTTCAGGGTCTTATAAGAATGGATGCAAATAAGGGGCCCTGAAACTTTGCTGCTTTTGTAGTAAAGTTGCTTTATTTTGATCTCATATCTTGCAATTCTCCCCCTTCTTTACTCTTCTTCAGCCACTCTGGAATTCTTTGATTCTTCTTATCTTTTGCACTCTTTATTGCTTCTGCCTGAAATGCTGTTACTCCAAGTCTTCTCTTGGTTGGTTTCTTCCTGTTATTCAGATCTCAGCTTCACCGCCATCTCTTCAGAGAGGTCTTTTCTTAACACTCAATAAATACAGCTCCATACAACCACCGCTGGCCTCTATCTCCAGGAACCCTCTTCATAACAATATTCTGTTTTGCTTTTTGCTTTTTATAGTCCTTTATAAGTATTTGGAAGTATCTTTTTTATTTGTTCATTAACATATGGACTATGTCACCCTACATTAGATCCATGAAAGCAAAAATTGAATCAACATTGTTCAGCTATGTGATTTCCAGTGCCTCAAAAATGTGGGACACATTATGTTCAATAAAAACTTGTTAACTAAGTGAGTAAGAGGATGAATGGATGGATGGACAGATGAATTAATAATTATATTCTAGGCATGTAGATATCTCCTTCAGATCTGATACTGTTTCTAATACATAATTCAGAAATCCTTCAAAATATCTAGCCTGCTGATGGCAGCTTTATTTATTTATTCTTACTGATATAATTTATGGGATTTTTGTTTGTGTGTTTTCTATTTGTTATTGATTGCATTAGGAATTTAGGGACATGAGAATTAATTGTGAGAACTCAAATGACTATCAGAGACTAGAAAATTCTTGTACAATTATAAAGTTTTCCATTTTTAACAATTAGATTTTAGGCATGATGGAAACAGTCTATAAACGACTTCCAACAGCAAATTTATTAGGTTGTATATGACAGCAAGGACAGTTATACTTCAAAAAAATTAATATCCATCGTGACACAGTCTTGGTCTAATCATCTGGCACCTTTAAAACTTATCCTAAATTTCTCTCAAAGAATACAATTTTGTCAAATAATCTACATCGTAAGTACATTCCTATTAAAATGATGACAGATTAAATAAATTGTTCCACCTAGGTTAGTTGACAGTGCTCAAAGACAAATTTGCTAAAGATTTAGGACAACAAGAGATCAAAATTGTATTTTGTCAGAATAACCACCAGCCTAGCTTCCTCTGCTTAATATTTCCTGTTTGTTCTTGAATTATTGCATGGATCAATCACCTGCCTCATTTTATACATCCAGGAATGGGGTTTATCATTCACAAACTCAGATTTGAAATTTCTTTATACTTCTATTAATGTGATTTCTGCAATATGTATATACATTTCCTTCCTGACACCAAGCAGTGAGTGTCCTACCCATGAGAGGGCCTCGTTCCTGTTGCCAGAGGACAGCATTAACCTTTTCATCTCTGGTGGTCATTTTTAACTTTAACAAGATCTAAAATTGTTGCATTTGTATAATGTAGCTAGCCTAAATGTCAATCACTTTGTTTTTAAATCCATTTATAGGTAGTTTTTATTTATGCTGAGTTCTGACTTGTTGCCTTAAAAAAATTTTCATCAAGGGTATTCTCTGAAGGCCCCTTAGTAAAACAGGGTATGGTGCCAATGGCTCTTTACCTCCCAGGTTTTCTTTTATCTTCTTTAAAATTTTTTAAGATTGAAATGTAGTTAAAATATGATATTATATTGGCTTAAAGCTGCGTGCTTTAAGCCAATTGGGCAGTATCTACATTATTAAATGCTTCTGTGTGACTTTCCTAAGCCATTGCTGCTCTGGTTCCCAGAAGGCTCTCTGGGATAAACAGGAGATCAAGAATAAAACCTTTTCGGCCTTTTCTCATCCTTTCCCAAATGGTAGAAGATAGTCCTAAAGGTCACATATGTCCCCTGTAAAGTCTCAGACCCATAAAGTTACCATCATCATGAAGCACACACTACACCCACATATGTGATGAAGTTTCTGAGATGATGTCAGGTATTTTCTAACCTCTTTATATCCTGGTTTTCTGTATTTTAAAATTGCCCATGGAGTTGTCTTTGTTTGCTTTGTTAATTACATTCTCTCAGGCCTATTAGACCTAGTGAATCAGAATCTCCAGGTAGTGGTGCAGTCACTCATATATGTAAAAGCTCCCCTGGTAATTCAAATTAGCCAGGATTAAGAACAACCTTTAGAATATAAGTATTTACAAACTCCTCCGCATTCAACACACTACTTTAGGGGATAATGTGGGGAGTTTTGATCACCAGTTACTTCCTTGCCATTCAACTAAATAAATAGCTTAGAAACATTGCTGTAGGGTCATTTTTGCCACCCAATTTTCCTTATCCACTTTCTTTTCTGTCAGTGTTTTGTCCAGCTTCCACTAAGCTGCAGATTCCTAAGACTTTCTCTTTTATATCTGGATATTGACAGCCCTCATCATTGACAGCCCATCCTCTTTGCTGCTAGGCCACGTTCTTGTCCCTATGGGTACCCCAGAACTCACCCTAATCTATGGCCTAATAAACATGTGTGAAAGTTTTTTGCCTCTCTGGTGTATCCACAGTGCTAGATACCTAGCAGAACTTAGTAAATATATTGAGAAGAAATTGTTACTACAATATGTAGACCCTAAATTTCAGGAAACCTTTGACAAATGAGCAAGTTGGTAAGGTAGGATGGATGGCTTTGTAATTTTTCCCTGTGCATTCACTTTCAAAGGTTTGTGCAAGTTGTTGGAAAACATTTAAATAGAACTTATTATGAATGATCAATATTTAGACAAAGATAGGTTAGACTACAGTTCTACTTCATTTAAAATTAATTACTTCAGCTATTAAAACAGAAGGTATAAAGTCATAATGTTAAAAGTTTCCAAGTTAAACTTAGTTCCTAGACAAAATAACACAGTAGGAACAAATCTGTGATGGAAATGATTGTGGATTTCTCCTCCAGGTAAAATATTCTGAAAATCAGAGACACTATTATCCAAGGTTAACACCACAGTTATTAGGCATCAAGTTTGTTCCATTTCTGATTTAAATCTGTACCTGACAGATGGCATTTTATCTAAATGCATTTATTATTCAATAGCTAGAAGAGGAGTCATAACTTGGAACTTGGAGCAAGAACATGGAAAGGCCATATTGCCTGCGCTGTCTCAGTTTCAGCTGGCTCCATTAGCAAAATTTACAGGATCAGCGTGAAATTTATTTCCCTTGAATACTTTGATTAACACCAACTATAAATTCACAGTTAAAACAAGTGAATTTAATTTTCCCTCATAAAGAAATATGTTTTAATTAAAATGATGATCTACAGTTTTTCAGTAATAGATAAGAGTAATAACATAGAATGGTGACTTTATGCTCCTTGTATTTTCCATATTACTGAGGAAATAAGAAAAGTAAAAAGACAGCACAGGCCTTTTTGCACACTAACACAACCAGCCTGTTTTCCTCCTGGGGAATATAAAAATTCTGCCTCTCAGTTCCAGTCCTACCATTAGATTGGTAGATATATTTCTGTTTCTGGGGCTTCAATACTCTGTGGACAGGAAACTGGGATCACTAACCAGTGTAATCTGAAGATAATCACTTAAATTATCTGTCTGCTTTGCATTTATAAAATTTCATATTTACTTAGAAACTCTTCCATTTCTACATATCAGGTACAATATAAGAACTATAAGGCATTCTAAGTGTGAAAGTTCCTGGGAAAGTTAACAAGCATTACAAAAACAAAGTCGAATTTACAGTGTTTCGATCTGGAATTCTTACATGCATGCATTACCTCTTTGCTAGCCATAAAAGTATCTCAATCTTCTTTTTTCTTTCAGAAACATGGAAAGGCAATCACATATCCAATTAATCTAGATCAGGGTTTCTCAGCCTCAGCACTGTTGCTATTTGGGGCCATATGCAGTTGTGGGGGCTGTCCTCTGCATTGCAGGATGTGAGCAACATCTTTGGTGTCTACTACTAAATGCCAGTAGTATTCTCCAGTTGTGACCATGAAGAATGAATCCAGACATTGCCAAATGTCACCTGGGGGTAGGGATGGGGGTAATCATTCCTAGCTGAGAACTAATGACTTAAATCCTATTTTATAGATGTGGACATAAAAATTATTTTGTTAAAAGTATATCATACTCTATAAGATACGCTTTAGTATGCCAACTAATAAACTAGATATGTGTATATGTAAATGTTCATGGGAAAAATCAGTGATTATGCTGTCAAACCCATAATTTGCACACTGGATGTTATTAATATATGGTTAAAAGGGTAAGAAGCATATTAAACCAAGCATCATGAAAAGTTACACAATAAAAAAACTATCAAGGTAAGAGCAGAGTTTAGAAATTCATATCAACTGAATATATGAATATAATCAGATACCATATCATCAACACTTAAATGCAAAATAAGAAAAAGATAATTAAGTCAATTTAAAATTAATCTTTTTCCTAAATTGCTAAAGCAAAAACTGTAATGTCATTAGGTGACACCAATCAAGTATGTGTGTTTGAGATGATCAAGGCTTAATTATTTAACAATGAAGAATGAGAACAATAGTGCAGACTCTCAATACTTTTTTGAATTTCACAGTCAGTTCTTAAAGACCCCAATTATTTAACGACGTGCTGTCAGAACTGAAACACAACCAAAGAAAAAATATCATTTCCTCACATTTTATGGTTTTGATTTCTGTTGTTGTGGCAGCTCAAGTATGCCAGCCATCTGGTTCCTCTGTAGAGGCTCAGGAGTGGTAACTGTGGTCCATTGTGAAAAGCATCATGAACTGAAAGCAATGAGTTCACCCACTCAAGTAGAGCTGAAAATTAGCAAGAGAAAGAGAGAGAGAGAGGGAAAAAAGAGGGAGAACCTCACTTCAAGGTCAGGCAAAGGCAAAACAATGACGAGGAAGGAAGAAGATTGATGCCACATTTTCAAGTATTTGACCAGTTACCAAGCTCGTTCTTAAGTAGTATTTACCATCTGATTTCTTTAAAAATAAAAGCTCTATTTTATGGGCAATAGTAGTTTGTAAATGCCCTCATATGTCTCTCTCAGACATTTGAAAAAGCCATATAAACAGCTAGGCAAATCTGACTTCTACTTGCCACTTATTTCATGCAAATAAAAAATCAGGCTATTACATCTAATATTAGATATAATCTTTCTCCCTGCTCTACAACTGTAAAACCAGTGGATGACCCAGTCATAGGTTCTGCCTTGCATAAAACTTATATAACGTTTATTAAGTAGCTACTATATAGCAGACCTTTTGCTAAATATCTCCAGATATTGTCTTGTTTACTTTTAGCACTTGGGTTAGGAGGACTTCATCATATTGTGGGAAGTAAGCTTAAATATCATAATAGCTTGACAATTCAAGAATCCCTCTGTTATAAAGTCACTAGTGCAATTTTAGTTGCGTTAACTATTTTCGACCTTATTTGCCCAACTGAAGACATTGTCCCCACTCTTATCACTTGTTACTTCTCAATAAAAAAATTCATCAGTCATAAATCCCTTCCTGTTTGCCCAAGTTCCAATAATTAAGAGTCCTATAGATTCCTAGAGAGACAATGGTGAAGTGGAAGAAATCACAGCAACTGCCAGCCCTAGAGTGTACTTACATCATTTTTTCTTTAATTGAAATATATTTGACATAGAATATTATATTGGTTTCAGATGTACAACAGAGTGATTTGACAATTATATACGTTACTAAATGCTCACCATGATAAGTGTAGTTAACATCTTTCACCAAAGATATTATAATATTATTGGCTAGATTCCCTATGCTGTACTTCCATCCCTGTGACATATTTAATAATTGTAAGGAGCAAGTCAGGCCAGGAGACACAGAAAAAGAGGTTGTATGTGCTCTAGAAGATCAGCAACTTTCAACAAGGACTGCTCAGTCTCCAGCCCCACCCAGTCTGAACTTCTCTCTAGCTCCTGGGAACAGATTCTCCAGTACAGACATGCTTTTATTTCAATGGTCCACCTGGGGCATCCATCTAGACATGGAACTCTCAGATGAAAACACTGACAAGCTGATCCTCAGACAATATCTTCCTTTCTCCTTAAAGCTGGATTATATTTCTACGTCACACAGTCTCCCTTCATCTCCTATCTCGCAGAATGTCTCCATCCCAAAACTTAACCCTTCAGCCTTTTGCCTTTTCCTGACTTCCCTTCTTTGGTTATCCTCTCTTTCACCAGAATCTTCAGTCCTGCTTGTCTTCAGTCTTTCTTTGTGGTTTCCATTTTCCCAGTCTTCACAGACATGTATTGTTCTCCTTTTATCTGAAAGAACAAGGAATGCTTATGTGATCCAGCCTTTCCCTTTAGCTCTCATAACAGACCCTCTCACGGTCAGGCTACACGTGAAACGACGGCAGGCGTCTCCGTGCCTTTATACAGCTCAGCAGGTTAGTTGGCTTTTCCCTCAATCCATGACTGAAATTCTATTTCTTCTTTTGCAAAGCAGCACCTTCTGGTCTTCATTTCCCTATTTCTAGTCTATTACACTCTCTTCCAATTCCAACAATGGGTTTTTCGCAACCAGTCACTCTTTAGGGCCTCTTGGCTCTTTCTTTGCACTCCTTTGTGACTGATTGCTCCCTTGTAGTCCTTTCCCAGCATGCTGGTCTGAGTCATTACAAGTGCAATAGCCACCTAAGTTTGCTGCAGAACTCTTGAATAATCTCATGTAGTAAACACAGGAAGGCCTTTTGGCCATTTACCATCTTAGTACCATCTATCTATGTAGGTAAACACATAGGCTTGGAAAACTGTCACAGGGAAAGCATGGCACAGCTAGAATCAGAGGATTTCATTTCCCTTGGGATAATTTATGTATTTATAACTGTGGGAATACACAAAACCACAAGATGTTCTATAGTCTTTTGGCTTTTTTTGCATAAATCCTAACAAATAGTAATTTCTCTACAAAAGAATATAGAATCTTCCCTCTCAGTTGTCCAAATGATTAAAGCTGTGGTTATATATCATCACTGTTAGACACCTTAGTTAAGTTTCTGGCCCTCCTGGTCTGACTTGCTCCTCTGCTACCTTTGGCATAATCCAAAATTGAAGGAATAGGGAGTAAAATGGCAAATAGGAGACTTCAAAATGAAGACATGTAGTGAAAGCTTTGAGAGACGAATTGGGAAAGTATAATGGAAGAAAAAGAATGTCTCAAACAAAAGAAAATAATTGAAAATCAATTGTGCCTACCTTACAATTTTCCCAAAGATCCAAGAAGTAGCCAAAGATATGGCAAATAGGTATAATTGTAAATGCACTCCATAAAACTAAAGCCAGAGCAAAACTAAGTCTCTGCACAAAGGCACTGGCGATGGACACTAGACTTTCTCTTAGCTGCCCAGCACTGTTCAGAACATACACTGAAGGTCTGTCATCTTGGCCTATATTCAGTCTTTCCTGGCAGGTTTTTTACCTTGACCAAAATGGAAAGCAGCTGGCTGTCACCTGTTATCTAGTTCAACTTCACCAACAGGACTCTGTTAAATTTTTACTCAATGTATTACTTACGGGTATTTTATAACAATCTGGGTAAACTAACTTCTATATGAACAATCCAAAAATCTCAGTTGAACTAAATTAAACTCAGGTCCCATTTCTGCTTATCACAGTCAAAGGCTGATGGGTAGGGAGTGGGGTGGGGAAGACTTGTCTACATAGAGAATCAGAGACATAGTCTCCTACCCCTGTGCTCCCATCCTCTTCTAGGGCCAGGGAGTCCTCTCCATTTAGCTACCAAATGGAAAAAGAAGATCACTCTGGAGGTTATTACATCCCAGTCCTCAAAATAGTGATATCACTTCTGGATATATTATATTAGCCTGACAGCAGCCTCATAGTCACCCTACAAAACTATGAAAAATGAAGTCTAGCTGTGTACTGGGGAAGGAAGGGTCTTGGATATTGGGCATGAGCAGCCTCTGATACATTACTAAACCATAGAAACATGTTGTTGTAACTAGATAGAAAGTATTAACACTAATGTCAATGCCATTAATAATTACTAATGATGTTTCTAGAACTGTGGCTACCCACCCAATTCTTATAGGTGCTAAAATGCACTAGGTCTAACACCTCCATTCATAGTCAGTCCCTTTTCACCTTGAACTGCCTATGCCTGTCCATAAACAGGTCATCATTACAAGTTTTCAATGTGACATGTACACAGCATGTCTAGGCCTTATTTAAAAAAGACAAATAGGCCAATGTTATCCTAATTCCAAAGCTGGACAAAGATATAGCAAAAAGACAGATATTGCTTATTAATAGAAATACAAAAATGCTCAAAAATATTAGCAGACCAAATCCAGCAGCATATATAAAAATAATTATGCACCATGCCCAAGTGGGGTTTATCCCAAGAATGTAAGATTGGCTTCACATCTGAAAATAAATTAATATATTACACCATATCAATAGAATAAAGCAAAAAAAAAAAAAAAAGAAAAGCACATGGCTCATCTCACTAGATCCAAGAGGGTTTGATAAATATCAATACCTTTCATGATCAAAACACTCAACAAAGTAGGAAAATAAGAAAATTTTCTCAACCTGATAAAGTGCAGCTATGAAAAACCCAGAGTAAACATCATGCTTTGTGGTGAAAGTTTGACTCTTTTCCCTGTAAAATCAGGAAGATAACAGGGTATCTGGTCTCACCATTTCATGTAACCTTGTACTGGAGGTTCTATCCAGGGAACTGAGCAAAAAAAATTAAATAAGGCATCCAGTTTGAAATGAAGAAGAAGAAATAAAAGTATCTCTATTTCAAGATAACATGTTTTATATAGAAAATCCTAAGAAATTCACTTAAAGTCTGTCAGAATAAGCAAGTTTAACAAGATTGCATAATAAAATACACAAAAATTTATTGAGTTTCTAGGCACTAACAATGAACAATTTGAGAATGAAATGAAGAAAACAATTTCATTTATAATAGCATCAAAAGGAAAATGCCTAGGAAAATTTTAACAAAATAAGTGGAAAACTTGTACTCTGTCAATAACAAAATGTTAAAATAAATTAAAGCAGACTTAACTAAATTGAAAGACAGCCCATGTTTATAAATCAGAAGATTTAATATTGTTAAGATGATGATATTCCCCATATTAATCAACTGATCCCATGTAATCCCTATTAAAATCTCAACTACTGCTTTCCTGAAATTGATAAGCAGATCTTAGAGTTCATATGGAAATGCTAGGGACACAGAATAGCTGAAATTATCATGAAAAATAAAAAGGAAAAGGTTGAAGGGCTTATATTTTACAATTACAAAACAGTACAAGGCTAAAGTAATCAAAACGGCATGATACCATCATAAAGATAAACATATAGATCAGTGGAATAGAATTAAGTGTCCAAAAATAATTTCTTACATTCATGCTCAATTGATCTTCAACAAGTGTGCTAAAAATAATTCAATGAGGAAAAACAGTTGTTTTTTCAATAAATGGTACTGGAGGAGCAAAACTCTGAAGATAAGCCCCTTATTTATACCATAAAAAAAATTAACTAAAAATGGGTCAACTACCTAAATGTAAAAGCTAAAACTATGAAACCTTTAGAAGAAAAAATGGTAAATGTTTGTGGCCTTCTTAGCTACAACACAAAAAGCACAAGCAACAAAAGAAAAAAATAGATAAATTGGATGGACTTCATTAAAATTAAGGACTTTTTTATTGCAAATGATAACATAAAGAAAATAAAAGACAATAGAATTGGAGAAAATATTTGCAAATCATGTATCCAGAATATATAAAGAACTCCTACAACTCAGTAACAAAAGACCACATAAGTTTAAAGATGGAAAGGGATATGAATAGATATTTGTCTAGATAAGATATGCAAATGGCCAATAAACACATGAAAAGATGCCCACCAACATTAGTTTTTAGAGGATTGCAAATCAAAACCATAATGAAATACTTTAGGTGAACTAGGATGTCTATCATCAAAAAGATAATAACATATCCATTAACAGGGAGACATCAGAAGGGCCCTCTTACATGGTTGCCAAAGATGTATAAAGGTGCAGCCACTTTGGAAAACATTTTGGAAGTTGCTCAAAAATTAGACACAGAGTTACCATATGAACCAGCAATTCTACTCCTAAGTTTATACCCAAGATAATGAGAACATGCCCATGCAGAAATCTGTACATGAATATGTTCATAGCAGTATTATTCATAACAGTCAAACAGTGGAAACACCCAAAATGTTAATTAATGGATGAACAGATAAAATGTAGTATATCAATAAAATGGAATATATTGATACATACTATAACATGCATGAACCCTTAAAACATTATTCTAAGTAAAAGAAGCCAGTTACAAAAGACTACATATTATATGCTTCTATTTATATGAAATATTCAAAGTGGGAAAATTCGTAGGGACAGAAAATAGAATAGTGATTACCTAGAGTTCAGGGTTTAGTGGGAAATGGTGACTGCTAATGGATGCAGTTTATTTTCACTGGTGATGAAAATGTTTTAACATGGATCATGGTGATGACTGTGCAACTCTGTGAATGTTCTAAAAACCTTCAAATTGTACACTTTATATGAGTTAATGTAAAGAATGTGACTTCTATCTCAATAGACCTGTTTTCAAAGTTCAACTATACAACATAGCAAGATGGAAGTGGTAGCATAGAAGGAAGTTAAATTCAGGCGAGTTGGCTTGCTAAAGGCAGTTTTTCATCATGAAGAGTAGATGCCAGAGTTTGGGGGTTAGGACTATAAGAGACCTAATAAGATCCTATTCAGGGCTTCCCATGACCTACCTGACTGGGTCTTATCCTGAACAGACTGAATACTAATATTTCAGCCTAAATGAGTCTGTTGTCAGGAACTGGGAAAATACTAGAATTTGAGCACACAAATCCACAAACTTGCAATTTTCTGGCATTTCCTGATGGAAATTTAACCTTAGCACTTTTCACAGTCAATCATATAAGATTTATTTTTTTGAGTGCTCATTTCCATGTGCTCACTGAACCTCAACCTCTCAACTTTGATAAATCTTTCAAAACATCCACTCAAATATCACCTTATTGGTTCCCTGAACACCCTATAAAAAATAACAACATTGTTTCCTTCCACCTTAGCCCTCCCTATTTGTCTTACTCTAGTTTATATTTTTCCATATTACTAATCACCATCTGATATATTATATATATGGTTTTGTTGTTAATTTTCTCTCTCCTCCTCTAGAATGTAAACTTTTAAGTCTGTGACTGTGTCAGCCTTTTCAGCATGACAAATTACCTTCAAAATTTAGTGCCTTAAAATAACAAGCAGTTATTTAGTTCACAAGTCTGTGCTTTGACTATTTGGAATGAATGAAGGTGGGAGGTCTCTCTGGTGTCAGCTGTGCTCACTCTTACATCTTGCAGTCAGCTGCTGGCTGATTCATGATGGCCTTAGCTAGAGGGACTCTTCTCTGTTGCAGGTGATCTCCTGGTCTCCAGCGAGCAAGCACAGGCTTATTCACATGGCAGCTCTGAGGAAGTGTATGGAAGGTGTGAGGCCTCATGACTTCTGTGGTCAGAACTGGTATCACATCAGTTCTGCCCATTCTATTTGTCAGAACAAGTCACAAGGCCAACCCAGATTCAAATGGTGAGAAACCCTCCATATCTTGATGGGAAAAGCTGGAAATCACTTTGCAAAAAAGGTGGACACATGGAGGGGAATAATTGTGGCCTTTTTTGCAAACAATATACCAGAGAAACTTTATCTTATTTGTTCACTGCTGTGTCCCAAGCACCTAGAACATGGCCTAGCTTATAGGTGCTCTAGAAATATTAGCTGAATGAATGAATAACCTGTCCACCACTCCTGAACCAGGGGCTGTCCCGTAAGTTGCCCCTTCTCCATTGTAAATCCTTACAATACAGTATATGTTTACAGGAAACTACATTGTGAACAATCACCATTGGAGTTTCATATCTACTGTTATTTTAATGTTAAAGTCAGCTTTTATAGTTTAAACTGAACTTTACTGTTCTTTTAAAGCAAAAACCAGTTTGCTTTCTCTCTTCTTTAGCTCTTGCAAAGCCAGACTAATTGCTTCCAGAGACCGTGAAGCACATCATATTTCATAGAATGCTTCCCCTCCAAGGGAAATTTGGAGAAGTTTCAAAACACTTTCTCATCAGTCTCCACAGCTATGTAACAAGATAGGTGAGTCCTGTTGTCTACTTCCTTTTCCCTGCCCCCCTCCCAGCCAGCCTGTTTCCTTTTCTTTCTTCAAAGGTGAAAAAGGAGGAGAAACAACAGAAACCACCTGCCAAAGCAAGACAGCTCCTTGAAATCCTGGCCTGGGGAACTTCCTGAAAGTGCAGGGTTACAGATGGAAATGACTGAGTTCTTGAAGTACATGTAGACCCAGCTCACTTCCCCATCCCTACCATTGCCACATAAGCAAACTGAGTTGTAAAAATAGAAAGAATTCACTGGATACTTAGCATGATAGATCTAGATTTCCTAGGAATATCTAGTTAAAGGATCAAAAGAGGGCTGCTGTGGTTCTTAGTAAGAGGATTTGAAAAGCAAACTGGATTGCTCTGCTCTCCACTTGGTCAACTGGACAGACCCAATCTTCTGGGTTTCATTCTTAACACACTGGGTCACATGTTGTGTTTGGGTTACTATTCTTGAAAAGCTGTTGTAGTCCCTTGGAACTATGCCCTCTCCAAAAACAACTAACATGTGCTACTCAAAAAAAGTACATCAATAATCAGGGAATTGATCCAACCATTCCTCTGTGATATAGCATTCCTCACATTCTCACCCAAATGACAGATTATTCAAATGCTGTGACATGTATTAATACCTTTCCCATCAGGCCCCTGCCATCTAGCTGGAAATTCTTTCAGCAGAGGACAAGCTTTTTACAGATAAAGATAAAAAAAGCAAAGGCCCAAGGGAAAATTGATTCTCAACTTCCCCTTTTCTGTCATTTGCCCAAGTCTCTTTGGCTTAAAATGTCATTGGCATCTTCAACTCCCTCTCTCTTCACATCCAGACACCCAGTCCTGCCAGTTCTTTCTCTGATACACTTTCCTGAGTCTTACTTGTTTTCCATGCTATCTGCCAGCATCCCACATTCAGGCCTTTGTTGTTTCACACCTGCATCATTGAAATTACCTTCAAACAGAACACTTATGCTTTCATTATTAATGACCCCCATTGACTAAACCTATAGTTTGAGCTTTTTAATGTGGAATTACAATGTCTCCACACATAATCTCTAGAACTTTTATCTATCCTGACCCTCTACTGTGTGAATCTTCTGCTTTGGCTGAAGTGGTCTAATTGGTATTTCCAAAAGAATCTGCTACCTCAGATTTAAGTGGCACATTGTATGCAGATTGGCAAAAACACAAACGTTACATAATTATGAATTATTCTGGCCAATCTGTTGACACCTTTTAATGTTTTAACAATTCTCTCCTCACTCATGTGCTCAGCCCCATATTCTGCTCATAACCTTCTTCTTGTGTACTTACATCAATTCCCATTTCTTTGCCTTTAGATTCTTCTTCTCTCTCTCTTTCCCAGACCCTCCAACACATGTGAAGTGTTGAGCTTGCATCTTGCTCTAGGATCCTTAGCTCCATAATCAATCCAGGGCATCAGCATCTAGCAATCCAGACAAAAATTTCATCCCGGGCCCCCACTTGACAGGAAAAATGGGTAAGGCTGTCTTTGGCCCCTCATAAAGAATGCCTGCCTGTTCATACCATCCCTCATGTGCCCCGAGCTCAGCCCTGGATACTCTGCACAGCTTCCCTACCCAATCTCTCCTACCATCCCCCAGCCCACAGTGATCTTTGTCCTCTAAATTCTTATAGAGCCGAACTCCTGTGATTTGTCCTGTTTAGACGGTATTTATATTCTGCCATTAGTGTTTGCTCAACCTTAGTAGTTTATTCTTGTATGCCCAAATAAGTTGAAAACTCTTTCAAGGTGACAACGGCTTCTTATACTGATTTATAGTCCCATATTTCAACATTATTCAACAGAGCCTGACACATGATAGCTGCTAATTGGTTATCCAGGCTTGTCAGTCTCCCTGGAAATGACTAATAACAATTCTCTCTCTTAACTGGAATGTTTAATAGAGGCTCAGGAAGGCCTGTAGAAAACAGAAAGCCATTCTCCCCTCAGAGGAAGATGCCAAAGCAGAGACTAAGGGCTAAGAAGAGATATGTCCAGAATCTAAAAGACAAACATGTCAAATGCATCATTTTATTCAAGGTCAGGGATGCATTTGTATGTTAACACTTTTTAAATAAGAAACTCCAGATAGTTCTTGTTCTCTCAATTCCTCTGTCCTTACTTCTCATTTTTGGGAGCATATGCATATACATACATTGCCTGAACTAAGCTTCATGCAGCTTTGCAGTGCTCTCTTCCGTGGCCATAGTATTGTTTTCCCCTTGGGGTTTACCTAGGTTCACCTTGCCCTGAGCCTTCATTCTGATACCAGAAAACAATGCAATCAGCAAATATAACATGGAAACAAGAGGCACTACTGAAGATTCCAGTAGAGAAAAAAGAAAGCATATGAATTAGTTTTAACATAGTAATAGATCTTACATACAGAACCATTAAATGAGACCCAGTCAGAAAGGAAAATGCCCTCCATTTTTTAATTGAGTGACGAACCACAAAACAATGAGTTTCTTCATTTGAAACCTGGGCAGGTCATTTTCTTCTGGCTGGACACCATAGGGAAGACAGAGGAAGGGCCTCAGCACTGTTTGCTGCTTTAAAAAAGCAGGATGGGTCCCTGTTGCTTTTACCAGAGGCTGCATTTCTCTTTTGTGTGTTCCCAAACCTGTCCCTATTAATTAGACAGATGTCTAAATCTTAACTGTAGGTGTCAGTCAGGGAAAATATATGGTTTCATGGCTAATGATGAAATGTGACCTTCTCTTTTCAGAGACAGGAGTTTTTAAAAAAGGAATCACTCTAGTATGAGATTCAGTACTAAAAACTAAATTTATTTCTCTAAGTGTCAGCTCCCTGATCTGTATAGCAGTATCTTCCCCTGAAACTGTATTTTTAAAGTTCAATTATAAATATACAAATAAATACAAGTAGACAATGATTCTGATTAAAATAAAGATGCATATATTACTGATTTCAGTTTATTATAGCATTACCATTATTAAAGTCCTTTATTGTCACAGGGAAGAGTGGAGGCCAGTTTTGATGCATACATACTTTACCTTCATACAAATACTTTGAAAGGAGAAAAAAAGCTTCAGGGGCTCTTTTCTGCTATGCACTTTTTCCTCACATATCTCTATTGCCTTGGCAATTATACTCCATTTGGATGCTCCTTCCCCATTTCTGTGTAAATCCTCCCAAACCGGAAGAACAAATGTCCAAAAGCCATTGCCATACAGTTCTGTAAAAGACAAAGATAAATGGAAGCCTCAAGACTTCAGATGTAGTACTTGCTAGCCAAGGCATGATTTGGAAGAGCAAATTTTGAATGAGTTAGTTTATGTATAGAATTTGTTCTAAAAATTTAGGAAGACCTACAGAAAAGTTTTTTTCATATTGCTCTACTTAAATTATTGTGAGCACAAAAGAAATGGAATTTTTGAATGAACAACTGTTGGACTGGAGAAGTCTACCTATTTTCTCTCCATAGTCCTTTATCAGCTGAAATATGCATAGGCAAATCATCCACTAAGTGCCTAGAGTCCTCATATTTTCTCTGTTTTAATGGAATAGGATGCCTGCTCTCAGTTCAGGTCAGATCAAAAGGTACCAGATCAGGGCTTACTTCAGTTTGACAAACAGAAAAATGGCTTCAGGTGATGGAGCTATTTTTTTCATCTTCTTAATTTTAAATACAAGTGACCTTTTCAATGGCAACTTTTGCAACACAGTTCTCAAAACAGCAGATGCAACCATTCAAAAGGTACAGCTGAAGGGAGGGGAAAGAATTAAAAACAGTGCAATCACAGGAAAATGAAACCATTATTTATCATAAAATTAGAGGCCAGATGTAACTACAATGAACCTCTTGTTCGCGGTCCTATGTATGGAAATTTACATTCAAACGCAGCACCGAAATAACGTCCCTTCAGGGGGCGGTGAAGATGGTAGCCGGCTTCTCAGCAGGAGTGGCAAGCCTGAAAGAATAACTTTTGAGCGGGAGAAAGCTTGGAATGCTTCATATTTTCAATTGTCAAGGAGCAGGTTTCCCGTAGACCTGTGGCTCAGGACAGTTAGCCCAGGGAGCAAATGTAACCATGTATAGGATTCTGGGACACACAGCAAGGAGAGCACCCCTGGCTAATCCCTTGGAGCCCCATTATTTAAGTTAATCGCCTCCGAGGTCACAGTTAATGCTAAATCTATCGCGAGCCATTTGATTGAAAGCCCAAAATTCCTATTTTAAAATCAAGGTACTGGTAACTATGTGCTCTGGACTTCCTGCAGAACAGATCCTAGTAGTGTTAGAACGCGTTAAACAGAGATAATCGCCTATCCGATAAGGACCAGAGGGTGAATTAAGAGAAAAGAGTGCATCCTCCGGATAAAATTACCCTTTCCGTTTCCAAAGGGAGTGCCGGCTGGAGTCCGAGCCCGCGCGCACTGAAGCCTCCTCCCTCTTTGCTGCGGGACAAAGCCACCCCCTAGGCCTTCCTGGTCTCTCAGGTCCCAAGAGTTCGGCCTGACCCAGCACTGTCCGCTGCCTTTACCCGAACTTGCTTACAAGCACCTCAGCTCGCCGCGCGGAGTAGGAGGCAAGGCTAGGAGGGTGTGCAGCAGTCCGGCCGCGCGCAGAGCGCACACCAAACAGCAGATGGCTGGCAAGACGCGCGGATCCCCGGCCGCCTGGCATCCCAGACGCGCAAGCGGTAGCCGGCGGGCGCCTCCCGCAGTAGATAACTGGCGATGCCAGCACGTGCAGACTCGCCGGCAACCCAGGAGTCCGCTGTCCTTTCCCCTGGCTGTCTCGTTGGGGAGTGCTGACGCCAAGCACTGATAAAAATCATTCTGCAGTCCCACCTCTCTCTCCCCTCTGTCCCAGTCTTGTACTTACAAGTCCATTCTAAGAGACAGCTTCTGGCCACTTGTTTTGAATCCAAGGAAACAAAGCATGGGGCTGTGCGCGAGAGAGTTACTCTGCGAGTTTACGGCGGGGTGGCAGGGATTCCCGGGGACACCGCAGGCACAGGGAAAAATAAACCCTCCCGCCTTTTCCGCCGAGCAGTTAGTGCATAAGCACTGGCGAGGGCTGAAAGGGGAGTTGGGAAAGGGGGTGGGGGTGAGGGGTGGGGTGAGAAGGATGAAATCTTAAAAAGAAAAATAAAAGTGAACGTTTCTGGAGCCAGAGGCCGGGGCGAGGGCGGGGTGGGGGCGGAGAGGATGGAGTAAAGTCCTGAATCTTAAGTCCAAGTTCTAGCAGTGGGACGATCAGGTGGGGAGTTGTTAGTGGGCGCGGCGACTGGGTGCGCAATATATTTTTACGTATGGATTTTTTTTTTTTTTTTTTTTTTTGCCTTGAAAGGCTGAGGCTTAAACTCCCGCTCCGAAAATTTGGGAGGCAGGAAGGGGAGTAGTCAACTGCTAGGATCAAAACTGATTCTGAGGCCAAAGTCTGAATGAACGTCTCCTCACAGATCCTGGGAGATTCCCAGGCCCTCCAACCTGGGAGCCGGGGCCTCTTTGCACAGAGCACACTCCCTCCCAGAAGGGCTCTGGGGTTGGGGAAAGGGGGACGACGTCTGGAAGCCGCAGGCGAAGTAGCTGAGAAACTGAGGGGAAAAGTAACACGTTATCTTAGGTGTTGATTCCGGAGGGCGGGGAGACAAAGTCTACTCTTCCAGCATCATTGGCGGCAGAACTTGCACTTGATAATCTTCTTAAACGCGTTTTGGAAGTCCTTGTTGAAGTAGGCGTAAATGACAGGGTTGAGCAGAGAGTTGGAGTAGCCCAGCCAGTTGATGATGGCGCCCAAGAGGGCGGGCATGTGGCAGCTTCTCTCGCAGAAGGGCAGGGCCAGGGCCACGATGAAGAAGGGAAGCCAGCAGAGGATGAAGGTGCCCATGATGATGCCCAGCGTCTTCACCGTCTTTCTCTCGCGGGCCAGGGCCATCTTGCGCTTGGCCTCTGCGTTGCGCTCATTTTTCTTCTCGAAGGAGGCAGCGGCGCAAGGGATAGCACCCGAATCGCTGGGAAGAGGCAGATGCTCTTTGGAGTTGCCTACTCGGTGCACTTCGATCACCTCCAGGGAGGCGCCGTCGTAGCCCTGCCTCACCGCTCCGTTGGCGCAGAAAGTCCCCTCTGCCTTATTCTCCACGCTTTGCCTCCATTCTTTGCTCCCCGGGTCGCCATTTATGCTCTTCTTGGGCCGCGAGGTTGGCGACGCCCCACGACGGGTGTCTGCTCCCTTTTTCTCCACTTTTTTTACTGTCTTGCGGATGCGGAAGCGCGCAGCGCGGAAGATGCGCCCGTAGAGAACTAGCATGAGCAGCAGCGGGATGTAGAAAGCGCCAAAGGTAGAGTAGATAGTGTAGCCATGGTCCTTGCTGATGGTGCACGCGTCAGGGTCTGAGCGGTCTTCGGGGGTGCGCCAGCCCAGCATGGGGGGGATGGAGATGAGGAAGCCAATGAGCCAAGTGAGCGAGATGAGCGCCGCGGCGCGCCGGGGCGTCCGCTTGTTCACGTAGTCGATGGGGTCCGTGATGGCCCAGTACCTGTCCAGGGCAATGGCGCACAGGTGCAGGATGGAAGAGGTGCAGCACAGCACGTCGAGGGCAATAAACAGGTCACAGGTGACCTGTCCCAACGTCCACTTGTTGAGCACCTGGTACAACGCGGCCATGGGCAGTACCAGCACCGACACCATGAGGTCGGTGACCGCCAGCGAGCCGATGAGATAGTTGGCCACGTTCTGCAGCGAGCGCTCCAAGGCGATGGCAGCCACCACGCAGGCATTGCCCAGCACCGCGCAGAAGATGAGCGTGCCCAGCAGCAGAGAGGTGATCACTTGGTAGCTGAAGGTCACGTCGGATATGCCAGTAACGTTGCCGCGCGTTCCGAAGGGCCCCTCTGGGGAAGTGGTGTTGTTGCGGGATCCAAGGCTTAGCACATCCATGCTGTAGCGCCGGGCGGGGGAGGAGGAGGGGAGAAGGAGCGGGGCTAGGATTCCCCTCGTCCCTCCCCCTGGGGTCCTCAGCCTTCTCCCCGGGGATTTTCAGAGGGCGGGGGATGCGAGTACCTAAGCAGGAAGTTCTTACTGCTCAGGCGAAGGCATCTCAGAGGACCAGCTTCTAGGCGCTCCCTGGGCTCCCGCGGTCCAGCGGCCTGAGAGACTTCAGCTGGGAAACGAGTTGTCGAGAGAACAGCTCCGGAATCTCTGGGCGGCGGAAAGGTGGCTGAAACGACTGTCTTTCGCTGCTCATTTTACTTTGCCGCTGCCCAGCTGGCTGCCGGAGCTGGAGTCTCCCCACCAGCAATCAGTATCCAATCTTAGAAGTACCGGGAATGGAGAAGCCCTGTCCTTCACGGTCACTCTATGACCCTCACTCCTCCCTGCTTTTCTCCGTCGCTCTCCCCCACTCCTCTCTTCTCTTTCTCTTAAGCCGCCTCCTTCTCCCCCTTTCTATCCTTTAGCTTTCCCTTTCAGCCTCCCCTTCCTCCTCAGTCCCTTTTCTTCATCCCTCTGTGTGTAGCACCAACAGCCAGTCTCCCTGCCTCCCACACTAACCCTCCCCTCCTAACACCAACCCCGAGTGTCTCTTCCTCCGGGTCCCCGCCCTTCTCTCACTCTAGATCCGCATCTTCTCGTTCAAGCCGCTGTTGTAGACAGAGGCTCAGAACTCTCTTACACACACTTTACCCGGTCAGACCAGCATTACAACAAACAACTCCGCCTCCCACCCCGCCAAACTCAAAGGGGGAAAAAAATTAACTAACTACTGCTTTGTATTTCTATCAAATTCTTAAGGAGAGTCAGCATCATAGAGTGGCAATACGAAATGAGAAAAGGAAACACACAGAGCCTGAAAAGGGAGGTGGACATTCTGGAAACAAGTTGGAGTGTTTCTTAGCTTTTAAAAAGCCAACCCTGCTCATCATTTCATAGTCCAGACTGACTCTCTTGGGGAGGACGTTGCTTGTGACTATTTTTTAACCTTAGGGAAGAGGGGGAGAGAGGAATTATAAACGACGTGTCAAAGGACAGATAAACAACTGCATCTCAAAGTGAAGAAAAAAATTCAGTTTGGTGTGTATTCTACACACGCACATACATATACACACACCTTTCTGTCACCATTACCCTTTTAATTTCAGTAAGCACTGCCGTCTCCCATAGCTTTGTGACAAGTAAATTTAGGGAAGGGAATCTTTTGCATATATGTTGCAAGTGAGGTCGAGCATTTTATATGGCCTTTTGCTTCTCTTATTACAGCCTGCAAACCTCTAGGGAGAACTTGGTGAAATCCCTGGTCGCTGGTCCGCAATTTCTCTTAAGCTCTGAAACTGGTTTCAGCACCTGGGACAGCTATAGGCAATAAGGGCTTATGTCGCCACCTTCCGGCAAATGCTTTAGGCAGCCATCTAGAAACCCTCGTTTTGCAGAAATTGAGCAAGTTTTGAAGAAATCCCATAACTTAAAGAAGGAAAAATAAGCCTATTAAAATAAATGTAACATTGAGTTTTGTATTTTTTCTCCTTTTTTATTCAAAACTCTTAAGTGTCCTCTTTTGCTCTTAATCTTATATACCAAGCTCATGTTTTGTAGCTCTTTTTGAAAGCTTGCAGCATCTGTCATTCACAAGTTCTATCTAGGAATGCAGTTTTTAATAGGACTAGGCAAACATCTTCACCTGTTTTGATTTTGTGCTGATGAACGCTACTCTTTGGAACTCACACATTTGCACAGGTTCACCAATATGGGAAAAACAATATTGAATTTTCCAAATGGGGATGACCTAACATAGAAAGAAAAGAAATTGCTATGGGTTGGCTCTAAGCTGTTTTCATTTAAAAATTTAATCTCATTTGAACATAGGTAAAGAATGGGCTTTCTAATCTACTAGAATAAACATATAACACAACAAAGATAATTTATACATTCTGATTGCATGATTGAAGTCAAGAAAAATGCACAATGCAATCCCAAAAGCAGATGATTCTAGATAAAATGCACAGATTCATTACCAATAGCAATAGCTTAAGATTGTGTTCACATTTGATCTCTGAATTTCATAGTTTCAAATTCTCCAAGACAAAACCAAAGAGCAATCACCAAAGTGTCAAAGAAAAATGCACTGAGGAAAATCTAGCTGGGTTGATGCATATAGTACATGGCATTGTGTTTGGAGATGGATTATTTTACAGTGCAGTGCTGGGTACAGTTCCCACTCCATCATTTTGGCATACCACAGTAATGAACCTGACATTTATAATGATTCGTAGAATTGAAAAGAAAGCATACATGGTGATACTGGCTACATACTCTGAAGAAGTCTTTAAAACTTCTGAAGGTAATCATTTTCCTTTTTAAAATCTCACAAAAACATAACTAAATAACTGTGTTAAAATACAGTTTCTGGTCCAAAAATTGTAACAAAAATAATTAAAAGCTGATTTCCCAAAGATGAAACCTTCAAAATACAGTTGATAACATAAGCAAAAAGTTAAAGAAATCAACAATTTTAAAAGTATATATCATATATATATATAATGCATATACATATGTATGTATCGTGGACATTCTTGAATAGGAATTGTGTCAAATTAGCACATACAAATATATGTCAGTAAACATGTCAGTCAGCAGCTGTGCATTCATTTATTGGATTCCAAATGGTTTAATAATTGACAAATTTGTTTTCCTTTCTCAAGAAAGCTAAAGGGTTGTATATCTGGAGTTAATATTCATGAGATCTAGCATTTTCTATTCTGCTTTAATAGTCTATAACAAAAATTTTTAGTCGAGTTGAAAAAATCTCAAGGAGTTTTTTAGAAAAAGTGTACATAATATTTCAAACATATTTATTAAAATTTATAAAAAGAGTTTAGGCACTCTTATAAACACTAGAAAGAAAATAGAAATATAAAAGGATGTGCCATGATTCTAGAACCCTCAAGGGACTAATAGATGTTTATGCATAACTTTTTATTAAACTAATACTGTGATATATATTAAAAGCACAATGATGTTGCATTTTTTCAGGTTCACATTTTGCCAATACTTCTGTTTAGTTCTTAAAGATACAGAGTCCCACATATGCCAGAAAAAAATGGTGCAAACCCAAGATCCTAGAAAACGAGTTAGACTCTTGTTCTTCAAAGCCTCTGAAATTAGTCTAAAGTAAAGCTAGCCTTAAAGTAGATATTATTGATGACATCATTTGAAAACAAAACTTCCAGTCATTCTGCTTTTATTTCTTGTTTGAATTTTTTAGATGCAAGTATGAATTTGTCGATTATAGATTGGGGGTATGATACATCATCCATCATGTGAAATTTCTCTAAAATAGTTAATAGGAGATAAAGATTTTTTAACATTTTCACAGGAAATTTGATACAAGCCCAGAATTTCAATGTAGTTCTTTGATCAGGGACATAGATAAAAAGACCGTAAGCTAAAGTCTTGCTGTAAACCCTGAAAGTCCTATTATACTGAAGGCTCAGCAATGGTTGAGTATCTAAGTAATTGATATGTTTATCCATAATCCTCACATTACAGCTGATTTTTCTATTAATGAGGAAATGACCTATATAGTAAAGAGTTGAAAACTTAATTTAGGAGATTACAGAAATGATTTCTAAGTGTTCCTATTAAAATAAATATTTTTACTTTTTTTTCAAGTAACAAACTAAGAATATTTTTAAACTAAAAATACCATTCTGAATCTACTCCTGAAATACTAAAACAATAGGGACAATTGTAGCTTTTCCAGAACTGGGAATTTTTACTGGAATTCAGAAAAAGCTTTAAAGCAAAATGTTTGCTTAGATAATTTAGGAAATGTGATCTTCTGATTATCAGTGAGAATTAGTTGGTCATTTATAAGAAATGCAACCAAAATATAAGAGAATAAGTAAGTTTTTAAAATTAACACACTTTTTAAACAATCTAATCCTCCCCATCTACCTTCTTCTGCTGGTATCATTCCTTTGCTGCTATTTCTACACCTCAGGCACTTCTGGGAGGCCCAGAGCTGCACTGGGTTTTCAGTGGCAAATCACAAGCAGTGGAAGCTCTGCTCTCTGCTCCTGAGAACTGAAAGACTGGCGTAGTTCAGTTTACACACATGCTAAAAACACAACGTATAGAGAATGAAAAAGTAATATGTGTTCACTAGGTGTGTAACCTTAGGCAAGTTAATTACCCTCTTGCTTCCTTAGTAGTAAAATGAGTGTAATAATACATTTGTGAAAATTAAATTATTTAATACACCACTGGCCCATAATAGATACCAAATAAAAGTTAAACAATAGCAGTGATGCAAAGTAATAATATTAATTCTCTCTCTACTGATGCTTGCTAAGAAGTGTGGAAAAGAGAATTAGGTGGGCTTAGTTAAAGAGCTTGAAAAGGTAGCTTGAAAAAAAATTAAGGCCCTTTCAAGTGAGAATTTATTATGAAAACAGTTTGCACATGGATATGACATTCTCCCTAATCCTTAAAGTATTTGGTATGCTTGAAATTCTCTAGGGAATTCTGAGTACAAGACAAGTGAAAAAAGATGGAATCTCTGCTTCCTGGAATTTCTTGGTGTAAATCAGAAATTATTGAGGGGGAGAAAAAGGAAACATCAACAAAAATTCAATAATCAGTATTGAATAGGAATCTGTCCTTTTTCTGGGCACTCAATCATTTGTTCAAAAGCATAAAATAATTGAAAATTCATAGATCCTGATAAAATGTTTAAAAGTACAGTAAAAACCAAAAGGCAGTATTTTTGCTGTGGGAAATTATCAGATTATAGCGATAGGTGTTCAATAAATGTACTTCCCCAAGTTCAAACCCTTTATACTGCTCTCTTCCTGACAATGTTTTCATGTCTCACTTCTGAAAGGATAACAGCATAGTTGAGTGAGAAAAATGTTTGCAGTGTTAGCTCAATATTTCCTGTTATTCTAAAGGTAGTTAGAAATTAGTTCAGTCTAATGATTATTTGAAACAAAGTTTAATTACTGTATTTAACAATATTGGGGAGATGGGAAATACATACATTTTTGTTACCTTTGGCAAGTAACACTTTTGTTGTAAAACTAAGACCAGTACCCATGTGTTAACTGAATCTTGTCTTAAAACATGCTACTTATATAAAAGCAACAGTTGTGATTACAAAAATATCAGTCTATATCTGTGCCATTTGGTCTAGTGAAGCAGTAATATGTTTGTTGAGAATAGTGGCTCAGAGCCACAGTTCCAGATTCAAATGACTTCTGTGCCATGTACTAGCCTTGAATTTTTCCTTAATTTTTTCCCATTATTTTATGCATTGTATAAGATTTACCAAAAATATAAAGAATAATACAGTGTAAAGAATATACAGTAAATACCTACATGATTAAGAAAAACTTAAGAACAAGAATAGTATGATTCCATTGGAGCCCCTATTTACTATTGAATTTAGTGTTCTTCAATCCCATAAATGACTTCATACCTTTACAACATATGTGTCACTAAGCAATACAGAAATTGTATCATTTTCTAAGCATTCTTCTGCACAACTTTTTTGCTCAACGTTAACTTTGTGAAATTAATCTATATTGATACAGGAATCTCTAGCTCATTTTCACTATTGTGTAGATTGAAATTGTATGAATAATGCCACATATTATTTATGCATTCTCTGCTTAGTGAATGTTTAAGTCTTTTTCAAACATTTGCTTCTACAAATAATACTGTTTTGGGCATTAACTTGTATATCTTTTTTTATCCATGTACCTTAAAGTAAACTAATTTAATGCTTTTCTAACAAAACAAGATGGGGATCTTGTTTAAAATGCCAATTTTGAAACAGTAGGTTTGGAGAGGGCTCAAGACCCTACGTTTCTACCAAGCTTCCCTATGGCAGTGATGTTGCTGATTCAGAGAGCATACTTAGAGCAGCAAGGATCTAAGTGTCCAGAAATGGAATTACTGGGCCCCATGATGTGCCCAGATTTAACTTGAGTAGATATAGCCTAATTCTTCTCTAAACTGGTTGTGTAAAATATCACAGCTACTGTGGTGCATTGAATTGTGTCACCCACAGGATAAAGGATTCAGTATCTGTGACTGTGACATAATTTGGGAATAGGATCTTTGCAGTTGTAATTAACTTGAAATGAGGTCATACACCATTAGGGTGGGCCATAATCACATGACTGAGGTCCTTGTAAAAGGGGGAAAATTTGGTCATAGATGCAAAATGAGAACACCACCATGTTAAGACATTCAGAAACTGGGGTTATGCTGCCACAGGCCAACTAATGCCAAAGACATTGCCCAAGGTTCTTTGGAAATCATCAGAAGGTCAGGGATGGAACCTCCCCTAGAGCCACCAGACTGTGCTGTGCCAACACTGTCATTTCATATGTCCAGCATCCAGAAGTGTGAGACACTACATTTCTGTTTATTTAAACCTTCCTATTTGTAGTATTTTGTTGTCATGCTGAGGAAACTAACAAAAGCACACACAAAAAAATGGAAGTTGCCATGCTTCATCAAGGTTGAATGTTGTTTTATGTTTCTTCACTGACTTTTTTCAACTTATCTTTCCTTACTTTTTCCTGGATTCTATTTTAAAGCCCATTATCTATTAGGGGTATTAAGTGTCTATTATGGGTATTCATCTTTTGTCAGCTGTATTACTGAAAATATTTTCTCCCTATCTTTGGCTCAGATTTTCACTTTTTAAAAGTGTTTTGATGAATTTACATTTTTTAAATTTAACATAAGTGAATATTTCTCTCTTTGTTCTGTGAATTTTGTGTCCTGTTTAAGAAATCTTTTTCTATCTCAAGGTCATATAGACACCAGTCAACATTTTTCTAGTTGCATATTTAGTTCATTAATTCACCTGTATTTAGTTTTTTAGTATATTGTGTGAGATAGAGATTAATTTTTTTTAATTTAATTTTTGCTGAAAGAGTAAAAAATTACCTAGTACCTCTTATTAATAGTCCATCTTTTTTCCTCCTGATTTAAAGAGCCTTGTCTGTCATGCATCATGTTTACACAAACGGGGGAGTTTGCTTTTGGGCTCTCTATCCTCTTTCATTATCTATTTGCCTATATCTATTAAAAAAAATACAGCCTCAATTTTTATAATAAATTTGATATTTGGTAAATCATGCCTCTTATTCTTCCTTACAAGTTTCTTGGCTACATTTGGACCTTTACTGTTATAAGTTGGAATCAACTTTTCTATTGCACCCTTATACGTATACCCAAAATTGTGGAGTTTTATTGAAATTATGTCCTGATTTGGAAAGAATAGACATCTTTATACTTTTGAATTTATCCATGAGTATAACTTTCCACTTATTTAGTTCTTCCTGCCTTTCAATAAATTTTTTTTACTTTTCTCCATTAATGGCATGAACAGCTTTTGTTAATTATTTTCCCATAGGTACTTTATTTTGTTGTTATTATGATTGTGGTTTTCTAGATGGTAGCTAATGTAAATGGTATATTTTTTAAATTATATTTTTGGTTGTTGAAGGTTTATAGAAATGTGGTTAAATTTTTTAATTGGTTTAATTTTAGTGTAGCTAATTTTAATAATTTATCCATAGAGACTTTGTTTTTCTATGTTGACAACTAAACCATCTGCAAATATTACAAAATCTTCCTTTTCATGCTTTCTGCAGTTAATTACCTTTTATTTCCTAATGAACTGGCTAGAACTGCAGTTTAATGTTTCACAGATGCAGTAATAGCATACTTATCTCATTCATAATATTAGAGAGGATACTTCCCGTGCTACACAGCATAGTATATTTCTGAAAGATATGCTTAGTTGGCTAGAAGTTCTATTTCCAATTCTATTCCTAGACTTATGTTGCTATGTTTTAGATTTTGCATCTAAGTCCATGATTGAGATTTTTCCTCATATACTTTTCTTGTACTATTCTACTCTGACATCAGTATCAAAAGTTATACCAATCTCATAAAAATGAAGTATGTAGTATTCCCTCATTTTATTATTCTCTGAGTTTTTATATGACCTCAATTTTTGTTCTGTGACTTTTTGGAAAAACTTTTCTGTAAAGACATTGGGGCTTGGTTTTTCTTGATGGCTGTGTTTAATTCCTGATGCAATTTCTTTAGTAGTTACAGGATAATTTAGGCTTTCTAATATTTCTGGGATCAATGCTAAATTGTAATTTTAATAATTTTTCATTTTTACTAAGTTGTTCAAATTAATGACCTTCCTATATCTGCAGTGCATCTCCTGTTTTGACCCTTAATATTTGTATGAGCCTTTTTCCTTTTATTCTTGATCTGTTTCAATGAAGTTTATGTATTCTATTTTACTGGTCATTCTATTTTACTTGTACTGTAAGAGATACAACCTTTACCTTTGTTGATCCTCTACATTGACTGTTTTCTGTTTGCTTAATTTCTGCTCTTATCTTTATTATACTGTCTTCTCTTCTTCTTAGGGAATTTGTTGTCGTTACTTTTCTAACTCTTAAGTTTTGCAATTAGCTCCTTAAATTTGAGAATTTCCTTCTTTGCAAATATAGGAGTTTAGAAATATGTATTTCCTTTGAAGATGCATTTTAGCTGCACCTACCAGATTTTGACATACACCACCACCATCATTCAATTCTAACTTTTTCCTGCTTTCCATTGTGATTTCCAAATTGTGTAACTTAACAGCATTCTTTTAAATGCCAATTAAATGAAATTGTTCTGTTATCTTTTGTTATTGGTTTATAACTTAATTTCATTATTGTTGGAATGTAAAACAAAATACACTGATTCTTTTAAAATTTGAGATTAACTTTATTGCTTAGTACAGGATTAAATATCATAAATATTGCATGTGTAATTGAGAAGACATATCATCTAATCATGATATGCTTCGTTCTGATCACATCTGTTCAGTCAAGCTTGTTACTTGTGTTGTTCAAAGTTTCTATCTCCTTACTAATTTTTTTCTGATCACCTTATGAAAAATTTTGAATTTGATAGATCAAGTAGACAAAAATTAATAATGATATAAAATAAGATAGGACAGAATTACCTCTGACAATGACAAGAAATTTGTCAACTTCTTGCAGTCTGTCAATATTTGTTTTATATATTTCATGACATAATAAGTACATACATTATCACAATTAATTTATCTTCCTGATGACTTAAATAGTTACCCTCTTTATCCCTAATACTGTTTGTTGCTTTAAAGTCTATTTCATCTACACAAGTTCCTTTTTTGTAAGTATTTACCCGGTATTTCTCATTCCATATATCAAATTCCTTCTTTTCTGTGTCTTCAAGTTTTAGGTGAGTCCCTTGTAAAATATTATAGTTATTTTCTTTTGAAATCTTAAAATCTTAGTATTGTAGTTGCTGAGTTTACTCTTAATTTTACTAGGACTATTCCTATATTGGAAGTTATGTCTGTCATGTTATTTTATGCTTTTAGATTCATCGTGTCTTTTCTATGTTACTCTTACACCCATTCCTAGCTTTTATTCTCCTGGCTGAGTTTCAATATTAATTTTCTTCCTCTATTGTATTAGAAGTTCTGCATTCTAGTTATGACCTTTCTTAGAAATTTTAAGTGCATAAACAAATTACAAAGATTATTCATGTTTTTCACTACCTGTCAAACCGTACACATAACTTTAAATAATTTACATCATCCCCATCCAAGGTATTGTTGTGAAGTGATTTGATTATGATTTTGATTTTTACTCCCTTAATTAGACATCTTTATTGTATTATTCTGTCAATATTTACTAGCATGTTTAGTAATTTATTTCATCATCTTTCTTTTTTGCATCTCAGATATTTCTTTTGGGATTATTTTCCTTCAGCCTTAAGTAGATCCTTTAGAAATTCCCTTTATGAAGGCCTGTTAGCACTAAGCTTTTCTAGTTTATCATTGACTGAAATGCTTTTATTTCACCCTCATTTAACTCAGTACAGAATTCTAGGTTGACAGCTTTATGCTTAGAACTGGAAGATATTATTTGAATTTTTTTTGTCTTGCATTGTTACTTTTGATGAGAAATCTTGTGTCAATTTCTCATTTACATATAACTAATCTTTCATGTCTCTCAGGCTACATTTCAGATCTTTTGGTTTTTATTGTATTCCGGAATTTCACTTAATTGTCTAGATACGGATATTTTTTTCAGTTTTTTGGGGATTTATTTTGCTTCCCCAAATTGAGGATTCCATTAATGCTGGAAAATCCTGATTGATTCATTAATTTGCCATTAATTCAACAAATATTGCCTTTCTTTCATTCATTTTACTCTCTCTGTATGAAATTCTAAATATAATAAGAGAATTTCTCTTATCTTCCATGTTTCTTAATTTCTGTCATATTTTTAATTTTTCCTCCTGCTCTGCATTCTTGTTAATTTCTTCATATCTATCTTCCAGTCTACTAGTTCTCTATTCAGTTGTATTGAATCTGCCATTTATCCAATCCTTTGTTTTCAATTTCAATTTTATACTTTACTTTGAGAAGTTCTGTTTAATTTTTCAAATGTACCTAGTTATTTTAATAGCTCTTTGTTTTTTGCTCAAGTTAATAATTACATTATTTCTGTTAACATTTTAAGCATGTTTGTTTTATATTCTGTTTCTGATCATTCTAATATGTCCCTGGGTGTCTAATTTTCTTCCCTGCTGAATCTCACTGATAATAGCTTGGTTACGATTGTGTTTGGCAATTTTATTGTGAGAATCTTGGCTCAATGGACATTTTATCTTGAGAATCTTGGCTCAGTGGACATTCTTCCAGGGAAATTTGTTTTTTCTTCAGTTACATACAACAGTATACTATTAACTTGTGTGAGGGCATCATCTATGGCTAGGTATTATCAGAAGAGTCTTTAACCCTATACAGGATTCAAGCCAGAAAGACACATTGCTTCTACTGAAACTCTCTGAGGACTCTAGCTTTATTTAGCTGTCTTCATTTCCAACCATTCATTACCCTTGCTATCTTTTATATACCTTAGGATTTTTTCTGGTCAATTGAGGAGACATTAAAACTTAAGGCTCTAGGTTCCTTTGATGAGCAAATGTTCCCAAAGTATCCATAACTTCAGTGGTAGCTTATTACACTGGTTTTTGTTTCCATGATTTTGGTGATGCTGAAGATTTTCTTAATTTCTCAAGAGCTTAGTTCTGCCTTTTAGTTATAACTTACCCACCATTACTTGGTATTTTGCAGAGGGAAAAAAGTTTAGAATATAGAACGTGCAAGGTTTACCAGAAGATGGAGATAGGAAAGTGTCTCCCTTATTAGGTTATATCAGGATTAAAAATGAAAATGTGACTAAAGAGTTCAATAAATATTAGTAAAATTAAAATCCTAAATAGCTTTCCAAAATATTTTCTACACTGGGCTTCTTATCTTTTACACTTACGTGAAATATATTTGTTCTCCAAAAAGAAAAAAAGTCCATTTATCTGCATAAAGAGTAACTAGAATTTTTATATTTTAATTTTCTGTTTTGAATTTATAATCAATGACTTAAAGATTCTACAGAAAGGAATGTCTTTAAAATTAATCAAAATTCCTGCTACTCTTTTATCAAAGCCAATTTCTTATTTGAAAGTATTCAAGAACTAATATTTTGGAAGTTGTTTTAAGCTCACCATTGGCAGTTTATCTATTTTTAAAGTGAACAATACCTGTCTTCTAAAATTATTTTATTCTTAAGTTCCAATTCCACCTTGAAAGCTAAAAATTAAGTCAACAGCATTTTTAAGTATGAGATATGCTTTTTAATAATTTTTATTGTGAATAAGAAGTCATTTATCCCAGGCCTAGCACTTAATGGGAAACAAAACAAAAACAAATAAAACAATCACACTCCAAAGACATAAATGTTCAAAATATCTATTCCTATTATAGAGGAGTGTGTCATAGTATCTGATTCTCATTAATTCAGCATTGGTATAAGTTTTAACATCAGATACAATAATATCAATCTTTTTCTATGATAAATCTGATATAGAAATTTGCCTCTAAACTGAATATCTCTTTGTTTGGATTTTTGGGAGGATTTATTTTTGGATTTTACAGCTTTTCCAAATTGTATGGGAAATACACCTGGCTTATCAATACACTGAGGCACTCTAATTGAAGATGATTGTCATTATGTGCAGTTCTAGATCTCTTCCTTGGACCTTAGCAAACTGCTCTATCTTGAGTAGAAAGAAATGGAATCAGTTGTCAGTATTTGGGATTAAATATTTTGGCTTCTAACTCATGACTTGCATAATGTAATAGCACTGGTAGCCAGCATGGTTGAGTATTTATTATATACTTGGTATTTTTCTAGGCCCTTTCCATGCACTGTTTTCTTTAAACTTCACAACAGCATAGACCTATTCAATTGTTCAAATAAATAAATGGAGGCCTAGAAAGACCTTTTGCTTGTTTGTTTCTTAAATACTTAAGAAGAATAAGAAAATAGAATTTTCTGCCTTGGAAAACTATTTCCTACACACAGCTACCTGACCTTATAAAGTGTTGTTGCTCATTCATTCAAGATAAACAACTAATGAGCAGGTGCTCTTCAGGAGTAAGTAGGCAAAAGAGATAGAAGACAATATAGGTGTCCCAGGTAGAAAGCCCATTTTCCCTGAAAACATGCCCTAAATGCTTCTTGGATCATTCTTAGTCATTGCCATTTCTAAAAAGTAGCCCTTGGGCCCCCTTGGAGGAGCCAGGCTACTACCTGGACTAACTTCCTCAACACCACATATCTGACTTGCTGTTTCAAAACAGTAAAGGACTGCAGAACTCTTCTAACCCAAACTTCATCAGTTTGCAGAAAAGGAAACTGAAGGTCATCATAGTTAAGTGATTGCCCTAGATCACACAAGGGTAACTCATATTAGCCAGGCTGCATCATCTGTTAAATTTACCTAACATTATTATCCAGGTTTCAGACTAAATTACTGCCCAGCTCCAGTTGAAAATACCCAAATAATGTGAAGACCAGAGAAGTTGAAATTTGTGTTTAATAATCCCTTCCTTCCTTCCTCCCTTCCTCCCTTCCTTTCTCTCTTCTTTCATTTATACATCAAGCAGTTACTGTATGTCTACTATGAGCTGGGAAAGTATGCCATCCACTCAGGCTATAAAGATGGAAAGACAGAGTTCTTATCTTATTAACTTGCTCACTGAAGCATGTGAGTGACATATTTCACCAGCCATACTAGGGGAAGCCTCATCAGGAGTGGGGAGTATCTTGGTTCAGTCATTCAGTTTCTCCATTAACCTGCTATGTTTAGTTTTACTTTATTTTTTTTCTTGGCTGTTGGTACATAGTGATGAACAAGGCATACAAGTATACCTGCACTCAAGGACACTGTATTGAAATTAGTAGAGACAAACTATAAATAGGTGAACAAATAAATAAGAAAGATAATTTTAGATGCTGATAATATTGTGAGGAAGATAAAATTGAGTAATACAGTGGAGTGGCTGGAGAGGTTTATTCTTGTGGGATTGGTGAGGTGAGGCTTCTCTGAGAAAGTGACATTTAATCCCAAATACTATAAAGGAGACAGCCATTTCAAGATCTCATCAGTGGTATGCTGCAATAACATATCCATCATCTCAGTCTTTGGGTCAGCAGGGCACAGCCTGGGGTAGCAAAGCTCCCAACCAGTCACCTCTAGTGGTCAACAGCCACCTCTGTTTATTCCAGTGTGTTGTACAAATGTTACCATTTTCTCTGTGTGCTATGATATGAAAAGCATTAGGAAGCACTATCCTAGTTGGAGAGAAAAATCCAAGCAGAAGGAAAGCAAATGAGTTTGAGCTTGGTATGTTGGGTAAGAAAAAGTAGCATGCACAAAAGGGAAAATAACAGGTAAAGAGGTCAGAAAGTAGGCAGGAGCCAGATCATGTAGACCCTTGTAGTTTGGCATATTATGTATGTGTGTATATGTGGGTATAAATGTTATAGTGTGCTTCAAAAAAAAGGAATTAGATACATTACTGTCTTAAAACATATGTTAAATAGGTTAAAAGTGCAGATTGAAAAGAAATATTGAAAATAATATGAAGAGTGAAGAAAGAAAATTTTATGTGGCATCTGGCATGTTTCTGTAATCAAGCACTAAAATTAATACTGGGCTTCTTAACAGCCAATGTCTAAAACAAAATATCATGGACCATATAATTTTCTTTTTCTAGTTAAAGGAAACATGAAATTGCATTAGGAGACACAGACTTTTACTTATAACCCAAAATGGAAAAAATATATTGCAGTACTCATTACCAAGTAGTTTAGTATATTATTTGCTAAATAATAGATACTAGTGTCTAGTATTTTATTTAGTATACTCATTATCAAGTAATTTAGTATATTATAATATAATCTAAATTGTATATTCCCTGCTATTTTGCATAAGTTCAGAAATATTTTTCAAATGCCACTTTATGAACCTAAAGTTTTATCTTAGTGGAGGCCCATCTCTCCTGAGGGGGATTATCCCAGGCAAGTTCACTCTGAATTTGGTGATACCAAATAACAGTGGAACATTAAGGGTAAAAGGGTTTATACCAAGCTTTAGTCTCATGGTGGCAGGTGAAGTGGTGGAATTGCATCTGCCTCTAGGGCAGTCATAATCCGTCTCTGTCTCTGCCTCTGGGCAGAGCATTGGGCGGAGCTCTTTATAAAGTAACTCCACAATAATGTCTCATTGCCAATGTGTTTGCAAACATCAGTCTAGCAGTAGGCGAATTACATCATCAAGTAGTTAAGGGTCAGATGAGGATCCTGGCCATAGGAACTTCCATTTTCCCTACAGAACCTTTTATCAGAAATCAAGTATTTGTTGTATGTTGTTTTCTAGTATGAAACTGGATTAAATTTGACTGTACCTGTCTTCTAGACTTATCCATATGTCCATGCTTCCAGATCATTGCCTACGTTTCCCTCAGTATAGTATATTCATCACCAACTTTTCCACCAAAGAAATTCTTGCCCCCAATCCCAAACAATGCTCAAGCCCAAGCCCTTAGTAACTACACAGTAGTTCTCTACTTTATCTAGAAACTCAGCTAGATAGCTTTAAAAACAGATAGGTACCACCCTGTGGGTAAAATTGCAATATTTGCAGAATCTCTTGCCTGGCCTTAGTGCATCTCCGTATCAATGAGATGTTTTCAAGGGGTAGACACAAGTAGTTCACCTCCATATCAATAGGTGATTACAAGGGAGGGGGAGAAAGGAAATATATCGTTTGGAGAGGTTTGGTGGGGTCCTTTTGTAGCCAGGTTGTGAGAGACACAGACAAGCAGAAGTAGCTGACTGCTTGTACACAATAAATGGATGTCTCCCACTTTATTTCTCCTTTTGATTGATTTTGGCCTCAAAGGTTATTTGCTCCAAGCTGAGAAAATATTTTCCTTCTGGAGTTACACCTGGTAGTAGTCGGCAGGACCTCTGAACCTGCAATCTGTCTTCATGGATGTGATACTTGGGCAGGCTGCCCCTAAAGATGGTGGGGAGATACCCATAAACCTCCCTGTGGATGGTGGGGAGGCACCAGTAGCTGCTATGGTAGGGGGTGATGACTTACCCTTACCTCTGGCAGCAGTGGGGGTGGGTACGGCTTCACCTGGTAACCTCCCATCATGGAACTTCCACTTGGAGAGACCCTAGTGGGGAACTGGTCTATGGTAAAGCACCTCCTAGACAGGTGGGCCCTTCCCCATAATTGGGAATGGGTGGAGACACCAGAAGCTGTGGAATTAGCCTCCAGGAGACAGAAGACTGCTTAGAGGCCCTGAGTGCCTGTGTGGCAGCCTGGATTGTGGGACTTTTGTTTCTTGAGATACTGGAAAGAGTTATCAAAGAGAGAAACACACTTCAGCATTGCTTGGAGGAGCTGGGCAATGGCCTATGGGATTCTTTTAAGAAAGATATATAGTTATTGAGAAGTCTGGTTATGCTCCTGAAAGATATGTTAGCAGAGAGAGAGGAGGCAGCAGGAGAATCTGCATTGAAGGAGGCCTTGGAAGAAGGAGAGGAAGGAGTGGTGCCTTCAAACCCGGAGATGGTAGAGGAGGTATCAGGGGAGGATGAGGTGGTGGGGCCAAGGGCCGAAATGTTGATAAGGCTACAACCAGAGGCATCATCCCCTCCTGTATTAAAGGCCTACCTGGTTGTAATTAAGAAAATAAAAATGCAACAACTGTGGGCTTTTCGGGGGAGGAGTCACCCCCTGCCCAGGTTGTGGAGCACTCCATGCTCTGCCCCTATACCCAGGATGAGCTGGTGGACATGAGCATCCAATTTCAGCAGAATCCATCAGAATGTCTTCCTACATGGCTTTTATGTCTCTGGGATATGAGGGTGGAAAATATTGTTATGTTAAGTTCTGAAATGGGTAGACTGGCTTCCCTGATGACTCACCCCTCCTTCCAGCAGTGGTTGCAAAGTGCCCATCACACCTCAGGGAATCAGGCACTTCTAGATTGGCTGACAGCTGCCATCAGGGCATTTCTGGCCTAATCAGGGTGATTCGCCATGCTTACCCACTAGCTGGAAATCATATGCAGAGCTCCAACAGGTGTTACAGGAGTTGGGCGTGAAAAATATCATCTATAATATGGACCCCCAGGGCCCCAGTGAGGAGTTGTTCACTGTAGGAATGAGAAATCTGGTGCTCCGTACAGCTCCCACATCTCTGTTTGGGTCCCTAGTGACTATTCTTGCCCCTCACATAGGGCAATCCATAAGTGAGGCTCTTGTACTTTAGCAGACCTGGGGGAGGTTGAAACAATAAGAACTCAGAAGGAAGTACAGGCTATGACTGAAAGGAGAGGTGCAAAGGGCCCCGTGAAGGTCTTGAGGACCCAGATTTGGGTTGATTTGATAAAGGCAGGGAGAGTGAAAGAAAAACTTGATGGTGAGCCCAACAGGATCTTGTTAGAACTGAGGCACCAATAAAAACCAGAGCAGCAGTTTCAGCCACTGAGGTCCAGGACATGAAAGCCAGAGGCAAAGCCCATATCTGGCCTATGTCCCTGTAAGACATCCTGCGGGGTCAGTACAGAGGCTCTGCCTGGGCCCTCAGCCCCAGAGGAGGACAATTGGGCATCATGGTTTGACTGATGTGGGGGATGTTGTGGAGACAAGAGGCCACATGTAGAATTAGCAATTAATTCATTCCCTGTGAATGTGCAACATGTCCTCGCATTGGTGGACACAGGAGCTGAATGTTCTCTGATTAATGGCAACCCTGAGCATTTTCCCAGGACTCCTATTATGATAGATGGCTATGGGGGTAAGGCAATTAGAGTGAAGAAAGCCCAAATCCCATTGGGGATAGGGTGTTTAACCCCAAAGGAGTATATTGTGTATACTTCTCCCATCCCTGAATATATTTTGGGGGTAGATATCCTGCAGGGCCTGTGGTTACAGACCACAGCAGGGGAGTTCAGACTGAGGGTATGCGCGGTAAAGGCAGTTCTGAGGGGACATGCTGAACACCCACTTGCAGCTCTGCTGGCACCTCAGCAGGTGACAAATATTAAGCAGTATAAATTGCCTGGGGGACACAAGGAAATTGGAAAAACTCTTCAGGAGTTGTAGAAGGTGGGCATCATAAAGCCCACTCGTAGTCCTTTTAATTCCCTGGTGTGGCCAGTGAAAAAGTCAGACAGCTCCTGGCATATGACCATGGATTACAGGGAATTGAATAAAGTCACACCGCCTTTGCATGCTGCTATCCCCCCTATAGCAGCCCTTATAGACACCCTCAGTCATGAACTAGGGATGTATCATTATGTTGTGGACCTTACTAATGCTTCCTTCTCTATTGGCATAGCACAGGAAAGTCAGAACAATTTGCCCTCAGGTGGGAAAGCCGGTAGAGACATTCACTGTCCTTCCACAGGGATATCTCCACAGTCCCACCATTTGTCACAGATTTGAAGTTCATGACTGCCACATGGAAGAAATCACAGCCAGGGCATGAGAGACCCAGGAAGCAGAAGCAGATGACTGCTTGTAAGCAATAAATGAGCTTCTCCCATTTTATTTCTACCTTTGACTGATTTCTGCTTCAAAGGTTATTTGCTCCAGGGTGGGAATATATTTTTGTCCCTGTGTTACACACCCCAAATGAATGAATAATCAGAATTTCTAGAGAGAAGGACCTGGGAATTGGTATTTTTAAAGATCTCCATGTGATTCTTGATAGGGTCAAGAAATCCCTAGCTAGGTTAGAGCCCCCTCCTATGTATATTGGACTCCATATAGAATGCAGAGCTTCAACTTTGTTGCTTAGGTGGATGGCCTTCCCTCCTGGGAGAGGAAAAGAAATAAACAAACAACTACAGCAGAGTTTGCCACAACAAGAAAGTCTTTGTGGTCACCTACCATGGAAAATAAATGAGCAATTACCTCCTTGACCTTGTATTTAATGAGAAAAACTGCATAGCAAATCTGCTTTGGTTCTGGCTTCGCTCAAAAGCTGTACAGAAATAGACATTTCAGTGAGTCCTTTTCACCTTCTCAGAGAGAACAGAGGAGAAAACATTTTATAAAGATTATGGAAGGGGACAAATGAAAGTGGCTCTCAAACATGAGCAGGCATAGAGATCACTTAAAGAGCTTGCTACAAATGCATATTCTGATTGAGTAGTTCAGGGTAAATCCCAGCAATCTGCATATTTAACAAGCCCTCTCTGTGCTTCTGATGCCAGTGATCCACAAACCAATGACAAAATGGAATCTACAAAAAGCTGCCCCTTTTTGGTAATGTATAAATACTTCTTCCTAGTTCTCACACAAACCCAAGGACACTTTGACCACTTTTGAGAGGAAATAGGAAATTAATAAAACCTAAGTTTGGTGGCAAATTTCAAAGACCACAGCAGAGTCATGCCAGCTGAAGTAAAAGGACAATAGAGAGAAAAGTTCAGGCAGCAACTGGAGGCAGTTGGGGACCTGAGGGCACTGACATTAGAGAATTCATCTAGGGAGGCCAGATCTGGGTTGAGGTAAAGAAACGTGCTGTCAACCAGAGCAGATTCTCCGTGGTGGGCAGGCTGCAGAATAATGTCCTAGCTGTTTTCCTGGAAGTCAGATGTAATATTTCTGCCCTTCTTAGATGTAAACTCCTCTAATCAAGCTGTGAAAAACATACTAAATTTTGTCTGCTATTGTGGCCTACAGCTAATTTGGTCATGTCCTGGGGCTTCAATTCTCACAACCCTATCAGAAACAAACTGCCTCAAGTTTAGGAAATGGAGCCTCAGGAAGTTCACTTAGAAACACCCACAGGACTCTCAGTGAGGCAAAGAAAGAAACAGGAAGCAACTGGTAGCCTGGCTTCTAAATTAAAGCCATAAAATAGGTTGTGGATTTCTAACATCCCTTCTCTGCATTGGAATCAGCAAAAAGTAACAGAATACTAAGTGTAATAAACTATAGCAGTGTCATATACATAACTACTTATTCCCTCATTCATTACCTCATTGGTTATGCATCATTTATTCTCTCATTCCAAAAATATTTTTAAACCCTTACTATATATGTTTTGGCTTAGGTCCCTCAAAAGCAGAATCTGAGACAAAAAAATTGAGTACATGTAGTTGTCTTTGGGAGGTGATACCAAGGAACAGAAGTGAGGAAGTGGAAAGAGAGAGAAAGGGAAAGAAGAAAAGCCAGTGACTGTAAGAGAAAATTATGGAGGACATCACAGTGGGCAGTGGGAACTCAGATCTGCTAGATCTCTCAGAGAAGCATGCCCAGACTTCTCCATACTGCCCTGTGGAAGCTGAACTCAGAGGGGAGGCCAAGAGGATGTTAGTTGGAGCTTGGTATGTGTCTCCTATAATATTTCAGGCTCTGCCAAGCTACAAAGATGCATAAATCATGTTCTCTGCTTTCTAAGAGTTCCTGGTTTTATAAGGGAGAGAAACACAAAGAAAAAGTACCATTCAATGTGAAAACTGCTATAGTAACTGAAAGGAAAGGAGCCACACACAGCAGCAATTCACCGGAGAAATCCGCTTTATTAGGGAAAGGTGCTGGGTTATATAGGAAGGGGCATGAGGTGATAGAGGTGTCACTTCTATGGGGCTGGTGGCTATTGGCTAGGTGCTGGGATTGGGAGGGGGTGAGAGGTGATTGGGCTTCAGGTGGCGCCGGCGGGAACCGAGGATCCCGAAGAGAAGCCGGAAGTTCGCCATCTTACTGGTGGGGACCCTTCATTCCCCTCTTTCTCCTCTATGGGGTTGTGGACGTTGCTTTCTCTCTGGCTGCTTCCTGCTGAATAGAGGCGGAGAAGGGAGTGAGGGCTTGAGGATTGGGAGGAAAGGGTTGATAGGATTCCCCACAGTAAGGATGAGTGATGTGGACTTCTTCAGGTTAGAAATCAATGAAGGTTCCCTGTAACCATAGGTCGAGGACCTGTTGATTCCAATGGTGCCAAGAGGATATGGGTGTCAGGAGCCTGGCGTCTGCGGCCATTGTTTCCAGGAACAGTTTCCAGCGGAGAGAGGGGTCCATCTCAGCGTGTGGTGAGGAGGTTATGTGAGGGTGAGGGATCTTCTGTGGCCAGAAGCTGGTAGTTCCTGAGTAAAAGCTGGTTGAAAGCTTGATTAGAGATTTTTCCGACTTGGGATTTGATGAACTTTATTATACAGGGTAAGAAGAGACAGGCGAGAAGAATGATTATTATGGGGCCTGCAATTGGCCAGACTCAGGTAAGGAGGGGGTTTGTTAGTATTGAAGAGAATGGGATGGAATTGGAAGCAGAGTGGAAGCTGGAGGCAAGGCCGGTGAGTTTGGTAATGTCAGTTTCTACAATGCCGGATTCATTGATGTAATAGCAGCACTCTTCCCGGAGGAAGACGCAGGTGCCGCCCTTCTCAGCTGTAAGCAGATCTAAGGCCCGCCGGTTTTGAAGGGTGACCTTAGCTAGCGAAGTGACCTGTCTTTGGAGAGAGGCTAGGGAATCGGCAGTGGATGTCAGGGCTCCCTCAAGTTTGGCGATCTCTAACTGCCCATAGAGAGTGACCCAAGGCTCCTCCCGAAAACCCTGCCCCAATGGCTGAGGTGGTCAAAGAGATACCGACCATGATGGGAAGGAAAGCAGCCCTTTTTGTGCGCGAGGGCAAGGGAGGTTGGAGCTCAAGAAATTCTGCCATGCTGTAAAGTGTAAGCTGTGGGATTAGGGTGACGAGAATGCAGGGTGTATCGGAGTTGGGAGGCAGTGAGTTGAAAAGACTGCCATTACACCAAAAGAAGTGTCCCAGTTGCGTAAAAGTCTTAGAGCCGGAGGTAGGGGTGTAGATAGAGAGGCAGTGAAGTGCGCTGGAGGGGGGTGGAGTTGGGCCTACACAGTGGTGGGTGGTGAGATTATCTGCGTATTCTGGTTCCCATAGGGGTATGTCTGCCAGGGGGCGGAGGGGTTGTCCTTCTGCATGGAAGGAGTAGTTGGAAATATTGAGGAGCATGGCGGCCAGCAGTGGGCACTGTAGTGATGCACACAAGAAACAATTGGCGGTGTTAAGGGTGTGGTTAAGAAAGATGGTGGTGTCCTGAATGAGCTGTAACGAAGAGTAGGAGAAATTGGAAGAGGGGCGGGGATAAGAAGATGAAGAGGCGCCGTCAAGAGTTTGGATAATGACTTTTTTGGAATGTCTGATGTCTGATGCAACTTGAGAGATCTGGGAATGAGAGGGAACATACTTTCGAGAGATATGAAGGGTACCGTGGGGGACCGAGGACCCCCCATAGTAAACTGAGGCTGTGACTCTGGCAGCTCATCGAGAGTTCCAGGGATCTGGGATTGATAAGGAGAATGAGCCATTGGGATATTTCATGAAATGGTTGGAGGAGTAATACTGTGGGTACCAGGAGTTACCCATGTAGTGAATGGCACAAGACCAGTAGGGACATCTCCTGTAGGTGTCTGGCCATCGCCTGCAATAGGCTTGTCTTTGGTCATAGAGGAAGCAGAGGTAGGGAGAATAAGGGTAGCTGCTAGTGAACACTTCGGTGGAGGGAGGAAAGTGGAGGTATAAAGGCTCAGAGCAGCTTTTCAGAGGGCAGTCTGATGTGGCAATGATGGCAGTAACTTTTGTTTGATGCTGTGTGTAAGTTTGTCTGACTTTGAATCGCCATACAAAGGAGGCTGGGGTGGCGGGGAAGATAATAGGAATGAGGAAAAAAAGCGAGAGAGCAGTAAAGGAGGAAAAAGTCATGGTTCGGGTATGGATGTCAAAGGGGGTGAACGGGATTTTGGAGGAAAGAGGACAGTAAGGTCAGGAGTCTGGAGGGAGGGAGAGTCTGTAAACTTTTTTAGGTTAAGAGATCTTTTAGGTGATGTGGGGACAGAATGGTAAGGGGCGCCCTGAATGTTAGTTTATGAGCTTCCTTCTGCAAGAGCTGTCCAGCGGCTAATGCCCGTAGGCAGGGGGCCCATCCCCGAACTGTGGGGCCTAATTGCTTGGAGAGATAAGCTACTAGGGCAAAGGATGGGCCATAATATTGGCCTAGGACTCCTAGAACTTGACTGGACCTCTCATGAATGTATAATGAGAAGGGTTTCAACAAATCAGGGAGATAGAGAGCTGGAGCTTCCACAAGGGCTTGACGGAGCTTAGTGAAGGAGTGTCGGGGTGAGGATGATAATGGTTCTTCAGGGGGGGCCCTTGCTGAGGTCGTATAGGGGTCTTGCCAATGAGGAGAAGTTAGGGATCCACGCTTTAAAATACCCAGCCAGGCCTAGAAAGGAAAGGATTTCTGTCTTGGTTTTGGGAACGGGCAGGTCAGAGAGGAGTTGTTTTCTGTCTAAGGTAATGGACTTTCTTTGTTGAGACAGAAGGAATCCAAGGTAAGTGACAGAAGGGGAAGAGATTTGAGCTTTGACGGGGGATACTCAGTAACCTCTGGAAGCTAGAAGGTTAAGTAGAGAGGCAGTGTCAATTTGAGACTGTTCCCACGAGGGACTGCAGAGCAGAAGATCATCTACATATTGTAATAAAGTGGACTCGGAGTGATCATGATGAAACTGTTTGAGGTCCTGAGCTAGGACTTGTCCAAAAATATGGGGACAATCTCGGAAGCCTTGTGGCAAAACTGTCCAAGTAAGTTGTTCAGAATGTCTCGTGCATGGGTCCGTCCAGGTGAAGGCGAAAAAATCTTGGGAGGAGGGGTCCAGAGAGATAGAAAAAAATGCGTCCTTGAGATCTAGGACTGAGAAGTGGGATGCCGAGGCAGGGATCTGCGATAAAAGGGTGTATGGATTTGGAACTAAGGGATGGATAGGGAAAACGGCCATGTTGATGACGTGAAGGTCTTGGACAAGGCAGAAAGATCCATTGGTTTTTTTAACAGCTAATATGGGGGTATTAAATGGGGAGTGAGTGGGTCTGAGGTAATTTTTCTTTAAGAGATCTTGAATGATGGGTTGGAGGCCTATGAGGGCTGAAGTGGTTAGGGGTTATTGGGCCTGACAGATATACTGAGAGGGGTCACGTAATTTGATGGAGGCAGGGGGACATAGGGCCATGGAGGGGCTTGTAATGTCTCAAACTTTGGGATTTACAGGGTGTATGAGGGCGGAACCGGAGCTTTCATTGGGTAGAGGGGGGTCGTTGGCTATGAGGGCCATCAGAAAGGGAGTACTGGGGGCTGTGGGAGTGGATATAGTTATGGAAACGTGGAGGAGAGAAAGGATGTCCCATCCTAGTAAAGGGATGGGACACTGGGGCATAACCAGGAAGGAGTGAGAGAAAGGTATGGGATTATCTTGGATTGTACATAAAGGGGGTGGGGGGAGTTTAATGGGAAAATCTGTTTACCTCCTACCCCGACTATAGGAGTAATGGCAGGCGTGGTAGGGCCCTGGTATTCTCGCAAGACTGAGAAGGTGGCTCCTGTGTCTAGGAGGAAGGAGATGGGGCGACTGTCTACTGTTAAAGTAACCCTGGGCTCCTGTTTGGTGATGGAAATGGTCGGGCGAAAAGCCCCCGGGCCCCGTCAATCTTCTTCTGCCAGCCCCACTACGGCGGGCTTAGGATGGGGGTTGTTCGTCCAGCCTCCCCTTCGGGTGGTTGGGCAATCAGACCCGCAGTGGCCCATTTTGTGGCATCTGGGGCATGGGGTGGTAGGAGATCTGGGGGAGGGGCACGCCCTTGACCAATGTCCCTCTTTTTCGCACTTGAAACAAGCTCCTGGCGGGGGGGCTTGTTTGTAGAGGGGCGCCCAGGTTGTGGTTTTATCAGCTGGGCCAACATTTGGAAATTGGCCTGATCAGCCTTTTGTTTATGGTGTTCTTTCTCCTCCTCCCAATTATGGAAGACTTTAAAGGCCACTGTTAGGATCTCAGTCTGTGGGGTAGCGGGGCCCTGTTCTAACTTTTTGAGTTTAGCTTTAATGTCGGGGTAGCTTTGAGCTAGGAAGTATGTCATAAGGACATGTCTTCCTTCAGGTGTTTCTGGGTCCAGGCTGGTATACTGTAATAGGGCTTGAGTGAGTCTGTCTAAGACCTCGGAGGGGGTTTCGTCTCTCTTTTGAATTATGTCTTGGAGCTTTTGAAAATTGACTACTTTACGGGCTGCCTTTTTCAGACCTGCTATTAAGCAGGAGGCAAAAATATCTCGAGAGCGGAGACCCATGGCGGTGTTATAATCCCAGTGTGGGTCTTGTTCGGGGACAGCAGTGGGTCCAGGGGGATAGGTGGGGTCAGTCCTGTGGGTTTCGGTAGCGTGCGTTTGGGCAAAGTCCCAAACTCATCTACACTCTTCAGGGAGGAGAGTATTGGCCAGGAGCATGAAAATGTCATGATGTGTGAGGCTGTAAGACTGGAGGGTCCATTGAAACTCCCTGATGTATGTCATGGGATCAGTGGAAAAGGAACCTAGGCATTTCTCTAGTTGGGCTAAATCTCCTAAGGAGAAAGGCACGTAAATGCGCACAATGCCTTCGGATCCTGCTACCTCCTGGAGGGGGGCGATAATTTTGGGAGGCCCTCGGGACCGAGTCTGAGGGGGACTGAAGGGTTCTGGCTCAGTCTGTGGGGGGGAAATAGGTGATGGGGGCAAAGGCGTGATAATTTTGGGAGGCCCTTGGGACCGAGTCTGAGGGGGCAAAGACGGAGGAGGCTCCTGGAACTTAGTTGGGGGGTACTGAAAGGCTCAGGCTCGATCTGCGGGAGGGGGGGAGGTGAGGGGGACGGAGGAGGAGGGCTGAGATGGGGGAGGAGATGGTGGTGGAGGGAGGAGAGGAGGGGGAAGGGAGAAGACGGGAGGTTTCTGCGGGGGTGGAGGCAGCGGTGGCGGTGGAGGGTGGAGGGGTTGTAGGAGGGGGAGGGGCTGAAGGGGGAAGCCTGTATGGCGGAGGCTCGTCAGCTGGGTCAAAGGTAATTGAAGAGGGACTGGGAGTGTGGGGAGGGGAGGGAGATGGCTTGCAGGCTAGGAGAACTTGGGGCGGGGAGCAGGTGGTGCAGAGGCTGGGATTTTGAGCTAGGAGGCGAAAAGCTTCGATATAGGGAATCTCCTTTCATCTTCTCAGGCACTGGCAGTAGTTAAAAAGATCGCGAGTGATGTTAGGATCAAGGGTTCCCCCTGCAGGCCATTGGTTGTTATTGTCTAGGGGGTATGTCAGCCAATCTTGGGAGCAATATTTACGGAGAAGTTTTGGTTTTATATCAGGTGTCAGGGAGAGGGTAGTTAGATGCTTGAGCAGGCATTCAAGAGGTGAACTTTCAGGGAGGGATGAGGAGGCTCCCATGGCTAAAGGACAGAGAAGGAGACAGACAGGGGAAGACAAACGGAGATCCTCGGACTGGGAGCAGACCGCAAGGAGACAAAGGGCATCCCCAATGATCCTTGGTAGTCTGCGGAAACTTGTATACGAGTCGGAATTTCTTAGGAAGTGTGGGTCGTCACCCAGACTTCTCTAAGAAGGCGAGTGCCGGAGTCATGAGGTACCTAGTATTAGGAATTTTCGGCAGACAGAACGGATTTTGGCGGACGGAACAGAAGGAGGAGGGGGAAAAAAGGGAGCATTCTCATCCGCAAAGGAGTCACCTCGTTTATGGCTGTTGGAGGGGGGCCTGAGGGTCCGCCGCAGCCATGAAGGCCTGAGGTGGGGAGAGTTCCCTCCTCGTTCCCGAGCATCAGGGCCTTGCTGGACGATCACGGTCAATGGCGCTGCGATAGCTTGGTGGAGAGTGGCCCACCCCGGGGAAATTTTGCTTAAAAAGTTTCGGCACTGATGGAAGGGGCAGTGAGTGCATTTATGACTGTTAGAGGAGGGGCCTGAAGGTCCGCCGCCGCCGTGAAGGCCTGAGGCGGGGATTTATGGTTGTTGGAGGAGGGGCCTGAGAGTCCGCCGCAGCCGTGAAGGCCTGAGGTGGGGAGAGTTCCCTCCTCGTCCCCGAGCGTCAGGGCCTTGCCAGACGATCACGGTCAATGGCGCTGCGATAGCTCGGGGAAGAGTGGCCCACTCCGGGGGGAAAACTTACCTAAAGCCCAGATAGGAGTGGTGAGTGTGATGAGTCAGCGCCAGAAAAAGAGGATGAGGGCAAACTGCTGCTGGTGTCGGGGCGAAGACGGGGCCCAGTTTGGGTGTCCCGTCTCCCAGGTTTCGGCACCAATGAAAGGAAAGGAGCGACACACAGCAGCAATTCACCAGAGAAAATCCGCTTTATTAGGGAAAGGTGCTGGGTTATATAGGAAGGGGCATGGGGTGATTGTGGTGTTACTTCTACGGGGCTGGTGGCTATTGGCTAGGTGCTGGGATTGGGAGGGGGTGAGAGGTGATTGGGCTTCAGGTGGCGCCGGCGGGAACGGAGGACCCCCTGAAGAGAACCGGAAGTTCGCCATCTTACTGGTGGGGGCCCTTCAGTAACCACACCCAAAAAGCTTTGTCAGAAATTGGAGAGGAAGAAATTAGCTGGTAGAGAGGAGATTCGGAGAAAGTAAAGGAGTGGTAGAAAAAGAAGAATTGGAAGGGCTTCCCAGAGGGGTAAGCTGAGCCATGAAGGATGAATCTTCTATGTGAGCAAGAGAACAATAAAGAAATGTGTGTTTATTGACAGGAACGAGGTACATTCCAGAAATGGTGTTCTGTAACGTGTGACTGAACACAACATTTATGGAAAAGGAGCAGAAGAGAGATGAGGCTAAGCATCTTTTATCCTGAAGACAATGGAAGGGCCACTGAAGCCCAAGCAGAAGAATGACTCAAGGCGGTTGTCTGCATTCTTGGCGAGCTTTCAGAAAAGATCACATAACTCAAGTCCAGGGGCCACACCAGGTGCTGAGCATGTACTGGTGAATGGGGTGTGGTCCCTGTCACAGGGGTTCAGTGCCCAGTAGGGGAGGACCTTTATAATGCAGTGCAATCCATGTGATTAAGTGTCCCAGAGCAGGGGACTAGGCAGAGCTCAGGGGAAGACCTCCCCCTCCAGCTTTTGGGGATCCCTGAAGACTGCCTGGGAAGTTTGCAGTATTCATTTCTCAGAAGTTAGAGGGCTGGGTTTCCTGGCCTGAAGCATTCTGAGGGAGCCTGACTAAGGAGACAGAGTCTCTGGGGGAAAAAAGGCAGCATAAAATAAATGATGGTGGGGGCAGAAGCGTGGGGCAGTAGTGAAGTAAGATATTCATGGCCAAGAATACACATTCTTGTGTATGACACATTCTGCTTCATTATCTCCCCTGGTTGTCTTAAGCAGCCCTCAGTTTTCAGTTTGAGTGTCACTTCCTGGAAGCCTTCCCTGACCCCTCGGGACTAGGAGATAGAATGACCTTCACAAATTATTTATCTGAGTTTTCTAAAGAGCAATATGCATATAAGCAACTAAACTCTTCCAACCTTCTAACTATGGTGAGAACAGAAATGTGTCTGGATTGTACATGTTGTATAATATTCTGGTCTTGCCACAATGAATCAGTTGTTAAAAGAGGAACACAAAATGAAATAGTATCTATTGGTATTCATACGATCTCTCTCTCTCTCCCTCCCTCCCTCCTTCTTTCTCTTTCTGTAAGAAGTCCGTAGTAGTTCTTGAGTCAAAGGCATGACTGTGATTGCCCAAACATCTTCCTTTTAGGCTCTATCCCTGGGGTTAGACTTCTTCCTGTCAAGGGACTGGTGCCAAAGACCACAAAATACATTTACTCCCACCAAGAACAAGGTACGAGACTTTCTCACAGGAAGAAACTTCCGTTCATCTGGAAATTTTACTGATCCATTCATTTTTGAGAACCAGGTCATAATTATAGTTTCAACATGTAGGAATTCCCTGCATCTATTCACCTATTTGCTGCCCCTTGATCCAAACAACTTGACAATTTTCAGTCTACATTTAACCAACCTCTAAAAATGCTCTTCTCCCAAGGCAGCAGCCTTCCCTACCTCACTGGTATTTTGATCACAGCATAATCACAGAGTCATGGTCTTTAACTGAACTGAAATAGCCAGACATCAGGCATCATTCCATTTCCCTTTCACCATCATTTGGCTGTTACAGCTATCTTGTCATAGCGAGAGACAGTCAATTTGCTCTCAAATTTTCTACTTACCTAAAAAGAAAAACACTTTTCCTCCTTGCTCTCTGCCTTCAACTGACATTTTTGTTTTGCACTTACATAAGAAAGTTATTAAAGATTTTCCGATGTTTGGAAAAGTTTCAGGGCTAACTGGAATTTAACTCCTTTTGAAGAAAAATCAGTCAAAGCTATGGCAAAAGTACATTGTATTCAGACCTCTGCTTAGAAAGGGCTAATGAAGAAAGGATACTTTTCTTCTCAATAATAACAATAGTCACTAGCATTTGTCATTGCTTATTACCTGCCAGGCACTGCTAAGTGCTTTTCATGCAGTATTAACCAAGTTCAGAGAAATTTACTAATCTCCTTCCTCCTACTACCTGGGCCATTAATTATTCTAACTTTAATATGCATTGAATATGAGAAGATATCTTGAAAAAGAAAAGAGTGATTTTTATGAGATTTTAAAATGTAATCTTAACTCTCAAATTTCACAATTTCATTTCATAGATACTCTTGTTCTTTGTCAACTGGTGGACTTGCTACAACTGTTTTCTGAATGTAATAGATAATTGGAACCACAACTAGATTAAGAGTTCAGGATATTTATCAGTTCTCCTAACAAGATGGATGCACCTAGGGTGGGCTACAAGTATAGAACCTTAACAGTTAGAGTCCATTTTTTTACTTTTGATTCATTTTTAGGTTCTCTTTGTGTTAGCTTATGCCTCAGAATTGCTTCCTGCAGAAACTGGAGCAAATGCTTCTTTTTTCATATCCAGGGGCAAAAAAAAAAAAAAGCAGAACCAAACACTTGCTCACATATGAGTTGATAACCTTTTCCTTTAGCCCAGTGGGCCAGCTTCACTTGTGTGCCCACCCTCAGGAAGAAAAAAGCATATGATCCCATCAATCTATTAAAAAAAAAACAACAAAAAAACTGCCAATAAGATCCAACACTCATTTGTTATAAAATAATATATTCAGATTTTAATCATAGAAAGTACTTCATTTGCCTGATAAATGATCTAGCCATAATTTATAGCAATAAACAATAACCATTCCTACTGGTGAAACCTCAGGAACATTCTCAATAAAGTCAGTATTATACTTAAGGCCCTAAGTGGTGTAATAAGAGAAGAAAAAGAAGTAATAGGCATAATAATTGAGAAGTTAAAGGCAAAAGAAGCATTATTTGCCGAGAATATTACCTACACAGATAATGAGAGAATACCTATAAATGATTAATAGTAAATAAGAGAGTTCTATGGATTTACACATAAATAATGTCATTCATATACACCAGCAATAATTAAGAAATATAATGGAAAATATTCATAATAACAACAAATATATAATGCACATAAGAATAACTTTAATAAATGATATGAAAAAAAATGTGGAATATTATGGAAGAAGTTGAAAAAAGGCCTAAATGAATGAAGATATAGATATATGCATGATGTCAGATGGAAAGTCATGTTAAAGATGTTAACAGTGTCCAAGTTAGGTTATAAATTCTATGACCTGTCAATTGAAAAATCTCAACAAACCTAGACATAAACTAAACTGATGCTGAAATTCACAAAAAACAAAAAAACATCACAAAAGTTAAAACTTTTTAACTGTATTGAAAGAATATATCTTACACATATGTATGACCAATATTTAGTATTCTACACATGAAAGGAATTCTTTATGTCAGTATAAGTAAAAAAAAAAAACTTTTAACTGCTGGAAAATAGGCAAAAGATACAAACATACAACACATAGATTAGGAAGCCTAAATGGCTGTCATATGAAGAGACACTCAGCCGCTTTAGTGATCTAGGAAATGAAAAGTTAAAACAATAATGAAATACACGTCATAGCCACCAGATCGGAAAAAATGTAAAGTTTGACAGCACCAGACATTGGCAAATTTCCAGGAAAACAAGTAATCCTAAGTAATAGATGGTGAGTACACATCTGCATAACTCTTTGAAGAGTGATTATCTCTTTGTTGCTTTGCTATCTATGTTGCTTTGAAGAGCAACAATATCTAGTAAACATGACAAACCTTTTTTGAAGTATACATCGCAGAGAAACTCTTATACATGCAGTCCAAGAGGTATGTACCAAATTGCTCATTACAACATTGATTGTAATTAAAATAAATAAAAAATAAAATGGGTATACTACAATACTATGTAGCTGTTAAAATGAAATAACCAGATTTAAATATAGTCACCGAAGAGATCTCAAACCAATATTGAGTGAAAAAATATGACTAACATTATATAATTGATGAAATGTTGAATATCTACATATCCAAAATAGGTATTATTTATGGATAAGCATATGTAATAAGCATGGACTTGAAGAATACATACTAAATTTAGGATAATAGTTGTTTAGGAGAAAAGAGAAATGGGATTGCAAAGGGATAAATGTAATCAACTTTTTAATATTTTTTTATTAAGAATATATCTGAAGCAAAAATAAGCAAAGTTTGTAAGTGTATTGATAAATATAAGAAAACACCTATTAGTTTTGGTGGTTGAAATATTCATTAGTTTTGGTGGTTTCTTCCCCCATAGTTAAGTGAGTGAAGTAATTGTTAATATAGTTGGGACTTCATCTCATGTTGCTTATAAAACACATTTGCATCTATTGCATGATGCCTTGATTCTTTCCAAAAATCAATGAAAAAGAAAGGATTCCTAGATAACAGAGTGAGCAAGCTGCCTAAGAGCCATTGCTTTACAAACTATTACTTCCAAGATCCATTATCTCTGCTTTTGTTCAGTTTACCATTAAGATTGAGTTCTATGATGCAGTAGAAATGTACCAGTTAATTTAAAAAACCACAGGATGTCTCAGTTTTTTTAAAAAACTAGTATTTTGTATATGGGTTTCAGAGCATCAGTCTCTCAGAACACACTTTAAAAAGCATCAATGTCCAAAGAGGCCCTAGCCCTCTATGCCTTTACTCCAATTTCACTTCATGCAAGATTCTTGCCAGAAAGGTAAACTAACTTCGATGAAATCTGAAGGTGCACCCTCTAACTAAAAATAACACTTCTTTAAACTTGGCAGCATTTGCAGCCAAACACATCCCAATAACTAGGGCAGAGCAAGTTTTAAGTCCTTGAAATAGGATTTCCTCAGAAACCATAAAGTTTATAACCTAGCAAAATCTGCAGAAGATATACTTAAATCCTTCCAATGGGGGCAAATGCTTAACTTAATCTGTTCCCCTCCTCTGAATATTAGTTTCTGTAATTTTTTATATTGAAATAATCTTTCAGATTTACAGAAAGTTGCAAGAATAGTACAAAGCACCCTTGGACATTTACCTGTCTGCACACATACACACACACACACACACACAGGTACACATGCTATTATAAATTTTCAGAGCCATCTGGCAGTAAATTACAGATATAATGCCTTTTTAATCCAAAATACTTCAGTATGCATTTCCTAAGGACAAAGACCTTCATTTACATAATCGCAGTAAAAATAGGAAATTAGCATTAAATGTTACTTACTTAAGAAACTTTGTTAGCCTTTTGCCAATTACTACAATAGTGCCCTCTGTAGGAAAAATAAAAATCTGGTACAGGGTCCAATCAAGGATCACACATTCCATTTCGGTATATGATATGCCTCTTTCATCTCCTTTAATCTGGACAATTCCTGTTTTTGCTTTCCATTACTGTTGATATTGAAATTTTTGAACACTACAGACCAATTATTTGGTAAAAATCTTTCTCAGTTTGAGTTTATTTGATGTTTCCTCAAGATTATATTGAGGTCATGCCTTTCTGGCAGGAATATCAGTATCTTAACCCCTGCTTTCTCTGTTTCCTTTCTCCTACTTCAGCTCATCCTTTCACTTTCAGCATTTCTGCATCACTGTGGTTTAGATGTGTTCCCTTTATAAGGTATATGGTTGGATCTTGCTTTGTAAATGCTTTTTTTTAATGACTGAATTAAGCTTATTCATATTTATTAACATGACTGATACATTTGGTTTTAACTCTGCCATTTCATTTTACATTATAAATACCCTGTATATAGTATTTGCTGTGCATTTTCTCAGCATTTGCTCAGAATTCCTCGAATTCTTGAATGTTTGAAATGGTTTTTTCTTTAGTCTTGATACCTGAAAGATATCTTGACTTGAATCACACATTCATTTTTTCTGTATCATTAATATACAATCACATGCACAACACTGCAGTTACTAGATTCCCCTCATTGTCAAGTCCCTACCACGTACCCCGTTATAGTCACTGTCCCTCAGCTATAGACCATAGATGCTATGGAGTCACTACTTGTTTTCTCTGGTACCACACATTCTTTACTTGAGTTTCTTGAAAATGCTGCTTCATCATTGCCTTTTTTCTAAGTCTCTTGCCCTTGTAAGTCATTTGATATTTTTGACAATACTGGGAAATTTTTGTACTTAAAGTTCAAAAGTTTTACTGGAATATGCCCCAGGTTTGATAATCTGTCAATGTTCCTAGATACCCAATCAACCCTTTCAATATGTAGATGCAAGTTTTCTTTTATTTCTGGAAAATTGCCTTGGATTGTTGTTTTAAATATTAGTTCTGTTTCATTGTTTTTTCTCTTTTGGGCACTTCAACTACTTACAGATTGGATTTTCTTTGTCTGTTTTCCATTCCAATCACTTTCTTTTGACCCTTTTATTTCTTTCTTTATCTCCCTTTTATTCTTCTAGTTATTTTCCTGCCCTTCATCATTGAGCAACTTGTAACTTACTCCCTTTTTCTTATACTCCTACATGGAAGACATACTCATTTCATTTCTTCCTTTTTTTCTTTTCATTTCTGCTCTTAGAAAAGTAATTCAAAGCACTTTTGTCTTATATTGACTATTTTCTTACATTTATTTGTGAATTAATTTAGCCTTTAGAGTTATGTGACAGTATTCTTCTGGTTTGTGGTTGGCTTTGAGGGGCAATTTTTTTCAGGTGAAATGATTTTATTCTAATTCTCTATTTTCTTCTTAGCACAAATGAAGACTGCTGCATCTTTGCACTGAGTATTTAGGGATGACAATTTGGCAAGTTTACAAGATATCTAGTTCTGTATCACCTTCTGTCAGTGTAAATTTAGTTGGGACAAAGTGGGGAAAAGTTTTGTATTTGTATTTATCTTATAGGATTCCAAACTTCCCCTCCTTGCTTTTTTTACCTTTCATTATGAGGTTTCTGAAGAGCTCTTTCCCCTTGCCTTTGATCCTCATCTCCTCAGAATCATTGCCCTAAAGTTCTTTCTATTTGCTCTTCTGTACTTTTTCTGCACTTTGCTCTCTGCAGGGTGGGAAGCTGAGAACTAGCTCCACTTGGAATTGGTGTTTATTTGTTTACTTACTGGGAAATTGAACTGTATACTGCATTCTGACTTACATTCTGAAAAATGAGATTTGTGTAGGTTTAATTTTTGTTTTTGTTGTTATCACTTGCTTTTACTTTTACAGAATGTGTTGGAATATTCAGATTTAGATGGCTACCATTCCTTGACCTACCTCTCTTTGGTCTTGATTCCTTCAAATACCCACACTAATGGGGAAAAAAGTTTGAGATATTAACCATGACAAAATATTTCTCAAAATATTCATGTAAATTGGATTTACAGCATTTTAATATTTTATTGTTAACCTTAGTCAAGCACGTACAATCCATTGTTACTAATTAGCAATATTCAGTTATCACTATCTCTGTATATTCCTCTCTCACCTCCCAACTATACCTCTCCTGACACTCCATTACCCAGTGAGGTTTTTAAAACAAGAAACTCTGCACAAGGTTATTACCAAAACTTTGCTAGAAGTATTTGGGGACATCCTTATGGAAATGCCCAGGGAAAACAATTAATTTTAACATTACTCAACAAACTCCACAGAAAATCCATAAAAACCTCAGTATGTAAAATAAGACAGTTCTATAGACTAAAAAATCATTAAACCAGACTCACATCTTGAGGACTCAAAATGTATTTGGGTGATTCACTTGAGTTTATATGCTTCATTTCCACTATTCATTCCTTTGTAGCAGACAATATCTATACTCAATCAATATTCCTTTAATATTCACTATTCCAACATATGTCAATGTTTTCCTACTGCAATTATCCTTAATTTTCTTACTGAGTTCTTTCAATGACCTTTGGAACTGGAGTGCAGCCCTTTCCCAGTGCAGACCCAGGAAAGACTCTCAGTCAATGGCATGTGGGAGTTGGGAGTTGATGAATAAATACCTAGCTTCCCTGTCCTTTGGGTAGAATAACTCTGAAGAATATTCCACAGAGCATCTCAGAGGTCCCCACTGACACTGAGTCCTACTTGTCTATAGTGATAAGATACTCTTCTTTGGCTCATATCCACATTCCCCAACTAGTACTTTCTGGAATTGTCTCTCAAAGGACTTATTTTTACTCACTCTTGTCTCAGAATCTCCTTTTGGGAAATCCCAACCTGAGACATACTTTCATGAATTCATAAAAATGTGTATTTTCTACTCCTTTCCCAAGGCCTATTGTCCAATATTCAAGACCAGTGAGTCATTTTCACCTTTTGGATATCAAGTTCTGTGGAAAAGCTCTCAGTCTAGACTGTCTGAATTTCTGGCTATTTATCTTCAGGGACCTCAATTTGCTTTGAGGTTTCCAAAATCCTTGAAAGCCATTAGCATAAAACTTAAATGGACTGATTAAATTGAAGTGAGGTAAACATCTCAGAAAGAAGCATATTTGAAATTTGATAATTTCCAACCCTTGATATGTTCACCATGAATAATGTTCCCAGGAAACACCATTCTGAACTCTGATACTATAGTTAGTCTCAGAAGACTCAAATCACCTCTTCAAACTTCAGTTTTCTAATTCAATAAAATGAATTTTTGAAATAGATGCTCTCTTAGCAATTTTCGTTATAATGTCACATGATTCTATGATTCTAAATAGGACTCTGAGATCTATCATGTGTCACATGTATTTTTTTCTTAGAAGCTATATTTATCAACAATGTCCTTTCTAAATACTTATTTATGAATTCAAATTTAATTCCTATTCATCTAGCCACAGCTGAATTTTCACTGTTCAATTACTAAATTCGGGTAGCTCATACGCCACTAAAACACTCCCCCCATCACTAAGCAGGGGTTTTATTCTCTGGTGGGATTCTTTCCACCCAACTGCCCAGAAACATGTTGGTCTTCTTTGATTTCTGGAAACAAAGAAAGATTAAATAGGGAAGCTATACACTTTGGTCAGTCTAAACACAAGGGCTGAAGCCTCCCTAGTTATGTAATGGGTAACTAGAGCAAAGGGTTTATCAATGATAATTAAACTTCTTTACTGAGCTGAGAAACTGAGCGTTGAAACCAGTTTCTGTTGAGTGGAACATATTGATCCAAAACAGAGTGAAAAGAATTGACATATTACGAAGAGAAAGGTATCAAGCGAGCCAGTGGAAAGGAAGTGAAATAAATTTGTAAATTTGGCAGAGTGCAGGCACACATTAAAGATCTTGAGAAGGAATAAAGGCAAACAAGAATAGAAAAGGGCAGATAGTGGAATGGTTTGCATTATTTTAACCAAAGAGTGAAAAGAGCTAATAACATAGTGGAGATCAGACCAAATAAATTAAGAGCTCAAATTAAACAGCATCACACTTTTTCCACTCACACTTGCCCTGGCAACTGAACCCTCACCTTATGGCAGTAGAGTGAAAAGAGGAAAATTGCATAAGATGAAGCAAAAAATAATTCCTAATGAGCTCTTTCTAGAGGAAATTCTGGAGAGGAATTTGGGGAGGAGTTTTCAATGTAGGTAAGAAGGATGCAATGAAAGAGAAGAATGTAGTAAGTATAAATTTGAGCCTACATATTCAAAAAGAGAAAAATAGGGGCCTTCTATCACTTCTGCTTATAAGAATGGTTTTAGGTAATAAACATCTACTATCTGTATTGTCTTAACTTGGTCTACTCATCTACTTGCTTCTTGGAAAGAAATCTTAGAAATTAGGAATCCTAGATAAGCGAAGATAAATGTTTTTCTCCATGTGGAGAGGCTCAGGGCAATGACCCTGTAGCCTGGGTCATTTTCTGCACCTCTGGCTTCATCCTAAAGATGAAGGCAGGTCAGCTGAGTCAATACAGTGAGTCAACAATTGCCATTACAGTTTGAAAAGTATAAACTAAATATAAAATTTCTTTATGTTTAGAACTTGACACTAAAAAGTTACACTAAGACAGAGCAGTTCTAAAAGCAGAAGGTAAACAGATCTGTGAGATTGGAAAGGCTCTTGCAGTTTCCTGCAGCAGCTCATCCTTCTCAGAGATACTGCAAAGACTCCCGCAGTCATGGCTGGCCAGGTGACACATGCAGTCTGTTGAAGGGACCTGTTGGTCAGTTTGGCTGGTTATGTGCAGAAACATTACCCACATCTGCGCAAGCAAAAATAGAAAAATAAACTAGTAAGGGAACTTTGTACCTAGACTGAAATCAGCTTTCCAATGTACCAGAAATATTTGTTCCATTTAATTTTACTTGTGTTTATACAGCTTGGCAGATGCAATCTTTGAACAAGTTGATAATGATGAGCATCAGCTTGGTGTGGTGGGTAAAACATAGATTCTTTTAATCAAACAATCTAGATTCAATTTTTGGCTCAATTACTAGCTATGTAATTGTACATAAGTTATTTAATCTCTCTGAGCCTCAAATTCCTTACCATGAATAACGGGGATAATAATCCCTCCCTTGTATGGTTTGATAAGGGAAGGAATTTGAAGCACCTATAGAGTAGCAGCTCATTAACTGGTACCAGTGTTGGTAGCAGGAATGATATTAATGGGTGTGTGAATATTGGTAATCACTGTTATTTCTATTATTAGAAAGATGTCATTTTTCACTTTATCCCAATAAACATACTACTCCTTTCATGGATTTAAAACTGTCCTGTTATTTTTTCCTGTCTCTGCCTCAGTGCAGAGGGAAGGAAAAGAATAATACCTAAAATCCAACATTTCCAGGATTCTCAGAGAATGACTATCTAGTTATCTGCTGAAAATATGAGCTTAAAAATCTTCTGGATCTGGATTCTTAATCATGTAAGATTGGAAGTTTCCCAAGCCAATTTCAATATTCAGTGTTGGTAGAATGAGAGATAGTGAGAGGATATTTTGGTCTTTTCACTAAGGGTCTTAATGTAAATCAACATCTAAAAAAAGAAACATGGTATAGTTTTACATTTTGATCATGCTACAAAAAAATCATGCTACAAATTCTAACTACTAATGAGTATCTTAAGGAATAAGTTAACTTTTTAATTAATTAGAATGTTCGCTTCCATAGTAAAGTAAACATAAAATGCCATAGCTGGTGCCTTATAGCAGCCTAAGAAGGAAAGGGAGGCCAACCACAACATGTGTGGTACCGACCAGGAGTAGACAGAATACTGACCTCAGTAGTGGCTGGCAGTGGAGAATGATCCAAAAAGGGATGACAGCAATTCAAGTTCCATTCCAGGAAGGTAAAAATCAAATGAAGCCATCCACAGTGGGAAGAGTGGGTCAAGGAACCCTCTTCAGAAATAAACAATGGGAACAACACTGGAGGGTTGGATTGTCCAAAGGAATTTGTCTGTAAGTAAGACAGAGAAGAACAGAAACAGCCTGATACCTGGAATCCAAGACTGGAAGTGATGGAACCCACAAAGAGGCCTCATTCTGCTAGACAGAATACAGTGATGAGCTGAAAAATCAGAGCCAGCAATGTGACATTTTACTCTGTACCAACATTATTCAAGGATATATAGAAATGTTCCCCAGAGAATTTTGATAGCATAGAGACTTGCAGTCACAGGCTGGGAGCAGAAGACACATGATATGCAAAGATGCCCTGTCCCTGATTCCAAAAATTAGATGGCATAACTCACAGCTGGCTGAATGATCAACACAAACAGCTGAGATGGGGCGAGGCCAGGGCAGAGGCGCCCATTAAGCTGAACACGACTCATTTGGGCATTCAGGTGCATTTTATACTTTCTCATTTTGATTGTCCTATAATGATGAGGACAAGGAAATGTTTTACTCTGTAATGATATTCTAGAATCTAGAACATTAGGCTGAATAGTTCATATTGACTTATGAGTCTCTTTGGATGCTATTAGGCTGTTCATGAGAGAAAACATTTCAAACCTGCACTGTATAATGAGGCACAATTCGCTGTCTTCTAAATATACCAAAAAGGGAAATCATCATAGCATAACTGAGGCATGCCCTTACCAGTGTCGAGCTCCTGCAAAACTATTTGGGGTTTCAAGATAGAAAAGGAAATTCTCCTTTCTTTCATAAAAAGGTATCATTCCAGCTCCACTGCCATTCCAGTGAGATATAAAGAGGCAAAAGTTATAAAACTGAATTTTATCAAACATGTTAGAATTTTATATTTCAATGAATGTTTCCTTCTCCAAAGCAGTTACTCTGATAGCTCTATGCTAATTTCAGAAGGCTACCTGGACAGAAGGTGTCCATCAGTTCCTCCCATTCACCCTCCTTCTGTTATCTACAACCTGGGGATGTGCAGCTTATTTTCTGTGTGGCTTCACTCAGCTCACTAGCTCTAGGGACCTGAAATGCAGAAGTCTGGCTGGAGTTAGAGATATGGCAAAACAAAGCCACTTCATCTCAGAATCTGCTTACTGAGGAACCCAAACTGTGACATGGGAAAATGGAACAAGCCTTGTTAGATATGGCTAAAACTCAGCCATGTTAACCAAAAAAAAGAATTCCTTGGCAATTTCAAAGTTGGCTTTTATCTAGATTTGGGACAAGAACTCATATGACTTAGTTTTGCAAGTTTTTGCTACCATAGAACACCAATGGCAAAAGATAGTTGTATCATCAGCAAAAAAAAAAGCCTATAATCCCTTTTTCTTATCTTTAAAAATCATGTGCATCTTGCATTGTATTAACATATATTTATTTATTGTAATATTATATAATATTTTCAATAACATCACTGTTTCAATTTCTTAACTTTACCCCAAAATCTTCAAGTAAAATCAATAGTATACCCACTCCTAGAAAACTTGTCCTGTGGTGTTTACATACTTCTCACCCCTATGCATTGCCTAGAAAATTATCTGAAATTTCTTGGCAATATTGAAGGTGGAGGGTCAAGAAGAATGTGGAAAATGAAAGGCAGATTATGAACAATATCACACAAAGAAATCACAGTTCCACCTCTAAAAGCAGGCCAGAGAGTCATTTAAATTTTTAAATTTTTTATTGAAGTATCACTGATATACAATATTATATTGGTTGATATTGTATATGCAATTGATATATAATTGATACCTAAATTATTAAATAGAAATACCAAAGGACCCAGTAAATAGAAATACCATATGACCCAGATTCTGAGATGAAGTAAATTCCACTTCTGGGAATTTACCTGAAGAAAACAAAATCCCTAAGTCATCAATGTCTGATATGTTCTAGAGTGAAGTTGAAACTACCCAAGCTTGAAGCACAGCAGTAATGCCATGTTCTTGTCTTTTGTTTCTTCCCTAGTCTCTTTGTGCCATAGATGGAAGGAAGGGAACCAGGTCAGAACTGTCAATTGCAGGAAATCAAACCCTTACAATCAAAAAGTTCAAAGCTCACTGTCAGTATCAAACCAAATCAATCAGCAGTGTCTTATTGTTTCATTCATTATAAAAAAGCTACCCTGGAAGTGAAAGCAACTGAGACAAAATTTGAAATGCAAAAAGAAAAAGAAATCCTAGAGGGAGGGCAGTGTCAAGATAAAAAAGCAAAAAAGTAGTAATGCTTTTGCTTTGTACATCATCTTACTACTTTATGTCAGAGTATACTGTAGAGAAACTGACAGCCTCTGGAGCTGTTCTTAAAAGTTCATCACTTTGGAAACAATTTGTCAATCAACTTATTCTTAATTGATGAAATACATGAATAATGGTTTCATATTAGTTTTCTGCTATCCAGTGTTGATCTCATTTGCAATGAATTTGAATATTTATTAAACCTTAAAGCAATGTTGGACTTCCCGGGAGTTTCTTTCACAGTCCTTTAAAATAGGCATGAAGAAAAACTTCCCATTACAACTTACAGTGATGAGAAGATTGGAAACTGATAATGTTCTTTGAAAGATTAGAAAAGATACTATAAAGTAGATAGAAACAGGTATTATAACCAATGATTAATAATGGTTTTTTTATATATAGATTAGCATTTATCATTTTATAATTACAACGTTGCTTATAACACCAGTGAGTTGTATTTCTTTCACTGGTCAAGCCATCATCTTTGACTGAAAATATTAGTTTATCTAAGAGGTCTCTTTGGCAATTGCATAACTTTAGACAGGTGCTAAATCCGAAAAAAGTATGGCTCCTAGGAAAATAAACAATCCTCAAGAGGAGATCAAACAGTCTGATATCAGAGCTCTACTTACCTTTCTCCAACCCAGCCTAGCTGGAATGCCTCTTAGGGATCTATTGATTTAGAAATCTTCCTCCAAAAATAATCTTGGGTCTTGACGTTCCTGTAATAACTGAGTCCCTCTGGAAGCATTCCCAATTTGAGAAAACTTAGGGTGTGGTATTCCTTATTATATATTTATATAATTTATAAAATAAAATTCTAAAGGCCAGGCCTCTACCTCCCTGGCTCTCAGCAGGAAGGGAAAAGAAGGTTTTATCAGAATTACCCTGTGAGTTTCTAAGGTGCCCACACCATGACAAGCAAAGGCAGTGAATGATCTCTGACTGTACCGGGATATATATAAAAAAAAAAAAACAACTATAAAGACTATTTTAGGGACAACTAAGAAAATTTGAATATGGACTATGTATTAGAAAATATTATTTATCAATGTTAAATTCCTTGAGTATAGAATGACATTGGAGTAATATAGGATAATATCATTCTTAGGTGATACATGCTTAATTATTTTGGGAGGAAGGTAAATTGTCATGAGGTCTACAATTTACATGCCAGTTGTTTTGCTTATAATTTCTGAAATAGCAATACTCCCAAAGCTCAAGCATTTTTTGATTCTTTAAAAGAAACTGGAATCTGATGCCAAGAACAACATAGTATCAGTACAGAAATTTGAGTGAAATAGTTAAAACATAATTTAAAGAAAGTCTTTGCACTAATATTTTTGATTCATGGTAGAGGAAGGATGGAGAGAGGCCAGTCTAGGGAAAGTTGCAATAGTTCTTTTATGAGCTGCTTAAAATTTTCCCTTGAGTTGTGATTCTGAAGAATCTAAATGACTCTTAGAAATATGGGAAGAAGAAGAAGCCAAATCAGTGATCCTTAGATGGATGTTGAAAGAGAAAGAGGGAATTAAAGGGTCTCTAAGACCCTTCAGACAGTGACAAAGGAAGTGAGCTTAAAGCTCACTCAACATACATAGAGAAAAATTGCAGCGATGTTTTTGCCAACTGCAAAAATACTGAAGTCTCCCCAAATGACCTAGCTCTCTTTTTGTTACAGTTAACTAGCTCCAAATACTTGTAGTTTTTGACTCATTTTATATAGTGTATGCTTACCAAGCTTTATCAACATATACCTGGAAGATAGTCACTTTCATACATATAACAGCACATGTTCTCCCCTAGATCCTATTCACTGCCTATTTCTTTAAATCATTTTGAATGAAAATAAGTACTATTTATTGTAAACCCACCTGTCAGTCACAGTGCTAGGTATTTTAAATGTATCTTACAACCCAACAAGTACCCTATGAATTAGGAGTTAATGTCCCACATTTTATAGCTGAGGAAACAGAAGATTAAAGAGATGAAACAACGTTCCTAAGTCCATCTTAGTGCTGGGACCAGTATTTGAGCCCCAGTCTGACATTTACGCTCTCACCCACTAAACTCATTGCTTCCTGTATTAATACCTAGAATCCTTTATGTTCCTGCTTTCCTAGCTGACTCATTAGGTAATTGACACCCATCCTGCCAGGCATTCCTCTCTTGCGCTGTGTCACAGCTTCCCTCTGCCATATATAGTTGAGATCCTGTCCTTGGAGGACACAGGAAGTTGGGAGAATCAATGTCTTAGTACACACTGCCCTTCTCGAGATCTGGTTGCCCATATCTGACTCCATCAATCTTCTCTACATAATCATATCTGATATGCTTTACTGCTCTTTCAGTAAAGGAAACTTAATCGATGATAATTACAAGTCTCTAATTAGTTTCTCAACGACATTTTAACACAAGAGGACAAAATCTTGGGCTTGCTTTTAAGTAGTCAGAAATATTTTTTCCAAATAAACTTCTATGCCTTACTTGCCCTTATATACTCCTTCAGGGTATTTTTAGTATTAATTGAGTCATCAAATCAAGTTTATTCACATTTTTCCACTCTCTTAAAATTTCATTAATTTCTTATCTCCCTTTTGCATATGTTTCTTTGCCAACTTCTCACACTTAATTAGGTTCAATCACTTGTCTCCAAATACTTAACACCACTTCTGTCACTTTACAATACTTAGTTTGCTTTATTTAATATTACTGACATCCATGTATGGCCATTGAATGAACCAATTTTTAGTCAAATTCTTAGAGTTAATTGTATTATACATGCTTGGGGAACATGTTCAATCCTTCCTTTTTCTTTTGAAATTACCCCTACTCATGGCCTCTGCCAAGGTGGGTTTGAGAGGCCATATTTTGTCACAAGAGCCCTGCTTTGGCCATTGGTGATTTGATTAGGAGGAGATTACAGTAGAAGTTAGAAATATTTTCACCAATAAACTCCAGTGCCTTTCCTTGCCCTTAAATATCCTGTAGGATTCTAGATGTGTCACAAAACAGAGTAGTGATATGCAGAATATATAAAATCTAGATGTGGTCACAGCCAGGAGACCAGTTACTATAAAGAATGAAGTGTCTCAAATTAAAGCATAGAAAGTGAAGCAGAGACTGGGATTCAAGGAATCAGCATGAATATAATGGAATGTGTGTAGAGGAGGTATGAGCATACAAGCTGTGCCGTGAAATATTGATTAAGGAAGGTCAGGTCCCAAGCCAGAGGATCAAGAAACATGAAAACAAGATGAAATCCTAACTATACAACACATGAAGAACACAGCAGGAAAGGGCTAGCTGACAAAGTTATAAGGGAAGCAGACGGCCCAGGAAGCTGAAATAGTTGTCAGAATGATCCTAATCATAAGTTAGTATCTACCAAGACCTAGAGAGGAGCAAAACCAGTATTATAAAAAAAGAACAGAGGTGCGGAGGAGGTGAGTACCCTTGCTGAGGTACACATACCTCTTATGCTTCCAAACAATTGGCCTCTTCGCTCCATCTCCTCTGTGTTCTTCAGAGACAGCCAACTTGGTGCGCAGGCTGGCTCTGAGATCCATCACCCTTTCTTCTTCCCACGTCCATTGCAGGTTCATATTCATGGTTCTGGCTGAGTTTCCCTCTCAGTACTAACTCTGATGGACTGTCCTGCTTCTGACTCCTCACATGAATCTCCATTCTGCCCAACACATTTTCAGCAGACAGAGGGGGGACAGCTGTCATTGGCCATTAGGATACCTCCTCCACCTGCCAGCTTTCACTCAGGATTAAGACTGTTGCAAGTTAGATTCACCAGAGGGCTCAACTTCAAGGAGGTAGAGAAAGAGAGAGAGAAGTGTAGGCAGGACATGATACCAAGTCACCTCCCATTCTGTAACAGATTAGAAGGTGAGGAATAAGGGATGAAGTTTGGGAGGAAATGGTAAGAGCTGGAGAGACTTTTCCTGATATGTATATTGTGGGCTAAAAGCAGAAAGAACACAAGCTCACTGTACTGACTCTACAAGGTAAATGGTAAGGAGACCTGTTTTCATCAGTGATCTTCATGCTTAAGAATATCCTACTTTCCAAAGTACAGAAAATGCTACAAGTTCAGTACTGACATTCAGTCTTCCTATAGGCATTTTTGACCACCTATCAGAGTATTAAATGCAAATTAATGCAGCACAATAGCAGACATGCAGTTACTTATGGTGCACTCACACCTGTGCAAATTGCCCCCCACCTCTCCTATCTGGTAAAGGGGGTTAGTCCCTCAGGCTTTTGCACTTTGTCATCTTCAATTAACATCAAGTTTCTGCATGAAATATGCCTCTGGTCTCTGGCCCCAAATCCTCACCAATGGCACAGACTATATTGTATTCAGCCTTTCAGACTGTGGCTATATAAACCCAGAAACCCTGAGACCGCCTCATTTTCTGGCAAAAAGTGAGAATATGTCTTCCTGACCTTCCTTTCTATCCTGGCTCCCAATAAAACACACCCTCCCTCTGTCTTTCTCTCCCTGTCTCTCTCTTAACAACACCACCACTTTGGGAAACATCTAGTAGGGAATTAACTCTCCTGTGCTTCCTCAGAGTGGGTGTTGGTATTCTGTACACCACTGAATAAGCATTGGTTTGAAGGGGGAATTTTCTGAGTAGTAGCTGAATAGTGACAATGCCATCTGTGGATAAAGTGAAGGTTCCTGTGGCCAGGATTCTCACCTGGTCCTGGTTGGCTAGCTTACTACATACATGTGTGGGCAATACATTGTTATTGACTCTATATAAAGAGCCCCACCCAGTGCTCTGGGTGACATGGTGGCACGGCTGCAAGGCTGCAGGAGAGCAGAGCAGAGGCTGGAGTGGTGGTAGCGCCGAGAACAGAGACTGGGATGGCTGCACGGGTAGAGAGACCCAGAAGCAGAGACTGGCTTGCTGCATGCAGACTCGCTCTGAATGGACTGGATTTTAGTGATTGATGTGTCACCATGGAAATCAAGTTGGGTATAACTCTTTCACCCCAAGAATGTTCTACTGTCATTTCTTTGGTCACACTGAAGCCATAGTGAACTTGCCTGGGGCTGAAACCCATTGGCAAGGCACCATCTGTCAATATAGAAGTATACATCTTAATGTGTCTATATGAAATGCAGTATTTATAAAAATTGACAACTGTTTGCATCCATGGCTTCTATGCTGCTCACTCTAAATGAGTCCTGCTTACTTACATCTGAGTTACATTTTTCGTTATTTTGTTTTAAATCCAGAGGACTCTAGATAGAACTCCTAAACTATGCTGCATACAGAAGCAAGGCTGTTAGTGCTATGATCTCTCCTTCAAATTTGTTCTCCTCCCCCAACCTCTGACTGACAGTATCTTCCAACCTATTCTGTGGTCACAGAAGTTAGGACAAATGTGTCTCTTCCCTGTCAGCCCAGGTTTTACAATTTATGCATGCAGTGGCCCTGATTCTGGAGGAGAGTGGGGGAGGTGATGAGTAAGCAGGGAAAACAGCCAACAATATAAAACAGTAATTGCTAAAGGCAGAATAGATTGTCCTGATAGTTCATGCTATAATGGATCAGAGGTTCACATTACCTGAGAAAAGTATTACAAAATCAATGATCCTGATCTTGGCCTTGAAAAATGGTTAATAAGAGCCTGACATGGAATGGTAGTTGTGAGAATGTGAAGGATGAAATGAATATAGAAAACATCTTAGGAGCATAATGTAAAGATTCACAGAATCAGGCAACACAAGTGATACAACATGGATAGATGACCATCTAGCTTACTTATTATAGCGCCATCAAAGTCAGAGGGAGACACAGCTGTCTGTAGCACTAAAAAGTCCTAGCTTGACACACTCCCAGTAATATCACCCTTTATTCATGGTTCAAAACCCTCCAGAACTGCTCCCTGAGTCATTCCCCCAGGCAGCATTGGTTAATCGTGAGCTGCTCTGCCCCTGATTACAATGAACCTTATTCTCACAGGATCTTGCTCTTCCAGTGTGCTTCATAGGACATCTGGCATCATAACCAAAGCAATCAGAAATGGTGAAAACACAATTGAGGGTGGATTAATGTTGTCTGCAGAATCTTTTGTTACTAGAGTCTCACAAACCAAATGGTACCATCCATACACCCAAGGCCCCATATTTTGGAGACATATATTAGATCTGTGCCTCTAGTTCCATATGCAGAGCTCCTAAAACCATTGTATAAATAGGCATGTGAGGAAAATCTCTTGTTCTAATATTTAGTGTTTGATCCTAGCCCCTGGCACACAGCTCCTAAAACTTTATAATTTCCTGAGTGATAGAAGCATCTGACACTAAGCTCCTAAATCTCTTGGAATATCTTGGGTGATGGGAACATTTTTGTTCTAATGAGGTGACTTTTGGTGGGCTCCTGTTTGGGGGCTGGTCACCAGAAAGACAAAGCTGTGATTAGAAGCTTGGAAATCTCAGCTCCATCCCTTATTCTCCTGAGAGAGAAGAGGGACTGGAAATAGAGTTAATAATCCATCAGGTCTATGTAATAAAGCCTCTCTAAAAATCCCAATAGTACAGGGTTCAGAGATCTTCCAGGTTGGTGAACACATACACATGCTGGGGGGTGACATACCCCAAATCACAGGAACAGAAACTCCTGCACTTGGGACCCTTCAGGAACTCACCCTATGTATCTCTTCATCTGACTGTTCATTTGTATCCTTTATCATAGTCTTTATTACACAATAAATGGGTAAACATACTTAAGTGTTTCCCTAACTTCTGTGAGCCATTCTGGCAAATTATTGAATCCAAGGAGGGGGTCAAAGGGAATCTTGACTTATATCCAGTCCATCTTGTGACAACTTGTGGCTTGTGATTGACATCTAAAGGGAGGAGGGGTGTTAGTTTTATGTGACTGAGCCCTTCACTGTGGGATTTGATGTTATCTCCAGGTAGATGTTGTCAGAATTGATTTAAATTGTAGGACAGTCAGCTGGTGTTAGAAAATCACTTGACATGTGGAAAATCCACACATGAGAAATGAAGTGGGGTAGTGTAAGGGTAAAGGAGAAACACAGGGGTATTTTTCCTAGACAGAGGTATCACTAGTTATGAGATTAAGTAACAATAAGAAACTTTTGCCACTAGCCTTCCAAATACTAAGAAAGCGACAATCTCTTTCTTACTGTGTCTGCTTTTCCATAGTGTTTTGCTAAAATGTTCATCTGACTTGTCCATTTGCCTCTTCCTTCAACCTATGGAAATGAGTTCTCCATTGTACCAGGCTGAGGGCTTAGAGGAGATGAAAAGCAATGGGATAGGGTCCTCTTTACTTAAATTTTTTCATTTTCTCTATTCTAGCTCTCATCCACAAACAGACTGAGAAAGAAACCCAGGACCTAAAGAGGCATCCAGTAGCTCAACCCAATGAATCAGCACTGTGCGCCCTGTCCACACTGCCTGTAGCAGGAAGGTACCCCTCCCACGGAATGAAGAAAAAAGGTCAGATGTGCAGCATGTAGGGACTTGTGCACATTGCCGGTGGAAGGTAACTAAAGGAATGATTATACCAGTCTGGCTTTCTGGTGGTAAGGAAAATAATAGCATCAACACTAGTAGCCAATCTTTATGGATCAACATAAAAGAAGTGTTGATCAATCTTTGTTGACCAACAAGGCAAGACAATCTGTGCTTCTTCCTATTTCTAGTAAACACAAAAATAGAATCTAAAAGCTCTATGTTAATATAGAACATACAGTAAAATTATAATGTATAAATAAAATTTTAAAGGAAGAGGTAAAAGTAGAAAAGGACAACCAACTCAGGGAAAGAACAACTGTGTCACAAGATTTTTTCCAAAATAAAATAATCCTCTGACCACAGAATTCTTTTCCAAGGCAGTCATATCATCTCTAGCAATAAGGGGGTGGGGAATGATCAGAGAGAAAAAAATTGTAAGTAATCTTGAGACTTAGAGCCAGGCAGTGTGTTGCACATGTGCAGGGCATTATCACCATTCACAGAAGGGTGTCCTCTGGAGTTGTGTGACAAGGTGGCCTGGCAGGAGAGCAACTAGAAGAAATAGAGTAGGTTTCTCTGTCAACGGGCTTCCTGAATAAGACTCTTGAAGAAAAATAATATTAAGAATCTTATTTACTAGTAACAGATAATATGTACCATTAATCTTTAATCTGAGACACAAGCTTCTTTATAATTGTGTGACTCCTCAAAAGTTTATATCCCTGTTGGTAAAATTGCAGTATTTCCATAATCTCTCCCCTGGCCTTAGTGCATCTCCATATCAATAGGTGTTTCCAAGGGGTGGAGAGAAGTAGTCCATCTTCATATCAGTAGGCAGTTATAAGGAGGAGTGAGGACATATCTGGACCTGAGAGGTTGGGTGGGGCCCTTTTTGGCAGCCAGGTCATGAGAGACACAGGTGAGCAGAAGTGGATGACTACTTGTAAGCAATAAACGGGTTTCTCCCACTTTATTTCTCCCTTTGACTGATTTTGGTTTCAAAGGTATTTTGCCCTGGGCTGGGAAAATATTTTCCCCCCAGAGTTACAATCCCATAAATGGGAAATATTGCCCATGTTGTAACAGATGGCCCAGGTAGGGGGAGTGCAAATGAATAGGCAGGGCTGAAGTCTTTGATGCCTACTAACTCTGAGGTCAAGTCCACAACAGCTCCCAAACACTCAGTGATTTGGACTAAACTAACAAGTTGATTTAATGGGCGGTCTGACTCAGCTGCTTCTTTTGAGGTCGGAGTTTTGTGGCACCTAAACGCCTTAGGCAGTTTCCGTCACTTAGAAAACACTTCCTCAAGCTTAGGGACACCGATTTCATGGGAGGGAAGAATTAAGCTGTTACATATCACAAAGTTCATGGTAATTGGATGATCAAATTAATTCAGATGTGAGCAGAATCCTGAATACCAAAGATAGCCTGAAGCACTGGGGAAAAAATTCTGAAATGGAAATACATTGAGTTACAAAGAGGATTTTAATGTGTTACCATTGCAATCTTATTTAACAACTTCATTAGAGAACCACAAGAAAAAATAAAATTTAATGTTATAAAATTTGTAGAGGATAAGGTAAATTTGAAGTCACTAAATTTTTCAGAAGAGCTTAATGAGAGAATTCCAAAAGGAAAAGTCTAGAAGCAAGAAATAAAATTAGATTCAAAAAGGTATGATATAAACATGAGTCTAAGAGGAAGTAAACTTTCAACACAAACCAAAAATCTTAAAATAGAAGTCTGAACAGTCCTAGCAAGAGAACCAGAGATTAATTTGCAACTTGACACTGTGATACCCTCGTCTAGTGGTGTCTGGATTGCTGAAGGAGAAACAGGCTGTTCTGTCCAGTTTTAGTTAAAGGGACATTTAGTTCATGAGAATGTGACACTTCCATCCTGTCTGTCTGCATTTGTGCCTCGCTCCATCTTCCTGTTAGTACCAGCCAGCGGCCTCCAGCCACCATTACCCATGGCCGGGAAACAGGCCCTCCCTGTCTTGAGAAGAGATCAGTGGTTGTTGAAACCATGAACTTGGGATGTATGCAAACGTGGGAGTTAGACTCAAACTCATGCTTCCTTGAAGTTGGTTCTGTGTTTATTGTGCTTGCTTGACTTGCTCTGTTCCATGAGGACTGCAATTTAAAAATAAAAAGAGGAAAACACTATTTGAAGTACTGTGCTTTAATCCAAAGGAAGGTGGTTTTAACGGTGAAATTCCAGGTGCTATGACAGATTCATGGGAGTAATATACTTGGGTAAAGACTAACGGGAACTCCTAGAGACTTCTCCAGAGGTAATTGTCTTCCTTGCTTATGCGGAAGTCCTCTGTCTACATGCTAATGCAGATAAGCAATTGTCAGTTGAGGGCTGCAAGGCTTTGCTGTTTGTCTTTCTGTGTTGGCATGAGCTACTCTATTAGAACCTGTATGTCCTTAGTCATGACTAGCTGCTCTGTATGCAAAACTCAGTGCCTAAAATCATCCTCATCCCCACCCCCTACCAAACTGTCATTGCCTCCTAACAAGATTGGGAGAGGGAACCACAAGGGGAACAAGGATGAGAAATGGAAGGTTTTGGAGCCTGAAACTCTGTCCTCCAGAAGCACCTCACTGGGGAGCTTTGTACCCTCAGGAAGTATCCAAAGGCTCAGGTCTCCCAGGGAGGCTCCAGGAGGGGAACAGGGCTACAGTAAAAGGAACTGAGAAGGCACATTGGCAAGGGTGACCTCCCGGCAGCTCTGTGTATGGAGGAGTCCAGAACCCTTGAGAGCTCAGGTAACCCCTGGCCTTCTAAGAGCCGACCTTGTCTCCCAGTTGTTTTCAGTCATACAGGAGACATCTTTCAAGAGTTGAAGGACAGTGTATTCCTTGTCATGCTCTGTGTCCCCAGGCTGCCTACCTGAGTTGGTTACCTCAGCCAATAAATGCTTTCATCAATCATTACTCCATTCTGTAACTCCAAACAATGTAATATTCATTTCTAAGCCAGTTTCCTCAAAAGCCCACACCCTTCCTAGGCCCATATAGTTTCTCAATTGCCTTTGATTCACTTTACTTTTCAAGCTTCATCTCCTCTTCAATGGGCAATAATTTCAAGATCACTCACATTAAATGAAGGCAAAGATCATTTGGGGTCAGGGCCTGTGAGGTCTCCAGAATGGAGGCACTCACAGACTTTGTGTGTTAGATCTGGAATGCCCTGTTTCATCCTCTTGTTCCATCTTCCATTTTTCAATCATCTGGCTCATTTTTCTCTGGGCCTGCTCTACCACCAATCTGTCATCTCTTAACCTTTAACCCAGACCTACATTCCTATGATTGCCCACATCTTTCTCCATCTTCTCAGTAAGTCCTTGGGCAGTCCTTCCAATGACAAGGCATGATTTGGTGTAGCCCAAGGAGTGCCCCAAATTGCAACTATTTAAATGTTTCCAGTGGAGCCAGAGGTGGTCCCTAATAGTGAGGTATCACACACACACAGGCACACATGGAGGAGAGTCTAAATGTAATCCTGTATCAAATATGTACATCCAGTCCTGGCCTTACCGCTGTTCACAGTTCTGTGTGTACTGTAGATATGTGTGTGTTTATATGAACAAAGTTAATTAGGTGAAGAGTAGAAAAATTAGCCGACTTTACTCTGGGTTATGTTGTTTTTTTCCATTTACTTCCACTTTTATTTCTGGATGATCACTGTAATAAGGAACTTAATTCAAAAAATATGTCTAGCTCTTCCTAAATGCCCGACACTGTGTGGTATGGTGGCAGATTTGGAAATAGATAAATGATGACAGCTAACTCTGAGGTTTTCTATTAGAAAAATAATAGCAAATAAAAACTTCCTCAGTCTTCTCCCATATTAGAGAAAACTTTTGAGGTAAGCAAATTTCAGGCTCTTTTCAACAAAAGGTTAGAGGTATAAGGGTAAAAGTGAAAATATTTGCAGGCTGTTGGAGGGAGGTCAACAGCAGGCAGGAGAATTGAAGCGGTTGCCTCACAGGATAATGAATAATGCAGCTGGACGGGGGGTGGGACCTGGTTCCCAGGCTTCATTAGTATCATCACTTTCATAGAAAAATCAAATATATTACAGTAAGATTTTAGCATTTCACTTCCTTTCAAAACAGCATATTACTAGTAAGCAAGAGAAAAGGCAGGTGATAAAACAATAACAGGGAAAACAGACTAGAGCAATATGGTTGAAAACAGCCACAAAATTGTGAAACTTACTCTTGACTGGGGCAGGATGAACTCAAGCATGAGAAAAGAACAAAGCAAAATGCTCCCTTTTTTTCCAATGATAGCCTGACACTTTATTTGACACTGGTGCCCACAATTTCTCATCAAGTAACTGTCCTGTTAGAGAAATTTGTAGCAGAAATCACCATTAAGTCCCTCATTTCTATGACTTCTGCCTTTTATTCCCTTTGTAACCCAGCTATGAATAAAATACATACACACCACAACTTTTTTTCTCAGTATAAAATGGGTTACTAGTACTACTCTCTCAAGTTTATGATGGCGTTTTGCTAAGTCTCATAATCCTGGAGTCAGTTCAATTCTCACTGCCAGGGAAGGAACATACATATTATAATGGTACCAAAATGGGCTGACCTCATGGAAGAGAGGATTGCACATCCTTTAGAAGCTGATGACTCGGTTCATGGTATGATGCGACAGCCCCCAACAAATAAAACCTGCCTCCCCAAGCTCCTTCCAGAGTACCTCAAATTCCCACATTCAGAGTGTCCCATTTCAGCTTGTCACTCTGCACCCCAGGATACTACCCAAGAGAGGTGACATACTACTTCTCTTAGGTTAGCATGCATGAGTTAGTTTACCCCATGGGAGAGACAGTCACCTTGGAGAACCCTGATATAAGGGGACACAGCTTTCTCAGGCTGACCTAGACTGCAGTTTGCAAAGAAGGGCTCCTTGTAGGATCACAGATTTGGCAACATTTTACAACCTTTAAAACCTAGTGCTATTAAAAACTACAAAACTATTGCTACTTTTCTTCTCTACTTTAGTTTTCTCTTAATCATAACACTCAATCAGGTCCTTAAATGTTACAGTGTATTAGAATTTTGTTAAAGTAGATTCCTAGGCCCCAACCCCAGCATTTCTGATATAGGAGATCTGAAGCAGAGCCCGAGGATCTGCATGTCTAACAAGTCTCCAGGAGAAGCTGATCCTGCTGATCCAGAGACCACACTTAGAGAAGCAGTGCTCTAAAAGATAAGAATGGATTTCTGGGGCCATACCTCACAGTGAAGCACAGGGAAGGAAATGAACATATTCCCAATTATGCCAAACATTTGCATCACATCCTAGTTCTTATGTAATTACTCTGTAAACTTTAAAATCTGCACCTGTACAACAGCAAAGCCCAGGGATTTATCCCCAGGAATGGCACTCAGTCATAAAGCTATCCGAGCGAGTGTGGGCCGCAGAGCTGACTGCAGGTCATCAAAATTGCTGATTTTAAAAGAATCTTCTTCGAAGCAATGATTACCCCAAAAGAGGTCAGAGTTTAAATTATAATCCTCTGAATTAGCCTGTAGTTCTGGTGGAAGAATTATATAATAGACAGCCTCCAAAATGGGTTTATTATTCATTCATGCATTCAGAAGTTCCTTCTTCAAAAATCTGAACACACCTACTTTATGCCAAGTATTATGATACAAACTAGGGGAAACCCAAAATCTTTATCTCTAGGATCCCTCCGTCTAATGCAAGAAAAAGGACAAATAATTATGAAACAAAGTAGATTTAATAGCTAACATTTATTCAAATATTAAACTTTATAAAGCATTTTCATATTTTATTTCCTATGATCCTCAATGGATACCTGTAAGGTAAGTATTATTCCTGACTTTCTACAAAATTAGGAATTGAAGGCTCTGAAAGAATGAATGACCTCCCCATTGTCACTCAGCTGGTAAGTGGTGGAATCAAGGTACCTCCAGGCCTTAAGATTCCAAAGCACATTCCCTTGGCCCAGCACTGCACTGCAAGTCTGAACCCGCAGCATGCATCCCATGGGTACCAAAGGACTGAAAGTGACAAGGGCCTTTGTCCAGGGGTCTCAGAGTTTGTGGGGGAAATCCAAGTCAGTAATTCTGGGAAATAATGGGAAAAATTTTTTTTGGCTGGAAAAAAGGGCTGAAACACTCCTCTCCAAAGGGCCTTGAGCCATGTTCCTTGATCAAATATTATGTAAATTTATTTTAGCCCATGAAGTTCATTCAGCTGCCTCACCAACTTTATTTTTTCAATTATATTATTTTAAGAATAATAGGTAGAGAGAAATACAGTTTATATCCACTGTCATAGGGGGATTCTGGAAAGGAGCTATACTTTACTGAACAATATAAAGTGTATTTAATAGTGCATGTCCTCTCCTTTTCTGGCCTCCCAGTTCTTTTCCTACGAAAAAGACTTATTCCACCTGGTTTTCCCCAAGGACTGCATTATCCACTTCCCTCAAAGAAGAAAACAAATGTTGGCCTTAAGTGACCCCACACCACTCTGCTTTTCATTGGAAGGCAAGGCCTCCCTGGAGTTCCTGAAAATAATGAGCCTGATTCTCTTCTATGCACCAGAAACTAGTGTCCTTCCAAATGCTGAGGAGAGTGTCAAGGTTAGAAAGAAACCTGAGGACCAAGGCCGCTCAGCTGGGTTTCTTGTTCTTTGAGTAAAACTTTCTGCAATCACCCGTGAAGAGGCTAGGAGTTATCCTCAAAGGACTATAATTTCGGAGCTCTGGCCTTCTCAAACCTGTTTAGTAGAGTGGCCATTCCCCATCAACTCACAGTCCCCTGTTTAAATCCCAAAGCTATAATACCATAGGATGTTGCAAAATCAGACAGTTAATGACATAGATGTAGGCAATTGTGAACCAACCCAATAACAAACTAACCAAGCAAATAAAACTGGTTACTGTTGTTATCCCCATTTTATAGCTGAGTAAAAAGATTTAGAGAGATTAAGTTACATGTCAAATGATTGATTTTGGAGTTAAATGCAGGCTAGAAGGGTTTCAGTTAAGGAGAGAGCAGAGGAGATGGGGGTAGTAAGACAACAGAGCAAGGGCTCTTTGCTAAGTAAGCTCTTTGTTATCACTTGAAATTCTCCAAACCCTTTCAACATATTTGCATGCTGAAGTGTGGGGAAGAATCTGAAACAACTAAAACTGCTTTCTTTGTGTGCACTCCTAGTAATTCTTTTGAACTGATGTTACCTTGGTTATGCCTCAAAATTAGAAAGACTTCTCAGATTCAGCTTCGTTGTTCCTCCCAGATCCTCAGACCGCACACCCCAGGATGGAACCAGAGCTCTTTGGAGGATGTAGGCTCCTGGGAGTCAGAAACTGGAGCAAGTAAAGAATAAATGCCAGTTGGTTTCAGCTCTCTCTTCTTTTTCATGTCATCCTAAAGAAGGAATCAGGATGTCATCATTCAATAAATTGAGACCTTTACTACAGTCTTTACAGAACTACAGAAGATGGTTTCTTATTAAAAGAACATGGAAAAAGCAAATCAGAAGTGAAAACTGCATACCAAAGATAAATGTGGGTGTAATAAAGTAGGATGGCTGTATTCATCAATTTTATGATTTCTAAAGAATTATCTTGTATTAAGCATTGTTGGTTTCCCTGATTTATTTATAGGGTTTGTACTTCTCATTACATCTGATTTGTAAAGCAGGGATAGCAACTGAGACAATTTTTGAACATATCATTCCCTGTATACATTCACTGACTGCAGCTGCCTAATCACCCCAAGACTTAGAAGCATAAAACAATATTATTTTCTTTCATAGTTTCTGTAGTCAAGAATTTAGGAACAGCCTGACTGAGTGCTTCTGGCTTAGGGATTCTCATGAGATTGTTGTCAAATGGTGCCTGAGACTAGAGTCCTAGAAGATCACTTCTCACATGTCTGGGGCCTGGGTTAGGAAGCATTGAGCAGGAATCTGGAAGACATACGTCTTCTTACTCATTTTTCCTTCTATTTCTTTGTGGTTCTGCTTCATATTCTCTTTAGGCTAGTGGTTTTTCAAGGTGGTCAGGATTCTTACACGGCAGCTCAGGGATCCAGAATGCATGTCCTGAGCCTTATCATAGTCTATAAGCAAACTTCAGAAGTCTCACAGTAACTGTCTCTCTACAGTCTGTTAGTCAAGACAGGAAAAGGAACTCCCTGATTTTTCACTAATGTCAGCTTCGCATTTAAAGAACCTGTGATATTTTCCATCTTTGGAAAATATAACCCACCATATAATGATTCTTGGGATTCTGAATGGATTCTGTTGAAGTTTACAAGTCAAACTGCATTTGTAGATCTTAGTGGGCTAAATTGGGTTTGTACTTCTCATTATATCTGTAGTCTCCAGCCTTGGATACAGAGCTTTCTCCTGACTGTTTTCTTGGTAAATGTCTATGGCTTAGTAATTATATGTTTTCATGGGAAAAAACTAAGTCATAGGCTAAGCTCTATCTTTCTCTAACATAACTTATTGTGTGAACAGATTTAACTCTTCATGTTGTTGCTAATTTGTTAAATGGAGACCACACTAGGTCCCCTTCTGGTATCAGGTAACTTGTGAAAATAAGTCATGTACTCATGCACCACACAAATTTGAGGCTGTAATAGGAAACCTAAAATGGTAACAGAATTTCATTCTTTCTGTCTATGATCCCATCCATAGAATTTCAGAAATGCCATTCCCATTCAAACTGCTGTTAATTAGTTTGGGAAGTTCCAGGGGAATGACTAGCATACACTGTACTAATTCCTTCTCTGCAGTTCAAGAATGTGATATTTTAGGATGATATTATTATACTCAAGTGGGAACACCACCTGCATCTCTATTAGTGCAATTTATTCATAAAGGAATGTTTCCTTGTACTCCCTTGGACTCAGCCATGGGGCTGTGGGAAAGAAATCTGACTAGCAAATGCCACTGTGCATTCAAAATTACTTTTCTTCTTTAACAACAACTCCTTGTCCTGCAATCAAAGTCTTATATACTGACCCATCAAACCTTTGAAAGAACTCCTTTCCAAAAAGCTATTTACTCCTTTATGTAAATAGAAACCCAGCTGGCCTGCCTCAAGGGATCTCCAAGCATAGCCAGATGCACTCAATCCCCAGATTAGTTTAGGCTTTGCTGATTTTATCATCCATGCCATTTCCAACTGATCAGGCATGGCTGACTAGAATAGCTTAGAGAAGAGTCCAGGGTCAGGGAAAAGAGTACTTTGTTCAGTTAATATAGTTGGCCAGAGGCAAAGAAGGAAGGGGATATAGCAAGAAATATCAGTGTTATTAAAGCTAAGCATGAGCCAAGGGGCAAAGGTGCAGCAAGATTCCTAGCCTGTGAGTTAAGACAACTGGAGACTACAAGGTAAGAGAACTGTCAAGTCAGTTTGTATGGCAGCTAGGGTCATGGTTTGGGGAGGAGAAGACCAAAATGAAATATACTGTGTGACCCATGAAAATGCCAGAATGCTTTTCAAATAAATTACTTTTACTGAATATAAAATTATTACCTGCTTACTAATTTTTTTAAAAAAAGCTAGAATGGAAAGTTTTATAAAGTAAAATTTAATTACCTATTACACATCATCCATTGTCAATATTAACATGTATTTCTTTCCAGACTTTCTATGCATATGCATAATTTAATGTCTTCATTCTAAGTTATAATCAGTATTTTACTATGGCATTACATATTCATTAAAATAAGGAGTTTGTATAGTACTATAACCCTTCATTATGTGGATGTACCACCATTTATTTAATCAGCAACTTGTTGGAAATTTGGGCTATTTCAATTTTCCAGGGCTAACTTTAACACTGGGATAATCCATGTTGGGCAAAATTCTAAGATGGCCTCCAAAAGTTCCAGTCCCTGGGGTACACACACTTTGTCCCAGTTATCAACCAATCAAATAGTAATCTAGATACTGCTTTGCAGGAACTTTGCAGATGCCATTAAGGTGCCAAATCAGTTGACCTAAAGATAGGAAGATTATCCTAGTGGGCCTGACCTAATCACTCAAGCCTTTTTAATCTAGGACTAAAGGTTAGAGATAGAGGAAATTAGAGATTCAAACCACAAGAGTATTTTACACATGAGAAATGTTCCTTGCTGGAATAAGTTACATAACAAGGAATGTAAGTGGCCTCTTAGAGCTGAGATAAGTGGCAAGGAGACAAGGACCTCAGCCCTATAGCCACAAGGAACTCAGTTTTGCCAACAAACAGAATATGCTTGGAAGTGGATTCTTCCCCAGTGTCTCCAGACTAGAACTTAGCATAACTGACACCTTGATTTCAGCCTTGTGATACCATGAGCATAGAATCCAGCCATGTTGTGTCAGAATTCTGACCTACAGAACTGTGAGCTAGTAAACGGGAATTGTTTTGAGCTGCTAAGTTTGTGTTAGAGCACTAGAAGGCTAATGCAACATTCTTATGCACAAATAACTATGCATATCTCAGCACTAGGAGGCTAATACAACACTCTTATGCACAAATACTTATGCATATCTTAAAAATTATTCAGGATTTGTCTCTAGAAGTACAATTACTAGGACAAAGAATTTTAATATTTTTGAGATCTATATGTATTATCAATTTTTTCCATAAAGGTTATAGCAATTTATACTCTTACTAACTACATTTAAGACTTCTTATTTTATTCCAGTTTTAACATTCTCTGAATATTATCATTTTTAAAAATAATCTTCCATGAACACATCTCCTTAGGAAAGGGAAACAAAATAAAAAATGAACAAGTGGGACTACCTCAAACTAAAATGCTATGTACAGCAAAGGACACCAACAACAGAACAAAAAGGAAACCTACAGGATGGGAGAATATATTCATAAATGATTTATCCAATAAGGGGTTAATATCCAAATATATAAAGAACTCATATAACTAAAAAAAAACACTAATAAACTAATTAAAAAATGGGCAGAGAACCTGAATAGACATTTTCCCAAAGAAGACATACAGATGGCCAACAAGCACATGAAAAAACTCCACATCATGGATCTCTAGAGAAATGCAAATCAAAACCACAATGATGTATCACCTCACACCAGTTAGAATGGCCACCGTCCAAAAGTCAAGAAATAACAAGTGCTGGCGAGGATGTGGAGAAAAAGGCACCCTCCTACACTGCTGGAGAAATACAGAAATAGTCAAAAGCTAGAAAAGGTGAGAGCAGCGTGTGTTGGCAGGAGGAACCTTTACCAGGTACCATTGTGGCCTCATTCCCATTGGCCATGTTACTTCAAAAGTCATGGTCAGGTGTAATGTCTAGCAAAAATTCTTAGAGAAGACTAACCCTGGGCTTTTTTTTTTTCCTTCCTGATGGTTAAACTGTACATATGATGCTTATAATTCAAGAAGCCATCTTGGACCATGAGGTTGAATCCACATATTGAATATGGAATAATAGCAAAATATAAGGATTTGGGTTCCTAAATTTCATGATGACATTATACAAGCTCTTACTGTTTCTCTTGTCTTTGCTTCTACAAAACAGAAATATACATTATCCTAAGATGCCTGGCATTATGAATTTCTATCACTAAGAAACAAATATAATCATAACTGATCACTGCCAACACTACCACCACCCCAGAGATAGAGTAAGAAGTCTGGTTATCTCTGATGGTAAGTGCCTATTTCCTTCAGATTCCTTACATTAGTGTTCAGTATAATCCTCAAGGACCTACCTTCCATTCCCTCTTTTTCAATGGGATACCTTTTGAATGAGCTAATTCTATTATTTTTTTCCTAAAAAAATCAAAACCAAATATGAATTCCTAAGAGAGAGTTCATCTTAGGGTTCCAAAGTATTTGTTGATGCAATAGAGTTTTCTGTTAGTATAATAATGACCTTCAAGAAGCTGGTCTTATAGAGTCCTAATACAGACAACCTAGAATTTTAATATCTAAGGCAACTTCAGAAAATCACTGATAACATTGCTTCTGATACCCATCACTGATTCCCATCATCATCCAGGTCTTTTAATTATAATTTTATTTTATAGGTGCCCTATACCTGAAGATTTTGCACATACAAAAAAAGTGTAACTATTAAAAAAGTGTTTCCCTATATAAATAGTTCAAAAACAAAAAATTGCAATAACAATTTCTAATATGTATGAGGCAATATTTACAGTGTTGCTATATGGAAAAACTAAAAACAAAATCTTGTAATTTTAATTAATCTGTGAATCCTTATCACAAGTACTATTTTCAGTAGACTTTCAAAAATACAGGAAATGGCTCTGAGGACCACATGAAGGAGCCCTGGAGAGCTCCTTACCCCAAAATGGACATCAGTCCTGAAGCATTATCTGAATTTACTTTAAAATAATACAAACAATGCATAAACTGTAAAAACAGTGTTACATAAAGTGTGTGAATTAAAATTCAGCCACAACTTAAGGCATTGTTAACATCTGAAGTAATTAGGAGTCTGTTTTTTAGGACTAGAGCTGTGGTAAGGCCTTCCAATATGAATATCTGAATCTTCACTACAAGGTTCATAAATTATCACAAGGAACCTTGGAAATAAATTTTCACTGGGAAAGTTAGAGCTGTTCAAGATATGTGTTTGGCGAGGAAAATTATACAGGCACCTCTGCCTTTGCATGAATGAATTCTAAAACTCTGCTGAGCCCAGCAGGCTATCACCTTCAAACTAACACTCGTGGTCTTGACCTTTATTTCATCCTGTGTCCATCCATTTAATACTGGATTCTGTTTTCTGATCCAAGCTGATGCTGCTGACAGAATATTGCATTTTTCACAGAATGAATGATTCATATAAGGTCTTTGTCAGAGTTCTTAAAAGAAGAAAAAGCAGGGCCCTCACTGGGCTTATAGGAAAAAAGGGTTTCAATGCTTTGTGCCTGATGGCCAAAGGGAAAGTATTCAGTCAGAGAAACTGATTTTTATTTTAACAGTTCATGTGGTAGCAACATTGGAGAGGAGGAAACATAGCTCCCAATCTAATTGTCAGAGGCTTCCATTTTAGCAATGCAACCTGACAATTGTGAGTAGTCAACTGGACGAATTGATTTACAAGTCAAATATGGCACAAGATTGCTGATGAGTGAAACACAATACAGAATTTGTTACTCAATAAAGCTGTCTATCAAGTGACAGGTTAGCTAAACAGGAATCCCATTAACAATATTTATAATTTTACCTGGTTTGGTATAAGTACTTCCAAAGCAAAGCCTCAGATATTCCATAGACTAATAATTCTCAAATATCAGTGCTTCTAAGATTTTAATCATAATAATTAAAAATGTACACCAACATTGCAAGAGTATTCCTTTTTTCCCCTTTCTGTGCTTGCTGTATAAGCTTTTTTATTTTTTTGCTTTTTTAAATTGAAGTATCATTGATATACAATCTTATGTTGGTTTCAAATATACAACAGTGGTTCAACAGTTACTCATATTATTAAATCCTCACTTGCACTAGTGTGACTACTATCTGTCAACATAGAAAGATGTCACAGAGTCATTGACTATATTCTCCATGTTGTACTACCATCCCTGTGACCAACTTATATTATGACTGAGAATTTTTGTAACCCTTTATCCCCCTCATTCTCTCCACCCACTCACCTACCCCAGCTCTTTCCCCATGGTAACCACCAGTCACTTCTCAGTGTCTATGAGCTTCTGCTATTTGATTCATTCAATTTTGCTTTGTTTTTAGATTCCAAAAATAAATGAAATCATATGGTATTTGTCTTCCTCCACCTGGCTTATTTCATGTAGTATAATATCCTCTAGTTTCATCTATGTTGTTGCAAATGGCAGGATTTCTTTATTTTAATGGCTGAATAATACTCCATTGTATATATGTATCACATATTCTTTATCTATCATCTTCTGATGGACACTTAGGTTGCTTCCATATCTTGACTATTGTAAACAAAGTGGTGATAAACATGGAGGGCATATATCTTTTCCAATCAGGGACTTTGTTCTCTTCGGTTAAATTCCTACAAGTGCAATTACTGGGTTGAATGATATTTCTATTTTTAGTTTTTTTGAGGAACCTCCACATTGCTTCCATAGCAGCTACACCAATTTACATTCTCACCAACACAGTATGAGGGTTTCCTTTTCTCCACATCCTCACCCATACTTGTTATTTCTTCTCTTTTGGATAGTGGCCATTCTAACGGTGTGAGGCGATATTTCACTGTGGTTCTGATTTGCATTTCCCTGATATTAGTGATGTGGAATATCTTTTCATATGCCTGTTGGCCATCTAAATTTCTTCTTTGAAAAAATGTCTGTTCAAGTCTGCTGCCCATTTTTTTTTTTTTTGTGAGAGGGCATCTCTCATATTTATTGATCAAATGGTTGTTAACAACAATAAAATTCTGTATAGGGGAGTCAATGCTCAATGCACAATCATTAATCCACCCCAGCCTAATTCTCATCAGTCTCCAATCTTCTGAAGCTTAATGAACAAGTTCTTACATGAACAAATTCTTAGATACTGAATAAGTTCTTACATGGTGAACAGTACAAGGGCAGTCATCACAACAACTTTCAGTTTTGATCACTCATTATGAACTATAAACAATCAGGTCAAATATGAATATTTGTTTGATTTTTACACTTGATTTATATGTGAATCCCACATTTCTCCCTTTATTATTATTGTTATTATTTATTTTAATAAAATGCTGAAGTGGTAGGTAGATGCAAGATAAAGGTAGAAAACATAGTTTAGTGTTGTAAGAGAGCAAATGTAGACGATCAGGTGTGTGCCTGTAGACTATGTGTTCATCCAAGCTAGACAAGGGCAATAAAACATCCACGGATGCAGATTTCTCTCAAAACAGGGCGGGTGAGATTCTAAGCCTCACCTCTGTTGTTTCCCAAATTTCTCACCTGATGGCCCCCCCTGCAACTGTGCCTGTCTTAGGTTGTTCCTCCCTTGAGGAATCTTACCCATCTCTGGCTAACCAGTCATCTTCCGGGGCCATACAGGGAAATGTAAAGTTGGTAAGTGAGAGAGAAGCCATATTGTTTGAAAAGGTTAGCTTTTTACTTCTTTGCATATTTATGCCCTGTGGCTTCTATGCCCAGCATTTGTCTTGAGGTATCTTTACCACTTGGAGGAATTATGATACTCGGTGAATTCGATATGAGGCACGAATTCTATTTAAGGGTTATAATTAGGAAGGAAGAAGAAAAGCTATAGAGGTAGCAGATGGAAGAAAACATGGGAAGATTGATTATTTCTTTGACATATCTTCTTGTAGAGTAACTTAAGCATGTATAGGTTTTAAACTCCTAATTAAATTGCACACACACATTAACATAATAGGAATACAGTTACATAACCAAAGCAGATCTATAATTATCAGCCATCTCCAGTGAAGCCAAGAAAACCAGTTAGGTACCCTAGGCATTTGTGAAAATTTGTCTATGATATAATGGATATTGTCCAACTGTACTTGAACAGTCTGAAAGAAATCAGACAAATTAAAACAACCCATTCCTGGGAAATGTTTACAACCCATATGTACCTTTAACAGTAGATAGTCTGTAGTTGTAAAATTTTGGAGCGCTACAACTTGCACTTCTCCTAATTCTTGGTTGAGTTCCAACAGTATACATCCAGTCAAATTTGTTGTTTTACTGTATGCACAGGCCAGCTTAGGTATCTCCTTCTTCATTCCAATAGCAAATCCAGGAACCGGTGGGATGAATGCAGCTACAACTGCAGCATCGCCTGGATCTTTGTTGAGGTTTTTTGATGATCATCTTCTGGTATGAGTCTTCCAGAGAGTGCTGATGTTGGAAGTTCTTCTTCATATCGTATCTTAGTTCATTTTCTGGGTAGCCAAATTAGGCTTTGATCCTCTGTATAAACACAAACAGACCCTTTGCCCACACTTTGATATGCCCTTTATACCATTGTGTAGAACTCATTGGAGGTCACCACACAGGAACTGCTTTTTTTTTTTAAGAGAAAGGAATATTATCAGAAAAGTGTACCTCCATAGCTGATCATATGACACACTTTAAGTGATCAAAATTAAGGATATTTAAAGCATGCTTTAATCGTTGATTTACAGTTAGTTTTATCCTATCAGGGAGTAATCCCCCATCTCTTTCTTTTTTTTTGTTATCTTTAATCTACCCTTACATGAAGAATATTATGTTTACTAGGCTCTCCCCTATACCAGGTCCCCCCTATAAACCCCTTTACAGTTACTGTCCATCAGCATAGTAAAATGTTGTAGAATCACTACTTGTCTTCTCTGAGTTGTACAGCCCTCCCCTTTCTCCCACCCCACCCTATGCATGCTAATCTTAATACCCCTCTTCCCCTCCCCCACCTTATCCCGCCCTACCCACCCACCCTCCCCAGTCCCTTTCCCTTTGGTACCTGCTAGTCCATTCTTGGGTTCTGTGATTCCACTGCTGTTTTGTTCCTTCAGTTTTTCCTTTGTTCTTATACTCCACAGATGAGTGAAATCATTTGGTATTTCTCTTTCTCCACTTGCTTATTTCACTGAGCATAATACCCTCCAGCTCCATCCATGTTGCTGCAACTGGTAGGATTTGCCCTCTTCTTATGGCTGAGTAGTATTCCATTGTGTATATGTACCACATCTTCTTAATCCATTCATCTACCGATGGACATGGACATTTAGGTTGCTTCCAATTCTTGGCTATTGTAAATAGTGCTGCGATAAACATAGGGGCGCATCTGTCTTTTTCAAACTTGAGTGCTGCATTCTTAGGGTAAATTCCTAGGAGTGGAATTCCTGGGTCAAATGGTAAGTCTGCTTTAAGGATTTTGATGAACCTCCATACTGCTTTCCACAATGGTTGAACTAATTTACATTCCCACCAGCAGTGTAGCAGGGTTCCCCTTTCTCCACAGCCTTGCCAACATTTGTTGTTGTTTGTCTTTTGGATGGCAGCCATCCTTACTGGTGTGAGGTGATACCTCATTGTAGTTTTAATTTGCATTTCTCTGATAATTAGCGATGTGGAGCATCTTTTCATGTGTCTGTTGGCCATCTGTATTTCTTTTTTGGAGAACTGTCTGTTCAGTTCCTATGCCATTTTTTAATTGGAATATTTGTTTTTGTTTGTTGAGGCGTGTGAGCTCTTTATATACTTTGGACATCAAGACTTTATCAGATCTGTCACTTACAAATATATTCTCCCATACTGTAGGGTTCCTTTTTGTTCTATTGATGGTGTCTTTTGCTGTACAGAAGCTTTTCAGCTTAATATAGTCCCACTTGTTCATTTTTGCTGTTGTTTTCCTTGCCCGGGAAGATATGTTCAAGAAGAGGTCACTCATATTTATGTCTAAAAGGTTTCTGCCTATGTTTTTTTCTAAGAGTTTTATGGTTTCATGGCTTGCATTCAGGTCTTTGATCCATTTTGAATTTACTTTTGTATATGGGGTTAGACAGTGGTCCAGTTTCATTCTCCTATATGTAGCTGTCCAGTTTTACCAGCACCATCTGTTGAAGAGACTGTCATTTTGCCATTGTATGTCCATGGCTCCTTTATCAAATATTAATTGACCATATATGTTTGGGTTAATGTCTGGAGTCTCTAGTCTGTTCCACTGGTCTGTGGCTCTGTTCTTGTGCCAGTACAAAACTGTCTTGATTATTATGGCTTTATAGTAGAGCTTGAAGTTGGGGAGTGAGATCACCCCTACTTTATTATTCTTTCTCAGGATTGCTTTGGCTATTCGGGGTCTTTGGTGTTTCCATATGAATTTTTGAATTATTTGTTCCAGTTCATTGAAGAATGTTGCTGGTAATTTGAAGGGATTGCATCAAATCTGTATATTGCTTTGGGCAGGATGGCCATTTTGATGATATTGATTCTTCCTAGCCACGAGCATGGGATGTGTTTCCATTTGTTAGTTTCCCCTTTAATTTCTCTTAAGAGTGACTTGTAGTTTTCAGAGTATAGGTCATTCACTTATTTGGTTAGATTTATTCCTAGGTATTTTATTCTTTTTGATGCAATTGTGAATGGAATTGTTTTCCTGATTTTTCTTTCTATTTGTTCATTGTTAGTGTATAGGAAAGCTACAGATTTCTGTGTGTCAATTTTGTATCCTACAACTTTGCTGTATTCTGATATCAGTTCTCATAGTTTTGGGGTGGAGTCTTTAGGGTTTTTTATGTACAATATCATGTCATCTGCAAATAGTGACAGTTTAACTTCTTCTTTACCAATCTGGATTCCTTGTATTTCTTTGTTTTGTCTGATTGCCGTGGCTAGGACCTCCAGTACTATGTTAAATAGCAGTGGGGAATGTGGGCATCCCTGTCTAGTTCCCGATCTCAGAGGAAAAGCTTTCAGCTTCATGCTGTTCAGTATAATGTTGGCTGTGGGTTTATGATATATGGCCTTTATTATGTTGAGGTACTTGCCCTCTATTCCCATTTTGCTGAGAGTTTTTATCATGAATGGATGTTGAATTTTGTCAAATGCTTTTTCAGCATCTATGGAGATGATCATGTGGTTTTTGTCTTTCTTTTTGTTGATGTGGTGGATGATGTTGATGGATTTTTGAATGTTGTACCATCCTTGCATCCCTGGGATGAATCCCACTTGGTCATGGTGTATGATCCTTTTGATATACTTTTGAATTCGGTTTGCTAATATTTTATCAAGTATTTTTGCATCTACATTCATCAGGGATATTGGTCTGTAATTTTCTTTTTTAGTGGGGTCTTTGCCTGGTTTTGGTATTAGGGTGATGTTGGCTTCATAGAATGAGGTTGGGAGTATTCCCTCCTCTTCTATTTTTTGGAAAACTTTAAGGAGAATGGGTATTATGTCTTCTCTGTGTGTCTGATAAAATTCCAAGGTAAATCCATCTGGCCTGGGTGCTTTGTTCTTGGGTAGTTTTTGATTACCGTTTCAATTTCTTTGCTCGTAATTGGTTTGTTTAACTTTTGTGTTTCTTCCTTGGTCAGTCTTGGGAGGTTGTATTTTTCTAGGAAGTTGTCCATTTCTTCTAGGTTTTCCAGCTTGTTGGCATATAGGTTTTTATAGTAGTCTTTAATAATTCTTTGTATTTCTGTGGAGTCTGTTGTGATTTTTCCATTCCCATTTCTGATTCTGTTGATTTGTGTTGATTCTCTTTTTCTCTTAATAAGTTTGGCTAGAGGCTTATCTATTTTGTTTATTTTCTCAAAGAACCACCTCTTGGTTTCATTGATTTTTGCTATTGTTTTATTCTTCTCAATTTTGTTTATTTCTTGTCTGATCTTTATTATGTCCCTCCTTCTGCTGACTTTAGGCCTCATTTATTCTTCTTTTTCCAGTTTCGATAATTGTGATGTTAGACTATTCATTTGGGATTGTTATTCCTTCTTCAAGTGTGCCTGGATCGCTATATACTTTCCTCTTAAGACCGCTTTCACTGCGTCCCACAGAAGTTGGGGCTTTGTGTTGTTGTTGTCATTTGTTTCTATATATTCCTTGATCTCTATTTTAATTTGTTCATTGATCCATTGATTATTTAGAAGCATGTTGTTAAGCCTCCATGTGTTTGTGAGCCTTTTTGTTTTCTTTGTAGAATTTATTTCTACTTTTATACCTTTGTGGTCTGAAATATTGGTTGGTAGAATTTCAATATTTTGGATTTTGCTGAGGCTCTTTTTGTGGGCTAGTATGTGGTCTATTCTGGAGAATGTTTCATGTGCACTTGAGAAGAATGTATATCCTGTTGCTTTTGGATGTAGAGTTCTATAGATGTCTATTAGATCCATCTGCTCTACTGTATTGTTCAGTGCTTCCATGTTCTTACTTATTTTCTGCCTGGTGGATCTGTCCTTTGGGGTGAGTGGTGTGTTGAAGTCTCCTAAAATGAATGCATTGCAGTCTATTTCCCCCTTTAGTTCTGTTAGTATTTGTTTCACATATGCTGGTGCTCCTGTGTTGGGTGCATATATATTTAGAATGGTTATATCCTCTTGTTGGACTGAGCCCTTTATCATTATGTATGTCCGTCTTTATCTCTTGTTACTTTCTTTGTTTTGAAGTCTATTTTGTCTGATATTAGTACTGCAACCCCTGCTTTCTTCTTGCTGTTGTTTGCCTGAAATATGTTTTTCCATCCCTTGACTTTTAGTCTGTACATGTCTTTGGGTTTGAGGTGAGTTTCTTGTAAGCAACATATAGATGGGTCTTGCTTTTTTATCCACTCCATTACTCTGTGTCTTTTGATTGGTGCATTCAGTCCATTTACATTTAGGGTGACTAATGAAAGATATGTACTTATTGCCATTGCAGGCTTTAAATTCGTGGTTACCAAAGGTTCAAGGTTAGCCTCTTCAGTATCTTACCGCGTAACTTAGCTCGCTTATTGAGCTGTTATATACACTGCCTGGAGATTCTTTTCTTCTCTCCCTTCTTATGCCTCCTCCTCCATTCGTCATATGTTGGGTGTTTTGTTCTGTGCTCTTTCTAGGAATGCTCCCATCTAGAGCAGTCCCTGTAAGATGCCCTGTAGAGGTGGTTTGTGGGAAGCAAATTCCCTCAGCTTTGCTTGTCTGGGAATTGTTTAATCCCACCATCATATTTAAATGATAGTCGTGCTGGATACAGTATCCTTGCTTCAAGGCCCTTCTGTTTCATTGCATTAAATATATCATGCCATTCTCTTCTGGCCCGTAGGGTTTCTGTCAAGAGGTCTGATGTTAGCCTGATGGGTTTTCCTTTATAGGTGACCTTTTTCTCTCTAGCTGCCTTTAAATCTCTTTACTTGTCCTTGATCTTTGCCATTTTAATTATTATGTGTCTTGGTGTTGTCCTCCTTGGATCCTTTCTGTTGGGGGCTCTGTGTATTTCCGTGGTCTGTTCGATTATTTCCTCCCCCAGTTTGGGGAAGTTGTCAGCAGTTATTTCTTCCAAGATACTTTCCATCCCTTTTCCTCTCTCTTCTTCTTCTGGTACCCCTATAATACAGATATTGTTCCTTTTGGGACTGGTCACACAGTTCTCTTAATATTGTTTCATTCCTGGAGATCCTTTTATCTCTCTCTATGTCAGCTTCTATGCGTTCCTGTTCTCTGGTTTCAATTCCATCAATGGTCTCTTGCATCTTATCCATTCTGCTTATAAATCCTTCCAGAGTTTGTTTTATTTCTGTGATCTCCTTTCTGGCATCTGTGATCTCCCTCCAGACTTCATCTCATTTCTCTTGCATATTTCTCTGCATCTGTGTCAGCATGTTTATGATTTTTATTTTGAAGTCTTTGTCAGGAAGACTGGTTAGGTCTGTCTCCTTCTCTGGTTTCTCTGTGATCTTGGTTTGCCTGTAATTTTGTCTTTTCATGGTGATAGGAATAGTTTGCAGAGCTGGGACTAGTTATGGCTGGAAGAACTTCCCTTCTTGTTGGTTTGTGGCCTTCCTCTCCTGGGAGAATAGCATCCTCTAGTGGCTTGTGCTGGGTAGCTGTGCGCAGACAGGGCTTCTGCTTCCTGCCCGGCTGCTATGGAGTTTATCTCCACTGTTGCTGTGGGGGTGGCCTGTCTCAGGCTCCTGCTCCAAAGTGGTGGAGTTGCGTTGGATGGGGAGCAGCCGGGAGGCTATTTATCTCCATAAGGGGCCTCCATGCTCCCTGCAGTCCAGGGGATTAGAGTGCCCAGAGGTCCCCAGATTTCCTACCTCTGGACTAAGTATCCCGCCCTGCCCCTTTAAAACTTCCAAAAAGCATCTGCCAAAACAATGGCCACAAAAACAAAAAATAAAATTAAATAAAATTAAATTTAAAATTAAAATTAAAAATAAAATTAAAAAATAATTTAAAAAATAATAATTAAAAAATTTTTTAAATGGCTGCTTGTTTTTCTTTATTCTCCGGCACCAGCCTCGCGCACCCACTCACCAGACTTGCTGCCCTGTTTCCCTAGTATTGAGGTCCCTATCCCTTTAAGACTTCCAAAAAGTACTCGCCAAAACAACAACAACAACAACAAAAAAAGATGGCTACTCGCTTTTGTTTTGTCCTCCAGTGCCAGCCTCCGGTATCCGCTCACTGTTCTTGCTGCCCTGTTTCCCTAGTATCAAGGGCCCTGTGCATGCACTGTGTCTAAGCTCTGGTCCGGATGGCTGGGGCTGGGTGTTCAGCAGTCCTGGGCTCCTTCTCCCTCCCGCTCAGACCTCTCTCCTCCCACTGGGAGCTGGGGGGAGGGGCGCTCGGGACCCACCGGGCTGGGGTTTGTATCCTACCCCCTTTGCAAGGCGCTGGGTTCTCACAGGTGTTGATGTGGTCTGGATGTTGTCCTGTGTCCTCTGGTCTTTATTCTAGGAAGAGTTGTCTTTGTTATACTTTCATAGATATATGTGGTTTGGGAGGAGATTTCTGCTGCTCTACTCAAGCCACCATCCTGGCTCTGCCCCACTTCTGCTGCCCATTTTTTAATCAGGTTATTTGTTTTTTTTTGGTGTTGAGGTGTATGAATTCTTTATATATTTTTATATTAATTCCTTGTTGGAAAAATCATTTATGAATATATTCTCACATACTGTAGGTTGCCTTTTTGTTCTATTGATGGTGTCCTTTGCTGTACAGAAGCTTTTTAGCTTGATGTAGACCCACTTGTTCATTTTTTATTTTCTTTCCCTTGCCTGAGGAGATGTGTCCAGGAAAAAAATTGTTCATGCTTATATTCAAGAGATTTCTACCTATGTTTTGTTATAAGAGTTTTATGGTTTCATGACTTACATTCAGGTCTTTGATCCATTTCAAGTTTACTTTTCTGTATGGAGTTAGACAATAATCCTGTTTCATTTTCTTGCATATAGCTGTCCAGTTTCGCCAACACCAGTTATTGAAGAAGCTGTCTTTTGTATATTCTTGGCTTCCTTATCATATATTTATTGACCATATATGCATGGGTTTATATCTGGAATCTCTACTCTGTGCCATAGATCTATGTGTCTGTTCCTTTGCCAGTAACATATTGTTTTGATTACTGTAGCTTTGTAGCCTCACTTGAAGTCAGGGAGCATAATATCACCAGCTTTATACTTCCTTCTCAGGATTTACTTGGCTGTTCAGGGTGTTTTGTGGTTCCATATGAATTCAGCTCTGAAGAAATCTGGTCCTGGATTTTGTTTCTTGTGAGTTTTTTGATTACCAATTCAATTTCATTACTGGTAATTGGTCTGTTCAGATTTTCTGTTTCTTCCTGGGTCAGTTTTGGAAAGGTATACTTTTCTAGAAATTTGTCCATTTCTTCTAGGTTGCCCAATTTATTGGCATATAGTTTTTCATAGAAATCTCTAATAATTCTTTGTATTTCTGTGTCAATTGTAACTATTCCTTTTTCATTTCTGGTTTTATTTATTGTGTCCTCTCTCTTTTTCTCTTGATAAGTCTGGCTAGGAGGTTTCCTATTTTATTTATTTTCTCAAAAAACCAGCTCTTGGTTTCATTGATTTTTCTATTGTTTTATTCTTCTCTATTTTATTTATTTCTGTTTTGATCTTTATTATGCCCCTTCTTCTACTGGCCTAGGGTTTCATTTGTTCTTGTTTTTTCAGTTTCTTTAACTGTGAGTTTAGACTGTTTTTTTGTATTGTTCTTGTTTCTTGGGGTAAGCCTGTATTGCTATACACTTCTGTCATAGTACTGCTTTTGCTGCATCCCACAAATTTTGGACTGTTGAATTTTTGTTTTCATTTGCCCCCATGTATTGTTTGATTTCTGTTTTAGTTTGTTCATTGATCCATTGATTATTTAGAAGCATATTGTCTAGCCTGCATGTGTTTGTGGGCTTTTTTGTTTTCACAGTGTAATTTATTTCTAGTTTTATAGCATTGTGGTCTGAGAAGCTACTTGATACAACTTCAATCTTTTTAAATTTATTGTGTCTTTTTGTGGGCTATTATGTGATCTATTCTGGAGTACATTCTATGTATACTTGGAGAGAAATGTATGCTTTTGGGTGGAATATTCTATAGCTATCTGTTAAGTCCATTCAAATTAATGTATCATTTGGGCCTCTGTTTCTTTATTTTCTGTCTGGTTGATCTGTTTATTGATGTGATTGGTGTGTTAAAGTTCCCTAAAATGAATGTGTTGCAATCTATTTCACCCTTTAATTCTGTTAGTATTTGTGTTACATATTTAGGTGCTCCTGTGTTGGTTGCATAGATATTTATAATGGTTATATCCTCTTGTTGGACTGGCCTCTTTATCATTATGTAATGTCCTTCTTTGTCTTGTGTTACCTTCTTTGTTTTGAAATCAATTTTGTCTTATATTTTAGGAATATTAATAGGAGTATTGCTGTTCCTACTTTTTTCTCATTATTTGCATGAAATATTTTTTTCCATCCCTTAACTTTTAGTTTGTATGTGTCTTTGGGTCTTAAATGAGTCTCTTGTAGGCAGCATATAGATGGGTCTTGTATTCTTATCCATTCTATTACTCTATATCTTTTGGTTGGTGCATTCTGTCCATTTACATTTAAGGTAATTATTAATAGGTATGTAATTATTGACATTTTATTAATTGTTTTGTTTTTATAGCTTCTCTCTCTTCCTCACTTACACTCTTCTCTTGTTATTTGATGATTTTCTTTAGTGCTGTTATTGCATTCCTCTTTTTAATTTCTTGTGTATCTAGTATAGGCTTTATGTTTGGGGTTACCATAAGGTTCAAGGGTAGCTTCTTGACTATATAACAGTCTATATTAAGTTAATGATTTCTCTATTTCAAACACAATCTAAAAGTACTTATTGTTTTTTATTCTCCTTTCTCCACACTTTATGTATTTAATGTCATAATCTGCACTTTTTATGTATCACTTGACTGATTTTGTATATAGTTGATTTTACTACTTTTAATTTTGTACTTGCTTGGTAATTAATTGGTCTCTTGCCTTTACTGTGGGTTTGTTTTCACTGGTGAAAACTATTTAGTCTTAGAAACATTTCCATCAACAGCAGTCAGTTTAACATATCCTGTAATGCTGGTTTAGTGGTTATGAATTCCTTGAGCATTTGTTTATCTGGGAATTGTTTAATCTCATCTTCAAATTTGAATGATAATCTTTCTGGGTAGAGGATTCTTAGTTGAAGCTCCATTTCTTTTAGTACATCAAATATTTGATGCCACTTCTTCTGACCTGTAAAGTTTGTGCTGAGAAGTCTGCTGATAGCCTGATGGAGTTTCCCTTATAGTCATCTTTTTTCTCTCTCTGGATGCTTTTAATAGTCCTTATCCTTATTCTTTTTCATTTTAATTATTATATGTCTTTGTGTTGTTTTCCTGGGGCTCCTTTTGTTAGGGGCTCTCTGAACGTCCATGATCTGAGTGTCCATTTCCTTCCTCAGATTGGGGAAGTTTTCAACAATGATTTCCTCAAAGAGACTTTCTATTCCATTATCTCTCTCTTCTCCTTCTGGTACCCCTATTATGCTAATATTGTTTCATTTGGATTGGTCACACAGCTCTCTTACCATTCTTTATTTTCCTAGAAATTATTTTTTCTGTCCATTCCTCAGCTTTGTTGTATTCCTTTTCTCCAATTTCCATCTCATTGTTTATCTCCTCTATTTACTGCAATCTATTATTTATTCCCTCCATTGTATATTCATTTCAGTCACTGTATTCTTTAGCTCTGAGTGATCCTTTTTTAGCTCTTGAATCTCTTTGTTGAAGTCCTCCCTGAGATCGTCAATACTTTTCTTCAGATCAATGAATGTATTTATGACCTTAACTTTGAAATCTTTATCAAGAAAATTGGTGATTTCCATTTCATTTAACCCTCTTTCTGATTTCCTGTAGATTTATTTGGAACATATTCCTCTGCCTCCTCATTTTGTCATGGTTTCTGTGTTTCTTCCTTTGTATTAGATGGATCTTCTATGTTTCCTGGGTAGAGACTAATAACTTTATGAAGGTATCCCATAGTGGCCAGAAGCTCAAGACTCCATACTGTCCAGTGCCTGGTCCTCATTTATGGTAGAGACCCAGTTGACATTGGTGAGCAGTAGGTGGGGCTGCCTTTTTGTCTGTCTGCTGACAGTTTGCCTCAGATGGCCCTTTGTAATCAGAGCAGTGGCTTCTGATGGCATCCTTATGGGTGGAGCTGCCCTCTGCCTGCCCTGCAGCAGTGGCATGGCTGCAGTATAAATGGGGTTGGTGAGGCAGTTGTGTGGGTCTGGAGCAGGGCAGAGCACAGCTGTAGGGAGTTCTGCAGAAGCTCCCTGGTGGCAGCAAGGCATGCAGCACTGGATTCAGCCTAGCACAGAGAGGAAGGAGCTCTGGGAGCTGGCTCCTACAGGCATCTCCCCATTTGGGATGATATGGGCCAGCAAAGCTGGGAGAGCCTCCCTCTGCCTGCTAGGCAGCAAAGTCTGATGCTGCTGGGCTAAATAGGCTGGCCTGCCAGCAATGTGCAGGGAAGTACCTTGGGGCTGAGCTGCTAGTGAGTAGGATGGAGAGTCTAGGACTCCTGAGAGTACCTGACCTGTTGGGCTGAGGGAGGGCTGGCTGGGTATGATCACTTGCCCTTTCTTCTACAGTGAGAGCTCTGTTCAACTATGGCCCCTTTGACACCCCTCCCACTGCTGGCAAATCTTTCAAACTGCTGTCTCTGCTTTGGGTCTCAATGAGACCAATAGAACATGCCTGTTCTCCACAAGCAGCTGGAGTCTCAGCCTCCCAAAATTTTCCAACTGTCCCTAGTGCCAAGCCCAGCTAATCACCAGAACCCAATGCAATGTGGACTCTTGCTCCCAAAGCAGAACTCTAGGGCCAGGTGTGCAAAGTTCCTGAGTGCCTATCCCCTCCCTGTTCCATTCCTCTTCCTCCTGCCTGTGGGAAGAAATGGGGGGAAGGCTTGGATGCCACATGATTGTGGCTCTGCCACTTTACCCTTCTCTGTATGGTCTTCCCTTCTTCACCAGGTGTAGGTGGTCTGTTCTGCAGTCTTCAGGTTGTTATCAGGTTTAGTTGTATTTTCTGTAGTTGCTTTTATGAAGTGTTTGTGGGAAGTTTCTGCTTTGCCTCCCTAATCCATCATCTCTTTTTCCCAATCTCCATGTGTGATCTTAGGCAATTAGATACCTTTTAAGCCTGTTTTCTCATGGCTAAAATGAGGAATTAAACTAAATGATTTATAAGTTCCATACCAGTTGTAGCCAGTAGAAATCTACTCATTTGGAAACCATTTGTTGAGGGCCCACCAACTAGGCAGGAGGTAAAGCAGAGTTGGGGGGGTGGGGTGGAGAATGGAATATAAGACTAAAGACAAGACAGAAAGAATAACCAAGTTTCTGACCTCAAGAAGTCTTGCATGTAGTACATGATGTGTCATGAAAGAGATCTAACCAACATTTGGAAAATAAAGAGGGTAGACTGATCCATTCTAATGGAGGCTCTCAAAGATTTCATGAAAGAAAGGAAGTTGAATTGAAGAATCTTCAAGGAGAGATGGGATTTTGATAGACGTGGAATCAAAAATGTTTAAGTGCATGCAGACCATAGGTGAGTGCATATAACAAAGTGATACATTTCCTTCCTGGTCTTTTCTTGGAAATTTGAATACATGAAACTATTTTTATATGTGAATTTGGTTACAGATTTATTCATGAAACATTTGCACAATTTACCAAAAGAATTTGTGAAAGTCTTAATATTTTAAAAAAGAAAAAGAGCAGGAATAAGCATGAACCTAGACATCTTTATATCAGTTAATTATTGTGGTGATTTAGCCTCTTAAGAAAGTGACATCCAAGACCTAGAGCTGCCAGTATCTCTTGGCAGACAATGACTTGAGAAAGGGTGGAAGCCTGGCAGAGAAGGATTTGCTAGCATTTTATACAGAGATCAGCATATACTACTCAAAAAGGAAAAACTAAAAAAAAACCCTTGTCTTTTTCTAGTTCACAAGAATGTCCCTGTGGAATATCAAAAATTTACTACATTATGTTATAGTGATAATGCAGGAAAGGTAGAGTGCCATGGGCTACCTCTATATGTGTGATGGTGAAACCAAGACAGACTCATTTTAAATAAACCCTTGTTAGAGTGCTTCCTATAGACACACACACAAATAGGTATTTGTATATGCACTATTTTAAGCACTTTAAATGTACTAACTTGTCTAATCCTCCCTACAACTCCCTAAAGTAATGATTACTATCACCCCCTTTTTATTGATGAGGAAATCAAAGCACAAAAAGCTAAATAATTTGCCCAAACCTATTAGTAGTAAATGAAAGATCCAGTTTCAAATCCATGGCTGACTGGTTCTACAATATGCTCTCAATCCCTCTACACCTGACTGCCTCTATCTATTTTCCTAATTAACAGAGACAGATGCAGAGCTCTGCACCTGTTCTGCCAAGTGCAGAAAAACAGTATCAAGTAAACCCGAAGATGAGATGGCCCCACAATAGTTTCTTCTCCTGAGATCCATACTCCTGGTGCAAATAATCAAAAAATATATTTAACATGCTGTGAGATTTCAATAAAAGCTGGGTGGCAAGCTGCAGATATAAATCAGGTAAAACCTGAAATTTATAGGAGCCATTTAAGTATTGCTAAACTTAAAGATGTTATTGCTAGCAAAGGGATGAGACAAATAAAAGGGAAATTTTAAACATCCCCCAGGGAGATTAGGAAAAATGAAAGTTGGCATCTAGAAGAAACATGCATAGTGATAATTTTAAAAGTCTGATGCTATTTTCAAAAACTAAATCTTTACAGAAAAAAATGAAATAACAGAATTTTGGCAGTCAGAAAGTAATGAAAATGACAAAAGTGTCTGAAAAGTGGTACTAGTTGTGAAATCTCCCAAGAATGAACTAAAATTGATAAAGAATAGCTGACATATTGGAAACTGTCAGAATTAATAAAATTTTCTGACTAGCATTATAAAATCAGAAGAGTTGGTGAGGTTGTATACTGATTCTTTCAAATCATCCTTAAAAGACAACTGAAAGATTAGCAATTTTGATACTCAAGTACTTATAGAAAAAGATCAAAATTTTATGGAAATATTAGATAATAAGAATATAATTAGAGTTCAATGACTTTCTAATTCTATATGAAAATTATTTCCTATGATAAATAAATATCAATGCTAATATAATCACCATTCTCAAGGTAAATTATTTCTATTTCCATTACTAGAAGCATCCTTAGTATAGTTAGAAAAGAAGATTTTGACAGCCATGATTATATATATAATTGTAAGTACAATGCTCCCAAAAGAAGTTGTATCTAGGCTTTTGGTCAACTGACTGATTACAATATTGTCATGCAACTATCACTTAATCTGAATTATAAAATAAACTATAATAGCAATGAAGGCTAGCATTTTAAAACTATATTAAGATAGAAGAAAACCACCTATATTACATACTAAAAAGAGAAGAAAGATCTCTAAGAAATGTGGACACTGGGCACATGTCTAGCATACAGTGAGGCTGATTCTTGAATAAAAGAGTCACAGATGAGATTGGAGTACTGTGAGCCTAAAGCAAATCTCATTCTCCACTACAGTTCATTGCTTTCCAGCTAGTTACTTAAAACTCCTAGCCTCATTTTAGTTATCTATAAAAGAGGAGATAATACCATGCAGAAAAAAATTCAGGTAAGATATCAAGGGCTTCCCACTGTACTTAGTACATAGTTGTGTTAAATAAACATTAGTTCTCTTCATCCCATTCTAACATTTTTCTCCTCTGGAAAATTTTAAAAGTAATAAAAGTTATGACCTTTAAGGAACTTGTAATCTTGTTATCTTGTAATCTTGTTATACTTGTAATCTTGTTAGATTAATGAGACATATATTCAGTGAACAGTTAATGGATATAAGCAATATTTGTGAAAAGTGAGAAATATAAACAATAAGTATTCAAAAACAACAGAAATCATAAATTCTGATTATCTGGCATAAATTCTGGTTACCTGGAAGGCTCCAAGAAGGAGATAGGCCCTCAGGTGAATCCTGAGGTACAGTAGGACTAGATAAATGGATGGGAGGAAGAGCCTCTTCCAAACCAATTGGAGCCATAAGATCTGGGAATTGTTCCTACATCTTTGTGGGATAGGGAGATGACTGGTCTAGCCAACCCAAAGTTTTGCTTGGGGAAGCTGCAGTTACAGATACCATCTTGTCAGTTACCGTCCTTCAAACTGCTTTCACCTTGTCTCAGTCAGTTACCAAATTCCTTTTCCCAACACCCTTGCCAGCTCCCATCTGCCCACTCTCCAAACACTTCCTGCCCTGAGGAAATGTATGAACAGAAGTCAAAACAATTGTTCTGAATCAAGAGGCTGAAATGTATCAGACTCCCTGGGACACAGGAGAGCATCTAGTTTAGGTAATTCTGACACCCTGCACCCTATCCGAGAACATCTGGAGTAATGAACTACAGAAATCAGTGAGAAAAACAGTAGCATGACATCAACAGAAATCAGACATATAAATAGATCTGGACTGTAGAAAATACAGAAAAGATGCTATGTGTAGTCATCACCAAAGGCTGAAGAAAATCTCAGGTTGAAGGCATTTATGTATGATATTAAATAATTGATAGATGAGCCCAGAATATATTGAAAATTTATTTGACTTTTTTTTCAAAATATGACCTATGTTGCTGATTACCAGGTTTCTCCTTCCAAGTTACAAGTGAAAAAGGGATGCATTCAGTCTGTTCCATCCTAAAACAGAATTATAAATGGCAACAATCCTCAAAATCATGGCTTCAGTTTCACAAAGATCAGTCTTTTGGGCACTGTGGAAATGTCAGTTGTTTCCGTAGCTGAGATTCAGCCATAGCTACACACCGTCATCAGATAGAGCAGGCCAAAATGTTGATCACAACAGGTGAGTGGTTATGAAATCAAAGCTCCCTCCCCTTGCAGGCAACTGTACAGCAACCTGTAAAGGTAGCTGACCAATGCTTCCTGCAGCTCCAGGCCACCAACGTGTATGCCCAGTGTGACAATTGGTCCTAAAGGGAATGCAAATTGCCCTGAGTATGTTGTAGACTAAGAATAGATGTAAAAACACATGGTAATTGGATGAGTTTTCTTTCATTGTCTAAACATATTGCTGCTGACCCAGTATCAGTAGGGCACACACTGGAGGCAGCTCGCCCTATGGCAGGGGTGGATTTGCAGCCTGTCTGTGACCAACAGCATACAATTGTCATTTGCTGGCCAGGGAACAGGGCAAAACAAATCAAACCGAGCAGAAATGGAGCTCATGCCTCTCTAGGTACTTGCGGGTCACAGTGAGACTCTACTAACTCCTTCACTCCTGACTTTATCCCCTGTCCTATCACCACCTTCAAGATTTGGCAATAGGGGAAATAACACTGCCCTTTGAGATTTCAGCTCTAATACGAACACAGAGTAGCACTGAGCAGGGAGAGGTCAAGTTGACCCAAGACAGGGAAAAGCAAGAGGGATTCCTTTTAAGCTGCATCTCCATTTTGTGGCTGAAAGGTTAAAAGACAAAATTCCCAAAATATTTCTTAAAAAATTTTCCATTAACCACCAAATGACTAACAACCAATCAACAGTATCTTAAACCAGAACAAACACACAGAATTAGTGGTCAGTCCCTATTTTCAAAACAATCATTACCTTGAGGGAGGAAGAGAAATTTATAAAATTCTTTTTCATTAGCCTAACCTACAGAAACAATGAAGGAGGCCCTGACCATATTCTGGGAAAGCCAGTGAATCAACATCTGCTGACAGTGGAGGTGTGTCACCAGAAATAAAATGACAGAGAAAACATCTTGAAATAATTCCTTTCAAGGAATAACACCATTCTTCCCAAAGCCCCCCACCTCTGAAAACTGCCTTTATAAGCCCTACCTATGTACAACCCCTTCAAGGAATGCGACATTCCTCTTTCTTGTAGGCTCCCTTGCATATAACTGTTTCTTACAAACTCCCTCTACTTCCCTTTTTTTGAGTTCAGTGTTAATTTTTATAAAATCCAAACTCAACAACCTGGTCTTTGGGCATCTTGTAACAAAGTTACTTTTGAGAGAGAATGGCCTTTGGGTCTGCAGGACCTGACTATGCACTGGAATTTAAATTTACTGACTTGGGGATGTTCTCAGCCTTCCAATAGGAGAACTTTTCATTTTCTGGCTCTGCTTCCTCACAGGTCCCCTCACACACCCAACCTCTAAGTAAGTTCTTGACTCAGAAGACCTGTCCTAGGCTTTTAGTATCACAGGAAAGGGAGAATGGGAGAAGAGAACCAGGACTGGAAGGCCAAGAGTAAAGAGGGAATGCTTTTTACTAGCTCAGTAAATGCACAGGCTCCCTTTCTTATGGAGAATCTGGACAATGGATTAAAACATTAGAAAGCCTATTTTAAAGAAAAAGAAAGAAATTAAGTAAAGATCAGTGATGGGACAAAAGGTCAGATGGGAGAAATGAGGTTTCATCTGACAGTCTCTGGAGGAGCTGCAGGATCCTAGAGAACTGGGAAAGAAGGAAAAGGTTTTGAGAAGGGTTATCTGAGTTTTGGTTTGTGACCCACTTCCAGTTGTGTGAGAGATGCAGGAAAAGAAGGGAATTCATTTTTGAATTAGTCTGATTACTAGACAATGCTTCCTTAAAGGTGACTGGATGTGTAGAATGAGCCACCTAAAGCCAAGGGTATCTTTTATAACTGTAATCTGATTAAATCTATAAATGTGTATTAAGAAAGATATACATCAAAAGTAGGACTAGTCAGTCATACAAACATACGGAATCAAAAGGACACCAAAGCCTTGTGCTCAAAGAGCCCTATAAGGATAGTTTAAGAGGGAAGCGCTGACTCAAGATGGCCCCTCCAGCTCCTTGGGCAGATAACTTCTTTGGATGACCTAATATTTACATTATCACGGTCTGATGTCACTTATATTTAAGTCATGTAAGCAACTCCACTTGTTCTGATTTAATGCTCACTAAGCAATATTTTTTTACATGTTCTATTCAGACCTTCAACACACTGAATGAAGCTCTCATCCACATTGGGGAAGCCAATCTGCTCTACTACCCAGTCTACTGAGATTCAACTGTTAATCTCATTCAAAAATACCTTCACAGGCACACTCAGAATGCTGTTTCACCAAATATATGTGCACTTCATGGCCCAGTCAAGCTGACACAAGAAATTAACCATTGCAATCACTGTGTTAACAACTAAAATTTTCCACTAGATATGAACAATTATATTTCTGGTAGATACATTAATACTTGACCTTCTGCTTTACATGTAAATTGTCTAACTTGATTAATGTGAAACAATACCTGAAAAATAAATTTCTCTTCAGCAAGCTGATAATTTTAGAAACTGAGCCTCCAAGACTGATGTTTCCACCGCATAATAGTTACCTAGAAGATAGCCAGCTGACTTTTCTCTAGGGAGTCTGACTTTGCTATTATGCATTTTCTTCACTAACACAAATGCTAGCTTTAAAAACCCTACTCAAATGAAGCAAGGGATTAAGCAACTACCCAGTAAATTTCAAACAAAGAAGGTAGTCATTCTGAATATTTTCAATGCCATAACCAAAAAGCTGTTAACTTTCTTGTGTGCAGAAAAAAGAGTGAAATTCAATATAATAAAAATAATACAATAAATACTTAGGATCTTGTAAACCAAATTGTTTACAAATTTCCTAAAAGAATAATACATCCTGTTAAGATTGCATTCTTGTCAGACAGGGAAAAGTGGATAAATTATGAATTATTTAGAGCTATGAATACATTTTTAATATTCCTTGATGTTGATCTTTAGCACATACTTTTTCATCTTTAAGATAAGAGGTCTCAAATTTGATGGTCAGTTATACATTATTGCATAGTAGATTCTGACTAATTAGAGAAGGTACTGAACTCCAGTTCTCTTAGGTTGAAAACACATGAATATTGCAACTATCTCTTCATCTCTTTTTCAACTACCTTAGTTCCAGCCTTAGGAGTTAGAAAGCTTCCTTTTTTTTCTTAAAGAGTTTTATGTTCATCAACCTAACCTAAAAGCAGAACTACACTGACTTTGTAAGCCCCCTTCTTTTTCCATAAACTTGCTCTTAGCTTATGAATTCCACCCCTCTCCATGTTATACTAACTGATTTGTGACCTAATCCTTATTCTCTAATGGTTTTATCTATCTGTGCTAAACTGCAGAAACCTAGCTCTACCACTCAAGAGAGTTCTGGCAAGAACTTGAGGTATGTCTGGAGCCTGGGATCATATGAAAACATGAGGAATGACACCAGCTTCTCATGTGGAAAATGCTAAGGGCTGAAGGTTGGCCAGTGCGGTCTCTCAATGGAAAAATGAGAACAGCAGTAGGAAATCTTAGACTATGATTATTTGGTGTAGCAAGAATGTATGAATTCTCTGTGGCCCAAATATAGGCCATAGAGAGTAGCTAGGCTCAAGCTATATTGAAATTATGCTGCTCAAGAGGGTAGCCAACTGGGGCAAGAGAACCCTAATGTAAGAGATTATGGAACACATCACCAAGGGCAGACTGACGAGTTGTGGTAAGAGTTCAACTGAATGCATTGCTTATATCAAGGAACTACACAACATGGACATCTTTCAGAATGTCCAAAGAATCCATGGAATCTCCAAAGAATCATCCAGACTTTGGATGCCAGATTATAATAGCACCAGTGACTTAATACTGGTACTCCTGTCCTTCTGATACCCATTTGCCCTGCCCAGGCCTGAAGGAGAGAGAAGCTTCAGAGAAGGGGATGGAGGAAGAATGCAAAAAAACAGCTCACACCCCACTCCCTGCTGCAGTCCTGGTGGAGGAGTGGGAGTCACAGAGGGAAGGGAACTCTGAGTTGGGTAGGAGTTGAAGTTTTCACTTTGAATGGACAGGACCTTTTAACGTCTGCAAATGAAGAGCAATTATGGAGAACAGGTTCACAACAGAAAAGCTAGGGCATCTTTCCAAAATATCGTGAGTGGTAGGAAAGGGAGATTCAACAGAATATGTTTGAAGGAAATGGTTGGTCAAAAGTAGGCCATTTTCTTTTTGAATCCCATTAATTTCAGATTGGTCCATTTAAAAAAGGATCTATACACACACACTCCCACTCATATTATATGATATTAAATATTCTTTTTTGTTTTCTGGCTTTACAATATTCCTTTTTTACAAATAGACAATTATTTAAGTGATTCCCTATTGTTGGACACTTAGATTATTTTGTCTAAATTTACTTTTATAACCAATGCTGTGATAAATTAGTTATATATAAGCTTTGCCCATAATCATGCTTAGTTCTTTCAGATATATCTCTAGAAGTAGAATTACTAGATCAATGATTATACACATGCTTAAAGTCTTGGATATATGTTGCCAAATTTCAAAATGGTAATTTCTTAATGAATGTATTTTTAACTAATATTCATATCAGTAACTCCTCAAAATCTTCTATAATTTATATGCATTTTTATTTGTCAAAATTAAAAGTTGAAAATAGAATATTCTAGGTACCAAAAATTATGTTGTATAGCATTTAGTTAATAGAAGATTGTCAATGCTAAATTGGAACTTAAATTTTAATAAATTATTAAAATTTTTCAAATCAAACTATAATCTACCATCACCTTCAAAATAAAAACCCACCACTTATTTATTTAGTTTCTGGGTTTTCAGGTAAAACTGTTTTGATGATACCCACACTAGGCATCTATTTGAAATGTCCTCACAAGAAACCTGTAGGAAAAGGTCTTTCTTCCATGAGTAGGGGCTTCTGAGATAGTAGTTAGGTTAAAAATAAAAGCCACATCCAAATGATCAAGGTTCTAAGACTTCATTCAGCACAGTCTGCTTGTGTTTTCTGGGAAAAGAAAAAAAGCCAAACCTAAATGATACATGACATAGTTAAACTGGCTAACTGCCAAACATTTAAAGTGTTGTCATATCTTCTGAACTTAGAATATTTCAATAATCATAATTATTACTCTATGAGTGATAACAAGTCTCTTTACATTAATATTGTTTATAAGGAGTGTATAAAGCATTTGCATAAATACCATCTCATTTGAGTGTCTAACACCCTTATAAGATAGATTTTGTTATTCTCATCTTGTATGTGAGGAAACTAATGCTCAAAAATGAATTGGCTCACCACAGATACAGAGCTCTGGTACAAACATAGCCAGTAGTCAAAACTGCACCTTAATTTCAAGTCCAGAATTTTTCTACCATGCTACTCTGCCTCTTGGTTGGTTGGTCTGTTTGTTTAATACTCACTTAACATCAATATGTGCTGGGAACTAGTAAAGGTGGGCAAAATCCCTATCCTCTTGTATGTTTGGAACATGGGGTGGGGGTGGGGTAAGGAAGGCAATAATTAAAAAGTAACTTGTAATATCTCAGGGAAAGATAAGTGCCATGAAAAATGAATCAAGGTTAGAGGAGAAAGAATGATGAGAGATGCTATTTAAGATTATGTTCTCAGAGAAGGTCTCTCAGAGAGGTTAACTTTTGAGCAAAGACCTGAGCAAAATGAGGGCTGAATCTCTGCAGACATCAAGGGCAAGGAAATTCCATGAGGCATGTGGGAACCTGCTTTGTAACATTCGTAGATAACTTCATTGTTATCTTGATTTCTGTTAAGATAATTAACTGTGGATGTGGAGAAAATGCATTCTACTTGAATAAAGACTCATAATGAAGGGAGGCAAAGAACAAAGAGCATACGCACTGCACAGAAGCAAAAATGAAAGTGGCTGGGATTTCTCCTGCTAACTGACATGGCTTTCTCAATATTCATAGCTTCTTTCTCAGGACAGCATTGGGGAGTATAACTTTTAATTTCATTCTTTTAAAATAAAATATTGCAAATTAACCATAGAATCAGATAAAATAAATTTCATTCACAATCTTGCAACTTTTTAAACACATTTACTTAGGGAAAGGAGGGAGCTTAAAATTTTTTTCTTGTGTTTCATTAACTTGTATTAACATATTAAAAAAAGATGTTAGCCATTTTCCACCAGATATCTTAAGTTCTCAGCATAAAGTAATGAGATGTTATTACTCACTTGCATCTTCAGTATGATATACTGGAGATCTTAATCATCCAATTATTTGGAGAAATCAAATACATTAAGGAAGAATTCTTATAACTGAGGAAAAGCCTTATGGAAATACCTGTCACAGATATTAAGTGAAAGAATAGTCAAGAGATGCCAAAGCCTTAATTTTATTACATGTATGACCTTATGATGTAGAATCTGTGTAACTGCTGAAATCTAGCACTGTAATTATCACTCAAGTTTTTTTAGCTCTTTCTGTGTAATAGACATTGTGGTAAAATCCTCTAAAGGTCTTATGAACTAACTAGTACTATTATTCTCATTATAGTAATAAGGAGGGGCTGAAGTAGCCTATCTGAGGTCATATAGCTAATAAATGGCAGAGCCAGGATTTGAACTCACTGCAAGAGCAAAGGCTGACACGGAACCTGCTAACCTGACTTGCCACCAGATTCCACAGTTGTAGTCCCAACTTCTCTGGTGGACTACAAGCAACATGAGATTGAACAGCCATTCACAGTCCATTTCCCTCAACTTAAGAAACCTCAAAATTCAGTAACATCTCAAGCATTTCAGTGCATTATAATTACAGAGACTAAGAACCAACTCCATTTGGTAATGAAGGAGATTTGCTGTGCTCCTCTTACGTAGGAGCTGTAAACTAGAGCAGATTTATAAAAGGCACAGCCCTGCCCTCCTGCTTGAGTGTAAGCTCTGCGACAACAGTCCCTACTGCGTCCTTTAACCACACGCAAGATGATTGAAACACTCGTCGTAGGCACTCATCTGCTGATGAGCAGAGGAAGGGAGGGAGGACAGGAGCTCCCCTAGGGAAGACAAAGCCTACAAAGAGGATGAGACATGAAGTCACTTGTGGAATAAGCCAACGCCCAGTGCAGTGTGGCAAAGGGCATTCTAGCTACCCTGAGGAGTTTGAATCAGACCCAGAGGCAGAACACAGCACTGGCAGGTAATCTCTTCTAACTGCACAGGTAACTCCCTTTTGATGAAGCTCCTTATACTTTTCATGAATAAAGAGAAGCCCAAGTCACTCAATTATGATCCAGAGTATAGAATTAGACTGAGGACTTAGAGAGTAAAGAAAATGGGAGTTTGCAAACCAAGGTAAAGCAAACCAAACAGACACCGGATTCTGCGCTCCCCCTAAAGGCTGTAGATAAATTCTTGACTCATGAATCCTAGAGATGTTTACAAAAACTTAGACCCCCACTGGATGGGACATATCCTGACAATAAGCATACAGACCTTAGACTGGGTGGAGCCAGAAGATTTACAACCAAGATCCTTGAAACAATCCCCTGTCACCACTGACCAATCAGAAGAAAGGCCATGAGCTGTTCACACATTCTGCAAGGCAACCTGTCCCATAACTTTGCCTTTAAAAACCTTTGCTTGGCAGCCAACTGTGAGTTCAGGACCTTGGACATTAGCTGCCACATTCTCCTTGCATGGTGCCCTGCAATAACCCAATTTCTTTCACTACATCCTGATGTCAATGTTTGGCTTTGCTGCACATCAGGCATGTAGACCCGGGTTTGTTTGCTGTGGTAACCAGCCCAGAGCAGGCCTGGAGCAGGTTTGGCCCTGCTTCCCTATCAGCATGTGGTCTGACTGTGTCTCCTCCTGGCTCTGGGGAAGTGTTCTGACAAGTTTTTATCATCTATTAATTATTGCCTTTCTCCTGAAAGTAAATATTTTTATGACAAGTTAAAAATCTCTTTCTGCAGTAAAAATGCCCCTGGCCTTCCTGGCCCATCTCTGTATTTGACAACTATCTTCTGGAAAGATGCTCTAGGGGAATCATCCAGTCATTTGCCTGGCCAGTGTCTGTCCATCAGCTGCAGTTATTAGTTAATGCTCAGAGTGGGTGTCAGTGTAGGCCTTGGCAACCTCAGGGCTCTCCTGTACTGGCTTCCTGGTCTGATAATGCCCAGTTCTAAGAGAGAGACCCCAGAGCAGAGAAGGGTCTCTCTGTATGTCTATGTTTTTGTATCTCTGTATTTGTGTGTCTCCACCCCAAACTTTTCCCTCTACCCCATGTTTTCTTTGGAGGATGGTGGCTATATTATGGAGTTGCTACAGCCATATTCTCAAGTACTGGAGCAGGTCCAGAGGGGTGTGACGATGGATGATGTTGAAGACTCCAGAAAAGAAACTCCTGGGGAAAAGAAAGGGCAGAGGTAGAAGGGCAGGATATCTATTTTCTGGAGACAGTGAACTTCAAGAGGTTCCAGAGAGAATGAAGGTCATAAGAAACAAACAAATGTCGTGAGAAAGAAACCAAAGGAATGTAAACTTAATACAATGTGTGAAATTTAAGTGGATCCTGGAATAAAAGAAAAAAATCTTTGACATGTATTTAGGGACAACTGGTAAAACCTGAATTTTTTAAATCATTCTGTAGTAGTGCTAATTCAAAGAAAAGTTTAGGTTCAAAAATCCAATATGGTTGTTTATATTAAAAAGGTGAAAATGCTTTAAGAATTCTGCTTAGATTTAGTATCCATTTTGCTCCTTGTCCACCCACCTGAATTATAGTTCATCAAAGCTCAGCCTGGGGCTGAAGGCGTTCTCTCTTGTTTGTGTGCGTGGGTTGTGAGGCAAGGTAAGGCAGACTGAAATGGAAAGCAGTAAAATTGAGAATGGGGCATAAAGGCAAGAATGAAGAAGATCTACATGACTTAATGCAATAAGAATCAGCAAGACAAGCCCAGAAGGAACAAAACATGATTCACTTACCATCTGTGTAATATTAGGGTCATGGTCCCCCAAGCAATCCATGCAGGGGGTGCATTTTTAAGACTAGCTGAGTCTCCAAGTTGTAATTGTGAACACATCATGTTTAAAAACAATAAATCCATGGTTCATAATGAAAAGAGAGCAATGGAAGGGATGATTTTTGTTTTTGTTTTTAAGATAAAAAATAAGTATTACTCTAGAGACCCTTTCCCCACCCCACCCGGACCTGACTCTGGCTGGGCCGGCCCTGGCTAAGTCTGAGTCTACAGGTGAGAAGGAAATTAAGAGCACATTTGTGGGGACAGAAGGCAAGTGAAGGCAGGAAACCTCATTAGACCTGAAACATTGGAGAAGCATCATTTTCCTTCTCTGTCCCTCATCCTTTGATGCTTTTATTTCAACTGTTATAAATGTTTTGGATGATTTGTGGACAGTCATGACAGGTGTAGGGAGGTAGGGGTCTTTACCTTCTTTTTATTCCCAAGTTATATGTCCATAAGGATGTAGGAGGGGAAGTCCCATGGAAAACAAAACATTGAACATAAATAGATAAAAATTCTACTGGGGATAAAGCGTACTAGGGAAGATCTGGTCCTAGGAACTGGTAAAGCAAAACATTTCCTGTAGAGTTCTATGTATAGCACTAATTACCACAGTGTTAACGTTGCACACATAAACATCATTAAAATCAGCAGGAGGGATGTTTCCTCAGAACCAGCGGGAATGGATGAGAAGCAAGTATTTCCTTTTCCACTGAGATTGGCATGACAGACAGAGTTGGTCTATGCCAGAAGGAGATTTCTTCCAAGAGTAGAAAAGCAACCTATGAGGCTAAGACTGAAGTTAAGACCTTACCAGCCAGCAGAGGCCCCATATGTCTTTGTGGTATCCTAAGGTCCTTTACAGATTCTACTCAGTGACTATTTATTGGGTGCCTCTACTGTTGGCCAAGCCTATGCTTAGGGCTGGAACACAGCAACAGTCTCCTAGAAGCTCAGGCTATTAGTCTAAATCCCCCACCTTGTGGCAGTGCAAAGCCCCAGCTCAGACATCTGTGACTTCTTGGGCACTAGATGAAGAAGCATGGTCTGCTTTGCTGAAAGACTCCTCTGTCATACATGCTGCTTCCCTTCTGTGCTTTGTTGATGTGAAAACATCCTCAAGATTTTCAACCCTCACCAAATTGGCTGGGATTAAATTATTTTCTGATTGAGGAACATCAAGGTACATATTTAAAACTTCTCCCTTCTGGAAAGTCCATTCTCTGCAGGAGAGTGTCCCTGCAGCCCTTCACCCCAACAGAGTTTCCAATCTCATACCATCTTGCTGACTTCTTTCTTTGTCCCTTCCCTTTTCCCTTTTCTCTTCCTCCCACCTCCCAATTGCCTCCCCCATTATTACAACAAAAGAATAATAAACAAATAAAAATTGCTCACATTTTCCCACACAAAGCTGTCTAACACTCTACTTTTGTTATTTGGGTCCTGCCAGCTCTGACCTTCTGATTCCATGGACCATTTCAAAGCGTCTTCCCAGCATAGGCAGCTCCTTTATACTTCCCTTCCTAAGAGAAATGCTACCGTCAGTTACTGAGAATGCAGTTTTCATAACAGTACATATAGATAGATAAAGAGTGAAGAATTCTGCTGAGGGAGATGTGGAGGACCCAGAGACTGCCTGGTACCTCCAGTCCCAGTCCTAGAAGATAGAATACCCACAAACAATTCCACCTCTGGATGCTGAGACAATTTTGCAAGCCTGTGAGACCCCCATTTGATGGTAGGCCATCAAATTAGGCCTGTCACCCAGCAGAGAGCAGGTCCCTAAGGGACTGAAGTACAGAAGTAAATACTAGGATTGAAAAGAGAACCAGATGATGTAAAGTAAGACAAAAGTGGGGCTTCTGGGGGAAACTGGGAAAGTGGAAAACTTAAAGGGGACTCAAGGTGGGAGTCTCCCATGGAAACGGGTCTCCAGCATTTGCCTGGTGCTGGTTCCATGCCAAGGGCTGCACTGAGCAAGTTACATGGTCCTGATCCTTAGCCTACAGGTATTCCTGTTGTACAGGCAAGCAGTACTGTCAATAGTGGACATATATATACAGCAAAGCAGTTGGGACTATATTGTAAGATGTATCTATACATGCTAGAAAAAAACAGTTGGTGAAATATGCAAAAGATTTTTCTGTATTGTTTATATGTTGTGTATGATCAAAACATAATGAGGCTATCAGTGATATAACAGAATATACTGAAAGAGGCCAAACAGTCTTAATTCCATTGGAAGAGCTTTGGGAGTTTTGTTTGTTTCTGTCTTCATGTTTGCATTTTTCTTCTAACATTTTTCATAATCTAAGATACCATAAACCTCCTTAATGGTCCCCTCTTCCTCAGAGTGTCATTTGCATCTGATCTTCAGACTACATTATCATACTCATATAGACTACTCAAATCTCAGTTCATGCCACAAATATCTGGAAGCACTCAAAAAGAGTAGAGACTACATCGTGTATTGGCTGGTAGCATGAATTCTGGAACCAGACAGCCTGGGTTTGATTTCCCGCTCTACCACTTAAAAATGTGTGCCCTTAGACATTTACTTAACTTCTCCATGCTTTAGTTTTCTTGTCTTTAAAATGAAGATAATACCTACCTTGAAAGATTGTATTGATATTAAACGAGTTCATATTTGTAAAGTGATGAGATCAGTATTTGGTTCACAGTAAATGGCATATTAGTATTTATGTGCAAGGCATTTTGTCAACTGGTGAAAACATGGTACTTGTTTTCATGGAGGTGACATTCTAATGGCTTCCAAAGGTTTATAAATAACTAAGTGCAGAAGAGCTCTCATTTTCCCAGGGTAATTGGTATCAGGGAAAAGGCCTCCTCATGCAGGGAACAAAAGTTCATGGTCAGTTAGTACAGTTCAAAAAAGAAGTTTTTGGCCTGGATTTAGTCTTTAAAAAGTGAAAGTCAAAATCATAAAAAAATTTTTATTTTATGTTATATTTAACAAAATGAGGTTATAAATGCAACAAAGAATAAATCATGTGTTGGGTTTTGTGTGTAATTTTTTTCTACAAAATGTACAGCATGACAATCTTCACTTCCCATTTGAATTTTTGTAACACTCAAAGAAAGGGCCTTCTTTGTAAAAATGTTAACTAGCTTTATCAATTTCTTGAGTATGCATATTATTCCCCTTTGATGCTCTTGTCATCATTCTTGTCAATTGTCTCTCCATTTTTTATCTTGTCAGTAGTTCTGTGAGTGATTTTATCATGTACCTGGACTTCATGATTTTGTATCTTTTCTGTAGTTCTTGAAGTTTCATAGCAATCTATGCACCTTATACTGACTTGCATTGTGAGATGTTTACAACATCCACTAAACAGAAGAAAAATGTAAAGATATGGTGCTGGACTGATATTACTTATGATAAATGGGGAGAAGCAATATTGTTAATATTGTAAGTTTTCAGCTAATTAGTGACTATTTCCATGTCTTCTTATAGAGTCATAGCTTTAGATATTAAGATGATTAATAATCATGCTTTCTATATTACTATAAGGCAGAAAAGATAAATATAACAACTACAGTTTACACCAAGTTCTACAGGAATAATCCTGGAAGAATTGCCCCTGCTTCCTGAGGAAGCCTGTATGCTGAGCTAAGACTGAAAGAGTGAGTAGGACCTCAACAAGGCAAAGGCATTCTCTAATGAATAAAGGCAGAAAAGTTCATTTTTAGGGAATAGTGAGCAATCCTGTACAGTTAGAGCACACAACACAGGACTGTGAGAGGGACGAAGGATGGATTTGGGATGGGGGTGAGAGGTAAGGAAATGGCATAAGCCAATGAAGAAAATAACTCTAGTTGCAGAGTGAACTAGGAAGATAAAATACTAGTAGCAAAAAGTCATTTAAGTTATTGAAATCATCTTTCAGACCTGAACCATGACTTACCTACTTTTCTGTCTTTTTTCTCTTTGTTCTTGATTCTCTGTCTCTATCCCTCAGTCCTTCTCTCTTCCTTTATTCCCTCCCCACCCCCATGTCCCACCTTATTTCTATATATAACTCTGAGCCTTTCAAACCTAAATGTCCAAAGGTACACAAGGCCCAGGGAATGGTAGAAAATAAGGAACAGAATCTACCAATGACCTCTGGGCAGCCATTTGAAGGGAGAGAGAAGCAGTGATTTCAAAGGCCACCAAACTCTAAGCTGGCACCTGACATATCTTATTTCACTTAATCTTAAAACCTGTGAGTTAGGGACTCTTGATCTCACTTTCATAGACGAATAAACTGTGGCATAGTTGAGAATCATGGATTCACTCCTGGCTCCGCTTGACACTAATCCATGCTGCTACTTATCATATCTATACTAAGCAGTGAAGGAGGAATGGGCAAAATGGGACCTCTGATGTGAGAATAATGGAAAGAGAGATTTGGGCATTAGAATCATGGAAAGAGAGATTTAGGCATCAAAAATGCATTAATATTCTAAATCAAAAGGTCCTTACTAGTTAATATTATTATTATTATTATTATCATCATCATCATCATCTGTTGATTTCTATTTCTCGGCTTTTGCCCAATCCCCGGTAAGAGGTCAGTCTGGATCAGGTGCCCATCAACTCTGTCCATGGGATTTCTCAAGAAACCACACCCAAAGCCCATATGTTGAAGACATTACTGCTTGCCAATTCCTTACTTATTCCAGGCTTATACTGCTTTAAGAGTTACCTAATTTCCTCAAGAAGCAGAATATCCTGAACTGGGTTCCTGGGTGGAAATTCTGGAGGGAGGTCAGAAGAATACAGACAGAATGTATTGTACTTAAATTCATGAATTCACTCATTCAATAAGTAGTTTGAGTGTCTAAAGTAAACCTGGAATGACAAGCACTGGGATTAGAATGATTTGAAACAGGATTCCTTTTAATTGCAGTACTCATGCTTCAGTAGAAAAACCCCATCCTTAAGCAATATGTAATTAAATGATAGTGGGAAGGAGTCAGAAGAAGCAGCTGGCTATCTTAAAGAGAGAGAGAGAGAAAGACTTAGCGGTTAGAATCTATTTCCCTGAACTCCAGCTTTTCATTTCAGACACATCCTCCCCAGATATTCATACATTATAGGAACTGCTTGAAAAGCTACCATCTATATGGTCTTCAAGTTAAATGAAGGATTAGGTCAAGGAGGATCAAGTCACCTATACTCAGGATTAAATGAATTCCCTTCAGTGTCTTGTAACTTTTTGAGTGCTTACTATGTGAATGATATAAAATATGGAACTGAGATTAAGTTAGCCAAAGCTTTAAAACTTGCATCTCAGGCAGTTATTTGATATTTCAAATAGATAACATAATAGAGGAATAGTAATAATAACTTCTTGAATAGTAATACCAAGGCAGAGGGAAAGGCTTTCTGCTTTTGGACTTGAAAGAAACAGTAGAGAACCAAGTAAATTATAACTACTGAAGAATCAATCTCCATTACGAAATTTAGACACAACACCAAGTAAACATTAGTCTTTGTTTCCATTAAGAAAAGAAAAACAAGGTATCCTATGGTGCTAGTGGGAGGAAGTAAGTCTTGGCTCCTAATACCCAGGAAATGTTCCTAGCATCAGTCATGTCTTTGAAAGTAGAAGTTGAGGTCCCTACTTGGCCCAGGTAGTGTTTCTCTTGAATTAAAAAGAGAGGTCGAACTATTGCCTATAAGGCCATACCTGTTCTGCTCTCTTACCCCTTCATTGCTTCACCATATACTCCTGTTCCTCTTATTTACTTAGTGTTAGCACCCCTGGTCTCATCTTCACTGTTCCTACATAACATCAATTCATGTTCCTGCCTTAAGTCTTTTTACTTGTTCCCTGTGCCAGGAATAATCCTCCCCTCACTACCCACATGGCTTACTTCTCACTTTCATCAGGTCCTTGTGCAAATGTCACCTTCTTTGTAAGTTATTTCTGGTCCCCTTATATAAATTGTACTCCCTTTCCCAAGATTGTGCAGTTTTATTTCTCTCCTTAGCACTTGATCAGAATCTACCATGTTATTTACCTAGTTTATAATCTTTCTCCCTGCTAAAAATAGGCTCCAAAATAACAGGGATTTTGTCTGCTTTGTTCACTACTTTATCCTCAGGAACCAGAATAGAGCTCAGCACATAGCATCCACTCAACAAATATTTCTTGAGAAAATGAGTAAATAGCATAGCCAGCTATGGCTGGCGAGTCCACAGTGCAAGCACTTCTAGCTTGGTAGGAAACCATCTAGAAATAATGGTTCAACAACTGAACACCTTGAAAAAGAACCACTGGCCTCCTCACCGTTCTTCAAACCTGCCTGGAGGCAAACTCTTTTGAAACCAGGCTGGGCTATTGATATGTTTATGTCCAATTTGTACCAATAAGAGAAACCATTATTAGGAAAAACACCTGTGTGAGGACATGACTATTTGCCCAATCAGTTGAAAATAAATCTGTATTACACTCCTTGAATTATGGCTGGCATGAAATACAAACTACCCAACTAGTTCAATTCTAGTAAGTTCCCAGTGAGCTCAGATGCCAGGGTTGGTATATTTTACAAGCAACTACAGGCAGCATGTTTACAATGAAGCATTAAATTGGCCCTAAAGCACAACCACAGGTCAAGGTAGTTACAGCACCTCAGTCAAATAAGACTATGCACTTACCATGAGCACAGCCTTTTACCATAATGGCAGCCATTCTTATAAACATTTGATTCACACTGTTAACAAACTGCAAAATTGACTCATGTGTCTAATTATAAAAGATGATGTCATTCAATATTCAGTGGTCATTTAACAATCATAGCATGAGTTTACAAGGACTCTGCACTTAAGAAAGTACAAATGCAATGATATATCCAGGCATCAACTCTCTTTTTTCTGAGCTATTAAAAGTAGGGCAGAATATAATCAATCCACTAGGTTTTCCTCAAAATAACTGCTCCATTTATTGGCTTCCACAGCCACTTACTATTGGTATAAATTCCATTAATAGAGACAAATCCTTTCTTCCACAATTAAGCATAAAGTTTCTCTGCAAATATCCTCAGAAGACTGACATGTTACCTTAAATTCACAAAAGTAATGCCTGGTGTCAAATCTTTTCCTTTGAACATGTGTTGATAGTGAAGAGAATACAAGGAGTTCTTCGTTCTCTCCACTTACTTTCTCTATGGAATATTCTGCTGTCATTGTCATTGTGGTTATCATTGTCATTGTTGTTAGAAAAGTAAGAAGATGGATTGTTCTGGTGCCTTGAGGAATAAAGTCAAGCACTGGGAACATTCCAGATATGTGATCCTGACTACTGGTGGAAGTGAATTGCTAAAAGGTAAGAGAGAGGGGAAAAATCAAATAAAATAATGAATGTAAGTCTACTTTATAAGTACAAGTTCAAGGGAATGTTATTTTAAACACCGAAGAGGAGACCTGAGATGCAGATAAACTTCACTGATTTCACTTATTCTTAATATATAAAATTTTTCTTTGTCCTCATGCCTTAAAACTCTTTTGTTCCTGTATGCTAAGTAGTCTGTATCTGAAGTGAGAGACTGACCTTTTCAGGCATACTTTCAGCTATGCTGGCTCTTAACATTCCCTTTCCTGGGAAGATGTGCAAACCAGATGGCCACATACAAGCAGCACCATGTTCAAAACACCTGTCCCTAGAGCAAAGGATTGGGTCACCTAAGAGGCTTACTAAAATAAAAGGTAGCTCACATTTTCTCTGACCTCTTTCTCTATCTCTCCCTCTATTGTTTGAGGCCAACATCAACTGTGTCTGTCCCTAAATCATTTCAATGCTCCAGTGTAGACGGTGGTGTAATGAACGATATGGGAGTCTGGGTCCCAGCCTTACCCTTGTGTAATGGTCCAACCAAACAATTTATTGTACTTCCATGGCCTCAGAGTCTCATCTACAAAGTAAAAGTTTTGCTTCCCACAGCCTTCAGAGAGGAAAATGACCAATTGTTCTTAGTCACTGATTATTTGGAATAGGAAACTATCAGATTAACAGGAATGGGTCTGGAATTTTAGGAAATTATTTTTCAGAAACTTGTCGCATTTTGGATCTTCCTAACAAACTCTAATAAGCAGAAAGTACAAGAAACCCATACATATGAAAATAAAAATGAGCACATCCCCATTTACATGTTTTAAATGATCTATTCAGAGAATTGGAACAAAAGTTCTAAGGGTCAACACTTTATTACTCCTTAATGGAACGCTGTGATACAAATACAGAAAGTAACTGAGATAAAATAATCTTGGAAAGTGAAATAAACCAAGGTTGTTAACTTTGAGTGCTAACAAAATTCACAGGACATTTAATGGTTTACACCTGGGGTTTAAGTCAAGCAAGTGCAATATGGAGCACATGGGGAAGAGGGAGTCTTTGGTGCACACCCATGACTCTTCCTCTCACCCCCACTATGGACTAGCACAAAAACAAGAACAGCAAAGCTGGTGGGGCCTAAAAAGGCCACCTGGAGAAAAGGTAGTTGGTCATAATCTCTAGGGGAGAGCAGGCATGGAAAATGGTGAGAGCGGAGGAGGAGCAGGAGAGGAAAGTGGCAAAGGAAGAAAAAGGTATTTGCGGTTCCTTTGCACCATTCGGTGGTAGGAGCCTGTGAGTCCTGACAAAGAGAAGCTGCACGTCTACCTGTGGCTGCTTGTGCCCTGCTTTGGGAAGCCAGGCCCGATGGACCTGAAGGATACCTGCAGTGGTGGGTGAAATTGCTCTCAGGCTCAGGTCCGTGGAGAAGGTTGACAGTTGCCTTCCCTCCACATTACACTCTTCACTCAGATGTGGTTTTCCTGGCTCTAGAGACCCAACCAGCCTAAACTACTTACAGAAAATCATAGGTAATTAAAATTAAAACTCCCTGAAGAAAACAAAATCTGGATAAATACTGCTGTGGTTTGAATGTTTGTGTCCCACAAAGTGCTTGTCTTGAATACTAAACCACCAAAGGTGATGGTATTAGGAGGTGGGGCCTTTGGGAGGCACTTAGGTCATGAGGGTGGAACCCTCATAAATGGGCTTAGTGTTCTTATAAGATATCCCACAGAGCTCCCTTAGCCCTTCCACCAGGTGAAGACACAGTGAGAAGGCACCAGCTATGAACCAGGAAGAGGGCCCTCATCTGACCATGCTGGCACCCTGATATCAAGCTTCCAGCTTTGAACTGTGAGAAGTTTCTGTTTAAAAACCACCTGTGGGTAAAATTGCAGTATTTCCAGAATCTCTCGCCTGGCTTTAGTGCATCTCTAGATCAACTGGCTTTTCTAAGATGCAGAGAAAAGTAGTTCATCTCCATATCAGTGGGTAATTACCTGGGCAACCAAGGGCTTATCTGAACCTGAGAGGTTGGGGGAAGGTTTCCCTTGCTTCTGCCACAGCAGGGGAGAGAGACAGATGTTGGACAGCTGTTTGTAAGCAATATATGGGTTCTAAACTTTATTTCTCCCTTTGACTGATTTCACTTTTAGAGGTATTTTTCCCCGGGATATCCTCTCCCCAGAGTTATATCTGGTGGTAGTTAGCAGGACCTCTGAACCCCAAATATGCTAATAGGCATGATCTTTTGGTGAGCTTCCCCTAGACATGATGGGGAGATACCCAGGGTTCCCTCCACCCCTCCCTGTGGATAGTGGGGAGGCCTCAGTGGCTGCAGTGGCAGAGAGTGCAGCTTCACCTGGGAGCCCCCTATCTGTGGAACTTCCAATTCAGGAGCCCCTAGTGGGGAATAGGAGCACCTCCTAGAGGGAGTGGGCCTTCCCCAGAGCTGGGGAAGGGTGGAGACACCAGAAGCTGCAGAATTAGTGCTCCCTGAGATGGAAGACTGCTTAGAGGCCCTGAGTAGCCATGTAGCAGCTGGTATTATAGGATCTCTTTTCCTTGAGATAGTGGAAAATGATATCAAGGAGAAAGAGAGGGTTATTGACAGGGTTATCAAGGAGAAAGAGGGACTATGGCAGGAGAGGGACACACTTTGGCATTGCTTGGGGGAACAGGGCAATGACCTATGGAATGCCCTCAAGAAAGGGAGACAGTTATTGAGAAAACAGATTGTGCTCCTGGAAAATTCCTTAGCAGCAGGGAGGGGGGAGGAAGCAGGAGAAGCCGCGTTGCAGGAGGCCCATGGGGGAGGGGGAGTGGTGCCTTCAGCCCCAGAGATGGAGGAGGAGCCGTGGGAAGAAGATGAGGTGGTGGAGCCATGGGCTGATTTGCTGCTAAGGCCATCACCCAAAGTACCAGCCTCTCCTGTATTAAAGGCTTGCCCAGCTATAATTTAAAAGATTAAAATGAAACGAACAGCTGCCCCCTCCCCAGGTTGTGGAGCACTCCATGCTCCTCCACTATACCCAGGATGAGCTGGTGGACATGAGCATCCGGTATATGCAGAAGCCATCGGAATCTCTGCCTACATGGCTTTTACATCTCTGAGATATGGGGGTGGAAAACATTGTTATGTCAGGTACTGAGATGAGTAGACTGCTTCCCTGACGACTCACCCTTCCTTCTGGCAGCAGTTCCAAAATGCCCATTATGCCTCAGGAAATCAGACACTTCTGGATTGGCTGATAGTTGCCATCAGGGTAATTTGGACTCATCAGGGTGATTTACCATATTTACCCACTAGCTGGAAAACATATGTAGATCTCCAACAGGTATTGCAGGAATTGGGCATAAATAATATCATCTATAACATGGACCCCCAGGGCCCTGATGAGGAGTTGTTCACCGTAGAAATGAGAAATCTGGTGTTGCGTACACCTCCCATATCTCTCTTTGGGTCCCTAGTGACTAGTCTTGTCCTCCACATAGGGCAACCCATAAGTGAGGCTACTCGTACTTTAGCAGATCTGGGGGAGGTTGAAACAATAAGAGCATGGAAGGAAATATAGGCTACAAGTGAAAGGAGAAGTGCAAAAGGCCCTGTGAAGCTCTCGAGGACCCAGATGTGGGTTGATTTGATAAAAGCCAGGGTAGTGAAAGAAAAATTTGATGGGCAGCCCAATAGAATCTTGTTAGAACTGTGGCACCAATTAAAGCTAGAGCAGCAGTTCCAGCCACTGAAGTCTAGAATATGGAAACCGAGGCAAGGCCACATGCCCAGCCTGTATCTCTGCAAAACTTTCTGGGGGACAGTACTCAACCCCACAGGGTTGAGGCCTGGGCCCTCAACCCCACAGGAGGATGATTGGGCATCACAGTTCAACTGAGAGGGGATCAAGGTCTCCACCTTGGGGGACATGGTGGGGACCGGAGGCCACATGTAGAATTAGCAATTCATTGGTCCCTGTGAGTGTATGTGTCCTGGGGCTGGTTGACACAGGAGCTGAGTGTTCTCTGATTTATGGCAACCCTGAGCATTTTTATGGCACCCCTGCTGTGAGACATGGGTATGGGGTAAGGCAGTTAGAGTGAAGAAAGCCCAAATCCCATTTGGAGATAGGGCATTTACCCCCAAAGGAGTATACTGTGTACATTTCTCCCATCCCTGAATATATTTTGGGGGTAGATATCCTGCAGGGCCTGTGGTTACAGACCACTGCAGGGAAGTTCAGACTGAGGGTACGTGTGGTAAAGGGAGTTCTGAGGGAACAAGCTAAGCACCCACCTGTAGCTCTGACTGTACTTCGGTGTGCGACAAATACTAAGCAGTATAAACTGCCTGGGGGGTACACAAGAAAATTGGAGAAACTCTACAGGAGCTGGAGAAGGTTGTATCATAAAGCCCATTCATAGTCCTTTTAATTCCCCAGTGTGGCCAGTGGAAAACCCAGACAGCGCTTGGCATATGACCGTGGACTACAGGGAATTGAATAAAGTCACACACCGTTTACCTGATGCTGTCCCCTCTATAGCAGCCATTTTGGACACCCTCAGCCATGAACTGGGAACGTATTATTCTGTGGTAGAACTTGCTAATGCTTTCTTCTCTACTGACATAGCACAGAAAAGTCAGGAGCAGTTTGCCTTCACGTGGGAAGGCCGGTAGAGACATTCACTGTCCTTCTACAGGGATACCTCCATAGTCCCACCATCTGTCATAGACTTGTAGTCCAGGACTTGGTACATGGAAGAAACTGCAAATGGTGTGGTTGTATCACTACATTGATGACATAATGCTCACATCTGATTCTCTTTCAGATTTAGAAGGGGCAGTTCCTATACTGCTGCAACATCTACAGGAAAAAAGATGGGCTGTGAACAGCACTAAGGTTCAGGGACCTGGTTTGTCTGTAAAATTCTTGGGGGTTGTCTGGTTGGGTAAAACTAAAGTGATTCCCAAAGCAGTTATAGACAAGGTCCAGGCATTCCCCACCCCTACCACTGTGGCAGTCTTACAGGAGTTTTGGGGTCTTTTGGGCTACTGGGGAGTGTTTATCCCACACTTGGCACAAATTCTGAAGCCCTTATACCAGTTGGTATGAAAGGGAATCAGGTTAGTCCAGGATTAGACATGTGCAGCTGATTTTACTGCTGTTAAGTTAGCAGTCAAGGCCATACAGGCCTTGAGTGTAATGGAGTCATCAAGGCCCTGTGAGCTAGCTGTTCATATAACTGAAGGTGGTTATGGACAGGGTTTCTGGTAATGGCTTGAACAGACAGACCAACCTATTGGACTCTGGCCACAATTATTGAAAGGAGCAGAGGTCCAGTACACCTTGATAGAGAAGCAACTGGCTGTTGTATACTAACCACCTATCCCATCACAGGTGGGTGCAAGACTGGACCCAAAGGCCACAGAGTGGCATGGCACAGATGCCTACACTGGCTAATTGGTGCATATATTTACAGCAGCATAGTGCCCTCTCTACCAGGCCCTTAAGTGGGGAACTCCAACACTTATTGGGGCCAGTGACCTATACCAGTAGACAGCAGGAAGAACTTGCATTTGAGCCATTGGTAGTCAAGAGTCCTTATAAAGAGGGAAAAACCCCTATACCTGAAGATGCTTGGTATACAGATGGCTCCAGTCATGGGCAGCCCCTGAAGTGGGGGATTGTGGCTTTCCATCCTAAGATTGAGACAATATAGATGGAGGATAGAGAGGGGAAGAGCAGTCAATCGGCTGAGTTGTGGGCAATATGGCTCGTGATCACCCAGGAGACTTCCCCTATAGTTGCCTGCACTAACAGTTGGCCTATTAGGGCTTGACCCTGTGGCTACCAACCTGGTACCATGCCAACTGTGTGGCATTCTTACAAGAGTTTTTGGGTCTTTTGGATGGTTGGTCACCAGCCCTTTTGGGGGCAAGACCTGCAGCAAGATCCGTGGGCCTCTGGTCGGACTAAGACTATTACTGTATATCATGTGACTGGCCGTTTGCATTTGGAATGATGAAGCAGACATATTGGCACAGGTGTGCTGGCTAGAAGGAAAGCCTGCCTCTGATGTGGCCCAATGGTTACATCAGTGTTTGTTGCACGTGGGGCAAAAGACAATGTGGGCTGTAGCCTGTTAGTGAGGCTTGCCTTTGACCTTTAAAGAATTCAGCCAAGTCTGGAAGGAGTTCCCTGTGTGCTCTAAGAGGGACTTACACCAAGTCCCACAGCAACATGGGACAATAGTAAAGGGGCTGATACCCCTTGTCAGGTGGCAGATAGACTTTATTGGGCCTCTGCCCATATCAGGATATCAGTATGTTATGACTTGTGTGGACACAGCTCTGGACTATTGATTGTTTTTCCTGCATGTCATGCAGATCGGCAAACCACCAAGAGGGGCCTAGAGCATCTCTTTGCAGCCTATGGCTGAATGCAGGTGATTGAAAGCGATAAAGGCACCCACTTTACTGGACATGTGTTACAGAAATAAGTGCAACAATTATGAATAAAGTGGAAGTTTCATGTACCATATAACCCTAAAGGGGCAGGCATGTATAGAGGTACAATAGTTTGTTGAAATATGGTCTGAAACCATATGCCAATAGTCTAAGGAGTTGGTCAGTTCTCTTATGGACAGTATTACGGTGTTTGAATGAGAAGCCCTGAAAAGGAGCCTTGAGTCCTGTGGATATGCTTACACACCTTGCTGCCTCTCCTATACAACTGTATGTGCAAACCAAAGAGGAGTTATTGAAACCAGGATATGACCAGCAGAGCAACATCCTGCTGCCAGTACAAACTGCATTAAACTCTGGAGACTCTGTTGAGTGTACATGGCCCTGGATATTTCGATACATGGGACCAGTAATGGTTAGCCCTTCTGGCACCTTGGGGAAAAGGCCAGGAAGCTGGCCGCCTGTGTATTCCTGGAGTAACAGCAGAGTGACTCCCAAAGATCACAGTACTATACCCAAAACATTCAGGAGGTAACAGCATCTTATGTGGAAGTTTGTTTTGTCTTTATGACCAGTGCATGTACCTCCCATAACTCTATATATTATCCCAACCATAACTCCCACAGGGAGGGGGTGAAAGTGTGGTATACTAGATCAGGGCAAGATCCATTTTATCACTGTTCTATCACAGGACTACTCTCTTGCATTTATTCTACCTGATGGACAAGATTTGCTTATGCTGGTGTCATTAAAACATGTATCTTGTCACCCTTAAGGTTATATTCTTCTTCTGCTACAGTCCTTGTGTCCTGGATGCACCCCCTGGCTGCAGTTACCATGTGATGATTGCTCTGAACTCTCTACCCTTAAGTTACTGTACACCTGTAGAATGGGCAAGCTATGGACTTAATTTGCAAAAGACTTTGAACCTAGCTGAATCCTCCAGCTTGAGGATTATCAGTATTTTATTGTTGTTCTTATTGTATATCATTAATCTGGTTACAATGCTCCAGTTTTCTCACCCAGGGACCATTGCAGAAGATGGGGAACAAGTAGATTGTATGGCAAGATTTCTTGAGGGGTGGCCTGTGGGTAAATTGCAGTATTTCCAGAATATCTCACCTGACTTTAGTACATCTCCAAATCAACAGTTTTTAAGGGCCAGAGAGAAGTAGTTCATCTCCACTTCAATGGGAAATTACCTGGGCAACTGAGGGCTTATCTGAACCTGAGAGTTGGGGGTAAGTTCACTTCTGCTACAGCAGGGGAGAGAGATGACAGAGAGCTGTTTGTAAGCAATAAACAGTTTTAAACTTTATTTCTCCCTTTAACTGATTTTGGTTTTAGAAGTATTTTGCTTCGGGATTTCCTCTCCCTAGAGTTACACCATCCAATCTGTGGTGTTTTGATATAGTAGTCAGAACATGAAGGCAAAGACCAAGCTAACCATCAGAAAGAGGTGAATCCTACTGAAAAGAACTGATAGAAAAGACAAATGAGAGCTTTCAAAAAAAAATCAGAAAGATAATTTAGAACACAAAGAAGATTTTCTAAAAATTGAAAGTATGATTTCTTTTTAAGTTTAAAAGTAAACAGATAAATTAAAGAGGACATTTGCTGATAAGAACCAAATTTGTATTCCGGAAGGTGAAGTGGAAAAAAAATCTCCCAATATATAACAAACACATAGGTATGTAAATTTTGAAGGAAAATACAAGATACAGAAAAGGCAATGATATAGTAATGGAAGATCCAGAAGGTGAAAAGAGAATTGATGGGGAAGTAATAATTGGATAAATAAATAAATAAACAGTCCATACCAGAGCATAGCTGGCCCCTCTCCATCATGAGAAGGGATTTCAACTGGAGACTCTGCTTCCAGCTTGGATGGAGCAAACTAACTCTACCCTCTCCATCCCACTAATCTCAACAAAAACCCCTGAACAGGATGCCTAAGGCAACTATCTGAGCACTCTGAAAAGTAAATTATCACAAGCAGATTAGACTGAAAAATGAAAATACAAAGAATACCAAGATGGCAGAGATTTTTCTGGGCTCTTTTCTTTTCTCCCTCCTATGCCTCCAGGCACAGACTCTTAGAGCAGCCAGAATTCTGGAACCTCAGAGGATGCGGATAGAAAAAAACTCCTAGAGAAACTTTTTCTGGCCTGAGGACCTTGAGGTAGGTTGAGGGGGGTGGGAGGGCACTTCCAGATGGATGCCCTGGGAAGAGTTCCTAGGTTGCCCCTAACATTTTAATTATCCAATTTCTGCCTCAGGCAAGCCTCAATCATGAAGTTACAAGCAGCATGCTACACAAATACCTAAATAGCTGAGAGAAAAATCTGAGAACTGAGCAAAGGAGTCTCTTTTACTCAGAGGGCGTGGGGGAGGGGTCCCCATTGTTTCCATTCCCCCTTTCTCAAGCAGCTTCACATCCATGGGAGCCAGTCAGAGGAACTGCATGATAGCTTATGAGGCTGAAAGTCCAGCTTTTTAGCCAGAGGGCCAGAAAGAGGGGCTGTTGAGAGTTTGGGTATGGGGAGAAATCGTGGTGAGAAGAGAATCAGAAACAGAAAACCCCTAAATATATTATGAAGCCCTGGGCTCACCCCAAAGCTAACATTTGTAGAACTGACCCATTTCACCACTATAAATTATAAAGACTGAACAGTTCTACAGCTGAATTCTAATTTTTAAAGAACTGATAAGAAATAAGAAGGAAAATAAATGTATTACAGTTAAAAAGAAAGTGTTTTAGCAGAAAATCAATCAAGATTTTTGATGAATTATTAGAATTAATAAGAGAGTTCATCTAAGATTCCGGATATACAATCAATTTTAAAATATTGATTGCAGTTCTATACCCTAACAAAGAGTTGGAAATGTAATTTCTAAAAACATAGCATGTATAACAAATAACAACAAATATTATTACTCATTCATTCACTATTCAAAGGATGTAATTAACAAAAGATCTGTAAGACATTGTAACTCCAGGGGGAAAACGTGTTCCCAGCCCAGGGCAAATACACCTTTGATGCCAAAATCAGTCAAAGAGAGAAATAAAGTGGGAGAAACACGTTTACTGCTTATACGTAGTCGTTTACTCATGCTCACCAGTGTCTCTCACAACCCAGCTGAGAAGGCCCCACCAAACCACCCCTCCACCCCTTGGAAACACCTATTGATATGGAGATGCACTAAGGCCAGGGGAGAGATTCTGGAACTATTGCAGTTTTACCCACAGGCCACCCCTCCAGAAATCTCACCCCACAATCTACTCACTCCCCATCTTCTGCAATGGCCCCTGTATGAGAAAACTGGAACATTGTAATCAGACTAATAACATACAATAAGAACAGCAATAAAATCATAATAATCCTCAAGCTAGAAGATCCAGCTAGGGTCAAAGTCCTGTTTAAATTAAGCCCATAGCTCACCCATTCCACAGGAGGCCAGTAGCCAAGCCCGTAGGGAGCTCAGTGCACTCACTCATCAAGCAGCAGCTACTGACAGGGGGCGGATCCAGGCCATAGGGACTGTAGAAGAAAATAACATTTAGGGTGGTAAGATACATGTTTTAATGACACCAGCATAAGGCAAATCTTGTCCATCAGGTAGGATAAATGCAAGAGAGTAGTCTTGTGATAGGACAGTGGCAGGAATGGGATCTCATCCTGGTCTAGCACCAGGAGTTACAGATGGGTCAATATATAGGGCTATGGGAGGTATACGCACTGGCCATAAAGATAAAACAAAACTTTCCCATAAGATGCTCTTACCTTCCAGATGTTTTGGATATACTACCATGATTTTTGGGAGCCACTCTGCTGTACTTCAGGAATACACACAAGGCCACCTTCCAGGCCTTTTTTCCAAGGTGCCTGAAGGGCCAGCCATCGCTGGTCTATGTGTCGAAACGTCCAGGGCCATGTACACTCAACAGAGTCTCCAGGGTTTAATGCAGTTAAATTGGGGCTGGCCACAGGATGTTGCTCTGCTGGCCATATCCTGGCTTCAGTAACTCCTCTTTGGTTCACACACACACAGTTGTATAGGAGAGGCAGCAGTGTGTGTCAGCACATCCACAGGGCTCAAGGCTCCTTTTCAGGGTTTCTGATTCAAGCACCATAGCACTGTCCATAGAACTGACCAGCCCCATAGACTATCGGTGTATGATTTCAGACCAGATATCAACAAACCATTGTACCTCTCTATCATGCCTGCACCAATGGGGCTATAGCATACATGAAACTTCCACTTTGTCCCTAATTGCTGTACCCATAATGCATGTCCAGTAAAGTGGGTGCCTTGATGGTGTTCAATCACATGCATCCAACCATAGGCTGCAAAGAGATGCTCTAGGCCCCTCGTAGTGGTTTGCTGATCTGCATGATGTGCAGGAAAAGTAACCAACAGGCCAGTAGATGTGTCCATGAAAGTCATGGCATACCAACATCCTTCTGCTATGGGCAGAAGCCCAATATAGCCCATCTGCCACCTGACAAGGACAAGTTGTCCCTTGCGTAAGAGAGGTACACAGCCCAGCAACAACTGTTGTCCCACATTGCTGCAGGACTTGGAGCACAGAAGGCCCTCCTCCTGGGGCCCACCTAACCTTCCTAGTCCATACGCACACTTGCTCTCCACACTCCTTGTAATCACCTATTAATATGGAAATAGACTACTTCTCTCCACCTTTTGGAAACACCTGTTGATATGCAGATGAACTAAGGCCAGGTGAGAGATTCTGGAAATACATTGCAATTTTACCAACATATTTATGAAAAAAATGTTTTAAATTTCATTAAAAAATAATACAGAAGACCTCTAGAATTTGAAGGGCATACAATGTTCTATATGGGAAGATTCACTATCATAAAGATATCACTTCTCCCTCAATTAATCTATACAGTCAATCTATATTAATTCAAATCAAATTCCCACTAGGTCTTTTCATCAACTTTAGCAAGCTGATTCTAAAATATCTGTGGAAGAACAAAGAGCCGAGTATAGACCACACGAGTTTGAAGAATGATGAGATAGAACACTTACCTAACAGATATCAAAGTTTATAAAAAAATGGTGATTGTAAAAGTGTGATATCAGTGCAGACATAAATAAATTAGTTAATGTAACTAAAGAGAAAATCCAGAAAAAGATACATGCCTATGTGGAAATTTGATGTTTACATGTTTCAAAGAATTACAAATCAATAGGGAAGAACAAACCAGTCAGTAATAGTGCCAAAATAAAAGGTTATCCAAACAATAACAACCACCATGATAATAACTGTAACACCATTAACTCAACACATACTAAATGGATTAATGATTTAATTGTGAAAAGCAAAATTTAAACATTTTTAAAGAACATAAAGACTATTTTACTACCTCAGAGTTTGAAATAAGATAGAAAAATCTTACACAACAAAGGAAAAGAATGTTACATTGACTACATTAAAACTAAAACTCTTAAACCAGAGTAATCATAAACAAAATGAAAAGCCAAGTCACTAACTAGCAGAAGATATTTGCATTATACAGAATCAAAAATACTACTATTCAGAATAAAAAGTAACTTCAAATCAGTAAGAAAAAGGAAGCAACACAGTGGAAAAAGTAAATATGAATGGAAAACTCAAGAGGAAATCTAAATGCAATCTTCCTTGTAGTCAGGGAAATACAATTTAAAACCAAAATGAGATGCTATTTCTGACTGGTAAAAATTAGAAGAGCTGAACATACCGGATGTGGAAGAACAGGAACCCTCATATACTAGTGTATATGTCAATTTGGACAGCAACTTAGCAATTTCTAGTGAAGTAATAGAGGTACACAGCTGAAGGTTCAATTCCCAGTAATATATCCTACAGAAATGCTTAGGCTTATGCCAAAAGAAAGCAATACTGTATTTTACAGTATTATTTATAATGGTACAATACTGGACACCACATAAACATCCATCAAGAGGACATTAGAAGCCCTGTGAATGATGTCATCGACAGGACAAAATAATAGTTTTCTACCTTCTTTCCTTCAAAGAACACCAATCGTGACAATCACTGTGGACAAAGGGGGCCTTTGTGGAAGTCTGGGAGTCTGCCAGAAGAAGCACCAACAAAAAAAAAATCTGAGATTGGAGGCACCAAAGTGGGTAAGAGTTACAGGACCATTGTAGCCCCATCACAGCTCCTGCAGCTCTGGACCAGGGCGAGCTTAGCGTGATTTCTGCTGCAGCGAAAAAGTGGGACCCTGAGTGAGCACCAGCTTCTGCAGCTGTGTGGGACCCTGCCAAGAAGCCCATGTCTCTCACACCCCATCCAGAATACTGAGTAGTAAGCTGCATGTCTGCGGAGCTACAGTAAGTGGGAGGTGGAACCGCGATCAGGACCCACTCCGGTTAGCATTAAAGGGATTCAGAACCTATCAACCACTTTGCGGACTCCATCAGGAAGCCCACCGGTGAGCCCCTCAGGATGCCAGCTTATGTTCGACAACCCCGCGGGCCTTGCCCCAACACCTGCATCCTGCAGCCACTCCTTGTGCTCCCCTCTCACCTCCAAGGGCAGCGCGAGGGAGCCTTTGCTCACAGCTAACGAGTGCTGGCAGAAAGCCAGACCACACCTCGGGGACGCACCTTCCCCACACCCCAGCCCCAACCAAGGAAAAGCAAGAGGGAAGCTGTCTGCATGGTTTTCGGGCATATCAACAGAAAGAATTCCCTCTCAAGAGGGAATAAGAAGGGTGGAATGGGTGTATTCATAGAAAAGATCTGAGAAAACCTCAGAATCCCTCACAGGGCTGAAAATGTACATTTTCCTTCATCTCTTTCAGATAGAAATGGCCAAGTGACTAAAACCTATCTGGTCAGTTAAAATGCAATTGTTACTTTCTGAATGGAATTTGTATTCATATATTTAACTGGAGACAGATAGCTGAGGGTAATTAATTGAAAAGCAAAACTTAAACTTAAGTTTCACTAAACCTGCTCTTGCCAGGGCAACTAGCCAATACCTTCTTGCTAAATCCAAAGAGCACTATTCAATCCTTATTTAATGTGACCTTGGAAACACTGTACCTCTGGGAAACACTCTGTACTGTTCCCATTAACCTTTTCTTTTTGTCATGATACCATCAGGATGTCATGAAGCTACCCTATCAGCTTTGGACTAACTACTCTGAAATTCTTTTAGCTGAGAAAACAAATCCCTATATGGAACAAGAAATCTCAACCCAAACTAGATATCTGGAATGAAAATTGAAGAGAGATGAGATACATTTTTTGTTCCCTATCCCCCCAATTAGCCCTAACTGAAGAGTGCAAAATCATTTAGTGTTGGTGAGGCAATGAACATTCTCAAAATTGCTGGTGGAGGTGAAATGCTTCATCTTTTCTTTTTGGAAAGTAATCTAGAAAAATCCATTAAAATTTAAGATACATAAAACCCTTTGACCAAGCATACTCACTTTTAGAAACCTTTATTACTTAAAACGTCCATGTAAGGAGGTGTGTTAGAAGATAAGTACATATCAATTGCAGTATTGTTTACATTGGCAAAAACTGGAACCAATGTGATTGCTAATAGGGATGTTTCAGTACCTCCATATTATATAATACTATGCAACAGCTAAAAAGTATATAAAATTGGGGGAAAAAAGGTCAGGTTTTAGAGTAAGATCTATAGACTGTTCCCATTGTTTAAAAAAAGGAAGTAAATTCTGCAAATATTGTATATGTGTTCAGGAAAGATGAGGAAGGTGACAAACCATACTGTTTACATCAAAGTGTTCAAAGTACTATAGCGAGAGGTGCGATACAGGGCACAAAAGGTGGTCTGTTATTTATACATCTTTAAATTGTTTTTACTTCCCTCAATTAACATGTTACTTTTGAGATTTAAAAATGAATTCTGGATTGACTGCCCTTGTTACCAATGTAATGAGGTTTTGTCAGATAATTTTGTCTCCTGAAGAAAAGCTAAAGGGATTTCTTCACCATGCATTTGTTCCCTAAAATGGGTGTTATGGGTTGAATCGTGTCCCCCAAAGTTATATGTTGAAGTCCTAATTCCCAGTAGCTCAGAATGTGACAGACCTTATTGGAAATAAGGTCATTACAGACATAATTGTGCTCTTCATCTAATATGACTGGCATCCTAGAGAAGATGCCATGTGAAGACAGAGACACAGAGAGACTGGCCAGTGAATATGGAGGCAGAGATTGGAGCAATGCATCTACAAGCCAAGGATTCCCAGCATCATCAGAGCTGTGGGAAAGAAGACCTGGAACTGACTCCCTCTGAGCCCTCACCCTGCCGACACCTTGATTCTAAACTTCCAGCCTTCGGAACAGTGAGAAAATTAATTTCTGTTGTTTTAAGCCACCCAGTCTGTGGTACATTGTTACTGGCAGCCCTAGTAAACTCACATAACAACTAAACCTTTATTCCTGGCAAATGCAATTATGAGTATATTTCAGTACATTTGAGAGATATAATCAATGGATTTTCTTGTTTATATTCAAGAAAAGTTAGTTGTTTCCAGAAATAAAGATTCTTGGTGGCCTGCTTTGGAAGTTTTAGCAACTCTCCATGAAACATGTCTTTGTAAACCTTCATCTTAAAGTTTACATAAGAAAAAGAAAAGATCTTCAAAAAAGTCATCACCGAAACACTGGTTCTATTGTTCACCATCATAGAAAGTTATAAATAAAAATTATCTTAAAGACTGATTATCTTATGGTTTAGTTCAACTGGATACAACTGTATGACATATGTCTCTTATGTCAGGCATTATGCTTGGGGTTTAGGATATAACTATGGTAGGGATCAAAACAGTTAAGACATAGAAGAACAGCCAGGCAGGGGATTTTTAGAAAAGGTGTTCCCTGAAGGAAGTAACATCTAGCCAGAAACTCAAAAATTTGGAGATAAACAGGTGAATAGAAGACATTGAGGGCAAGTGTATTCCAGCAACAGGGGCAGCACATGCAACTAACTGCTAGAGGATATAGAGCATACGTTCACAAGAATGCCCTTCCATGGTATGGTGGGAACAATGTGTGCTGGAACAAATGGAGCATTAAGGCTGGAGAGTATACAGGACTTTGTAAACTGTGTTTAAGATTTTATACTTGATCCTGAGGACCACATAATGCTTCAAAGGATCTTAAATAAGGTAGTGATACAGTTGTGCTTTTCTTTTAGAAAATGATCCTGTCAGTGGTGCGAGGATGGATTAGAATGAACAGGTTTGCAAACAGCAATCCAGGCAAAGAGAGGATGATGCTGGAACTTGGAAGTAGTAGTAAGGACAGAAAATGCTGAGCGGACTGGAGATAGGTTTGGAAAATAGAGCTGGTTTGATAATTGAATGGGAGCGTATGGAAAAGGAAGGTGTGGAGGTCAGGATTCTGGCTTGGGCATAAGAATGGAGAATGAACCCATTCACTGAGATGGGGACTACAGAAGATAGTTTGGAGAGGAGATACTGTATTTCATTTTGGGTGTGGTGAATTTCATTTGCCAATGAGAAATAGAAGTGAACATGTCTGTAATTCCAGAGGAAAACTGAGCTACAGGCTCATGTTTGTAGAACATCAGTATACAAAGGGCTGGTAGTGAATTATATGTCCCAGGAAAAATATATAAAGTGCTGGGGCTGGTGGGTGAGGTCAGAAAACATAGGAAATAACCCTAAAGAACACCTGGGCTGGGAAGGAGACTTAGAAGTCATGAGGAAGAGAATGTCAGGAGGTCAGAGGAAAACTGCTAGAGTACTCTGCAGAGAAAACCAGACAGGACGTGTTCCAGGAAGGAGGGAAACAGTACAGAGTGTTTCCCAGAGGTACAGTGTTTCCAAGAGGTCACATTAAATAAGGATTGAATAGTGCTCGTTGGATTTAGCAAGAAGGCATTGGCTAGTTGCCCTGGCAAGAACAGGTTTAGTGAAACAGTAGAGATGGAAATCAGATCACTGTGGTATAAGGGGGTGAAAGGGAGGGAAACACAGCAGCAGGTTCAGTTTTAACAAGGAGGAAGAGCAGCTAGGTGCTGACTGTAAGAGGCCAGTTAAGTTTGTAATTCTGCTGGTAGATCCATTTGATGACTGCCTTTATATACAAGGAAACCAAGTCACAGAGAGGTGATAGGGAATATTCAGCTCTAAAGAGGCATATCAATATTTTGCAGTGAAATATTAGTGTTCCCTTTATATTGCTTAACATATTATTATTTGGACCAGTGACACAGCCAAGGGTATTTATTAAGTACAAAAAAAAGTACATACTTTTTCTCAAGGAGTTTCAGTTTTAAGGAAGGGCAGAAAGCAAAATGATGAACATTCAGAAGTGACAGAAACAGGCTGAAATGTACAGGGAAATACTAAAAAATGCAGAAAATAAAAAGAATAAAGGCTATCAGGTTTCAGTGGCATCCTGTGTGACTACGTTTCCTGGAGCCAAGTAGAAACAGTCTACAATTTAAACTAGTAGTTGTGAAAACACAACATGGTGCTTCCTGCTTTCAGAGGCTTTGGAGTCAATATCCCACGGTGCCAGCAGGTGGGGATAACAGTACAAAAGAAGACGGCTGTTGGAAGGGTGGTTTGTCATCGATGGTAGGAGCGACATATTAAAACGTTAGCTATGTGGTGCCATAGGAAGGTACCGACAAGTGTGCTCCAGAGAAGAGGCCCCTCCTCACTTACCCAGCAGAAGAGACCTCCCCTCCCCTCCTATTTCCTTCCTTCCTTCCTTCCTGGAAATGAGATACAATGATTATACTGAAATGAATTATCATGAATGTGGGTTTTTTCCTTCATTCCAAATTTTTGAAACTTGATTATACTGTTTTTATGATTAATAATATATAAACAAAAAAAATGGAAATGCAATGAGGCATCCAAACACTATATTTTAGGAATTAGTTAAAAATGAAAATACATTTTAAGGCAAATTCTGGTCATGATGATATTTCTAATCTGTGGTATTAAGATGTTTATAGACCTATGGCATTTATAAATTTGTTAGATAAGTTAACTCCTTTAGCAAGCAATGAAAAGTTTTGTTAAAATTACAGAATCTATTAAATTATACAACTTCTCTATTATAATTATTTGCAAACACTAAAGACATACAAGGTAGTTTTGTTTTGTGTTGGGTTTTTGCATAAAATTTAGTTGTCCCTTAAAAAAGCTTTCTTCTTTGCTTTGATTTTTAGAGAAAACAATAGAAACAAACTTCTTTAGGGGTGTGTTTCCTGTGGATCCCATCCTATGGTAGTGACCGCTGTCCTCTGGAGTGCCTGGGGCACTCACCTGAGCCCTACTACTTGTGACAAGCCTCCATAGACATTTCCACCAGAGCCAGGGGTGTGGCTTGACTAGCCCTTGTGGTTCTCCTTATGACTGCAAGATGCACCCCTGCAACTCCCACTACGGAACTTTGAAAAAAGATGTATTACTCACCAGCACTGAAGGATGTACAGCACACCAAGGGACACACAGGGAGGTCAAGGTGAGAGGGAGGGAGGGAACTTGCAGACCTGAGGCTGTGCCTTTATGGAGGGATAATGATGCGGCCCTGGGGTTTTGGGGGTTCATTCTTAATCCGCCAACTTACAACATAAGAGCGGGAATTAGGGTATGGGAAGGGAAAAGCATGGTCACTCAAGCAGCCGGTTTCCTTACCCAGGGCTTTCTAAAAAGGAGACCTTCACAGCTGGGAGCAGCCTGGGTTCTTATCCACTTTTCCTAGTGGCTGCGTCAAACTGCTGGCTGTATATTTGCTGGAGATGGAGGTCTTTGAAATGGATGACTTGGCAATGTCTGGCATTTATATTAACATGGTATTTGTTTTAGAAGGATTATTTTTTTTTGGTCTGGTTAATTTAATTTTGTTACATATGTGTTACTTTGCCTAAATAGTTCTTATTTTATTGAGTATTAGGCATAGCTGTAATTGGCCTTGTAAAAGTTCAAAGAGCTGATGATTGGAAACAGTTTTATTGGCTGTTGGTTGGATGGGTGGGTGTTTGGGTGCTAGCATGTTGATTTTTCCTGAAATCAGTCTCTGGATACTTTAAATGATCCAATTTGTAAAGTATCATTTTGAAGGAAGAATTTCAAAAGCTACTCTAACTGAATGAATAAAGTGTCTGGTAAAAAGGATCTGGTAAATTATATGTGAGAAATGATGTACCAGCAAGTGCATATGAAAACAAACAAAGCAGAAAACTGAAACAAAACAAAGACTTTTTAGTGAATAAAAAATGTGCAGATACAATATTTGTAATATAAAATTATCTTTATGAATTAATTTTCCAATATCCCCCTTCATTTTGAAGAAGCAATAAACATCTGCTGTTTAATATTTCTAAACCTAGCCTTCTTAAGAACTGGATTCTTATGTATGGATGTCAGGCCTTCTCATTCTGTGTTTTCCCATGAAAAGCAGTTCCAGGGAAAGTTAAAAGATGCAAGATTTTGTTCAACCATTAGATCTATTATGAAAAAAGAATTTTTTTTAACTAAATCACTTCTTTAAGAGGAGCAATTCCAAGTGCTAGAAGGTACAATTGTGGAAAGTCATGCTAACCTTGCCTCTTGACAAGTCTCTTACATAGCATGATGGTTTGTCTAATGTGGAGTCTAACTTCAAAAGGTCTTTGACAATAGAGTATGGAACACTGCCTATATTCCAGGCAGTGGAGGGAAAAACAATGTGTGCCCTGCAAACTTCTTTACTTAAAATGGGAGCACAGCCTAATATTCTGGGCTAGCTGTTGTTTAGCTTTCTTGATCAAACACAGCTTTATGTGGAATTGGGGTAATGAGGCTACTGCCAGCCAACTGGTGGACGTTTTATTACATTAAAGAAAGTGGAGTTATTATAGCAAAGCAAATTAGACTCAGAATGTAACTTTCTTTTTGCTATTCTAATAAAGTATTTTGGTCCTTTAGACTCCCATGATCTTTGTTCCAGGCGACTGCCTTAAATACACTGTCCCAGAAATTGTACCTACACCACATGGGGGATAGAATGTTTTCAACACTAACATCTCTATGAAAACAGATGAGACCCAAGAAATGATGTTCAGCTGATTCCCACTGTCAGTGATAGGTGGAAAACTGTCATCTTCAAATCTGTAATTTTACCACTGACATTTCACTCATCAGTTCTGTCAATGAATATTTTCTTTCCAAGCCAAAGAGGGTATACAGTGAAATTCGTTTTAAAAAATAAATTACCCCTTGTATTCAGAATCATCACCACCTTAATACTTGCTTTCTATTTGTCACTTGAAGGTAACTCTTCAGTATTTTTGCCCTATCATTTAGCTGAAATGGCACTTCTGCACTGTGTGAATAAAGCAATTCCCTACAGAATTCATGCAAAAGATCATTTTTATTTGATTTCATTGGATGAATGCTTTGGGCTATGGATTTTGAGAGTATCACCACAAAACCTTTTCTAAATCACCTTGTGTTCTGTTTAAATGTGCTTTAAATGTAATATTCTGTGGAAATTTAAGATCTCTTGAGGGGAAGGAACAATCAAAGCAGTCTAATTCTCTACATTTGATCAAAGGATTAATTACTTGTATTTAAAAGTCTAGATAATTGAATGGAAAGGAAAACGCAGCCATTCAAAAGTCAGCTGTCAGAGAAACCATGGATGGAAGATTTGGGGAGTGTCAAGAGGTCTCATGAGTAGAAACAGCTGCAGTGCCTCTTAAACAGCAGAACTGAATAATACCAGAAAAGTCTCATTCTACACATTGTTAGGTATTATCTCTAACATTCTGAAATATATTCCATGGTTTGACTATTTTTGCAGAACCACTAGTCATACATTAAATGAGTGGAGCATTAGAAATAACAATATGAATTATAAAAGTCATTTCTAATGCTTGTATATTACTTATGACTTATTAGGCATTATTGTAAATATTTTATATGTTTGCTTACTGAATTCCCACAACACTCTTATAAAGCAGTTACTATTTTTACCTCAATTTCTTTTCTTTTTAAAATTGAAGTATAATGTACATACAGAGAAATGAGTTTAGACAAATGCATACAAGATAGAGAACAGTTCATCATCCCCCAAATTCCCCTCTTGGCCCTTCCTAGCAAAGTCCCCTTTCCTGAACTCTGATTGTTCTGTTCTGATTTCTATTGCCATACTTTACCCTATTCTAGAGCTACATGTAAAAGGAATCATACAATATGTGTTCTTTTGTGTCTGAGTTATTTTGCTCAGATTAATGTTTTTGAGATTCATTCACTTTAAAACATATATCAATAGTAAGCCATTATGTGAATATACCATGTTTCCCATTTTCCTACTGATGAATATTTGTGCTTGTCTTGCCAGTGGGTTTCAGCCCCAGGCAAGTTCATTATGGATTCGGTAAGACCAAGAAACTACAATAGAATGTTCTTAGGGAAAAAGGGTTTATTACCTGGCTTGTTCTCCCAGTGATAGGTCGAGCACTAGAATTATGTCTGCATCCAACAGTCTGCAGGTCTGTAATCCTCCTTCGTCTCTGCCTCAGCCCAGACTACTGGGCAGAGCTCTTTCTATAGTGACTCAGTCAATAATAGCTTATTGTTTACAGGTGCAGAAGCAGTAGTCTAGCAGCAGGCCAGTTACATCATCAACTAGTTTAGGGTCAGGTGAGGATCCTGGCTATAGGAACTTCCATTTTCCCCACAGTGTTATTTCCAGTTTTGAGTTATTATGAATAAAGCTACTGTCAATACTCCTGTACAGTACCTTTTGTGAACATGTGATTTCAGTTCTCTTGGACTAGGATTAGATTTGTTGAGCCATAGGTTACATGTTGGTTTCATTTTACAAGAGATTGCCAGATATTTTTCCAAAGTGGTTAAATCATTTCACATTCCCACCAACAGCATATGAGAATTCCAGTCATTCCACTTTCTCACCAATATTTAGTGTTGTCACCTCTTGAAATTTATCCATGCTTATGATGTGTAGTGGTATCTCATTTTGCTCTTAATCTCCCTGATTATCTCCCTGAGAAATAGTGATGTTGAACATATTTTTATTTGCTTACTGACCATTTGTGTTCTTCTACTGTGAAGTGTCTGCTGGTAATGTCCTTTGCCTGTTTTAACTGGACTTGTCTGTATTCTTTTTACTGAATGATTAGAGTTTTTTGTATATTATGGCTACAACTCCTTTGTCAGAGATATAATGCAAATATTTTCCTCCTGGTGTGGCTTTGCTATTTATTAATCTAATGGAATATTTAAAATGAGTAGAAGTTTTAAATTTTGATGAGTCCCACCCAATTTGTCATTTTTTTTCTTTCAGAGTGAATATTTGTGGTTTTCTGTATAAGAAAACTTTTCCTACACCAAGGTAGTGAAGAAATTCAGCAATGTTTAAGAAAATTTATAGATTTGACTTTTATGTTTTGATTTCTGATTCACTTCAAGTTTTTTTTCTTTTTTTTAAGTACAGTATCAGGTAGTTTCACTTTTTTCCATGCAGAGATTCAGCTGTGCTAGTATCATTCAGAGAAAACAACAAGACTTGCCCATTCCCCTATTAAATTGCTTCCATGCTTTGTCAAAAACTAACTGCCAGTATGGGTTTATTTCAAAATTTTGTGTTCTGTTCCATCCATCCATTTGTCTTCTTTCATTGTACATTGACACTAATTTTTTCTTTCAGAAATTTAACAATGTAGTTCCATTGTCTTCTGGCTTACATTATTTCCGATGGGAAGAAGATATCACCTTTATTATCGTTCTCCTACATGTGATGTGTCTTTTACTCTAGGTTCTTCAAAGGTTTCTCTTTTATCTTTGATTTTCAGCAATTTTCCTATGATGTGCCTAGGTGTTTTTTTTTTCTTCTATTTAACTTGCTTGGGATTTGTTAAGTGTCTTGGATTTGTGGGTTCATAATTTTCATCAAATATGGAGAATTGTGATTACTGTTTCTTTCAGTCTCAGTCTCTCTCTCTCCTCTCTTTCTGGGCTTCAAGTTTCATGGAATTAAGACCACCTAATATTGCCCCACAGGTCACTGCCTCTTTTCATTTTTTTTTTTGTCCTTCTGGTTTTGTTTTGTTCTGTGCTTCAGTCTGAATAGTTTCTATTAACCTGTGTGCAGGTTTCTTGATCCTTTCTTCTGAAGTATCTAATGTACCACTGCAAGTACATTCAGGAAATTTTTCAGTTCAGATATTGTATTTTTATTCCAATAACATTCATTTGGCATATTTTATAGTTTCCATTTCTTGAATGGGATTCTCTATGTTATGTCCACATTTTCTTATCAATCCTCAGACATATTTTAATAGTGTAAAACCATGTATGCTAACATAGTACTTGTATGCTAATTTCAACATCTGTGATATCTCTGGATCTATCTCTATTAATTATTTATTCTCCTCATAGTATGTTACATATTCTTGCTTTTTATTGTGTGCCAAACATTTTGAATATCAAATTTTTGAGAGTTTGGATTTATCTTACTTTACAGAGTACTGAGATTTCTTCTGTCATGTAGTTAATATATGGATGGATCAACTTGATCCTGTTGAGACATGATTTTAGGCTTTGTTAGAGCATTTAGAGTATTTCTCACTCTTAGACTAGATTACCCCAACTCCTAAAGTATGGCTTTTCTGTGATAACAATGGAACGTCTTGTGTTTTCAGTGAAGTCTCTACACTGGTTCCAATCCCAGTGTCTCCCAGAACAAGGTAATATCTAGAATCTATGTTCAGCTCCAGGAGCTGCCTTTTTTCAGGTCTCACTGAGTCTTGCTTGGACCTCACCCAGCTGAGTATTCAGCCAAATATTTAAGGGGATCCCTCTGCAAATGTGTATCTTTTTGTCTTCTAGCACCTTCCACTCTAATTCCACTCACCTCAGCAGTCCCAATCCCTACCTCTGTTTCTTTTGCACAGCTAGACAGACTATTGGCTCTCTTTGGGTTCCACTTACAAGGACCACAGTTTGGATAATTCCCCCAAGAAGAAAGCTGGAGTAAAACATCTCATGTGTTTTCCTTCACTCAAAGACCACAGCATTCCACTGTCTGTTGTCTAATGCTTTATACATTTTCCCAGCATTATGGTTACTTATTGTGAGAGGATCTGTCTAATACCCAATATTAGATTGTATTTGGAATCGAAAGTCTTTTATCTCAATTTTAAAATTGAATAAACTGAGACAAAAAGAGATTACATAACTTGCCAAAGATCCTACAGCTTGGCAGAGCCAGAATCTGAATTCATTCTCTCTGGCTCCAGAGAGTGTGTGTTCTAATGGAGAGTCTGGCAGTAGTGTTTGGGGATCATTTTTTTTTTAATGACCTCAATTTCCTGAAGTTAAAATAAAAAAAAAAACGTATGAGTGTAATGTGGTAAGTCATGGGTGGGTGTACTGTATGCCTGGTGACGAAGAAGTAGAACATAATGTTACTTATATAACCACAGTTTCAGCAAGCAATAACTTATTTTAGTCTCTTCCCAAGTCAAAAAGTACAAAACAGATAGCAGCACAAAGTTTCTGTTTTTCTGACCTTGTGGACAGTTCAGTTCATGCAGCCTACTATGAGTACTAAACATCAGAGTTGCCTCCATGAAAAACTAGAGACATTTTAAGGAGCTGCATCAACTCAGTCATTTGTGTCCATGATGTCACTCATCCTGTTTACTGGTCCAGATATAAACCATAGTGGGAGCAATTTCAGGGAAACTGATGTCATTTTTGTTAGTCTTCTATCCTTGACCAGTCCTTTATGGTAATGTCTAAATATTCAGGCTCAAAATTATATCACTATGTCCTTTTTAATCAATTTCTGCACAAACATCAAATTAATAAGACTTCTAGAACTTAAACAACCTTAGAGATACTTTACATGGTATTATCAGGTACATAAAATTTCTACTTGCACTGCTCACAATAACATTTATGTTCCTTTTAATGAAACACCACAGATAAAACAAAATGAAGTTTCCCCTATAATGGGGGAATTTAGTTTTTGCCTTGGCATTAATTTTTGGACTCTGTGAACTTAGATATGCATGGTTAAATTGCAAGTCCTTTCCTTGATTCACTAGTTATAAATCAATATGTATTTGAAGAAGGCATGTGTTCCAAAAGCTTCCCTCCAAAAGCAGAAAAATACTTCCACACAGTCTTCAAGATAGCTTAAGATGGTATGCATTACTGCAGTCCTTTCTAAAGGAAAAGCAAATAACCTTGGTATAATCCCAGCTATGAACACATATTATTCCTAGCTTTAATGGAAATAACTGGAGAAAGATTGTGATTATAAACTCACAAAGGACAAAAAATTTGTTGCTTTCAACAATATTTGTGATATGTCTGTTGTATATAAGATATCATACTCACTTTATTCATTAGCTGTATATCAAAGGAGGTCATATGTAATGCTTTGCAGTTCAAAAGTGAAAAACGTTGGTGAAGGGCATAAAACTAATAGCAAATTAACTCAGGTATGAGGAACTAAAGCTTTAAGTGTGACTTAAAGAGGCATGTGTTGCAGTATCTACCTCGCCACAGGCTTTTTCTCTGGGCTGCCTGTTAGAAATTGCAGATCACTGCAGCCAAGTTTGTGCCATGTGACCTCAATGCCACAACTCATTGAACTAGAATAATGCATCTGATTCTCTAACCAGCTAATGAATCACTCATATTCTCTAAACTATGCTAAACTAAGAGGTGCTGTGGGGGAAAAAGTGATATGTGCAATTGAATTCAGTATACAGAGAGGCTGACCTGACAGTCATTTTTAGCTATATGCATGCTGAAACTAAGCAGAGGAAATTCGCAAGAAGGTAGAGCTAGCATTAGAGAAAAGCAGCAGAAGAGCAAAATCCCCATTAAAAGGTGGGTGAATAAGCCATGGTTTCTGGTTTCCCAAATCTAGTTTTACAAGCCTACCTATATTTCAGTTTTTATACCCCTAAGGTTGCCTGTGGAATCCTTAAAATTAATCTCCCTTCACTGGAACTAGCTTGAATAGCTTCCTTGGAATAAATAAGTACCCCTGACTAAGACATTCAACCACATAGGTTTGACTGTTCTTTAAAAAAATTAGAATAAACTGGCCTAAACCTTAAAAGTTGCTGTGGTAGTGATTATTCCCAAAAGCAAAGATGTGGCCCATCCATTTACCTAAGAAAGCTCTGTAGTTCCTTCCAAAGTAATTGACCCAACATAATTAACTGTGTGCAAAAGACAAGCAGCTATTTTGCATTACTTTGCTGATTAAGAAATCAGGGCCAGAGATTGATAAATACTAAGTAGCTACTGATGTTCGAGAATCAGCATTATCAAATCAAACTCAATAAACTAAAATGGAGATGGAATCTGATCTTTGGTTTTTAGGTAGCACATGTTAAGTAACTTTTCCTTCTGTCAGACCAAAAATTATATTAAAATAGCAATACTTCTGTTCTTCTGTCTTCTACTCCTGTTGTGATATGTATATAATCTTCACTAACAAGACTTTCTGTGTTCACTCTTGTGACCTTATTAGGTACACATACTGTCAGTTAACATACCAAAACAAAATTTGGAATAATTTGTTTCCTTTATTGCATTTTCAAGCATTAAAAAGTCAGTGTAATTGGCTATTTGCACCAACAACATCTTGCTGGAGACAATTACATCAATTTGTCCTAAATCTAATAACATCTATTTTTTGCTCAGCATTGTCAGGTTTTCAAGGCACTGTCCCACGTAGCATGTCATTTTGTCTAGTGGGAGAGGATGATAGAACTATCCCTATTTTGAAGATGAGATAAAGGCCAGCAAAGTCTAGTGTGTTAGTTTTCTGTGGGCTGCAATAACAAATTATCATAACCTTCATGGTCTAAATGATACAAATGTATTATTTTACATTTCTGTAGGTCACAAGTCCAACAGAGTCTCACCTGGCTAAGATCAAGGTGTTGCTTTGGAAGCCAGTCACACTCCTTGGCTCATGGTGCCCCCCTCCATCTTCAATGCCAGCAACAGTGGGTTTGTCTTTTCACACCTGTAATCCCTCTTCCTTCTACTGTCTGTCTACCCACAGTTAGGAAACATTCTTTGCTTTTAAGGTCTATTTTATTAGATTAGGATTTCCTGGAGAATCCAGGCTACTCTTCCTGTCTAAAGATCTATCATTTTAATCACATCCTCAAAGTCCCTTTTGCCATGTTAGGTCATGTGTACATGTTCTGGGATTAGGGCATTCACATTTTGGGAGGAGCCATTATTCTGCCTGTTACTTTCAGTGAAGACTAATTCAGATCTGTGGGGTTTCCTCCCAGGCTCAAAATTTACAAGGATTAGAAGGGATTATGAAGAAAGATTTTGAAATCCCCTTTCAACAAGGCTGACACTATTTTGCAAAATAGCTAAAGTAGTATTTTAAGAATATTATATTTTTTGAAGTACCCTCAGTACCTAAAAGCCAGAAAAGTCATCCTAAACACCTCTTGAGGTTTCCACTATTAAAGATGAAAACTGATTAGAAATTCTTTAGTCTTACCCCAATTTGGTTCCTAAAACAATGAAATTCACACTGCTAATTTTATTGTAATGAGAAGTCTGAAATCCTATTTTCTAGTATCTACATTCTAATCACTGCACACTTCCCCCCACTGTACTCCCTAAGTCAGAAAAACTATCAAAATAGTTCAACATTGCATGTATAGTCCCTTTAGTTTTCAAAAAGAAACTCATCTTTTCTAAACTATCTTGTCCATGTGTATTTTTAGTGCCTCTTTAACAATGGATATTCCCTGGTGTGCATACAGAATTTTCATATACTGTGCCCCTTCCCATAGGTCTATCCATATGGTTCTTATCTTTATTTCCTTGACTCTGATCTTCCCATTCCAGGCCTCTGCCAACCTGCTAAGCCACTTGCCACCTCATATTTGTCCTACCTTGGGCCTCTTCTCTCTTTGCATAAAGATGGCAGAGTGTACTAACCAAGGCTCTGCCTTCTGGGGGGTTTCCTCCTCACCACAGTGTTTTGGTGCTTCCCTGAGAGCAGCTGTAATTTAAAATCAGTCCATTTTGTGCTTGCACAACCATAGCAAGTCATCCAAGGCATGAATAAAGCACTGTTTTTAATTCCTTCCTCTGGAAAGCTGGCAGCTGGCCCTAGGCAGTATGCACCATGAGTTCTTAGGTGTGAGCTAAGGAATAAGTACCTGAGCAACACTTGTAGATACAACAGGGTGCACACTGCTTCTTCCTGCAGCTTATTTACACCTTTAGTGTTGCTCAGGTTCTTGAATGTCCTGCTTCCATCTTACAATGGATCTTAGAACCTTACAGTGCATTGCTGCTGGGACCTCCTAACCTTGTGGACAGAAGAGTTTGACAATCTCCCATCTCATTATGGACAACTCTGGCTATATGGTCACTTAATGTCCCATCCCCAGATGCTCAGTCCCCTCCATGTCCCAGGGGGATTCCAAGAGCTGCCTTATGAAGTATGTAAACTTAGCAGAAATTGAACAGCCTTGTCAGAATTTGAGGGTTCTCCCATTGCAATTCCTCCACTGGGGCTTTTCTAACACAGATACCTCTAACAACCTGCAGGTAGAAGAGTTAATATTGATCCAGAGACAGACCATGCTGGCTGTTAAGTGTAAAGGCAAATCACTTATTCTTCCTTTTGGGTATGGAAAGAATACATTCACAATATCAAAACCTACAAACTATGCAAAGATTTCACTTGATACTATTACTTGGCTAAGTATATGGTAATCCACTGACCTATGTCATGTGCCATCAAGATTTTTCAAGTGTCAGAGCAGTAATTTAAATGGAGATATGACTGAAGTCACCATCCTTCCATCCTTTGTCTTTGAGTGTGGTACCAATCTCTGTAACTTTCCCAGGAATGAATTATTATTGGACTTACTGTATTGGCAGGGTTAGGGAAGGGCACTTCTTCAGGGCTTCTACTTGGAAATTCCTGCCAAAATAGCTTGGATTTAATGGGTCGAAGAACAAATGTGAGAGTTCCATTATGAATATACATTTAGAAACTGGAGACATGGACCTAATGCAACCACTGTGAGAAGGATGTGGGTTGGAACTCCATTTATTACTGGACCATGATATATCCCCATTCTAACATGGGTTGGTGATGCTGCTTGGAGTTACCTGGAGTTAGTGTAGTTCAAACCGAACTGCCTTCAAAAGGTGTGGGTAATCTCTTTTCCCTAGTTTATTTTTACCCTAGGAAATTGCTGCAAGTAACTTTTGAGGAGGGACTGTGAGAATTAAATGTATACATTACTTTTGCCGTAGTGTTGTAGGATCCTTCCTTGTGGAGACCCAGCCTGTCCTTTGGTTGATGGATTCTGAATGGTAGAACTTGTTCAGACACAGAAACTGGCTGAGGGATCATGCCTTTTCATTGGGCAGCTGACCTTAGCCTTCTCATCCAATATTGATTTCTCCCAGAGATACCTAAGGTCTCAAGTAGAGTCTAGTCTTGGCCTGACCCATACAGTGTGGCCTGATAGAAATACAATGTGAGCCAAATGTATAAAAAGAAACAAGTGAAATTATTTTAATACACTTTATTGAACCTCAAGTACATACGATACTGCTATTTCAACATGTAATCAATATTTAAGTCATTAATGAGACATTTTACATTATTTATTCTTTCTTAGTAAGTATTCAAAATTACACTTTCAGCACTTCTCAATTCCAGGTAGTCACATTTCAAAGGCTCCATCACCACATATAGCTAGAACTGTACTGACAGTGCAGCTCAAGGGCATAAATTGCACCACAGAGTTGTCCTACCTTGAATCAAGGGACTTTGGTACCCCATATCAGTCAGTTAGTTACCATCCCTACAGGGGGAGGTGGATGTTAAAATTTCTAGACATCTCTGGTAGAAGTAGCTCTCACTAATCAAAGACAATTCACTGAAAAGGTCACAGCTATAAGCTATTATCCACAGTACTTGCAGCTGTTAGGAAATATGTTTGTTGATTGGAAAGGGGATCTGACTGGGAGCCCTACAGTGACCGCTACACTAAGTTAGCTAAAATCATTTCTGTTACTTGCATCCAAAAACTTTAAGATGTAACAGAATATCTGAAGTGTGACCCTTTATCCTGTGCCCTTATTTTTAAGAGAGTCTTCCTAATGTAGCTACTCACCAAAGCTGCAGATGCTGGGCACTTCTAAATGGAGGAGGAAATAGGACAGATCTCTGCATCCAACTGGTAAGTCTGCCAAGTGAAAATAAAGGATTTAACTAGCCCTGCCAGATATTCTGATATACATCTGTGGATAAAATGAGAGTTCCTTTGGCCAGGATTCTCACCTGGCCCTGGTTGACTAGCTCACTGCACACCTGTGGGCAATACATGGCTGTTGACTCTATGTCAACAGTATGCTGTGATATGTTGTTTGGTTGAAGTTTTGAAGAAAATCTAGCCTCACACAGATAGGTGGCTGGATAAAGGAGGAGTCTCTCAATAGGTTTTTCAAACATTTGTGGATATTCTTCTCTACATCAGAAGTGTGTAAGTAGTAGTTTCTTAAAGGGTAGTTGCAATGTGCAATCTGACACCATACCATCATATATAAAGAGCTCTGCCCAATGCTCTGGGCACGACACTGCGGCAGGGCTGCAAGGCTGCAGGAGAGCAGAGCAGAGGCTGGAGTGGTGGCAGTACTGAGGAGAGAGGACCAGAGGATGGCTGTGCGGGACGCCTATGCAGAGGGGCCCAGAGGATGGCTGTGCAGGATGGCTGTGTGGACAGAGGGGCCCAGAGGCAGAGACCAGCTTACTGCATACAGACTCGCTCTGAGTGAATGGGATTCTAGGGACTGACCTGCCAACTGGAAGTAAAGTTGGGTATAACCCTTTCACCCCAAGAACATTTTGCTGTCATTTTCTTTGGTCACATTGAATCCATAGTGAACTTGCCCAGGGCTGAAAGCCATTGGCAAGACAACATCCAAGACCGAAAACCACTGAGTTACATGTATGCTCCCTTTGGAGCAACCTCAGCCCTAGCACAGCAAAGGGAGGTTCACTGCATCCCTCTATTCCTTGACCCCTTTAAAGAAGGCAGATTAACAATCCTGATGCTATTTGTATTTTCCATGAGAGACCTGGGACGGGGATAAGGACTTCATATTTGACACATTCATAATTAATATAGCATGACTTACTGCTTCTGTACAGTAGAATGCTTGAGGCTAGTGTTCTATTTTCAGAGTTTATAGAACAGGAAATGGATTCTGAGTTTTTACTTGATGTATTGCTGTGGGAAAGTGCAGCTCAGTATGACACCTGCTGGTGCAACAGACCTGACACAATGTGACAGAGAAACAGAAACACCAGCCGAGCAAGCCATGCCTATCCCCTCTGCCAAGGTGTCCTAGATTTGCTAAAATTCATGGCCAGGTAGGTCTGGGGAGTTCACAACGTGCTGATTAGTTTCCTCCCTGGGGATGTGAGGCTTCCTGCCAAGTTGCAAAGAAAAACTAGTGATCAGGAGATAAAATAAGTCCATTTGAAGGCCAGACACATAAAAGTCATCAGAACAGAGCCAAGGGACCCAAAATACACTAAGAGCTGTACCTACCTTCAAATAAAGAGCTTTCTACTTAGTTGGTGTTTTTAGTCATTTAAACATCAGAACTTACTTCTTTATAACAAATAGGACAGAATAATGACAGAGTGTTTAGATGCTGAATTTAATTAGTATAATGCCAATTCCTGTTCTCACAGTTGCCATCCATTGCTATTTTGCTCCAATTCCAATCCATTGTGAAACTCTGCAAAGTTGCAAGCATTTACAGATATTTCTACTCTCCATGTTCATTAAAAATATTAAATAGGGAATAAAAAGTAAACTTTTCCACATACAATAGCTCTGTAATCCATCCTGATAACCCCATTCAGTATAGTGGTTCACTAAACACTGATAAAGCCTCTTCCATATACATTGGCTTGTTGAACAACTTTCAAAGACTAGAATGTACTAAAATATATAACATTTAAAAGCTGTAATAAATAAGACAGACATGTATATGTATATGTGTGTGAGAGAGCTGTTACTGGATTATAATCACAGCCATTTCCTGTGATTGTATGTTTACATGTGATGGTGCTTATTAGCAGAGATTACACTAGAATAAATCAGAATCCCATTATCTCCATTTACCAGTTGCATGGTCCTGAGCAAGTCATTTAACTTTCTTCTACCTCAGTTTCTTGCTCTGCAAATAGGGATAATAATAGTACCCACACATGTGAAACAATTTGAACAGTATCTGACACAGTATAACCTCTCTATAAAAATGTTAATAATATTATTAAAATGCCAGAACATATAACTTACTCTATGTTTTTTCTAGAGAGATGTATATGCAAATTTGAAACCAATTATTTGATAGTCTGACAAATATCCTTTAGGTTAAGGTGGAAAAAATAAGCTAAATGACAGTCTAATGAAGTGAAATCAATAAGTGCCAAATCATAAGTATTTTGATTATTGAGTTGGTGATCAGGGAAATCTCTACTGTAATTTTTGGAATTATCCATCTGCCCCTGGACTATTCAATACATTATCAAAGATCTGCATAAAGACGGAAAAGCATACTTATTAAACTTTCAAGTAAAACTGAAATTCTATAAATATAATATGTATGTAAAATAAGCTAAATGACAGTCTAATGAAGTGAAATCAATAAGTGCCAAATCATATGTATTTTGATTTGAAATCAAAAGTGCCAGTCTAATGAAATGAAATCAATTAGTGCCAAATCATAAGTATTTTGATAATACTTAATAAAAGAATCAATAATAACAATAACAATAGTAGTAGGAGTTTCACCTATTGAGCGTACTGTGGGGAGGAATTTATATGTATTATCTATAACCCACAGGATGATCCTTTGAATGTGGTATTATAGGTTTCCCTGGCAGGACACTTGTGATGACATGCCTTTCCTGAGGGAAACCACCTGCCCCATATGGGTCCCGACCTCAGCTTCAGTCCCAAGGGTGTATCATATCTAAGCCACTGCTTATCTAACTGTGGTCTTAACCAACAACACTGGTATCATTGGGGAATTTGTTAGAAAAAGAAATTGTTAGGCCCCATATCAGACCTACTGAATCAGAAACTCTAGGGATGGAGCCGAGAAACCAGTGTTTTAACAAGTTCTCCAGTGATTGTGATACATAGCTAGTGTGAGATCACCACTGTAAAACAATCTGATCATCTCATACCCCTTAGCAGGGACTGATATAAACATAGTTATATGATAGAACCTGGCCAATGAGAGGTGAGGGAAATCTGATGGGCTTCTGGGAAACTTTTTCTCCTTTCTTAAAAAGAACCCCTTTGGGAAGAAGAGTCCACCTATGGCTGGTAGACATTTTCAGTAATGCATGGAACTGTGGCAGCCATCTTGAAGCAATGAGGAGATGGCTTAGCTTGGGGAAAACACACTGAAGTAACAAAAAAGGAAGATGGAAGGAGCCTGGATCTTGATGATGTCATTTAGCCACCAAATTTACCAAAACTAAAACTGTCTTATCTCTAGACTTCCTGTTATGGATAATACATCTTATTGATTAGCCATTTTAATTTCTAATCAAAATTTTAATTTCTAATATCTGCTGTCAAAAGCATCCTAAGCAATACTACAAAATTTTACAATTTTTTACAAGCTCTCAAGCTCTAAGAGATCGAGTTACTTTTTCAAGCTCAAAATTCAAAGGTATTTCAGTAGACCAGACATGTGAATAAATGTCTATGTAACTTGGGAAAGGGCTGGAAGTAAAGTTGAAGAGTGGAGAAGTGAGAGGTGAGGCATACCTTAACATGCTTCTACATGAAAAAGGCCTGAGAAGTTCAGATGTTGAATAAGCCAACAGGATGTCAAGATCAGAAAAGCAGGGTGAAAGGTTTGAGGCAATCTCGGCCTCTGTCAGTGAAAATTTAGGACAAGGGGGCATAAACCAGGAAGGAAAATGTTTGACTGTATTCTACTCTAGTACAGTCTATTCTCATTTAGAGTACTGTGTTCAGTTCTATGTACCCCAGTTGCCATGGAGACATTGACAACTGAGAGCACAAATACCATATAGTATACTTAGAGATGAAAAGGTCTGAGAACCATGCCATAGAATTTTAGTTAAGAAAAGATAACGCTCACAAAAAATAATTGTATTATATAAGACTCATAAGGGGCAATTAACAGAAACTCAACTCAAGCTGGCTTCATCATAATTTTTTGGTTCATGTATCTAAAAGGTCAAGAAGTAACGTAGCTTAAGGTATGGGCTGCCTGTAGGTGCTCAGCAGCATGGTCTGGGCTCTATTTGTATCTCAAGGCTCTGCTTTCTTTGGGTCACCCTCATTCTCAAGCAGCCTCTACACATGCTCCAAGTTCATCCTAGCATCTTAGCAGCTCTGAAAAATGGAGCACTTCTCTTCTCCATTATTTTCCATAGAAGTCCTGGCATAGAATTCCACTGGACAGGTTTGGATCACTAGCCTAGTACTAAAATGAACACTGTGACCAGGGGAATGGGATATGCTGAATGAGAGGGTCTCTGTTATGTGCAGATGCTAGAGGGTGGGGGAAAGAAAGATTTCTCCCCATGGTAGGCCACATCAGTGGAGAACAGGATGAAGATAATTTCCCATTGGAAACATCATTATGAGAAGAAAGAGAAATGGGTCCTAGGCAGGCAAAAATAAAGATGACCACTTCCATAATACCTGTCTTTAAATATTTGAATGTCTGATAAATTAAAGTAAACCCAGTTTATTTTATGAAGTCTCACCTGGCATAAAAAGAACAAATGTATAGAAATAACTGGGAAGGCTATTTCTCATCAACACAAGAAAGACCTTTATAATCATTAAATTTGTCAACAATCAATAGACTGCACCAAAAAGAGAGGCTGTCCTATCATGCGACGTTTCCAGGTCGGAGTTAGATGGCCACTGCAAGTAATGGCATGCAGGGGATTTCCTGAATTGGTAGAAAGGAGGAGTAGATGAAGTCTAAGGCTTTTTCCACTCTAAGATATACTCCATATACATTCTAGCTGAAAATCACCTGTTGTTGTTCCTTTCAGTAACTCCTTTAAACTGTACTGGTATTTCTGAAAGGCCTCTGGCTTATAAGAAGACTGGTAACAAATTTTTTATCAGCTCTTCTGTTGTACTGGAAAATAGAGAAAGGGACATAGCAAAAAGGATTGGGTAGTGATTAGCTAGTTTTTAAACAGTAATTGGTGAGTTTTTAAACAATAATTGCTGCAAATAAAGAGAGTTTATAGTTGGTCATTAACAATTTCAGAAGAGCAGTGTAGTTGATCCATCACTTGAAGAAGCAAACTCAGAATGGGATATATAGCCACAAAGTATGACAGAAATTTCAAGTTAAAATGTTTATCTAAACAAAAGGAAGGAAGAGGTACTGGTGCAAGATTAAGTTTAGTGGTCATATAAGGAAGAAGTTGCTTTGAATCGGTAAGCAAGGTTTTTTTTTTAACATTGATTCATAAATAGCATTTATTTCCAGTTAAATGAGTATTTAAATGAATTGAAAACTTCAGGATCCACTTAGAAATATAGACATGATGGCTTGGATGGTGCTACATGAAGAGAAGTTGATTCCTTCCCATGTACAGGAAGTCCCCATAAAACTGGGGCCATGGGCAAGGGGAGGGTGGTGAGTCGGCCTCGGTCAGACACACATATTGACATTGACATTATCTTTTTTAAAAATTAAATTAATGCTTCTGGTTAGGAAAATGGCTAGGAATGAAAACAAAGGTGAGTCTAATCAATTGTCTAAATGGTTCAAAAGTCATCTGCACAAAAGAAAGAAATAGCTTTAATGGAAATTGAAACTAACATTATTGTTAATAAGCTCCCTTTTGAATAGACCTTTTTCATATGCTTAACTGTTTCTAAACACATAATAAGGAATTGGACTAGATATGAAACGATTCTGTGATGGGGAGAGGGATCTCTGAACTCTCTAAAACTTTGTGTACAAAATTGTTATCTATTATCTTTTGCTGGGAGAAGATGCTCCCTAGTTCCCACCAGATTTTTGAAAGAACTAAAACCTACCAGGAGCACTAAGTGATCCCTAGAACACATGATTAACTTCACAAATGTACTCTGAATCCTATACTAACTCCAATATTCCTGTAAAACACATGAGAAAAGGAAAAAGAAAGTTGAAGCTAATTGCTACAGTGAAATCCGGCAGTAATGTATGGTTATCATAGGACGTTTTTGAGCACTTCCAGCTGACACAGACTAATTAGCGCAGCTTTCCCTCCTGGACTCCCGAGGAGGTTTGATTTGTTACCACCACTTGTCATTAGGGTCCACTTCACATATTTTAAAGTTTGAAAGCACATTTCTGAACAAAATCAAGGAGGTATAAGAGGAAAGTAAATGTATTTTCATTACACAAATTAATAAAAATAGTGTAGGATATGTCCCTAGTTAGCATTTTTTCTCTACAGATTCATTCAGCCTATAGGACTTCAGAGGAGCAGGTAGATAATGGTGCAGGATTACCTAACACTGGAAGTGAGAAACCATTAAAAAATGTTAATAGATTCTGAAAATTTTTATACTTCTTGGTAATTTCTCTGAAGCTGAAATTATCTCGTTTTAAAATTAAATTAATGCTTCTGGTTAGGAAAATGGCTAGGAATGAAAACAAAGCTTTGTGTCATTAAGCAAGATATTAAAAATATTATAGAGAGAAAGAAATGGCCCTGATGCATATAGCTACTGAGCCTGTGTGCTTCTAACATTGAGGTATCCATGTCTGTATGGCTCCAGAAATGTAGATGCCCTTTCAAAACAGTAACCAGTCAACACATATGTTTCCTGTATGTTACAAGATTGCCTTCACCAAAACATTTTCCTGTGAATTATAGAATATGAATTGCCCTCGTGCCTTCAGCCGTAACTGAATTTAACCCCCTTCTAGATGTGTTTATTGATGAAGTTCAAAGCTCTATTCCCCCACTAACAAGTCCTTTTCTTTTTTCTCTGCCATTTTTGTTCTCTTCTTGTTCCTCAAGCCCTAAAGTTCTGGCATTCAGCAGCTGCCTGCAGGCTCCGTGTCTCCCCTAAATGCACCTGGCATCAGTTGCCATTGCTGCCCACGAGTTTTCAGTCCCAAGGGGGTGAGGCTGTGCTTTCTCCCCCTTTCTACTCTGGTACCATACTTCTTCCCAGGCCAGATTTCCTAGGTATAATGGGAAATCTGTACATTTCCATCCCACAACCGCTCTGCGGTTACTCCCTTGATGGTTAACAATGGTTAATTTAACATTCTCTGGATTATATATCTCCAACTACTTTCATCTTTTATTATTCTTTTTACAACTTTTATCAAAATATCCATGTTATATATTAAATTAGCTGGACCTGATCGAGAAAAACATATGGCAGGGTGTATTTTCATGTTCTTAAATCTGTACTCTTGCTGACATACTTGATTTAGTAATAAAACTCTAAAAATAAAAGGTCACAGGTTTTTTTTATGCCATGATTAGTCCGAGCTATTATTTCCTATTTTATAGCTGAGTATTCTATTTGGTTTTGTTTTTCTTAATTTTAGACATTGATTTTGTCCTTGAGGAAAGTGTACTTAACTTTTTCATTTAGCCTGGAAATTTCAGGGAAGGCAATTTTCTTGCCATTTTTTTTTATCTTGTCTATCTCTCTTTGCATCTCTCATTTTTCTTTCTCTTTCTACTCCCATATTATGACAGTTGTATGTTTTTGCACTGTGATGAGAATATTTTGCAACTTCTTGAACATAAATCTTTTTATACTTTGTCATAGATATTTTTAGTGGTGATTCTTAGGACCTTGTTGTTCTGTTTGAACAAGACAAGCTCTGTTTAGAAGTAATGTTTGTCCACAGACCTTTGATGTGGCCTGTGCCCTGCCTGCTCAGGTGAGGTTTCATTCCCCTTCTCAGATTTCTAGCTGGAGGGCAGAATGACATGCATCCTTACCGGTTGAACTCAGCTTCTTACAGGCTTTTCCTTGGCTCACCTAGGCTCTCTCTCCTGGAGCAGCAGCATTGCCCACCCTTACCGCTCGGAGCTGTGTTGCTTTGAACCTCAACTCCAAAATGAGCCCCTGCTGTCATAATATACTTTACTTTTTACAGTTATAATGCCCAAAGGCTACATAGCATCACCAGTTCTGAGCCACTTCTCCCCAGTACTTGCCCAGTTATTTTCTGGTGGAAATATCTGTGATAGGAGGAGTAACTTGGTTGGAAGTAATAATATTTGAAGGTTGAGGGTGGAACAAGGAGGCAGGTGATTCAGCAACATTGTGACCGAGACAACTGCCTAATATTCTGAGTGATGTAAATCCTAGGGCTCTGAGACTGTGAAAAGACAATACTAATGCTAGGAAAGGTCTTCCTACTGATTCTTTCAGGTGTACTCTTATCTCATGAATCAGAGTCCTGATATGCCATGATAATAACTCTTAATATGATATTTTTCATGGAGGTCATGTGTGTTTACCCTTTTTCTTCTGGTGGGAAGTTGGGAGAAATGGAGAGAGGCAATAACTGAGGCTGCTAAAGATTCTGTATTAAACAAGTCTTTCCTATGGAAGCCTATCTTCTCAAAGTGCCTTGAATCCTTTTAATCCTTTTTATTCAAGGACAGATAATTTTTCTGGATTTGGTGTTATTTTTGAACTTAAGTACTGTGCATAGCAGGTTGTATTTTCCAAAGATGGCCACAAAAATATTTTGCATGTCAGATGCTCTTCTGCAATGTGATCTTCATATTCCTTCATCAAGAAATGGAGTTGATTTCTTCACCCTCTTATATCTGGGCAAGACTTGTCCTTGAACAATAAAATACACAGAATGGACACTGTTAAGGCACAGAGCACTTCCACTTCTTGTCTTTTGGAAACTTTTCCTTGGGATACTCTCTGGGAAATTAGCTGCCATCTTATGAGAAGCCCAAGCTACAAGGAGAGGCCACACTGGTGCCCCAAGGTGACAACCCCAGCTGAGCTCCCAGGAGACAGCCGGAACCAGCTATCACCATGAGAGTGTGTCACCTGCAGTCCCAGCCCAGCAGAACTTTCAGATCACACGCGCCCCAACGGCCATGATCTCAGTTAACAGGAGAGCCCCGAAGTGAGAATTACACACTTGAGCTCAGGCAACCCACAGAACCATGAGAGGAAAGAGCACTTGGTTTTAAGCCGTTAAGGTTTGGGATGATTTGTTAAGATCTGAGAAATTACCAGAATACTAGGTTAAATGGAACCAGATCCTGTGAAGGATCATCTGTTTTACTTTCCTCAAACTGATTTGAGCTATTTCAATGGTAACTTTTTGAAAAACATACAATAGGTCCAAACAACTTTAAGATTAAGGGCAAATTAACTTATTATTAGTCCAAACACTGTGTAAAAGTGATTGTGTGTGTGTGTGTGTGTGTGTGTGTGTGTGTGCATTGGTTGGATTATTAGTTCACTAGGGCTGCCATAACAAGTCACCACAAACCTAGTGGCTTAAACCAACAGAACTGTATTCTCTCACAGTTCTGGAGGCCATACATCTGAAATCAAGGTGTCTGTCGACAGAGATACGCTTCCTGTAAAGCTTCTAGGGGAGCGCCCTTCCTCGCCTCTTCCAGCTCGGGCGGCTCTCGGCATTCCTTGATTTCTTTGGCGTGTGCCTGTATCAGTCCAACCTCTGCTTCTGTCTTTGTGTCGCCTTCTCCCCCACACGTGTGTCTTCTCTCTTCTCTGTGTGACACTATGGCTTTCTCTGCCCAGACCATCCAGGATTATCTCCTCATCTCAAGATCCTTAACGTAAATACATGTGCAAAAACTCTTTCTCAGGTAATATTCTCAGGTTCCAGAGATTCAACATGGATATCTTCTGGGGGGAATTTTTTGGACTATCACAATCGTTATGGGAAGGGAGCAGTAAAAAGATTCCCTATCACCCTAAAGTTACAGACAGGGTAGGTAAATAAAGCTTATAATTATCAAGTAAGTGAATCAGTTCATTGCATACAGTTTCAAAAACAGATGGTAGTTTATGCTGCAGTGTGAGTTCTTTCCATAAAATTGATGACCAAACGTGGGACACTCTTGGTTGTTTGCCTTCTTTTCAGTTGTTAAGATCACTGACTACACGTATTAGTGTAAGATAAATGTAGGCTGGATAATATTTGTGAATTCATTCAGATTGAGCCCAATCAAGGATTTCATGGATACTAACAAGATTAACTTTATCAAACAATAAAAGATGACTTTTTGTTATTCACTTTGGAATTTCCTGGCAAACTGCTTACACTGACTATAAATTAGTAAGTATTTAGCCATTCTCTGACTTTTGATCATCCCTCTCATATAATTACCATCAATAGTTTGCTTACTTATTTCACTTTAATTCTGATTATTTTTCTCTTCACTGTTCCTGGTACTTAAAACAATGTGAACTTCTTACTCTACATTCTCTGAAGAAGATCTGATAGGAAAAACTCATAACTCATATTCTCACACTAAGAAAAGTAAAGTAAAAACTAGTTAAGTGAGATGTCAACTAAATTTGCCAATAGTATTGGTAGGTGATATGGTGTTTGCTGGCAAATGCACTAAAATACTCAATGCTATTAACATTGGTAATTGGTTTTTGTAAGATGTTATGCATGTAAATTCAATCACCATTAATAAAAATTGTACAATATCTGAGCCAAGAATAAACTGATAATTAGCTCCCTCTGCCGAGCCATCCATATAATCCATTAAATAATTCCATTAGTTTAAAAAAGTTGATTTTGAAATATAATTATCATATATAAACATCCTGTGTGTGTTTGTGTGTATTGTGTGTATGAGAGGGACAGAAAGAGGAGTATGGCCATGATTTGATCTGCCAAAAAAAAAAGCAACACAAAAAGTAACAAATGAAAGAATTCAGAAAGTCCTGCCCTTCTCTAGTCTTAGAGAAGAAAGTCAAAATGGAAACATAGACAATTTTTATTATACTACATTACTTTCCTAGTCCATAAATCTGGTTATTGAGGACTATATTCTGAACTAAAAACTAAGTCATTGAAAAAAAATACTAATGCTATAAAAATAAAACCATCACTTGGGGTAGGGCATATTCAATGAGATTAGTGACCCATAGGTATTTGTAATGCAGAGGGTTCCAGTTTACCATATGTAACCAGTTTATTGAGCAATCTGAACATGAAACAGTTTTATTTTTTCACAACTCTCTTTCCCAACATGATCTATGAGATCTGCCTTCCATGCTACATAATGACTTCTAAAGCATATTCCCATTTGAGTGAGGATAGTTCACCTTTAGGAATAAAAAAAAGCAATCAAAATCAAAGCCAACTTCATGCCGTCTGTAGTTTCATGTACACCAACAAATACGGGGGATGAGTTATCAGTCACCTCTTCTGATAGCCATTCTCACCCCCTACAAGAAGTTTCCTTAAGACTTTCTTAATTGGAAAACCCTCTAGGTTAGTTTGTCATGACTGCCATAACAAAATAGCACAGACTGAGTAGCTTAAATAATAGAAATTCATTTTCTCATAGACTGGAATTTGTTTTCCTCTAGGCTGGAAGTCCAAAATCAAGGTGCTGGCAGGCTTGGTTTCTCCTTGGCTGGCAGACAACTGTCTTCTCACTGTGTCATTGTGTGGCATTTCCTCTGTGCACATACGTCACTGGTATCTATTTCTTTTCTCATAAGGACACCCATTCTATTGGATTAGGGCCCCATTCATGATCTCATTTCACTTTAATTATCTCCTTTAAAGCCTTGTCCCAAAATATATTCACACTGGGGGTCAGGGCTTCAATATGTGAATTTTGGAGGAATGCAGTTTGGTCCATAACACCCTCCTTTTTCCCTGACTCTCAATAAGGAAGCGAGAATTCCTCAGCATCCATCATCACTTGAGGAGGGAGAAGTGATGAGAGTCTCAGTTTAAGTTTGGTTATTTCTTAGTAATCCATAGAGGAATATAGAAGCTCCTCAGTACTCTCTTGAGGTATTCTATGTCTATTTTCTACCAAGAGGAAAGGGTCCACTTTTCTTCAAGACCTTGATTCTGTAGATGAATGCACTCCCTCCCTCCTCTGGATTGCTATGGCATTTGGTTAGTACCTCACATCAGATACTTACCACTCTCTGTCATTTGCAAAAAGACTTGGCTCTAGATTTATTGAGAGCAGGATCCATATGCTATGTTCTGTGGGGGACATATATATGCCCCACATGGTGTTTGACATAGCACCCAAATGTAGTGGCCACTAAAGATGTCTCTAGTTCACTGATAGTTTGAGATAAGAAAAAATAAAATAAACTATGGAGCTAGAGTTGGAAGTAGGATCAGGAAGCAGCCTGCAGTTCCCAGAGGAAGCTAGGTTTCTTTATCTTTGCCTTTGAAGTTCATCTCAGTAGTAATCTCTGCTATTCACAAATGCAGTCACATGAAGTAAAACCTCCTTCCCAGTAAATCTTGAGGCCTTCCACAGCATGTCCCCAAGACAGTTGCCTTGGTGACTTTCTCTGGTGTGCCAACGTCCCCAGGACGGTAGAGAACAGAGACAGCAGCATCTGCACTGTCCTTCCCAGGAACTTACTTTAACAAAGACCTCAGTTTTAGTCTTGGAGGCTTGACGATCCTGACACTCCCTACCTCTGGGTGATCACACAATGTTGAGATACCAAAAAAAGTCATGTTACTAAAATTTAAGTACCTCAACCCAAATAAAATTTCAATTAAGCACTATCTCATCCCATTTTATGTGCAAGAAGAGAAAGGTCACCTTTGAGTAGTTAAGTATGAAATGCTAACAAGTATAAATAAGAAAACAAAATAAACTGTTAAGGGCTTTAGGTTACTGATTTCTGGCATTACCTTAATTCATTGCTTTAGCATAGTCAGTCCAACACTGCCCACATGGCAGTGCTTTTCACTAGTTCCATTTACGTTCTAAAGCATCTTTTAACTTGTATTTTTCAGATTGATTAAAGGCATAAACACCAGAGCTTATGTAATATCGGTATTTGCATATCCTTCTCTGTGTATACACTTCCACCTGTTTTAAAATAAGAATACAGCAAGGGCAGTTTCCTCCATGATCCATTGATTCAACCAATAGTGTAAAATATTGGATGACATGAAAGACAATGTTGAGTCCACTACCTGGTTCAGTTTCCATGGCTGTCCTTGGTACTGATATTCTGGGCACTTACATATATTTGGGTCTCATCTTATAGACTATAACTCTGGCTGGAATGTCTTCCCTTGGGGTCTTCTATTACTTTCTGAAACAGCAATTGATCACTGAAAAGGGAAAATGAAATAGAAGAAAGTTAGATCTCTACCCATTTACTCAGCAAAGCAATTAAGACCTTGATAGTATAAAGAAGGCAGGCTGAAGCCACGTAACATAAAGTAGTGAAGAGAAAACTGTTCTCATCATCCTCCCTTAACTTTTCAAACTCTTAAAAATAAAATAAATGAATGGCTACTTCTGTTTTCTTAGTAATGAATTTCCTTTAGCTACTTAGGAAAGAAAAAGGCCTCTCTCTATCTGAGCCACACTTAGGGACAAGAATGAAAATTCTTCCTCCTTAGTTGTTTAAAAGTCCAACATATTTAGAAAAAAAAAGAAAAATGGTAGGGCATAGAAAAGGGCAATACTGACCAATGAAACGCACATGTTTTGTTTGGATTAATGTAGGAAATTTCTATTGAAATGACCTCAAAAAGGAGAATCATAGAAGAGGAAAGACTGGATTATCTTTCTATTTTCTCTATAGAAAATGATATTAAAAAATCGTTGCCATAAAATGAGGCTATCATAGAGTATTTAAATAGAAAAAAAGAATTATTATAGAGATTTTAGGAAGTTAATAATAAATATTTTACTTTTTCTATACTTTGTGGCATCATTAGTACTGATCAGATTTTTAATATGATTACTTTCTTGCAGTTTATCACTCTAGATTAATATTCTCATTTATGCCTAAAAATTATTTCAAAATAACTCATTTATTAAATGATATGGGTTTTTATATTTCATTGTTTGTTTTAAAGAATGAAAACTTTAAAGGACCCAAGACACAAGTACTTACTATTATTCATTCAATGAAGAAATAATTTCTTCAAAAACCATATAAGTAAAAGTCAGTCAGCAAAGAGGGAATAAAGGTCAAGAAATAAGGCACAGTTTCTTCCTCTTTCCATGAACAAGCCACCAAATATTTAATAAGGTTTTCAGGAGAAAATAAAGATATCTCACATTGAAGCAGGCTTTGCATTTGTATTTTATATCAGATTCTTTTTTTCATTCAATGAATAATTATTGAGCCTTTTTGAAGAAAGGGCATTGTGTTGCTGTGGGGCTACAATGATTTTTTTTTTAAGATTTTATTGACTATATTAGGGCTCTTTTGGTTGCCAGTGACAGCAATCCAGTTCAAACTAGCCAATATTTTAAAAACTCTTGGCTCTCATGCTTGAAAAAGCATGCAACTTCAGTACAGACCCAGCTCATTATTTTTAGGAATCTTCTCCCTTCATCTCTTGGTTCTTCATTTCTCTGTGTTAATTTTATTCTTAGACAGATCTACCATTGCATTAACTAAATGGCCACCAGAAGTTCCAAACGTAATAATGTGTATCAGCTTAGGATCTCAGCAAAAAGAGGGTGCTTTTCCAACAGTTTCAACTAAAGTCTCATGGCTGCTGTTCATTGACTTGGATTAACCTAGTTTATTTCATGTGACTACCCTTGAACCAATCACTGTGGCCAGAGAGAACCAATATACTGACTTGTCAAGATCATGCCTATCCTTAGAACCAAGAGAGAACTAAACCCCACCCAAATGACCGAGAATTAAATAGAGGATCTATGGTTCCCCAGTTAAAAGAGGGAGTGGATACAGAGGAGTAAAAATCACAACAGCCCACTTTATCTATTCTCAAGAAACTACAGACATAGGTACATAAACCACTACTAGGTTTCTCTCTTTTACCCTCTTTCTCTCTCTTGTAAATCTATCTATCTATCTATCTATCTATCTATCTATCTATCTATCTATCTATCTATCATCTATCTATCTATCTATCTATCTATCTACCTATCTACCTATCTATCTATCTATCTATCTATCTATCTATCTATCTATCTATCTATCTAACTATCTGTATCTACCTACCTATCATCTATCAATGCACACATACACACATAGCATTGTGATGGGAAATGTTTAACAGGCTTTCTAGAAAAAATAATCCCTGGTTTGTAGAGTTTGCCAATTTCAATGGATTTAGTGTTCCCACCAAAGCTGATTTCAATGTACCAATATGATGTCACTGAATTCAGCACTCATGAGCCAGTATGAACTGTCTTCAATATACTGTTGAAATAATTAAAGAAAAGGTGGGAGAAGTTACTTGAGGTAATCAGAAGAGGCTTAATATAGAATATGACATATGATTTGACTTATAAAAAATTAGTAGAATATTTGCAAGTTCATTGTATGTGTGGTAAATTAAAAATGAAAACAGCCCTACTCTGATCTCAAAGAATCAGTTATAAAAATGAGACATTTAAGGATAGTTTGTTTTTAAACATTTAGAGAGCCCCATGTCAAGTATCCTTGACATAACATTTTATAGGGGAGGAGCGGTTGTATTGTGGGGAGGTGATTTCTATATTCTTAGGGTCCCATTAGTAGAACTTAGGATCCATTCTAATGCTCTATCTTTGTAAGTCATCTTGTTTTATCATTTCAGCTCCTCTAATGTCAGACCTGATTTACATGTAAATGTGAATATAACTACAGTCATGGTGCCTCAGGAGAAATGCACTGGAAGAAATAACACAAAATGAAATTTGCATAAGGTAATATAGACTGCCAGTTTCAGCTCTGACATATAAAGAACTTAGAAGTAATCATTCCTGTCTTTACAAGAAAGAGTTGAACAAACTGAAAACAGTTTGACACTCCTTTTCTTGGAATCATTGGAGAACAGAGGTTATAGGACCAGCCACCACCCCAAAATCTAGAGATGGAAATGAGTACGGTATATCATAGCCAAGATGTGCTTACCTGGGGCAGAAGCTACTATATCCATAATTTGGTAGGAACACTTAAGTGGTAATTTTGATGACTTGATGGAGGCTGAATATGGACTAACATGAGAATGGGAAATTCCTGAAGGTCACAGGTTTGGGGAGTACAGGTTTTAAGCACTTTGATGGGTTATCTCCCACAACCTTACCATGTTCTTACAGTAAAAATCTGAGAAAGACCGATTACTGTGAAATAAGCCCAAAGAGTTCTCTATAACAAAGGCCTACTGAGTAAGGCAAAAGACTTTACTAGAACCTTATCCCAGCTGAAAGAAGGACATTTCTTAACCCCTGCTCTTTAGCCTTCCTGTCTTACCTTAGGGGGAAACAAGCTATATCATGGAAAAATAATTTTGAAGGTTGCAGACTTGAGACACAGGACCACTAATATTACAGAATGCATCACCACACCGACAGGGCTCCAGTATAATTACGATGGATCATAACTAAAAGAGCTGCAAGACACAGACTCTCTGAGGAGGATTACTTAGGAAAGACCCAGAGTCAAGAGGAGAGAAAAATCAAGGACACTAGAGGAATCTGAAGACACCGGCACCTGCAGCTCCAGCAAACACAACCTCATTCCTACCCTGATTATCACAAAAACTCATACTAAAAGCTTATTTATCACCTTTCCTAACCTGATACATACAAACTTGTTTAGATTTCAACAAAAATGCTCCATGGTATGCCAAAAGGCAAGGAAAAACACAATCTGAAGAGACAAAGCAAACATAAAACCCAGACTCAGATATGAAACAGATGTTGGAATTATCAGAAAGGTAATTTAAAATAACTATTAAGTAATATATATAAGTCTGTAATGGAAACAGTAGAAACTATGCAGGAACAAGTGGGTAATGTAAGCAGAGATGGAAACCCTATGAAAAAAATCAAAAGGAAATGCTGGAAATTAAAAACACAAATGAAGAATGAAGAAGGCAAATGAATAATTTCTTCAATGGGATCATTAGTAGACTGGGTATGGCCAAGGAAAGAAGCAATAAGCTTGAAGAAAGGTCAAGAATACACTCAGAGCTAGGTGTAAGCAGTGGATGGCTCTACTCTCACTGAAAGCCCAAGAAGGCATCTCTTCATTACCCAGTAATTTCAGGGATGGAACCATTACCACTTCTAATCCTAGGTTATAGTAGAATGGAGTAACCTAAATCAAATTTGGCACTTACATCCAATCATTACATAGCATTTTCTCTGGTTCTTATGTTAGGCATCTATAATTTTATGGAAGTAAAATTAAGTTGTTACATTCTCTCTATTGGAATATATTTGCATCATAATCTTTATATGATTGTGGATTTAAGGCCTTGCCTTCTATTGAAGGAACAGCAGCCTCCAAGGAGGAAATAGGAAATAAGGGCCTTCTTGTTAACTCTGAAATCACATATCTGTCCCTACTCTTAAGGCAGCTCTACTTGGGATTGTTGTATGTACAGGTATGGGTGAGAATGGAGATCTGAGAGCAACAGTATTAGGAAGGTGAGCAGTAGGAGGCTGCAGGATAAGGGGTAGGATGAGTCCTGGGGACTAAAGAGCTTGTGGTATCAGGATAACCTCATTCATTTATTACATCCAAAGGCAGGAAGAACCTAGAGAAAATTTCAGGGAGGTCATCAGGGTAAATCAAATCCTTTGAGAAAATCAAATCTTGTGTGAAAAGGCATGTGAATTTGGGTTGTTCAGCTGAGAAAAGAGATACCAATAAATGCTTTTAACATCAATAAGTAAAAAGAAAGTGGTTGACCAAACTAATCCTTTTCCAGAGGATAGAATTCAGAAAATTTTCAGAGCATTTATTGTTACACATTTAAATGGGCTACCTGAAGGACTGTGGACACAAGCAATTCTCATGAACTATGGGTGGTTTTATCGTTTACTGAAGGCCAGAGATACCCTAATCAGATCCCAGACCTTGATCAGATGTGTCCTGGCCTGCATTCTGCTAACAATTTGCGTTTATTTCATTAAGAAATTCTGGCAAGTAATTTGTTCATCTGTCAAATACAAATAGAGTGAACTCTTTCCAAAATTGTTCACTACTGGGTCATTGTCATAAAGAAGCCAGTCTGTCTTATACCCCATCCGAAGAGTGCTTGGTTATCGACAAATCGAAAGTATCTCACTATAAGAGGGTCTTATCTCTAAAGCAGTGTCATGACACACAACTGGAGGATGATTCCAGTGTTCTTCCACTGGAAACATCTACTGATGCAAGTAGAGTCCCTACTAGGAAGTGCTGCTAAGTCCTTTGAAAATGAAAATGGTTCTTATCAGATAACCAGATCCTATTTCACAGCATTCATTTCAGCTAACTCATTTTCTTGACAAGCTTCAACTATAATATCTCCTTAATGTGTTCAGAGGACCATCGAGCATTTATCCAGTAACTATTGCAGATAACTGTGTTTCTTATACTTATCAGAAAAAAAAAAAGAATATACAGGCCCCCTCGGTTTTCAATCAATGGCTTGGTCTCATAAGAAATTGTTTATCTTTTTTCTTTTTTTGTCAGTCTTCTAAACTTGCAGAAATTGGAAGGCTCATTTTACTTAACTATTTCATGCAGAATCCAAGACCTTTTCAAATGTTAAGGTGTGTTATTTTTACATACTACCCAAACAAAGGTGTTATTCACCTCGAATTGGTTTCTTTCCCATAAATACAACTCTCTCAAAACTCCCAGCCAGATTCTTTTTATCACGAATCCTGATAAAGCAGACAATTTTACAAGTCTTACAAATCTCAGAATTGGCTCAAAAAATCTATTCAACCCTTCCCCTTCCACTCTAATGAGAATAATATATCAAAAGGACAGTGAAGGAGAAAAAGGATCATTAAACCTCAATGTGAAGCAAAAGATACGATGTATAAAATATTCATAAGCACAACAAGCAACATTGATGGGAACAAAAGATGAGAGGAGTGATATCTGGAACAAATGCTGCAGAAATAATTCAGGAGAATTAACTGAATGTATTAAATGACTGCTCTCCATTTATACCAGTGGTTGTATAGTGGGGAGAAAAGGAGATTAACAGTAAATCTGGTTTTATTTACCACCTTCTTAAAAGATAGTCTTGAAAAGGTGCTTGGACATTAACTGCCCACAATAAACTGGCCATGCTTTGAGACTACCTAGTGCTTAGATACCTTTGTATTTGTTCAGAGCATTTAAGTGGTACAACATGTTCTCCTTATTTGGGAGTATAAATATGGAGGTATAAACAATAGAGCCAATATCAGCACTACTGAGTTACTAGATACTGACTTAAAACCTACACTTACCCAGAATAAAAGAAAACAAGTATGTTTATTATCAGTTACCTTAAGTCCTGTTTTGGGAATAATAGATATGATAGAAAATAAATAAAGAAAAGGGTTAGCAAGACATAACAAAAGTAGCCACATATGCCAGTTCTGCCAGAGTCTACACTAAACAACAAGAAATAATGGAAAGGATACAAGGCACAGGAAATTTCATTTCCATCCTAACCCTGCTACTCTGGGCCTCAGTTCCTTCATGCCCATTAACAGAATTGATGTTATTCTAAGGATCTATAAGCAAACTGCAAGCTCTAAAATTCCATGATCATAGATACCATTGTACTAAAATAACTAATGTTTGTGCAGTTTTATCATTTATACTGACGCCTTATAATAAACGTGTGAGAAACAAGTTGGCCTCTCCAATTTATTTGTAAGGAAATACAACTGAGTAAAATAAGCTGACCAAGGTCCAGGGGTTCTTATGTGTAGAGATGAAATTTGAACTCAGATCCATTGAGGTCAAATCCCATGTTCTTCTGACTACATCATTTTGCATGCCAGGCATCTCTTAATAATAGAGGGGACTCCTGAAGTGATCCCCATAACACTACTCAGCAGAATGAGCCCTCAGACTCAGCATATGATCTAGCACTTACGTTTATGAGCAAATATAAGTGTTTAGATGGAATTCCCCAAACTTTTTCTTACCAAACTTGCAAACCTACCAGGGACAATGTAGTAATAGAGGATTTGAGCCAACCTTTTCTTGAATTTAATTCCTTAACTGAAGCTTTAGATTCTATCACTTCCTGCTCTCTCAAGACCCTTACAACCAATTGTCACTTTTCCTCTTTACATACTCATCCTCTTCCCCTCAACTAAGTCTTTTTCATCAGTTTTTAAATGCATCCAACTCTCTAAAAACATATAAAAGCACTTATTTGTCCACATTCCAAATTTTAGAGATTACCTATCAATCTTTTTTCTTTCAAATTCTGTCTTAAGATACATAACAAAACTTAATTATTCTACTTTTTCACTTCCCACTCATTATTCAACCCATTACAATCTGCCTTGCATCCTACTAACCCAATAAAATCTGTTTCATGAGGATCACCTTTGAGCAGATGACCCCAAATTTTTATTCATCTCTGACCTCCCTCTGAGTTTGACTACTAACCTTGACATTGCCTCAAATTCCTGAAGTCTATAACCTCTCTCCCAAAACCTGGTCTTCTTCCAGTATCCCCAAAATTAATGACTAAGTACACTAGTTATGCAAAACAAAAACAAAAAAAAAGGCTTGGAGTCATCCTGGACCCCCTCCTTGACTCTCTCCTTCATCCCTCCTATTCAGTTAGATCTAAGTCTTAAAAATCTCATGAATCCACCCCCTTCTCTCTGTTTCCACTACCCATACGAGAGGTCCTAGCTACCATCATTTCTTCTTCGCACTACTGCAGTGATTACCTGAGTGGTCACCTAACATCTACTCTTGCTGTCCACAAACAGTGGCCAAATGATCCTCTTAAAATGCAAATCTTACTACATTCACTCTTTCCTCGAAACAACCATATCTTTCTATTGGTCTCCGGATAAAGACAAAGATCCTTATCATTGCCTACTGCATGATTTGGCTTCTACCCATCTCTACAACCTCATTTTGTACCACACAACTCCTTCTCACTCTCTCCATTCCATATAGGCCCCATCTTAGCCGGTTGTTTGGGACATGATCATTCCCAGCACAGGACCTTTGTACAACCCATTGTCTTGTGCTGCGCAATTATTTTGTCCTCTTTAATCTAGTTAATACCTACATATTTTCATCTCTCAGTGATGTCATGTGCATAGAATATTATAAAAACATATGAAGTGACATAGAAACTATCCTGGGAGGAAGTCAAAGAAGGCTTCCTAAAAATCCTGGGCCTCTAGTCTGATTCATAAAGGAGGTGAGTCAGGTGAATAGAGAGAAATAGCATTCCCGGCACAAGAAAAATAGAGGAAAGGCAACATAAAGATTGGGACTGTTGCAGCCAAAAGCTGAGGCAGCAGTTGAAAGGAGAGAGATGTGGTTGTAGGGTAGAGAGGGTCAGTTACATAAGGTTGAAAGGGTTAAACTGTGTTCTGTGGCCTGAGGGGTTTAGGGAGTCTCCAAACTATACTTCTTTTTTTTTTTTGAGAGAGCATCTCTCATATTTATTGATCAAATGGGTGTTAATAACAATAAAATTCTGTATAGGGGAGTCAATGCTCAATGCACAATCATCAATCCACCCCCAGCCTAATTCTCGTCAGTCTCCAATCTTCTGAAGCATAATGAACAAGTTCTTACATGGTGAACAAATTCTTACATAGTAAGTTCTTACATGTTGAACAGTACAAGGGCAGTCATCACAAAAACTTTTGGTTTTAATCACTCACTATGAACTATAAACAATCAAGTCAAATATGAATATTCATTTGATTTTTATACTTGATTTATATGTGGATCCCACATTTCTCCCTTTATTATTATTATTATTATTATTATTATTTTTAATAAAATGCTGAAGTGGTAGGTAGATGCAAGATAAAGGCAGAAAACATAGTTTAGTGTTGTAAGAGAGCAAATGTAGATGATCAGGTGTGTGCCTGTAGACTATGTGTTAATCCAAGCTAGACAAGGGCAATAAAACATCCATGGATGCAGAAGATTTCTCTCAAAACAGGGGGGTTGAGGTTCTAAGCCTCACCTCTGTTGATCCCAAAGTTCTCACCTGATGGACCCCCTGCAACTGTTCCTGTCTTAGGTTGTTCCTCCCTTGAGGAATCTTACCCATCTCTGGCTAACCAGTCATCTTCTGGGGCCATACAGGGAAATGTAAAGTTGGTAAGTGAGAGAGAAGCCATATTGTTTGAAAAGGTTAGCTTTTTACTTCTTTGCATATTTATGCCCTGTGGCTTCTATGCCCAGCATTTGTCTTGAGGTATCTTTACCACTTGGAGGAATTATGATACTCGGTGAATTCAATATGAGGCACGAATTCCATTTAAGGGTTGTAATTAGGAAGGAAGAAGAAAAGCTATAGTGGTAGCAGATGGAAGAAAACATGGGAAGATTGATTATTTCTTTGACATATCTTCTTATAGAGTAACTTAAGCATGTATAGGTTTTAAACTACTAATTAAATTGCACACACACATTAACATAATAGGAATAGGGTTACATTACCAAAGCAGATCTATAATTACCAGCCATCTCCAGTGAAGCCAAGAAAACCAGTTAGGCACCCTAGGCATTTGTGAAAATTTGTCTAAGATATAATGGATATTGTCCAACTGTACTTGAACAGTCTGAGAGAAATTAGACAAATTAAAACAACCCATTCCTGGGAACTGTTCACATCCCATATGTTCTTTTAACAGTAGATAGTCTGTAGTTGTAAGATTTTGGAGCACTACAACTTGCACTTCTCCTAATTCTTGGTTGAGTTCCAACAGTATAGATCCAGTCAAATTTGTCGTTTTACTGTATGCACAGGCCAGCTTAGATATCTCCTTCTTCATTCCAATGGCAAGTCCAGGAACTGGTGGGATGAATGCAGCTAAACTGCAGCATCGCCTGGATCTTTGTTGAGGTTTTTTGATGATCATCTTCTGGTATGACTCTTCCAGAGAGTGCTGATGTTGGAAGTTCTTCTTCATATCATATCTTAGTTCATTTTCTGGGTAGCCAAATTAGGCTTTGATCCTCTGTATAAACACAACAGACCCTTTGCCCACACTTTGATATGCCCTCTATACCATTGTGTAGAACTCATTGGAGGTCACCACACAGGAACTGCTTTTTTTTTTCTTTTTTTAAGAGAAAGGAATATTATCAGAAAAGTGTACCTCCATAGCTGATCATCTGACACCCTTTAAGTGATCAAAATTAAGGATATTTAAAGCATGCATTAATTGTTGATTTACAGTTAGTTTTATCCTATCAGGGAGTAATCCCCCTTCTCTTTCTTTCTTTTTTTTTTGTTATCTTTAATCTACACTTACATGAAGAATATTATGTTTACTAGGCTCTCCCCTATACCAGGTCCCCGCTATAAACCCCTTTACAGTCACTGTCCATCAGCATAGCAAAATGTTGTAGAATCACTACTTGTCTTCTCTGTGTTGTACAGCTCTCCCCTTTCTCCCACCCACCCAATGCATGCTAATCTTAACACCCCTCTTCTTCTCACCCCCTTATCCCTCCCTACCCACCCATTCTCCCCAGTCCCTTTCCCTTTGGTACCTGTTAGTCCATTCTTGGGTTCTGTGATTCTGCTGCTGTTTTGTTCCTTCAGTTTTTCCTTTGTTCTTATACTCCACAGATGAGTGAAATCATTTGGTATTTCTCTTTCTCCACTTGGCTTATTTCACTGAGCATAATACCCTCCAGGTCCATCCATGTTGCTACAAATGGTAGTATTTGCTCTCTTCTTATGGCTGAGTAGTATTCCATTGTGTATATGTACCACATCTTCTTTATCCATTCATCTACTGATGGACATTTAGGTTGCTTCCAATTCTTGGCTATTGTAAATAGTGCTGTGATAAACATAGGGGTGCATCTGTCTTTCTCAAACTTGATTGCTGCATTCTTAGGGTAAATTCCTAGGAGTGGAATTCCTGGGTCAAATGGTAAGTCTGTTTTGAGCATTTTGATGCACCTCCATACTGCTTTCCACAATGGTTGAACTAATTTACATTCCCACCAGCAGTGTAGGAGGGTTTCCCTTTCTCCACAGCCTCGCCAACATTTGTTGTTGTTTGTCTTTTGGATGGCAGCCATCCTTACTGGTGTGAGGTGGTGCCTCATTGTCAAACTATCCTTCTTTACCATAAATTCCATCTTACTAATTAAGATTCCCAGGGTAAGAAAAATTTCAAAGCACCACACAAATAGTAAACAATGTCCAGAGTCTTCATGATATTCATGATTGCATCATTTTCTTTCCAAAAACACATAAAAAAGTCTTAAGATTTTACATAATTCCAATGTTCTTTCTTTTTCTTGCTTTAGTTTCATTTTTTTCAATTGGTCTTTTAGGACTATCAGATTATTACTTTATTACATTTTTATTTCTTACTGATTAGGTATTGGAAATTAAATAATTTCCAATGTTTTTCCCTATGGGTATTGATTTTCTGTCCTATTAATTACTTCTATGTAAATTTTCAGCAAGATTCCAAACAAATGATATTGACTTTGTCATAGCCCTAAAATTGGATGAAATTAATAATGGGCTAAAGGCAAGGTTGGGAGGGAATGGGGGAAGCAGGATGGGAAGCAGTAACTCAGGAAACAGCATTTTCTGCTTAAGGAGGAGTCTACTTTTCCATCAGTGAAATAGTCCTGTTAATTAATCTCTTCTGGCTGTCATGTGTACCTGTCTTTAACTTGACTCTATTATTTAACAAGAATTATTTTCTTTGTTATCTTTAAAGGCTTTCCCTCAATGTACCCTTGTTATTTTCCCTTTGGCACAAAATGGCCTGCTTTTTCGAAATCACACACTTTGAAGGGTCGGTGATGCTGACTGTAAAATTCAAACTGTGGAGGTTCTTACAGATTATAAATGACAGAATCCTATCACAAGCTAAGTTATAGAAAATAGAATAATTTATTAAAAGGATGCCAGGACAATCCTCAGAAAAAAAGGAAGAGCTGCAGGTCCAGAGAAACTCAGATAAATGTTACTGGAACCAGAGACTCCAAGCTGATCAGTTCTCTCTCCCTTCCTCTCCTCCCTGGGCTGCTGGTGTGCAGCTTCATTCTCTTCCACTGCAGGAAGGCTGTCTCCATACTGAGGAACATGGCCAGAGGCTACTTGCTGGCCTAATAGGCAAAAGAGTTTTCCTCTCCAGCTCTAATAAGCGTACAGGAATGGACCCAGACTGTCCCCAGCCAGGCTATGTACCATCTCCTGGTCCAATCACTTTAGCAAAGGGATGTTGTATTATGATTGGCCTGGTCTGGGCCACACCCCATCCTTACACTGGTTAAGCATCCAGAGGGGAAGTACCTTTTGCTTGGTAGCTTCCTGGGTGTACTGGAGAAGTCAAATGAGAAGAATATTTTCCCAAGCAGACAAAACAATGCTTCCACTACTGTTCTAATTACCACTGCAGTATAATATTAACCATCCCTAAGATGCCAGCCAGTCAGAGCAGATATTAGCCATGATCAGTTGTTCTGGCCCTCGTTTGTATTGACAGATAACCAGCCTTACCCTGGGCAGAGCTTCCTATGGAGAGCCCATGGCAACCCCCTAGTGATAGCTCCCAAAGGATGGGCTCCAAGCTGGCAACTCTGAGGGTCAGCAGCTTTCAGCAGCGATTCCTGTCAACAGTATTGACTCTTCTCCCAGAACAGCCTCCAATTCCTTTCACAGATGCACAACTCAGTGAAACTTTCCCAGAGGGAAATCCAGAGGGTGTTCACTGTGGAACTGTTCTGTGCTGGCAGCAACAGTGGCACATAACTCTTTCAACGAATTTGCTCAGGGTGCCCAAGAATTGCATTAGAAAAGCCAGCCATGAAATATGCCTGGTGTCATACCCAAGGCTGTCTCCTTACCAGCTTCTTACACAGAATCAGATTCCTGCACTCAACGGGGACATTTCATAATCCCTAAATGAACTCAAGGGCTTGAGTGTTCAAAGTCCTGCTCCAGCAAAACGAATGATGTCTGCATCCAAGTTTCTAGAAGACTCTTGATAGGCAAGCAGATTGTATGTTCCCATCCCAAGATTAGCATACTAGATGTATTTTTGGAAGACCATATTAAAAATGAATGCCGACCTAGAAACTGCAGAATATTTTAAAACATGGTATATCCCTTAATATGCAAAGAACTTTAAGAAAGACTATGGGTAGCGGTGTATGTATAGATTTGATGCTTCTATTTCCAGCCAGATTTTTATGTTAAAACTACAGACAGTATCTTGCTATTAATAAAAATAACAACTAAAAACAACAGAGGGGAGAAGACTCAGGGAATTGATGACTGAATGCTTTAGGAGATGCTGACAAACTGCTGAACCCAAGGATAATGAAGACCAACTGTACATTCTTTTCTTTGACATGTTCAACACTGACATCAGATAGTCAATTATTAATGGTAGTCCTGAGGCTAAAGACCTTAAAATACCTTATGGCTGTTAGGTTTAATTTCTGTTGCCTGGTGTCACACCCTAGGCTGTCTCCTTACCAGCCTCTTACAAATTATGTTCTGTTCTTTCAAATTGCTTTTCTGTTTCTTGCTTATGACCTTCCTATTACTTTCTGGATGTGCTAAATATCCATGCATTTCTAAATAATTATTTCTTGACCAACAGAATGGAGGGAAATTTGTTCAGGAAGCTCTGTGAATGTAATTTTCTTTCTAGTTCACAAAACTGATATTAATAGATCATCCCATAAAAAGACAAATCATTCCAAACCACCTTTTAATGACCCAATATGAAGAACTGCATATAGCCTGCTAAAGATTTGCTCTCATTTCACCACTATGTTATTAATAGCAATCCCATAATGCCATTCATGCTCTATAACATTAAAATAGTTCACTATTACTAAACTTTTTCTTTTTAAATGGGCCATCTTAACCTTCATTCTTTAGTATTCATTTAGTATCTTGTTTGATATTGGTATAGGATAATGCTGACCTCACAGAATAACTTAGGACATATTCCCTCCTCTTCAATGTTTTCGAAGAGTTTGTATAGAATTTCTTTCATAAATATTTAGTAGAATTCACCAGTAAAGCCATCCAAACCTGGAGTTCTTTTGTTTCAATGTTTTTATCTAACAATTCAATTTCTATAATAAATACAGGGCTATTCAGGCTGTTTTACCTGTGTGAGCTTTGGTACTTCGTGTCTCTTGAGGAATTTGTTTCATGTGGTCGAGTTTTTTAGTATAAAGTTATTTATAATATCTCCTTATAGTCCTTTCAATATCTATAGAATCCTTAGTGATATAATTTCTCTCACTCTTATTTTGCATGATCAGTCTGGCTACAAGTTTATCAGTTTTGTTTTCCTCAAGAAACCAACTCTTGGCTTCATTGATTTTCTATGCTTTTTTGCTGTTTCACTGATTTCTGCTCTGATCTTTATTATTTCCCTTATTTGGCTTAATTTGGGATTAATTTACACTTATACTTTCTTTTCTTAAAATGTTTAATCATTTTGTATTTTGAAATAATTTTAGTCAAAGTTGTAAAAATAGTATGCAGGGCTCCTCTATACCTTTTACCCAATTTTCCTTAATGTTAACACCTTTCATAACCATAACCCAATGATCAAAACCAAGTAAGTAACATTAATACAATACTATTAACTACACTGAAAGACTTCACTAAATGTCCTCATTTTCCTACAAATATTCTTTCTCTATTCCAGTATTTATTTCAGAATACCACACTATATTTAATTTTGGGTTTTAAAGTATACAATAGTGTTAAATATATTCACATTGTCGTGAAACAGATCTCCAGAGTGTTTTCATCTTGTATGCCAAAACCCTATATTCATTAAGTATCTTGTAAATGAAAACCCTATGTGTCTTTTCCTCTCTTTCCTCAGCTTTTGCTAAACACCATTCTTTCTGTTTCTATGAATTTGACTATTTCAGATACCTCATGTAAGTGGAATCACACAATACTTGTCTTTTTGTTACTGACTCATTTCAATTAGCATAATATCCTCAAGGTTCATAGGTATTATAGTTTGTGACAAGATGTACTTTCTTTTTAAGGTTGAGTAATATTCTGTTGTATGTACGTGCCACATTTTGTTTGTCCATTATTCCACTGATGGACATTTAGGTTGCTTCTACCTTTTGGCTATTGTGAATAGTGCTGCTTGAATTGTTTTGCAAATATCTCTGGAGACCTTGTTTTTAATTGTTTTGGATGTATACCCAGAGGTGGGATTGCTGTATCACGGTATTCCTTTTTAAGTTTTTGAGGAACTGCTACACTGTTTTCCATAGTGGTTGCACCAGTTTACAATCCCAACAGTGCACAAGGGTTCCAATTTCTGCACATTGTCACCAACACTTGTTATTTTCTCTGTATGTGCTTTTATAGGAGCCATCCTAATGGGATAATTATATTTTCTCATGATGGTAACTGAAGTCATTCATTTTGAGACCTTTTTTCTCTTCTAATATAGATTTTTAGTGGTATAAACTTCCTCCTAATTGTGTTTTAAAAACACTCCACAAAATCTGACATGCTGTGTTTTCATTTTTATTCAGTCCAAAATACCTTCTAATTAGTCTTTTATTTTTTGACCCATGGGTGATTTAGACGTGCATTATTTAGTTACTAAATAATATTTTCCAGATATTTTTGTTTTTGATTTCTAATTTAATCCCATTTTGGATGGAAAACATAATTTGCGTGACTTTAATCTTTTTCAATTTTGAGACATGTTTTATGGATCAGAATAAGGTTTACTGTAATAAATTTGCTTTTAGCACTTAAAAGGAACATTCATTTTCCTGTTGTGGGTAGAATGATCTATAAATGTCATTTGGGTAAAGTTGGCTCATGTCTTCTGTATCCTTACTGTCTAACTGTTCTGTCAGTTATGAAGAGACATATAGAAATGTCTGACTCTTGTTGTGTATCTGATTGTCATTACAGTCCTTTCCATTTTTGCTCCATTATTTTGCAACCGATTAGCAGATGCATACATAACTGTAGGATTTTCATGTGCTCTTCATTAAATGACCTTTTAATCATTATGAATTTATCTTTGTTATCCTAATAATATTCTTTGCTCTGAAATACACTTTTTCTGAAAATACTGAAGAAAGGCCAGCTTGCGTTCACTTAGTTTTTAATGGTATATCTCTTTCCATCATCCTACTTTTTAACCTATTTGCATCCTTATATGGAAGTATGTTTCTTGTAGTCAGCATATATGTGGCTAAAATCTGGCAATGTCTGCCTTTTGATTGGAGTTTTTAGACCATTTATTGTGGGGGCCCGGCCTACAGCCAAGGCTGAGCCCCACTCTAGCTGGACAATGCCCTAAAGATGGCGCCTGCTTCCTAGACACCACCCTTCCTGGCCCTACAGCTCAGCGCATAAGGAAGTCTCCATGATTGGCTTGTCCCCATTTCCGTGCTCGTGCTCATAGCATGCTTTTCACATGTTTCCAATAAGACTGAACCTGGCGCGTGATCAGTCAGCTGATTGTTTGGGATATGCTATATAAGCTGCTGCCCTGGAGGAAGTGGTGGTTGTTGTTTTTTGCTTTTGCCTTTTGCTAGATGGATGCTCGGACGCCCATAATAAAGATTCCTAACGAACCAGGCCTTCAGTGATTGTTCTCCTGCCATCGCCCTAGGTGGCGGGACACGATAGCTGGTGCCAAAACCCGGGATGAAAACCTGGCGTCCGAGGATGGAGTGGAACTTCTCACCCTGCGGCAATCCGAGTGGACACCCTTTGGAAGAGTTACACGAGTGACTGACATTTTGAAGAGTGGTGAGTATGGTCAGGGACAAAGTGAAAGCAACATCAGGTCGTGCGAATGCAAGCAATTGTGGTGTGTGTGTTTAGCCTTTGTGTTCCTTGTCTTGTTCTGTCTTAGTCTGTATATGTTTCTGCGTTTCCTCACGAAAGAATAAGAGCGCTGTGGAAAGTTCACAGGTAAAGCGACATAGACTAAAGTTCGCGGGAAGCGATGAAAACCAGTTAGCGAGGACTCTCGGGCTGTAAGGAGATTCAATTCAGGGGTACGAGCGCGGGCGCATGTAACCTCAACTTAGAATAGCGTCAACCTCCTTTCCTCCGCACTATGGGTTCAGAGGTGTCTAGGATGTGGGCAGAGGAACCACTCCGGGCACTCCTAAGGGCTAATGGAACTCCATTAAAGGCTAAAACCACGAGGCCTTTCTTACATACTGTTGAGAAGCATGCGCAGTGGTTTTTGGATGAGGGAAGGATCACTGCCTCCTTGTGGGAAAGAGTAGGGAACAATCTGCGCAAAGCAGATCAAGCAGAACCGCTCCTGGTAGGGACGATTCCTATATGGAGTCTAGTCAGGGGGTGCCTTAAGGAGGATAAGCCAAGCTGCAGAGAGGCTATAAGAGAGGGGGAGGAAGTCCTGGAAGATGTCTGGGAGGAAAGATCCTCCGCTAGGACCTCAGAGAGGGGGTCCGAGCGAGGAGGATCTACAGATGAGGAAGGGGAGCTATTGGGGGAGGAGTTAGAAAAGCATATAAGGAGACTCAGAATCTCCCAGAGGAAGGAACGCCCTATCCCCCGCAGTTATCCCTCCCTAATGCAGCCGAGGCAACAGAAAGAGGAAGAGGAGTTGGAGGACACCCCCTTCTCAACAACCCTGAAACCATATTTGAAAATGGTGCCGTCAGCCCCCCCCTTCCTCCGGCTTCATTTGCAGAACCTCCCCCATATCACGTACAGCCCTGTCGTTGTACGTGTGATTGCAATCAAGGACTAGAAAGAGGGGGGTGGAGGGAGTGGCTGAGAGAACAAGGAAGTGCCGCTTTCCCTGTATTTGAAGACCCTAATACACAACAGAGGTATCATCAAGCCCTAGATTTCAAGGTCATTAAAAGTCTGAAGGAAGCATCCACAACATATGGCCCCCAGGCAGCTTTCACTGTTTCTTTAGTGGATTCAGTAGCTTCTCTTAATCTGACGCCGGATGATTGGGCCAATGTAGCAAGAGCAGCCCTCTCTGGAGGTCAGTACCTGACATTTAAGATACCTGGCAAGAATTTTCACAGGACAGGGCTCGGAGTAATGCCGCAGCAGGTAATCATCAATGGAACTTAGACATGTTGATGGGCACGGGTCCATATTTGGGTCAACAGAATCAGGTAGGATTCCCCCCAGCGGTATATATGCAAATAGCCATGGCAGCAGTGAGGGCCTGGAAGACGCTGCAAGGCACAGGTGACCTACAGGGTCAGCTGTCAAAGGTGTTGCAAGGATCTAATGAGCCATATGCAGACTTTCTAGCCAGACTGATGCAAACAGCCGGTCGCATATTTGGTGATGTTGATACTGCTATGCCCCTTGTGAAGCAGCTGGCCTATGAGCAGGCCAACAAATGGTGTAGGGAGGTCATAAGACCCTGGAAGAACAAAGATCTGAGTACTTATATTAAGGTTTGTAGGGACATTAATGACAGTGCGGTGCAAGGACAGGTTATGGCCGCAGCCATAACTCAGGGATTGAGAGATGCTCGTGGCAGGTCAACCCCTCCTGGGGCCTGTTTCTACTGCAAACAAATGGGTCATTTGAAAAGAAATTGTTCCAAGTTGAAGGAAGCCAATGAACCTGCTAGCAGGCCCAAACCAAGATTATGCCCAAGATGTAGAAAAGGAAATCATTGGGCCAGTGAGTATAGGTCAGTGGTAGATGTGGAAGGCTGACCGCTGCCCCCTCAAGAGCCAAAAAATGGGAGGAGGGGCCCTCCACCTCAGGGCCCGCAAATGTATGGGGTGGTTCAACAGATACCCAGAACTCACCACCCTTTGACAGATCAGGGAGTTCACCCAGCACCGAGGGATCACGGAGAGCAACAGCAGGAAGCGCAGGAGTGGACATCTGTGCCGCCACCAGACTCGTATTGACCCCCGAGATGGGAGTTCAAGTTGTAGAGTCAGATTTTAAGGGACCTTTGGCAAAAGGAGTAGTGGGTCTCTTATTGGGCTGGAGCTCCACTACTAAAGCAGGGTTAATAGTACACCCAGGAGTTATAGATCCAGACTATGAAGGAATAGTTAAAATTATGGTCTCCTCCCCATGAGGAATCATGGCTATTAGCCCAGGAGGTCACATTGCTCAAATTCTTATGCTTCCCAGCAAACATGATTTGTATGCTTATAAAAATGCTGTACGAGGACAGCAAGGGTTTGGGTCTTCTGGGGCTCCGCTGGCTTGTCTTACATTGGATTTGGGAACCAGGCCCATGCACACCTTAGAGATCAGAGGTAGGCATTCCTCAGGATTGCTGGACACAGGAGCAGACCGTAGTATCATAAAGGAAGATGAGTGGCCGAAGGAATGGCCTTTAAATCGAGCTGCACAAACCTTAAGAGGACTCAGGATAGCCCAAGCACCCCTATGTAGTGCTGCTTCACTGTCTTGGATGGACCAAGAAGGGCACGAGGGGATAATTCAACCCTTCGTGCTAAACATACCCGTGTCCCTCTGGGGAAGAGATGTACTAACCCAAATGAATCTCAAATTGACCACGGAAACTTTCTACAGCAAACAGTCTAACTGCATTCTGAAAAGACAGGGCTACCCCGGGACAGGTGGACTTGGGAAGAACTTGTCAGGTCAAGAAAAGCCCATTCCTTTGTCTAACATTATGCCCAGTCGATTTGGAGGGCCCGGGCTGGGTTTTTCCTCGGGGCCACTGAAGGAGAACAGCACATAAAGATTCAGTGGTGATCTGAGAATCCTGTGTGGGTTCCTCAGTGGCCCCTTACTAAAGAGAAGAAGGAAGCAGCCCACACTTTAGTACAGGAGCAGCTTGCTGCCAAGCATATTCAGGCCTCTACCTCCACCTGCAACACACCTATTTTTGTGATAAGAAAGAAAACAGGGAAGTGGAGGCTTTTACATGACCTTAGAGCTGTAAATAAGCAGATGGTGCTTATGGGCTCAATACAACTGGGTTTGCCACTGCCCATGGCCCTGCCTAAGAATTGGGAAATGATAGTTGTGGATATCAAAGACAGTTTCTTTTCTATCCCCCTTCACCCTGAAGATTGTGCCAAATTTGCCTTTACCATACCTGCCATTAACCATGACCGCCCAGATGAGCGCTATGAATGGAGAGTATTACCGCAGAGAATGGCCAATAGCCCCACTATGTGTCAACTATATGTGAGTAAGGCTTTGTCAGTTGTCAGAGGAAAGTTTCCTAACATGATCATCTATCATTATATGGATGACATCCTTTTGTGTCATGAGAGCAGCCGGGAGCTAGAGCAAGGTCTCTGTTTCTTGCAGTCGCACTTCCAAAAATGGGGCCTGGCTATAGCCCCAGAAAAAATCCAGAAGACTAGTGCCAAGAGTTATTTAGGAATGAGATTAGAAAGCACCCTGGCCAGACCCTTGAAAATAGTTATAACGACAGATCACCTAAAAAATCTTATTGATTTCCAGAAACTGCTTGGTGATATAAATTGGGTGTGACCCTACCTAAAGCTTACTGATGAAGAACTCCGACCGCTCTATGCTATACTGAGAGGTGACCCAGATCTAACATCACCCCGCTCACTCACTGTTCAGGCAAGAAGGGCATTGGAACTCATCCAATCCTGTTTAGAACTTGCTCAAGTGGATAGAATAAATTATCAGAAACCTCTTTCCTTTATTACGCTTCCCAGCAATCATAGCCCCACAGGTGTCCTCTGGCAAGAGGGACCCCTTCTGTGGGTGTATTTAGCTCATTCACCAGGAAAGATGTTGATTTGGTACCCACAGTCTATAGCGGACTTAGTCCTCAAGGGAATCAAGGTGGCAGTCAAAACCTTTGGAATAGCACCCTCTATTATCATAACTCCATACTCAGCGACACAGTTAGAGTGCCTTGCCTCTTGTTGTGACACATGGGCCATTGTACATACTGTCTCTCAAGCCTCCTTTGACAATCATTACCCAAAGCATCCGTGGCTACAATTTTGCTTGTCTAACCCAGTTGTTTTCCCGAGAAACACCAGACATAAACCCATACCTAAAGTAAGAGTACTGTTCACTGATGGTTCTAAAACTGGCATTGGGGCCATAGTCACTGATGATGGCTCCTGGACCTTCAAGTTCGCAACTACCTCGGCCCAACAGACAGAACTGTTGGCAGTGATGTGAGCATTTGAGCTCTTTCCAAAGGAACCCTTTAACCTTCTATCAGACAGCCAGTATGTAGTGAATGCCGTCTCTGCAATAGAGTGCGCAGGTCACATTAACCCCTCCTCATCCGTCTTAAATATTCTTAGATGCCTACAGCAGATAATTTGGGACCGTTCAGACCCCTTTTTCACTGGACATATAAGAGCTCATACCTCCCTTTTGGGGCCCCTCGCCGAGGGAAACCATCGCGCAGATTCCTATGTTTGTGGTAACAGACCCTGCGGAACAGGGTCTGTTTCTTATTTCACAAGAAATTTCATGCTAATGCCACCACCCTCCACCTGAAGTTCCAGATCACTAGAGAACAGGCGAGAGCCATAGTGGTCAGCTGCAAATGGTGTGTATCGCTTCTTCCCCCTACCCCCATAGGGGTTAACCCAAAAGGATTGCTTCCCAACCACATTTGGCAAATGGATGTCACTCACATCCCCGAATTTGGCAGGATGAAATATGTTCATGTGTCTGTGGACACCTGCTCAGGTGTTATCTTTGCATCCTACCACACGGGGGAGAAATCTTGGTATGTCATTTCCCATTGTTTGCAAGCATTTTCGGCCTAGGGAAAGCCCAAGCATCTGAAAATGGAAAATGGGCCAGCGTATTCATCCAAACCATTCCTTACCTTTGTCAAAACTCTAGACATCAAACATACTACCGGCATTCCCTACAACCCTCAGGGTCAGGGTATGGTGGAACGCACCCACCTCACCCTCAAGAATGCCTTATATAAACAAAAAGGGGGAATAGGAGAAGACTTTAGATCCCCCAGAGACAAATTAAACATCATATTATTCATTTTAAACTTTTTAACACTGGACAAAAATGGCCACAGTGCAGCAGAGTGGCACGGCCAACAATCCAATCCAAAACACATGCCTAAAGTTTTGTGGAAGGATGTGTTGGAAGGAACATGGAAAGGCCTGGACCCAGTGATAATCTGGACCTGAGGCTCGGTTTGTGTTCACAGGACCAGCAGAACCCCGTTTGGATGCCTGAACGTCTGATACGCAGAGTGGAAAACCCCGGAGCGGAGGTACAAGATGATCGCACTGCTTCTGCTCCTGCCGTGGATCCTACAGCAGGCGATGGTGGAGCCAAGCTGCAGCTGCAGCCACCGCCACGCTGACTATCACCATTCCTACGGCAGAGATGCTGAATGGTCTGTCCCAGGCCACTGCCTCGGCAATGACAATGCAGAACGTCATCAACGGCCATTTTAAGAATGGGATGGCCTTGGTCAACCAATGCATGAACCTTCTTCAAAAACAATTGGACCTCTTGGGGGAGGTTTTGTCTGTGGGCTGCATCCATTTTTATACGGGGGTGTATTACTGGTATTCCTTTTCATAATTATTCTAAAGCTGCCAACTTGTCCAGACAGTTAGCAAGATGTTAACCACAAATTAGTCCAGTGAGCTTGACGAGCTCACCACTCAGCTACGGTTAGAAATTTTGAATGTTAGCTCCAAGAAGGTAGAGATGCTCTCCGTAGTTCAAATAGCTGAAGCTGTGTTAAACGCCACCAAAGCTTGGTCAGGTGTAGGTGTCATAGGAATATTGCTAATTGTGGGCCTCCTCCTGCTTGGGAGGAAAGTCTGTTCCATACAAAAACAGCAACGGGGAGAACGGAAGGTCCTGTTGTAGGCCATGGCAGCGCTAGAGGAAGGCATCTCCCCTAGAGTATGGCTTAATATGCTGGATCAGTAGTCAAGGATGGGTAAGATCGGGAGCTGCGCATATCAACCTAAGACAGGGCGCAGACCTAAGCTGTCTGTTGCCTGAGGACGGGTAAGAATGCCGCAGACTCCGGACGACCTAAGACAGGCATGATCCCAACAGCCCTTTGGTTATAAAACAATAAAGGGGGAGATGTGGGGGCCCGGCCTACAGCCAAGGCTGAGCCCCACTCTAGCTGGACAATGCCCTAAAGATGGCGCCTGCTTCCTAGACACCACCCTTCCTGGCCCTACAGCTCAGCGCATAAGGAAGTCTCCATGATTGGCTTGTCCCCATTTCCGTGCTCGTGCTCATAGCATGCTTTTCACATGTTTCCAATAAGACTGAACCTGGTGCGTGATCAGTCAGCTGATTGGTTGGGATATGCTATATAAGCTGCTGCCCTGGAGGAAGTGTGGTTGTGGTTGTTTTTTGCTTTTGCCTTTTGCTAGATGGATGCTCGGATGCCCATAATAAAGATTCCTAACGAACCAGGCCTTCGGTGATTGTTCTCCCGCCATTGCCCTAGATGGCGGGACACGATAATTTATATTGTTACTATTGGTATAATTAGGTTTGAATTTATTATCTTGCTATTTTTTCTCTTTGTCTCATCTGTTCTTTATTCTCCTTTCCCTGTTTTTCTGCCTTATTTTGTATTACTGAGTATCTTTCATGATTCTTATCTGCTTTGTTGGCTTTTGGCTACTCTGGCTGTTCTTAAATTTTTCTCTTGATTATTGGCTTTCAGCAGTTTGATTATGATATGCACTGGTATAGTTTTCTTACTATTTCTTGTGCTTGAGATTTATTGACATTCTTGTATCTGTGGTTTTATAGTTTTCATTATATTTAGAAAAATTTGGGTCATTATTTCTTCAAATAGATTTTCCAGATACCTGTACGTTAAACTGCTTAGAGTTATCACACAGCTTAAGGATAGTCTGTTTATTTTTTTTTTAATTGTCTTCTCTCAGGAGGGAATTCCACCATCTTCACAGTAGTAGCCACTATTCTGACTTCTAGTACTGTGGATTAGTTTTGCCTGATTTTGAACTTTATTTGATGGAGTCATACAGTACATACTCTTTTGTATCTGACTTTTTTCAATATTATGTTTTGATTGACCCATGTTGCATGTGGTTGTAGCCTGTTTATTTTCATTTCTTTGTAGCAATAATTTCTAGAACTTTTTGGTCTTAGGACTCCTTTAGACTTTTAAAAATAGCTTTTGTTATGTGGGTTTATCGATATTACTATAAGTTGAAATTTTTAAAAAATTGTCTTCTCTCTGTGTTTATCATTTTCTATAGATTCTATGGTTATTTCTTACACCTCTCTAATTTTTTCTTTGTGCAATGTATAATTTATATAATTCCATGTAGTGTATTTTTCATCTCACACGTTATAGGTTTCATCTCTAGTAGTTAGATTTGGGTTTTTTATCTTTTTCATGTTTTTATTTAACTTTTCAAACATTCAGAATACAGTTATAATAAATATTTTAGTGTATTTGTTCGCTAATTCTAACATCTGTGTTAGTCCCGACAAATTAATTTATCTCTTCACCATGGGCTGTGTTTTCCTGCTTCTTCACATGCCAGGTAACTTTGACATTATGCCAAATATTACGAATTTTGTCTTGTTAGGTGCTGGATATTTTTGTACTGTAATAAATGTTCTTTAGGATTTTCTTCCCCTAGGATTCAGTTAAGTTATTTGAACACAATTTGCTCTCTTCAAGTCTTACTTTACTTAAGATTTATCAGGTTGAAGGGGGCACTGTTTAGTTTAGGACTGATTATTCCCCATCACCAAAGCAAAACCCTTCTGTGTACTCCACCCATTGTCTTCTATATCTGGAGGTTTTCTAGCCTGGCTGATGGGAACAGGAACTATTCCTGGTGGCACTATAATCTCTAATCCATCCAGATAGATTTTATAAATTTCATTTTACTCCAGTCTTGAGTAATTTGCACTAGTGTGAGAAGGCAGCACTAGGATCAATAAAAGGAAATTACAGAGATAATGGCTTGAGGTCATTGTCAGGAAAAGCTTTCTAATACTTAGAGGTATCACAAATGAAGTAGATTACCCTATACAGTAGAACAATGAGATCTGTCAAACTGAAAATATTCTGGCAAAAACTAGAATACCATTTATTTGAGACTTTATGATAGAAATTCATGTTTCATTATTTATAATTGTGTTAGATTACTTTTAAGTTCTTGACATGGGAGCATTTAATTCTCTATAGCCATTGAAATGAGCCAGAGTTTAGCATGCTTGGCAAGAAAAGAATAAATTTGACATACTCTTACCTCCCTCTGTAAATCATATGCCAAATACACTTTCACCATTGAGAGTTACAATAATCACATTGTTTAAATCAGTAAACCTCTATTTCCCCCAAAATACCAACTCTCCATTTAGTATGAATAGGTTTCCAATCTTTTGGAGAATAAAACTTTGATTAAGTTTATACAGTAACACCTGAATAAATGTAGTACATAATTATATGTTACTTCTAAATATAGAAACCAAATTTATAGGGAGAGAGCAACCTCAAAGATTGGATTGGATATTGTGATCCTATTTTCCAGTGGCTCTGAGCCCCTAGATTTTTTCTGAGATTTTCATCATCAATAACAGAATATATTTAGCTATTTCTAATTTGTAAAATACAGTGATAGAATATTCTTTCTCCATAGAAAGGGATAGAAGGGATACCTACTTATGTGGTTGATTATTCTCTAACATTCCTAGTATATTATTCATGGTTTTAACTGGAAACAGAAAGCACATACAAAAGAGTTTAAGTGAAGAGACTTAAAGGAAGGTCTATTTATAGAGGTGTGTACAGTGTGATTATTACAGGAAAGGCTTGGCCACCCTTAGGCTTAAAGTGGCAAAGAAATGATCAGTGCTACTGGAGAAGGCAAGAACTGGACCTATGGAAAATATGCCATCAGACAGGAGCTGTGGCTGTACAGTAATGCAGGGTGCCGGAACCATGCTGCTAGTTATGGAGGGAAAGAAGGAAGTAAATATTTCAACTTACTCTTTTCCCCCTCTCTGATCAGCAGCCAATGTTTCCAGAACCCACCCAGAAGCCTTATGGTGGAGAGCCTGAGTAATGGTCCAGTAATGATATGCTATGAAGTTAAGGGGTATCCGTGTTTGTTACTATGTATCATTCGTCCGTTGGAAAGTATATGCCCTGAGAGCAAGGACCTTCATTTGGTTTAGTCACTGCTGTGTCTCTGTAACTCAGAGTAATTGCTGGCACAGAAGTAATCAAGAGATACTTGTTTAAAGATTGTTTGCCTGTGCACAAGTTTGGCTGCTGTTTTCAATATAAACTTCTTGGAATAGGGAGCATTTAAAAACCACTTTCCCAACAGAAAATTATTTAATAGGTAGATAAAGATTTGTAACATAAACAGATAACAGGAAGAAAACTTAAACTGAATTAGAACAAAATTCAGAAAGGACAAAAACTTTCAGACTAACATTTACCTAGAAATGACCATGGTGTTAAGCCAAGGAAAAACCAAGGCAGTAATTCTTGGTGAAAAGATTCAGCCAATACTAGGGAACCACACAGTTAATCTCCCAAATGGATCCTCATTCCAAATTAGTATGAGGAGCCAGAAAACCTCTACATGAATGAATTTCTATACAGCCCTTTGATGTGAGACTTGCAAAGAGCAGCAGTGAAGAATGAAGTCTGACAGCTCCTCAAACAGAATCTGCTTTGGCCAATGGAATTCATGTCAATTGAAATAAAAACCTAGGCAGCTATTTATACATCCTAGAGAGGAATAGAGAGCTCTTTTCCTCCTTTATTGGAAGGCATCTAACATTGAATAGTTTTTGAAATTATATGATAATTTATTCAACATGAAAGTGTCCAAAATAAATTAACCATCATTTTGTTTAGCATGAAAATGAGTATTTATTTACTCATTTAATATTTATTGAGCACTTACTATATAATAGTAACTGTCATCAAGCATACAGAAGTTGAATAAAGTACCGTTTCTGTCCTCTAGGGAATAATAATCACCTGGCAGAAAGATAATGATTAGTTATGTGGCAGAAGCTCTAAGACATAAAAAAAATTGTGATGAAAACACAGAAAAGGGAGCAGTAGGTATGGCCCAGAGACATCCAGAAGGGCTTTGCAGTGGGGATAACACAGAAACTGAGTCTTAGAGATACGCAGAAATTTTCTAGTTGAATAAGAAGATTTGAGAATGGAGAAGGCATGGCAGGCACTCCATAAGACCTCCAGTATTTGAACTTGTGTTCACAATCCTGTTATTGCAATCAGATACTTTAGGTTCTTTTTTTATTAAAGTATCACTGATATAAAATCTTACATTGGTTTCAAGCATACAACACAGTGGTTCAACAGTTGCCCATATTATTAAATCCTCACACCCTCTAGTATGGTTACTACCTGTCAACACAGGACAATGTTACAGAATCATTGGCTATATTCTCTATGCTGTATGACTATCCTCATGATTAACTTTTATTAGGCTTGAGAATTTTTGTGCTCCTGTATTCCCCTCACTCTCCCCAGTGGCCTGCCCCAACCCTTCTCCCATGGTAAACACCAGTCACTTCTTAATGTCTGTAAACATAGGGGTGCATATATCTTTTTGAATGAGGGTTTTTTTTTTCTTTGGGGAAATTCCTAGAAATGGAATTGCTGGGCTGAATGGTATTTCTGTTTTCGGTTTTTCGAGGAGCCTCCATACTGCTTTCCACAGTGGTTGTACCAATTTACATTCCCACCAGCAATGTACCAGAGTTCCCTTTTCTCCACATCCTCACCAACATTTGCTATGTCTCATCTTTTGGATAGTGACCATTCTAACTAATGTGGTGATATCTCACTGTGGTTTTGATTTGTGTTTCTCTGATGATTAGCAATGTGGGGCATCTTTTCATGTGCCTGTTTGTCATCTGTATTTCTTCTTTGGAGAAATGTCTGTTCAGGTCCTCTGCCCATTTTTTAATCAGGTTATTTGTTTTTGTGGTGTTGAGGTATATGAGTTCTTTATATATTTTGGATGTTAACCTCTTATCAGATAAATCATTTATGAATATATTTCCCATCCTGTAGGTTGCCTTTTTGTTCTGCTGATGGTGTCCTTTGCTGTATAGAAGCTTTTTAGTTTGATGTAGTCCCAAATGTTCATTTTTAATTTTGTTTCCCTTACCCAAGGAGATGTGTCCAGGAAAAAATTGCTCATGCTTCTGTTCACATTTTTGCCTCTGTTTTCTTCTAAGAGTTTTATGGTTTCATGTCTTACATTTAGGCCTTTGATCTATTTTGAGTTTACTCTTGTATATGGAATTAGACTGTAATTGTTTCATGTTTTGCATATAGCTGTCCAGTTTTCCCAGCACAAGTTATTGAAGAGGCTATCTTTTCCACATTGTATATTCATGGATCCTTTACTATATGTTAATTGACCATATATATGTGTGTTTATGTCTGGGCTCTGTATTCTGTTTCATTGACCTATGGATCTGTCCTTGTCCCAGCACCAAATTGTTTTGATTACTATGGCTTTGTAGTAGAGCTTGAAGTCAGGGAGTATAATCGTCCCAGTTTTGTTCTTCCTCAGGATTGCTTTGGTTACTTGTAGTCTTTTGTGAGTCCGTACAAATTTTAGGATTATTTGCTCTAGTTCATTGAAAAATGCCATTGGTATTTTAATAGGGATTGCACTGAATCTGTAAAATGCTTTGGGTATGATGGCCATTTTGGCAATATTAATTCTTCCTATTCATGAGCATGGGATAGATTTTCATTTACCTGTGTCTTCTTTAATTTCTCTTATGAGTGTCTTATAGTTTTCAGAGCACAAGTCTTTCACTTCCTTGGTTAGGTTTATTCCTAGGTATTTTATTCTTTTTGATGCAATTGTAAATGAAATTGTTTTCCTGATTTCTCTTTCTGCTAGTTTGTTTTAGTATATAGGAATGCAATAGATCTCTGTGTATTAATTTTTTATCCTGTAACTTTGCTGAATCTAGTTATTAGTTCTACTATTTTTTTTGGTGGAGTCTTTAGTGTTTTCTATGTACAATATCATGTCATCTGCAAATAGTGACAGTTTAACGTCTTCTTACCAATTTGGATGCCCTTTATCTCTTTGTATTGTCTGATTCCTGTGGCTAGGACCTCCAGTACTACAATGAATAAAAGTGGTGAGAGTGGGAATCCTTGTCTTCTTCCTGATCTTAGAAGAAAAGCTTTCAGCTTTTTGCCACTGAGTATGATGTTAGCTATGGGTTTGTTATTATGGCTTTATTATAATGTTGAGGTATGTATCCTCTATACTCATTTTATTGAGAGTTTTTATCATGAATTGATGTTGAATTTTGTCAAATGCTTTTTCAGCATCTACTGAGATGATCAAATGTTTTTTTTCCTTTTTGTTAATGTGGTAGATGATGTGCAAGCAGATATTTTAATTGTGATAAGGAAAAAAAGTCAGAGGTGGGATTAATTCATAAAATATATAATCATGTCATGTGAAGACTGAATGGCTAGAGTGAGCTAATATAAACTATAGTATCAAACAGAGAAAATAGGAGAATAAAAGTCATCACATATCCCAAATATCCCCCAAAATGGACATATAAATCTCAAATGATGGTGCACCATTGAAGTCAGAACCATGTTCACATTACACATGATAATTTAGTTTTAGCAACAACTTCTGCCATATTTAATGTTCCTACTTTGTTTTTATATAGTCTTACAGTTCTAGATACTATCTATGGGTTATATCTTCAAAGAAAATAAAATCATTACCCTAGATTTATCCTCTGATCTCCAATTTGGTATATATTCAATAGGCATCTCAAGCCAAACATTTCCAAATAAAAAGTCCTGTTCTCCTCTCTACCTTCATCCCTCCATCCTGCCTTCCCCCAGGCTTCTCCATCTCAACAAATGGCAACTCCAGCCATCCAACAGTTTTCTCAGCCATTCAATCATCCATGAGTTCTCTCTTTCATACATGTCATTCAATCCATAAGAAAATACTCTACCTTCAAAATACACCCAGAACTTGACGGTCTCTCACTACCTCCATTCTACCATGGTGGTCTGAGTCATTATTAGTCCTTGCCTCCTAACAAGTCTCTCCCTGGTTGTCCCTTGCCATCACTGCTGTCTATTCATCATATATCCCTTAGTGTGCTTTATTTAAATATGTCATGTCATGTCTGCCTTCTATTCAAAACTCTCATTAGCTTCCATCTGATTCAGAGTAATATGTTGTTTGTGTGTATATTTTTATAGTGTGTCTATATTATATGCATATATTTATATTTGTATGTGTGTATATAATTGCCTGCAGGTCCCTGTGCAACCTGTTCCCTCCTGTCCTGACACACATAGCTCTTGCCCCATGTCCTGCTACTCCCCCCAGTCACTTTGCTCTAATCTTTCAACCACTCTGATCTCCTTGATGTGCCTCAAACATACCAGTGTTCTGCTTCAGTTGTTTGTTGTTTTCTTTGCTAATTCCCATGTTCTTTAGGTTTGAGGAATACTTTCCCTGATCTATATAAAATTTAAATGCCCCCCACTCCCTATCTTCCTTTACAGATTTATTTTTGCACAATTCCTGATTTACCACATAATTTATTTGTTTATATATTTCTTGTCTATGTCCCCCTGATTGTCCCATGAGGGCACAGATTTTTGTTTCATTCACTGCTGTATCTCCAGTGCCTAATGTCTCTAGAACAGAGAAGCTGCTCAAGAAATTGTATTTAAGCTTTTTCTCAAATTATGCAGCCTTTCATTATGCACTAGCATTTGGAAAAGCATGCACTTACAAGACATTTCCAGAATTCACTAAACAAACATTTACTGAGCATTAAAACCAGAAGGGGGCAGCAAAGCTTCACCGGTTCAGAAACTAGCCACCATTCTGTTTCCACAGTTCAGAAGGGACAACTAACTAATGGAAGATTAGACAGACCAAGCTCACCCTAGGAGTCTGAACTGAAGAGGGTGAGGCCAGAGAACTGGTTAGAGTTGTGTCCCCATCAAGAAGAAGGGAGTGAGGCAAGAAGAGAGAATTAAAGGCTTTTCCAACAAAGTGAGACCCACATTGAGGAGTCTATGTAACGAACATATGGGTTAACAGGGAACCTAATCAGGTGCCAGAGAATTAGGCAAATTATCCCAACAAAGTCAGGTAAACCTGGTGATAGTGGCCATAGGGCAGTTCCCCTCTCAAACGCAAGCCTATTTATCTTTTTAGCCAGAGTTTAGAGTTAAAATGTACCCACCTCTAAGAACACAGATGGCGAATTTTATGCATGACCCAAGTATGGTGCCTCTTCTCTGAAGGTCATGTTACTTTTAACCCCTGAAATGTTCAACATCTAATACTTTAAGTGAAAACAAAGATGGCAAGTACTTAGGTCCAGGTTGCTGCAGAAATAAAACAGATATTGTTGCCTTTGCATTATCAAAACAAGTGAAAATAATAGCAGCCACAAATGGTCAGAAAAAGACAGTGGCTTTTTCCATTATTCACTCAGACGCTGTCATTTACTCCCTACTAAGTCATCATTCTTCAAACTAAAGGAAAGAAGGATACCCTAGTCCTTTCAATCCTCTCCAAGTGACTTCACAAGTTTTTTTTGCCTCTTACACCACTCAGCATTCTTCTTTTTTGCATGAATCAGAGCTGCTCTTGTTAAGCCACTGACCACATGTGGCTTTTAATCATTTGAAATACGGCTAGTGCAACTGAGAACTGAATCTTAAATTTTATTCAATTTTAATTCATTTACATTTAAAAGTTTATACTTTAATTCAGTTACTGGGAAACTTTAAAGTACATTTGGAACAAGTAACTTTCAACTGTAAATGTTATGAAATACATGTGTTTAAATGAAAACTTAGTATCTGTTCTAAAGTATAAAATATACATCAATTTTGAAGACTCAATGCAAAAAATACATAAAATATTTCAATTTTTATATCGATTGCATTGTAAAATGATAATATTATGGATATGGATATATTGGGTATGTATATAAAAATGGCTTTTGGATCTCAACTTGCTACTTTGAAATTCACTAGGGGAAAATGGAGAAAAACACAATAAAGTTTTAAAATATGGCTAATTCCATTGACCAGTTGAATTATTTTGGATCTTAACATTTCCAATTTCATATTTAACCTCAAAGTAATTATCTGTTTCTAATAGGTAGTATGGATTTGAGGTGGGACTGAAGGTTGTATTTTCAGAATGGTGGTATAGAGACCCAGGAAAGATAGCTCTAGTTCTTACATTTAAAATTATAAACTCTGGCTATCTAAAAATAACATGCACATATACTAACATAGTATACTTACATGTATATTATACATATAAAATCAACTCTTTATGTTTTCTGTAGCCTTACATACCTCAGGCCTCCCTGAGGTCCTTCAATTTTGCCATTGAGGATTTCTAAGTATGTAAAAGCTCTGTTTTCTCTAGCACATTACAGAAGTGACCTCAAACACAAACCTGTCTTACTGAAGGATGCTCTTGGGAGACTGACCTTAATGTTATGTTAGCAACAAGTACTTAGGAATGCGCTTGTGTTGTTTTCCACCAGTTACCTCCACCTGGTGAGCAGACAGACACTGAACATTAGGAAGCAAAGACAAGTGTTTACACTGGAAGAATCCTTACTCTGTACCACTGGCATCATCCACAGCTCGAGTCTCCAAGGGGATCTCTAGTACTGTGGTAAGCTGTTGCTCCTTCTGGAAGGGCTCTGTGTTATGTATATTTTTCTATATTCTTTTCTTTACTTCTTAAAAAAATGTACACCCTCTAAATGTGCCCATTTTATCTTTCCACCAGTCAAAACCCCTCCCCCATTAAGATGAACTTGCATGCATAACAACCAAGTCATATTTCTTTAGCATTGAACTGAACAGTAAGAAATTAAAAAATAAAGTATTATTTGTTGAAAGGGCTTAGAACATGATAATGCCTAATAAATTCACTCAATATATGTTATTTTTATCTTTTATTAGGGAAATGCATTAATTTTTCCAATACTAACAATTGAAATTATTTAATTTACATTTTCAAAATTCTAATTCATTTTATACCTAGACCAAACATAGAGATTTTGCAGTGGGCATGAATCCATTTCATCAGTCTAACTTGATCATTTCTTTTATCTCCAATTCTTATCATGTTTGCTTCCTGTGGGCAAAATTTTCTGTTTGATTCCTTTTAATTGTCCCCTTGTTGTTCTTAACTCCTCTTCCCTGGGTTCTTTTTCAATTGCACTGATAATGCAGAAATGAAATGTTCCTATTTTAGGACAATGCACAACATTTATAAGGGAATTTTTCCTTTGTACCCATGCCTTTAGATACAAGAACATCTGCAAAAGATTAATTTGAAAGCAAAAAATGTTTGCCAGCCAGATTTATAAATGATTGAATCCAACTCTGACTCCATTTAGAAATTAAAGCTCAGGCTCTAAAGAATTATTTAGAATAACTTTATTTGGTAAAAAGCTTTCAAATGAAAGAATAAAATGAATAATCAAATAATTTAATAAGGATTTTTTAATGCTGAAAATTTGCCTACTTTAACATAAAACTGTTGAGTAAATATAGCTTTTTTTCTGAGAATTAGTTTATAATCCTGAGATTTAACATAAGTAATTAAAGATGTTGATGATAAAGATTATAAACTAAATATTGATAACTAAGACTATTTGACTTGAGGCAATTTGATTATTCATAATGATTAGATACTCTTTGGTAAATAGTAATAGCCTAGTTCAAGAGATATATTAAGGACTACAGGTATTTCCCACCAAAGTCTTGCTTCCAGATGGAATATTACAATGAAATCAAAACCGAAATTTGCCACAGCTACAAATACTAGAGAACAAGTAAGTGGGCAAAAAAGTGACAATGGAATATTATTCAGCCTTTAAAAGAAAGGAAATTCTCTGACATATGCTACAATTTAGATGAAGCTGGAGGAAACTATGTGAATGACATAAGCCATCATAAAAAGCCAAATATGGTATGACTCTATTTATGTAAGGTACTTTGAGGAGACAGATTCATAGAGACAGAAAGTAAAATGGTGATTTCAAAGGGGAGAAGATACAAGGAATTATTGTTTAATGGGTACACAGTTTCAGTTTTATAAGATGGAAGGGTTCTGGAGATGGATAGTGGTGATAATACACAACATTACAAATGTAGTTAATACCACTGAACTGTACACTGAAAAAATTAGGAAGGAAGAAAGGTGATTAATTTATTCCTTAAACTCAATGACACCCTTGCTCTTTGTCCTTTCAGGCACTCTGCAAGAAAGACTCACTCAAGGCAGATGCAACAATATTCTAGATGTGGGATTCTGCTAATCTTCTTGAAAGATCAGATAACACACAGCTCCAAAAATGTCTGTACATGTGACCCGAAAGAGTCCTTAGACCTAGGGTCAGGCTCAACAGCATAGCCTCCTGGAAATAGTAGATCCTTATTACCTATTCATGCAACTGTGGAGATAACTGGAGTTTTTTTCCCCCCAATCTCTATATTTTGAACACCAATGACAACATGAATGAATATAATTTCTAATATCCATATACTAATTATCATATCTTTTGGTGTGAATCAATGATAAAGCTAGTCATTCTGGTTGGTCTTTCAAACACTAGCTAAGCATCTCTGGGATACAGATTCCTTACTAATTGTTTCAGCCATTAATCAATTGTCCTAGAGTATAAACGAAAACTAATAAACATTTATCACATATTTTTCTACTTTCAGATTAATAGCCCTTACTAATTACTAGATTGCATTTCATTAACTCTTTTCAAATAACACATAAGTTATTTGAGGTTCTCTTGAGGTTGGTGGTGACACAAGGTTGGCCAGTACAGGACACAGCCACCACATTACTAGTCTTTTCTTCCTTTCTAATGGTAGCCAACTAAGGTTATACCCTCTTAATTCTCTTAGCTTATCCCCCCTTGGCTTTCTGGATGCAGTTTCACTGACAATCCCAAACCCTGAAGTCGTGTGCTCTGGCTGAACGAAGAGCTTCCTGAAAGGGATTTAATACAGTTGCTCTTACGTTATTTGTTGTTGTTTCTTTCAGGTACTCCTTTTTATTTTTCTCACAGTCCCTTGAGAGAAATTTTTTTCCTTAAACCTTGGGTCTAGTAACGCAACAAAAAGTAATATAATTGGTTTACAAAATAAAAAAGATGTTTCTATAGTATCAGAAATAATGCTCTAGTCAGCATGTGGACCTTTGGCCCTCCAAACACTGAGGCTGAAGCTAAGGCTGAATCTGCCAGACTGGCTGGATAAGGCAGGGCTGCATGTCTGTGAATCCCTGGTTTTCAGGATGCCTTCCTTTCCTAAAATCCCATGGTTCTGTTATTTTACAGATAACGAAAGTGAGGTTCAGTCAGGTTAAATGGTTTGAGCAGAAGTAGTGCAGGTAGTGGAAGAGCCAGACTCAGGTTTTGCATCAGAGTGGCATTTATTCTCTTCCATTGTATGTACTCTGAAGCAAAAAGGCATTAAACATATAATTAAAATGTCCATTTCCATGGATGAAATGTGTCTAGAATATAGAACTTTGTCCTAATACTCTATAAAAGCAAGTCTCAAACCAAAATCTTTTTTTTTCCTTTTCCTCCCCTCCTCTCCCCTCCCCTCCTTTCCCACCCCACTCCTTCCCTTTTTGAAGGATTACTCACATGAGCATCTTACTGGGTAGCCAATGATAAAGTTAGCAAATGAAACCACCAGACTGCAAACTTTTAATCCCTTCAGTAAAGGATATAAGTGACAGCCACTCTGAATATTAAAGGATATGGGACAGAGAGATATGTGAAATGATATGCACCAGTGTAAATGATGCTATTTTTGGTAAATTTGTGAATTTCATGTCCACAATGCCTAAGGCCATAAACTTAAATATTAGGGCACACTGCAAGTTCAGCCTTTTGCAGGGGAAGCAATGGACTGTTTTAACAGATTCAGACCTTACTGCTGCCAGAGAATGAGCTAGAGTGAAAAGTGTCACAATATTTAAGGGGTTACATTTGCTTGGATTATTTTGGAAAGACAGCATATATATAATCACAGAGTTTTTTTCTTTGTCTCTTCTCTACCTCATTTTTATTCCCTGATAAATAACAACTGCTTCCACAAACTAATTTCACTACAATTCTGAAACCAAACAACTAACATTTGGAGTGGTTCCCATAACAACAATGGAAGATGGGAGGGATATATAATCTCTTTGAAATGACTAATATTCTCAGTGTTAGATAAATGAATTGGTTGTACAAGATTGCTTTGAATTAGTAACTTAGAAAACAGAGCTCTAAGTTTGGGGCAGCAGACTCATACTGATTGGGAAGTTACCTCAATAATCTGTAAGAAACTACCTAATGAAAGTTAATGCTAAAAATATGTATCCTTTACAAATAGGTTAGAAATTAATGTCAACTTCACCTAATGATTATTGTAGTAGTTATCTAAGTTATAAAATAGTTCTTAATAAAAATGGCATATTTAAATGATTCTTTGCAAGACATTCACATACTGTTCTCATTTGATAATCATAATTAAGACATACTATCTAAGGGAAAACCATTTTTACAGTAGAGGAAACTTGGAGTTTAAGTTATTTGAATTGCCCAAGATCATGTCGCTGAATAATCATGAATCACAAGACTTCTTTGGTATTTTTACATTATCATGCTTTTCCTTGATGGAAGGTTTTTCCTACATGTTTTAAGAATTGGGGAATGACCATACCTGGTTTAAAAGAAGATTCTGGCTTAATTTTATTAATACTGATACTAATTTATTCCTATAAAATACATGTTACATTCTTTAACTATATATAAATTTTAATATAATAATAACTAATATAGAGAGGATTAAAGATGGTAGCATGAGAGGTGAGACAGAGGCTTCCTACTAAAACCACATACAATACGAAAATATAATTAATACAACTAACCCTGAAAGAACAACAGGAAAGTGGACTGCACCAAACTGCATACACCTGGAGAAAAGAATAAACCTCATGGAACAGGGTAACATACCAAAGCCATGGCCCAGTGAAACCCAAGCCCTTCCCCCACACCAGCTCACTGGTGGGAGAAAGAGAAATGGGGTGGGAATGGAGTGGAGGCCTGGGACTGCTGAACACCTAACTCTGGAGATCTGCTCTGGGAACACAAACCATTTCATGGTGCTTACATGGGACTCTCGTGATTAGGGGGTTGGAAAGCTAAGACAGGTAGAATTCCTGGAGAGACTGAGATTCCAGCTGCTTGTGGAAAGCAGGGATCCATATCCAGCAGCTCTGGGACAAAAGAAAGGTGGGCAGTCTGAGAGACTTCCTAACAGCAAGAGGGCAGCTAAAGGGGCAAGGATTGCACAGCATTTACTGCTCAGGAGAAAGGACAGGTAGAAAAAATTGTCTGGGTGCACTCTGCCCAGCAGGTTGGGAACTTTCATGATCTTCAGGTGCTCCAGCTCCCTGGCTGGCTACAAAGCTCCAAGGACCCCCTCCGTGATATGCGGTCTACTGTGCCTTTCTCCCAGCCAGCACGACCTGGCTCACAAACCGGTAAACCTTACACTGGCATTGGGCCAACCAGAGGGAAGCCTCGTCTACAGCAACCACAAACGCAAAGCACAGAGGCTTATACCTGTGTGTTCGGCCCACTGGTTCAGGCAGGGGAGACAAGCATAGCAGCTGGGAAGCAGGAAACAGCTCTATCCTCACCCCAGGCACCAATACCACTCCCCTGTGACCCCCAACATTGCTTCAGGGGCTGAGCAGCTCCAGACAGTAGAGCTTCTGGGCACTAGAGGGTGCCATATACAAATATGAAACACCAAAGGAACCTGGTTCAAAGTAAAATTATGAATACAACACCTGAGAAAGATTCAAATGAAATCAATGTCATGAATCTTCCTGAAAGGGATTTCAAAATAAAAATCATTAACATGCTCATAGAGGTATAGAAAAACATTCAAGAACTCAGGACTGAATTGGGTCAGAGATCCAATCATTGTAGAACACATATCAGAAATGAAACATACAATGGAAAGTTTTAAAACCAGATTACATACAGTGGCAGAGACGATAAATGAAATAGAAATTAGAGAAGAAGAATACAAAGAAGCTGAGGCACACAGAGAAAAAAGGATCTCTAAGAATGAAAGAATATTGAGAGAACTGTATGTACAATCCAAATGGAACAATATTCGTATTATAGGGGTACCAGAAGGAGGAGAGAGAGAAAAAGGGATAGAAAGTGTCTTTGAGGAGGTAATCGCTGAAAACTTCCCCAATCTGGGGAAGGAGATATTCTTTCAGGACATGGAGGTGCACAGATCTCCCAACACACAGGAACCAAGGAAGACAATACCAAGATATATAGTAATTAAAATGGCAAAGATCAAGGATAAGGTCAGACTATTAAAAGCAGCCAGAGAGAGAAATAAGATCACATACAAAGGAAAGCCCATCAGGTTATCATCAGACTTCGCAGCAGAAACCTTACAGGCCAGAGTGAGTGGCATGATGTATTTAATGCAATGAAGCAGTAGGGCCTTGAACCAAGAATACTTTATCTGGCAAGATTATCATTTAAATTTGAAGGAGGGATTAAACCATTCCCAGATAAGCAAAAGCTGAGAGAATTTACCTCCAACAAACTATCTCTACAGTATATTTTGGAGGGATTGCTATAGATGGAAGTGTTCCTAAGGTTTATCACCAGAGGTAAGATTTTTATCACCAGTGGTAATAAAACCACAGTAAAGAAAGTAGAACAGTTAATTACTAAGCAAAATTAAATCAACTGTCCCCAAAGTAAATCAACAGATAGACAAAAAGTACAGAATATGCTACCTAATACATAAAGAATGGAGGAGGAAGAAAAAGGAGGGGAAAAAAAGAACCTTTAGATTGTGTTTGTAATAGCATAATAAGTTAGTTAAGTTATATTCTTAGATAGTAAGGAAGTTAACGTAAACCTTTGGTACCATGAATCTAAAGTCTGCAATGGCAATAAGTACATATCTATTGATAATCACCCTAAATGTAAATGGTCTGAATGCACCAATTAAAAGACATAGACTCACTGAACATGGATAAAAAAACAAGACCCATCTATACACTGCCTACAAGGGACTCACTTTAAATCCAAAGACATATGCAGACTAAAAGTGAAAGGATGGAAAAAGATATTTCATGCAACTAATAGGGAGAAAAAGGAGGAGTTCCAGTACTGGTATCAGACAAAATAGACTGCAAAACAAAGAAAGTCACAAGAGACAAATAAGGACATTACATAATGATAAAGGGGTTAATCCAACAAGAAGATATAACCACTATAAATATACATGCATGAAACACAGGAGCACCTACATATGTGAAACAAATACTAACTGAATTAAAAGGGGAAATAGAAAGCAATGCATTCATTCTAGGAGACTTCAAAACTCCACTCAATCCAAATGACAGATCAACCAGACAGAATATAAGTAAGGAGACACTGAACAACACATTAGAACAGATGGACCTAACAGACATCTATAGAACTCTACAACCAAAAGCAGCAGAATACACATTCTTCTCAAGTGCACATGGAACATTTTCAAGAAAAGACCATATATTAGGACACAAAAAGAGCCTTGGTAAATTCAAAAAGATTGAAATTGTAACAACCAGTTTCTCAGACCCCAAAGGTATAAAACTAGAAATAAATTATACAAAGAAAATGAAAAATCCCATAAACACATGGAGGCTTTGCAATATGCTCTAAAATAACCAATGGATAAATGACCAAATAAAAACAGAGATCAAGCAATATATGGAAACAAATGACAACAATAATTCAACACCACAAAATCTGTGGGACTCAGCAACGGCCGTGCCAAGAGGAAAGTATATTGCCATACAGGCCTATCTCAGGAAAGAAGAACAATCCTATACGAACACTCTAAACTCATAATCAATGAAACTAGAAAAAGAAGAACAAATGAGGCCGAAAGTCAGTAGAAGGAGGGACATAATAAAATCAGAGCAGAAATAAATAAAATTGAGAAGAATAAAACAATAGGAAGAATCAAAGAAAGCAAGAGCTGGTTCCTTGAGAAAATAAACAAAATAGATGAACTCCTAACCAGACTTATCAAGTAAAAAAGAGAGTCTACACACATAAACAGAATCAGAAATGAGAAAGTAAAATTACTATGGGCACCACAGAAACACAAAGAATTATAAGAGAATACTATGAAAAATTATATGCTAACAAACTGGATAACCTAGAAGAAATGGACAACTTTCTAGAAAAATACAACCTTCCAAGGCTGACCCAGAAAGAAACAGAAAATCTGAACAAATTACCAGCAACAAAATTGAATTGATAATCAAAAATCTACCTAAGAACAAAACCCTGGACCAGATAGCTTCACTGCTGAATTTTATCAAACATTTAGTGAAGACCTAATACTCATTATCCTTAAAGTTTTCCAAAGAGTAGAAGAAGAGGGAATACTTCCAAATTCATTCTATGAGACAGGCACCACTCTTGTAACAAAACCAGGCAAAGCCACCACAAAAAAAGAAAATTACAGACCAATATCACTGGTGAACACATATGCAAAAATACTCAACAAAATATTAACAAATCAAATTAAAAAGTAAATCAAAAAGATCATCCATCATGATCAAGTAGGATTTATTTCAGGGATGTAAGGATGGTACATTTGAAAATCCATCAACATCATATACCACATCAACAGAAAAAATGACAAAAACCATATGATCATCTCCATAGATGCTGAGAAAGAATTTGGCAAAATTAAACATTCATTCATGATAAAAACTCTCAGCAAAATGGGTATAGAGGGCATGTACCTCAAAATAATAAAGGCCATATATGACAAACCCACAGCCAACATTATACTTAACAGTGAGAAACTGAAAGCTTTTCCCTTAAGATCAGGAATAAGAAAAGGATGCACACTCTACCCACTTATTTTCAACACAGTACTGGAAGTCCTAGCCATGGCAATCAGACGACACAAAGAAATAAAAGGCATCCAGATTGGCAAGGAAGAAGTTAAACTGTTCCTGTTTGCAGATGACACAATATTGTACATAAAAAACCCTAAAGAATCCATTCCAAAACTACTAGATCTAATATCTCAATTCAGCAAAGTTGCAAGATACAAAATTAATATGCAGAAATCTGTGGCATTCCTATATACTAACAATGAACTAGCAGAGAGAAATCAGGAAAATAATTCCATTCACAGTTGCATCAAAAAGAAAAAATAGCTAGGAATAAACCTAACCAAGGAAGTGAAAGAGCTATACTCTGAAAACTACCAGACACTCTCATGAGAGAAGTTAAATAATATACCAATAAATGGAAACACATTCTGTGCTCTTGGATACAAAGAATTAATATTGTCAAAATGGCCATCCTGCCTAAAGCAATCTACAGATTCAATCCAACTCCTATCAAAATACCAACAGCATTCTTCAATGAACTAGAGAAAATTGTTCTAAAATTCATATGGAACCACAAAATACCCCAAATAGTCAAAGCAATCCTGAGAAGGAAGAATAAAGCTGGGGGGATTATGGTCCCCAACTTCAAGTTCTACTACAAAGCCATCATAATCAAGACAATTTGGGACTGCCATAAGAACAGACCCATAGACCAATGGAACAGACTGAAGAGCCCTGATATAAACCCAACCATATATGGTCAATTAATACACAATAAAGGAGCCATGGACATACAGTAGGGAAATGACAGCCTCTTTAACAACTGGTGTTGGCAAAACTGGACAGCTACATGCAAGAGAATGAAACTGGATTATTGTATAACCTCATAAACAAAAGTAAACTCAAAATGGATCAAGGACCTGAATGTTAGTTATGAAACCATAAAACTCTTAGAAGAAAACATAGGCAAAAATCTCTTGAATATAAGGATGAGCAACTTCTTCCTGAACGTATCTCCTCAAGCAAGGGAAACAAAAGCGAAAATGAACACATGGGTCTACATCAAACTAAAAAGTTTCTGTACGGCAAAGGACACCATCAACAGGACAAAAAGGCATCCTACAGTATGGGAGAATATATTTGTAAATGACATATCTGACAAGGGGTTAACATACAAAATCTATAAAGAACTCATATGCCTCAACATCTGAAAAGAAAATAACATGATTAAAAAGTGGGTGGAGGATATGAAGAGAGAATTCTTCCAAGAAGAAATTCAGATCGCCAACAGACACATGAAAAGATTCTCCATATCACTAATCACCAGGGAAATGCAAATTAAAACCACAATGAGATATCATCTCATACTAGTATGGATGGCCAGCATCGAAAAGACTAACAACAACAAATGCTGGCAAGGATGCGGAGACAGGGGAACCCTCCTACACTGCTGGTGGGAATATAAGCTAGTTCAACCATTGTGGAAAACAATAAGGAGGTTCCTCAAAAAACTAAAAATAGAAATACCATTTGACCTGGTAATCCCACTCCTTGGAATTCACCCACAGATTACAAGTTCTCAGATTCACAAAGACATATACACCCCTATGTTTATCGTAGCACTATTTACAATAGCCAAGATATGGAAGCAACCTAAGTGTCCATCAGTAGATGAATGGATAAAGAAGAGGTGGTACATATACACAATGGAATACTATTCAGCCATAAGAAAGAAACAAATCCTACCATTTGCAACAACATGGATGGAGCTGGAGGATATTATGCTCAGGGAAATAAGCCAGGTGGAGAAAGACAAGTACCAAATCATTTCTCTCATTTGTGGAATATAACAACGAAGCAAAACTGAAGGAACAAAACAGTAGCAGACTCACAGACTCCAAGAAGGGACTAGTGGTTACCAAAGGGAGGGGTGTGGGAGGGCGGGTGGGGAGGGAGATGGAGAATGAGGGGTATTATCTTTAGTACACATGGTGTGAGGGGTCACGGGAAAACAGTGTAGCAGAGAAAGCAAACAGTGAATCTGTGGCATCTTACTACACTGATGGACAGTGACTGCAATGGGGTATGGGTGGGGACTTGATAATATGGATAAATGTAGGAAATACATTGTTTTTTCATGTGAAACCTTCAGAAGAATGTATATCAATAATTCCTTAATAAAAAATAAAAAATAAAAAATAAATAAAAGAAGAGGGGAGGGGAAGCCAGGATTTGTGAGTGTGATGTCTTGACTTTTGAATGATGGCAACTTTTTTCTTCTTCATTTTTTATTGTGATGAAATATACAAAAACTAAAATTTACCATCTTAAAAATAAACAAACAAATAAATAACAATGTGTTAATTAATGAACTCTTGATTTACTCATTCTTTAGCGTGTTTTGAATGTAATCTCATTGCATTCCAGCAGTAATAAAATACAAATTAGCATGTTTTGGTTAACTGCAAATACAAAGTCAGATTTCTTCAGCTTTTTCAGATTTCATTTGACCTCACTTCAATTTAGAATATGTCTATTTAGTCTTACACATCCTGAAGGGAGAGAGTTAAAAGTAAAAATAACTACCTTTTCCTGAAGTCTCTTCCCATCTCTATTTTTGTTACTTACAAATCTTCAGAAGCATTGCCTTTCTCAAAAGTTTTAGCACTAGCTTCGTAACTGTTCTACTAAAGGAACATATAGATATGCAGCAATTACTTTGTCAATATATGAGCTTATTGGATCCCTGCCCAGTCTGGGTCTCATGATTGCCCAGCACTTCTTTTATGGTACTTTCATTCCTTTGGCCATGTTCACTGTCTCAAGCCTGAGCTTCATGTAAATCACATCATTGTATTGTCTGTTTCTCTTCCTGGGATGCTGAACATTTTAAAGAAAGTCTCACAACCTACATACATATTTCTACTATCATTCAGCCTTAACTGGGTTCTCTGATGTTCAGTGATCTGTACTTGACTAATGACACATACATTCACTACTTATAATGAACATCTTTTATTTATGCCTGCCCAAACATCCATTTCCATGATCTGATGATAGTACTTGATATTACTTTGGGGAACCATGCCTCTCCAACTCTCAACCTATGTGATCGGAGCCAGGGAGGCCGATTCCCTCCAACACCCTCATCCACACCCACCCGCAGTTTTAGAAGTGAGTAAATGATGTTCAACTGGCCAACCTACGGGTATCTTCTAGCCCCTGTAAGTGATGGGAATGGGCCTGCAATCCAAGTCTGTATACTGAAAGCAACTATTGGGAAAGAAGTTTTCTTTCTCCATTGTGGTTGCTACTCTGGTTGAATTTAAGCATGGAGCTATTGTTGGCCAATCTTGCCACTGCATGGGCTGATCCTGTTGAAAAATAAAGCCAGTACAGAGGAAAATAGGGCCCAAAGATGGAGATATCCTACTGAGAGCATCATTCAAGCACTTAGACCCAAATATGTATAAAACTATGATAGATGTATTCCTATGAACTAATCAGTATATGCTTTGAGCCAGTTTGAGTTGGGTTTCTTCTGTTTCACAGAAATGAGTCCTAATGTACTACTCTGCAGAAACTGTGTTCTTAAAGGTTGTCAATAATACAATAACAGTTGATATATATTTTTTTATTTTGGTATCATTAATCTACAATTACATGAGGAACATTATGTTTACTAGACTCCCCCCATCACCAAGTCCCCCCCAAATACTCCATTACAGTCTCTGTCCATCAGCATAGTAAGATGCTTGCTATAGTCACTACTTGTCTTCTGTGTGTTGCACAGCCCTCCCCGTGCCCCCTTCATTATACAATATAATCATAATGTCCCCTTTTATACATGCTAATCATAATGCCCCCTTTCTTTCCCTCCCCTTATCCCTCCCTTCCCACCCATCCTTCCCAGTCCCTTTCTCTTTGGTACCTGTTAGTCCATTCTTCTTGGGTTCTGTGGGTCTGCTGATATTAACAGTTGATATTTATTGAGTTCCAGATATCACAGTAAGCACTTTACATAGGTAAAATAATTAAAACCTTATAATAACTGTTATTATCATTATCCTATTTACAGATGAAGAAACTGAGGTGCAAAGATATTAAGAAAATTGTCCTAAGGTTTTATAATTAGAAATGCAGAGTTGATGTTCAAGCCAGGGTGTCTGGTTCCAGAAGCCCTCACCTGTTCCATTCTGTTTTGCCTCATGAATCAACAAACCCAGTGGCCTGTCCTCATATACGTTAGCCTCTTTGCAGCATTCAACACTATCCACTTGTTCTCCACATTCTCATGGAAAGCCTTTGCTTTCCACAACATGGTAATCTTAGTTTTTTGCCAGTCCTTACAGGAACTTCTTTAGCTCTTCTTCTGCCCTGCCTCCTAAATCTAGAATTTTCCTAAGGACTCTCTACTCTTCCCTAGGTGATCTCATAACTTTAAATACCACCTCTGCTCAAATAATGCCATCAACTCAAGCCTTTTATTTCTAACTGCCAGCCTCCAAATGATCTAAATATCTTGCTCAGACTTCAAATGGCATGAGTTGTGTGACATACCGTTTTGGGTTTGTCAGAAAAAGTTGTAATTCCCATATTATTTATTTCAGGCTCGGCTGGAAATTATAACTGAAGCCAGAGGTCATAATACTCAGCTATCAGGTAACGCAAAAGACTATTGACACGGGTACTTTGAGATAACTACATATTCAGCTAGCAATTCCATCTAGTGAGAAGAGAGATAATGTTAATAAGCATTCAGATGTTAATTATCTAGTAGTTAAAATCAGTACTTGTTATCTCATAATCATGAATTTGAGTTTTTGCCCTTTTACAAAAGTGAAAGCTCTTCCCTGAAATACTGAAAATCATACTTTTCATTTGTAACTTTGAGGTGATTAATATTTGTTTATTATAGAAAACTGTGTTTCTTCACTTCAGATTATACACTGACAGGTTAGGTCGTTTTTAGTTTTCCAAACTTGTGCAAATTAATTCCTCTAGGGCAGTGGTTCTCAACCCTGCCCATGCATTGGACCTGAAGTTCTACCCTAAGAAATTCTGATGCAGTTGTATCAGGGTGACAATGGGACATTGGTATTTCTACAAGCTCTTCGGGAAATTCCAGTGTGCTGTCAAGGTTTGAGAACCACTGTTCTAAGGGTTCACTTTTTAGGTTGCTATGCAAATACAATATAGTCCACTTATTTCTAGCAACAAAATATTTCTTAGTATAGAATTTTTATACTAAAATTTTATCCCAAATCCAATTTTAACTGGGTATCCTGTGTTTTTATTTGCCAAATTTGTCAACCCTATCATTTCTGACTTTATTCTGTGTATCATAGGAAATAAGAGGTGAAATTACATTCGTATCAGAAAGCATTCGGACTTTTTGTCTTGTCTTTCTATTTTTTCACGCCTTTTTGTAATAAACCTTGTGCCTCTAAAAATTCATTTCTAAGAAAAAAAGCACTGTAAATTCAGCCAGGTCTTTGCTTCTATAAGCTCCCCATATTCTTCCTTGTGTTTTTCAAGAAGCTCCTTCAGCAGTGGAAGGTCAAGCCACTCTTAGGCTTTAAATCTGGTATCTTCTGTCTCATCTTTCTGATTCCAGTTGCAGAACATTTTGTGCTTCTAAAGGATCATGTGATTGTATCACCTGAATGTTCCAGGATAATCTCATTTTTGTGTTCATGACTCTAATTACATCAACAAAATCCCTTTTGCTATGTAACATAACTTTTTCACAGGTTCCAAGAACAAAGATGTGGACAGCTTTTGTGGGCTGCTCTGCCTGTCACAGTTTTCTTGGGTATAAATTTCACCTCTCTTCTGTCTGACTGTGGATAAAATGAAAGTTCTTGTGGCCAGGATTCTCACCTAGCCCCGATTGGCTAGCTCACTTCACACGTGTGGGCAATAAGTTGCTATTGACACTATATAAAGAGCTCCACTCAGTGGTCTGGGCAACATGGTGGCATCGCTGCAAGGCTGCAGGAGAGCAGAGCAGAGGCTGGAATGGTGGCAGCGCTGTGGACAGAGGCCCAGAGGATGGCTGTGCGGGACAACTGTGCAAGCAGAGAGGCCCAGAGGCAGGGTGTGCAGGCGGGGAGGCCTAGAGGCAGAGACCGACTTGCTGCATGCAGACTCGCTCTGAGTGAACAGGATTTTAGTGACTGACCTACCACCATGGAAATAAAGTTGAGTATAACCCTTTCACCCCAAGAACGTTCTACTGTCATTTCTTTGGTCACACTGAATCCATAGAGAACTTGCTGGGGGCTGAAACTCATTGGCAAGACATGGACTCTCAACCTAACTAACACCTTTGTTGTAGTGGAGCACATACTCCAATTGTTTTCTGAGAAAAGATGCATGAGAAGAATATTTAAAACTTTGTATATCAGAAACTGTCTTTTTTAATCTCATACTTTATTAGTTTCTAGATTGGAAATAATTTTCTCTCAGAACTTATTTTTTATTTATGTTTCTGTCAGAAAGTCCAATGTCATTCTAATTTCTGAATCTTCATAAATGATCTATTTTTTTCCCCTTGAGAGTTATTGAGATCTTCTCTCTGACCCATTGTGGAGAAAATGGAGGTTCCTATGGCCAGGATCCTCACCTGTCCCTAAACTATTTGATGATGTAACTGGCTTACTGCTAGGTTACTTCTTCCACACCCATAGGCAGTAAGTTATTATTGACTGAGTCACTATATAAAGAGCTCTGACCAGCACTGTGTGGAGGTAGAGACAAGGAGGATTACAGACCTGCAGACTGTTGGATGCAGAGGTAATTCTAGTACTCGACCTCCTGCCAGGAGAACAAGCCTGGTAATAAAACCTTTTACACTACAAATGTTCCTTGTCATTCCTTGGTCTCACTGAATCCACAGTGAACTTGCTTGGGGCTGAAGTCCATTGGCAAGGCACTCATGTACTTTGAAATTTCACAACTATACACTTTGGTAAAGTAATTTTAACCACTGAGTTGAGAGTTTGTGCCATATTACTTCTCAGTTCTGAGAACTGTTGTCCTGGTTTTCTTCAATAATTTCCTTTCTTCTATTTGTCTACTCACTATTAGATATTTGACCATTTGTAGCCTAAATGCCATAGCTAAAACCTGCAGTACAATGTTGACTAGAAGTAAGCAAGACTGGACATCCTTGTTTTACTCCTGATCTCAGGTGAAAGTATTTATTCTTTCATCATTTAGTATGCTAGATTTTATCAAGTCCTTTTTGTTCATCTATTGAGATGATCCTGTGATTTTTATCCTTATTGTAAGACTGTTTCACATTGATAAATTTAGATGAGTCCTTCTTGGTCACATTGTAAAATACTTTTTCTATGTTGCAGGATTTCATTTGCTAATTTTTTGTTGTGGAATTTTGTAGTAATGATAATAAGGTATATTGATTTATAGTTTTTTTTCCCCCTGTGATGGCGATGTCTGGTTTTGTTACTGATTTCAGTGGATTCTCAGGTGGGAAATCATTGCATACAGCCCTAGTCTTGGGACAAGTCTCCAATTATGCCTCTGGAGATTTCCAATTATGCAAATGGGGATTTCTGTGTTGTGCAGAGAGAGCTATACAGTCTTTAGAGTTGTTCCCTAGTTTCTTTCCCCTGCCTCAAGACAACTAGTAAAACTTGCTTTTCATATGCGCAAACTTATTTATAGTCTTTTGATCATTAATTTTCATTGCTCTGCTTCCAGAGTTTATGGCAGGCTGGCAAGCCAACACGGGGCCCTCTCCCTGAATAAATACTTTTGATTTACTTCTGGTCATCAACTCACTTACCAGCTGTACTTTGTGAGGAGCGGAGTCAAGAACACTTTGTGAATCCCAGTTGCACATAGGTGTAACCTTGGGCACAAGAAGGTAAGAGACGCACTCCCGTGACTGGTGCTCCCTTAGGAAGAGTCTTGGGCGTGGAGCTGGGTCTCGGGCACGCGAGTGTATTTGGCAGGGAGCAGACCCGGGTGGGCCGGAGCTCGCAGCTCCCGCAGAAGAGGCACCGGCACTCCTGTTGCTCTGGTAAGCTAAGCAGGAGGAGACAGTTCCCGCTGGGCCCGCCGGCCGGCGCGGGGCAGGGCGGGGCGCCGCCCACGAGGCGCTCGGGCTGGAGCAGCAGAGGACGGGGAGCCGGCGGCGGCGGCGGCGGCGGCGGCGGCGGCGGCGGGAGCGCCGGGGCGCCGAGACCAGGCGCAGCTCAAGCGCTTTCCGCGGGGTTTGGCTCCTGTCGCTTCCCGTCTCGCCGAACCCGCACCGCCGCCGCCCGAGCCGCCACGAGTCCTCGGGGCCGGGCTGCGGACGGCCGGGCGCGCTTGGAGGGGGCGCGGAGCCGGCGGCTCTGGGGCGCCGACGCAGGTACGGACGGGCGGCGGGGCGCGCCTCCCGAGGGGTCTGGCTTCGTCCCGGCCTGGCCACGGTGGCCCGGGCCCGCACGCGCGCCCAGCGAGGCCGCCTGCGCCGAGAGCTGGGCTGGGGCGCCTCCCGCCCCGGCCTCAGGGGACGCGGCGCGGTTTAACTTTTGCACCTGAGGCGCTCGCGGCGGCCTCCGGGCGCGGCCCGGCCGAGGGTGGAATGACGCGAGTCCGGACTCGGGAGCCCGGGCGCGGGGTCCCTCCCGATCGGAGCCGAGGGACGGCGTCCTGCGCGGTCTCAGATAGCTGCTCGAGCCGGCACACGCCCCCTGTCGCGGCCGGTACCCTTCGAACAGATCCGCTTTCTTTTGTCTGGCCCATCTCGGTGTCGGCGGCTCAGCTGCTGCCGTCGCGGCCTTGGCGGAGAGTGCGGACGTCTGCTGGGCAGGGGTCGCGGGGAGCCCTGCGCGGCCGGCGGAGGGCACAGAGGTCCTGGGGGCGCGGGGGGCGGGTATTACCGGTGCCGTAATTAGCGCTAAAGTGTATGTTACCGAGGTCTTTTCGAGATCGCACTCAATATTTAGATAGCGTCGAATAGTTTCAGGTGCACCTGGGAGAGCATTCATTAGTTAACTTCAAAGGAGCATTGTGTGGGCTGGTTACTATTAAATTAACCCGTTTTGTAGACCAGACCTGCTGAGACGCCCACAAGTAAAGGTGATTAATTTCAAAACGAATCAGTCAGCCCCGTGGGAGCTGTTATCAGAACTTGTCTACGAGTTGTATTTGCGTAAATGCAGCACTCAACCTCGGTATTAAGGCGCTCACAGTGCCCACCTAATGCTCATATTTTTATTTAACTCATTAACTACTAAAATATTTCTTTAAAAAAATCCCTTAATAGTACCCTTAAAACTGATCTCAGAATCATTTCAGCTGTTGAATAGGAACACTGGAGTCATAGTAAGGACTAAATTCCTTTGTCTTCCGTCGGTCAAATCTTAAACTTCCTACAGGTGTGGTGCCGCTGGGAGCCCAGAGAAACTTAGTGCTTATCATAGCAGAGACTCTAAATATTTATTTAATGAGTAAATTCAATGGAGGAGGCAAACTCCTAGGTGTCCCTGAATATTGGGCAAGTTTTCTTTACTCATACAAAAATAATTAAAAATTTAGAATAGTCATTTTAATAATTTCAATGAAAATTATAGTCACATACTTGTGCTTTTTTATCTCTCAAGAACTATCAACTTACCCATTTTTCTAGGGTTTGCACTTAAATGATTTTGCGAATGGATCTTTCATTCTTCCATTTTTCTTCCTCTCTTTCATTTATAATATTGGTTTTTAAAGTGAAGATATTTTTCTTCTCAAACTCAAGGAAGAGGTTTTTCTTTTTTAAGTTCTTTTTTGGTAAAATAGACTTAAGTAGAACTTTCATGAATGTATCTGAGGATACAAACCAGCCTCTTTAACAAGTAACTCTCATACATCAAGAATTCTTCCAAGCAAGTATGGAATGAATTAATAATCATTTTAATAGATCTCTATAATTTTTTTATGGTACACCACCTCATGCTTTTTATCAAGCAGTATAAAGCTAAAAAAAAGTGACTTTAATTTTGCTGACTATAAGCACAAATTTTAGGGCACAGTGTACCTAGACTTAATTATTTACTCATGGGATAAACACATAAAATTCCCTTTCCCTTACACAACTTTCACTCAGTCATCTGAAAAAAGAATGTAATCAGTCCTTTCTCTCTTATGGGATATTGGGGGAATTACTGAAGTAGTATCTGGAAATAATTTTGAATTTGTGGAAGAAAGCTGCTTTGCCACAAGTGTGACTAGAGTATCATGAAACACTGGCCCTCCCCCAAACATGCTGTCAATTATGTTTTTAAAGAGAGTGGTCATTTCAAGTAGTCACTTAGAATGCTAAAAACTTATCCCCAAAGTGCTGTTGCTATTCACAAATGTTTTGAATCTTCTGAAATTTCTAGTCAATTTATAAGCAACAAAAACATGATTTAGAATCACTTTTATAAGCACTTGCTTTTGCTTGTTTTTTAATCAACAACAAAACTGTGTAACTTGGTTTGAACGCCTATTTTATTTGCTATGGCAGAGTAATTTTGCATGATTTTTTAAATTAAGGAATCATTGATAGACACTCTTATGAACGTTTCACAAGAAAAACAATGTGGTTATTACCTTCACCCTTATTATCGAGTCCCCCCATACCCATTTGCAGTCACTGTCCATCAGTGTACTAAGGTACCACAGAATCCCTATTTGTCTTCTCTGAGTGGCACTGCCTTCTCTGTGACAACACACACACCGTGTGCACCAATCATGATACCCCACAATCTCCTTCTCTCCCCCCCCCCCCACCTGCCCTTCCCCACCCCTACCCTTTGGTAACCACCAGTCCCTTCATGGAGTCTGTGAGAATGCTGCTATTTTATTCCTTCAGTTTTGCTCTGTTATATTCCACAAATGAGGGAAATCATTTGGTATTTGTCTTTCTCTGCCTGACTTATTTCACTGAGCATAATACCCTCTAGCTCCATCCATATTGTTGCAAATGGTAGGATTTTATTCTTTCTTATGGCTGAATAGTATTCCATAGTGTATATGTACCACCTCTTCTTTATCCATTCATCTGCTGATGGACACTTAGGTTGCTTCCATATCTTGGCTATTGTAAATAGTGCTGCGATAAACATAGGGGTGCATATGTCTTTTTGAATCTGAGACCTTGTATTCTTTGGGTAAATTCCAAGGAGTGGGATTCCCGAGTCAAATAGTATTTCTATTTTTAGTTTTTTGAGGAACCTCCATATTGTTTTCCACAATGGTTGAACTAGCTTATATTCCCACCAGCAGCGTAGGAGGGTTGCGCTTTCTCTGCATCGTCGCCAGCATTTGTTGTTCTTAGTCTTTTTGATGCTGGCCATCCTTACTGGTGTGAGGTGATACCTCATTGTGGTTTTAATTTGCATTTCCCTGATGATTAGTGATGTGCAGCATCTTTTCAACTGTCTGTTGGCCATTTGAATTTCTCCTTTGGACAATTGTCTCTTCATATCCTCTCCCATTCTTTAATAGGATTATTTGCTTTTTCGGTGTTGAGGCATGTGAGTTCTCTATAGATTTTGAATGTTAACCCCTTGGCAGATATGTCATTTACAAATATATTCTCCCATACTGTAGAATGCTTTTTTGTTCTGTTGATGGTGTCCTTTGCTGTACAGAAGCTTTTTAGCTTGATGTAGTGCCATTTGTTCATTTTTTGTTTTGTTTCTCTTGTCCGAGGAGATGCATTCAGGAAAAAGTTGCTCATCTTTGTATTAAAGAGATTTTTGCCTATGTTTTCTCCTAAGAGTTTTATGGTTTTTATGACTTACATTCAGGTCTTTGATCCATTTTGAGTTTACTTTTATGTATGGGGTTATACAATAATCCAGTTTCATTCTCTTGCATGTAGCTGTCCAGTTTTGCCAACACCAGCTGTTGAAGAGGCTGTCATTTCCCCATTGTATGTCCATGGCTCCTTTATTGTGTATTAATTGACCGTATATGGTTGGGTTTATATCAGGGCTCTTCAGTCTGTTCCATTGGTCTGTGGGTCTGTTCTTATGGCAGTCCCAAATTGTCTTGATTATGATGGCTTTGTAGTAGAACTTGAAGTTGGGGAGCATAATCCCTCCAGCTTTATTCTTTCTTCTCAGGATTGCTTTGGCTATTTGAGGTCATTTGTGGTTCCATATGAATTTTAGAATGATTTTCTCTAGTTCATTGAAGAATGCTGTTGGTATTTTGATAGGAGTTGCATTGAATCTAGTTTAGATTGCTTTAGGCAGGATGGCCATTTGACAATATTAATTCTTCGTATCCATGAGCACAGGATGTATTTCCATTTATTGGTATCTTCTTTAATTTCTCTTATGAAAGTGTCTTGTAGTTTTCAGAGTTTAGGACTTTCAGTTCCTTGGTTAGCTTTATTCCTAGCTATTTTATTCTTTTTGATGCAATTGTGAATGGAATTGTTTTCCTGATTTCTCTCTGCTAGTTCATTGTTAGTATATAGTAGTGCCACAGATTTCTGCATATTAATTTTGTATCCTGCATCTTTACTGAATTCAGATATTAGATCTATTAGTTTTGGAGTGGATTCTTTAGGGTTTTTTATGTACAGTATCATGTTATCTGCAAACAAGGACAGTTTAACTTCTTCCTTGCCAATCTGGATGCCTTTTATTTCTGTGCGATGTCTGATTGCCATGGCTAGGACCTCCAGTACTATGTTGAATAGAAGTGGGGAGAGTGGGCATCCTTGTCTTGTTCCCAATCTTAAAGGAAAAGCTTTCAGCTTCTCGCTGTTAAGTATAATGTTGGCTGTGGGTTTGTCATATATGGCCTTTATTATGTTGAGGTACATGCCCTCTATACCCATTTTGTTGAGAGTTTTTATCAGGAATGTATGTTGAATTTTCTCGAATGCTTTTCCAGCATCTGTGGAGATGATCATGTGGTTTTTGTCCTTTTTTTTTTGTTGATGTGGTGTATGATGTTGACGGATTTTCAAATTTTGTACCATCCTGGCATCCCTGGAATAAATACTGCTTGATCATGATGTATGATCTTTTAAATGTATTTTTGAATTATGTTTTTTAATATTTTGTTGAGTATTTTTGCATCTATGTTCATCAGGGATATTGGTCTGTAATTTTCTTTTTTTGTGGTGTATTTGCCTGGTTTTGGTATGAGAGTGATGCCTGCCTCACAGAATGAGTTTGGAAGTATTCCTTCTTCTACTCTTTGGAAAACTTTAAGGCTTTAAGGAGGATGGGTATTAGGTCTTCACTAAATGTTTGATAAAATTCAGCAGTGAAGCCATCTGGTCCAGCGGTTTTGTTCTTAGGTAGTTTTTTGATTAACAGTGCAATTTCGTTGTTGGTAATTGGTCTGTTCAGATTTTCTGTTTCTTGCTGGGTCAGCCTTGGAAGGTTGTATTTTTCTAGAAAGTTGTCCATTCTAGGTTATCCAGTTTGTTAGCATAAAATTTTCATAGTATTCTCAAATAATTATTCTTTTATTTCTGTGGTATCTGTAGTGATTTTTTCCTTTTTCATTTCTGATTATTTTTATGTGAGTAGACTCTCTTTTTTTTCTTGATAAGTCTGGCTAGGGGTTTATCTATTTTGTTTGTTTTCTCAAAAAACCAGCTCTTGCTTTCATTGATTCTTTCTATTGTTTTATTCTTCTCCACTTTATTTATTTCTGCTCTAATCTTTATTATGTCCTTCATTCTACTGACTTTGGGCCTCATATGTTCTTCTTTTTCTAGTTTTGTTAATTGTGAGTTTAGAGTGTTCATATGGGATTGTTCTTCTTTCCTGAGGTAGGCCTGTATTGCAATATACTTTCCTCTTAGCACGGTCTTCGCTGCATCCCACAGTTTTTGCAGAGTTGAATTATTGTTGTCATGTCTCCATATATTGCTTGATCTCTGTTTTTATTTGGTCATTGATCCATTGGTTATTTAGGAGCACATTGTAGAGCCTCCATGTGTTTGTGGGATATTTCATTTTCTTTTTGTAATTTCTAGTTTCATGCCTTTGTGGTCTGAGAAACTGGTTGTTACAATTTCAATCTTTTTGAATTCACCAAGGCTCTTTTTGTGGCCTAGTATATGATCTAGTCTTGAAAATGTTCCATGTGCACTTGAGAAGAATGTGTATTCTGCTGCTTTTGGTTGTAGTGTTCTGTAGATGTCTGTTAGATCCATCTGTTCTAATGTGTTGTTCATTGCCTCTATCTCCTTACCTATTTTCTGTCTGGTTTATCTGTCCTTTGGAGTGTGTGGAGTGTTGAAGTCTCCTAGAATTAATGCATTGCATTCTATTTCCCTTTTTGATTCAGTTACTATTTGTTTCACATATGTAGGTGCTCCTGTGTTGGGTACATGGGTGCATAAATATTTATAATGGTTATATCTTCTTGTTGGATTAACCCCTTTATCATTATATAATGTCCTTCTTTGTCTCTTGTGACTTTCTTTGTTTTGAAGTCTATTTTGTCTGATAAAAGTACTGCAACTCCTGCTTTTTTCTCCATATTAGCTGCATGAAATATTTTTTTCTATCCCTTCACTTTTAGTCTGTGTATGTCTTTGGGTTTAAAGTGAGTCTCTTGTAGGCTGCATATAGATTGGTCTTGTTTTTTTATCCATTAAGTGACTCTGTGTCTTTTGATTGGTACATTCAGTACATTTACATTTAGAGTAATTATCGGTAGGTATATACTTATTGCCATTGCAGGCTTTAGATTCATGGTTACCAAAGGTTCAAGGTTAACTTCCTTACTATCTAAGAGTCTAACTTAACTCACGTCATATGCTATTACAAACACAATCTAAAGGTTCTTTTTTTTTTCCCCTCCTTTTTCTTCCTCCTCCATTCTTTATATTAGGTATCATATTCTGTACTCTTTGTGTATCCCTTGATTGACTTTGGGAATAGTTGATTTAATTCTTAGTAATTAGCTCTTCTGCCTTCTTTACTGTGGTTTTATTACCTCTGGTGATGGCTATTAAACCTTAGGAACACTTCCATATATGGCAGTCCCTCCAAAATACACTATAGAGATGTTTTGTGGGAGATAAATTCTCTCAGCTTTTGCTTATCGGGAAATTGTTTTATCACTCCTTCAAATTTAAATGATAATCTTGCCAGATAAAGTAATCTTGGTTTATCACATTAAATACATCATGCCACTCCCTTCTGGCATGTAGGTTTCTGCTGAGAAGTCTGATGAAAGCCTGATGGGCTTTCCTTTGTATGTGATCTTATTTCTCTCTCTGGCTGCTTTTAATAGTCTGTCCTTATCCTTGATCTATGCCATTTTAATTACTATATGTCTTCGTGTTGTCTTCCTTGGGTCCCCTGTGTTGGGAGGTCTGTGCATCTCCATGGCCTGAGAGACTAGCTCCTTCCCCAGATTGGGGAAGTTTTCAGCAATTGCCTCCTCAAAGACACTTTCTATTCCTTTTTCTTTCTCTTCTTCTTCTCGTACTCCTATAATGCAAATATTGTTCCATTTGGATAGGTCACATAGTTCTCTCAATATTCTTTCATTCTTAGAGATCCTTTTTTCTCTCTGTGCCTCAGCTTCTTTGTATTCCTCTTCTCTAGTTTCTATTTCATGTATCATCTCCTCCACTGTATCTAATCTGCTTTTAATACCCTCCATCGTGCTCTTCAACAATTGGATCTCTGACCAGAATTCATTCCTGAGTTCTTCAATATCTTTCTGTACCTCCATGAGCATGTTAATGATTTTTATTTTGAACTCCCCTTTCAGGAAGATTCATGATGTTGATTTCATTTAAATCCTTCTCAGGTGTTGTATTTATAATTTTACTTTGTACCAGGTTCCTTTGGCGTTTCATATTTGTATATTGTGCCTTGTAGTGTCCAGAAGCTCCACTGTCTGGAGCTGCTGAGCCCCTGAAGCAATGTCGGGGGTCGCAGAGGCATGGTGTTGGTGCCTGGGAGGAGGAAAGAGCTGTTTCCTGCTTCCCGGATGCTATTCCTGTTTCCAGTGCCTGAACCAGTGTGCCAAGCACCCAGGTATAAGCCTCTATGCTTTGCATTTGTAGTTGCTGTAGGCAGATCTTTCCTCTGGCTGTCCTAACTCCAAGGTAAGGTTTGCTGGTTTGCGAGCCAGGACATCTTGGCCGGGAGAAATGCACAGTAGGCTGTATATCACGGAGATGGTCTTTGGAGCTGTGTAGCCAGCCAAGAGCTGGAGCCCCTGAAGATTGTGAAAGCTCCCAACCTTCTGGGCAGAGTGCACCTGGACAATTTTGTCTATCTGTCCTTTCTCCTGAGCAGTAAGGTCTGTGCAATCCTTGCCCCTTTAGCAGCCCTCTTGCTAAGGGCTTCCTTGTTAGGAAGTCTCTGACTTCCTGCCTTTCTTTTGTCCCAGAGCTGCCGGATATGGATCCCTGCTTTCCACAAGCAGCTGGAACCTCAGTCTCTCCAGGAATTCTGCCTGTTTTAGCTTTCCAACCCCCTAATCATGAGAGTACCATGAAAGCACCATGAAATGTAGGTTTGTGCTCCCAGGGAAGATCTCCGAAGTTAGGTATTCAGTAATCCTAGGCCTCCACTCCCTCCCCACTCCATTTCTCTTCCTCCTGCTGGTGAACTGGGGTGCAGGAAGGGCTTGAGTCCCACCAGGCCACAACTTTGGTACGTTACCCTATTCCGTGAGGTTTATTCTTTTCTTCAGGTGTATGCTGTCTGGCGTAGCCCTCTTTCCTGTTGCTCTTTCAGTATTAGTTGTTTTAATTATATTTTCACACTATATGCAGTTTTAGTAGGAAGCCTCTGTCTCACCTCTCATGTCACCATCTTTAATCTAAGTGGGTATGTTATATAAAAGTTTTAACATCACATAAACATAAGGATAAATATAATGATGTAGAATCATAAAGTTGCCTCTGTATTATGTTTTGAGTATAATGCACCTGGGTCAAAATGGCCTCATTTAAGTATAAAATTACCATTTTCAAAAAGATTATTAGCAAGTTGTGTATGTAACACATTTTTCTTATCATATCCATTACCAGATATATTTCTTTTCCTCATTTCTGGGTTGTTTGAACATTTTATAACATTACTGTATGTATTGTAAGTGTCAGAAATCTGTTGTAACTATATTAGCAGTTAAGGATGTATTGACTTGTTGCTCCAAAAAATCATCAAGGAGTTTTGTGATAAATGTGTTAAATCATTTTCTAAAGTAACAGTTAGAAGTAGGGAATTTCCTATACACTCCATAGCTTTAGAACAGAGATAATGATATGGCTGCAAAAAATTCTCCATTATACTTCATAATAAATGCATAATCAGGAGCATATAAAAAGGAGTTCTATACTTTTGATATTCAAATAGAAAAATGTTCCATTATTTAGCAAGCTAAATCTCTTTTTAACTGAGAGTGAATAGTAATTTTGAGAGAAATCACAGATTTTAGCAGACAGACTGTTGAAATTACAAGTAAATTATCATCAGGCAAGCAGAAGTTCTCCCCTAGAGTGTCCCTAAGATGAGCAAGTGTGATGGTAACATTATCATAAACATACATATAAACATATGCATATAGTTATATACACGGTTTGTCTCCCAGATAACGGTCCATGCCCATCTCCTCCCATCCATGAATTGTACCTTGCCTCTGTCCTTCTAATCATTGACCTACTTCATCTTTGATTGCCACCTTTATAGGCAGACAGTAATCGGCTCAAGAGGGAAGGGGATGAGGATGTCTGTTTCAAGTATTAGAATTTAGAACTAGCTAAGGCTGTAGAGTCTTAAAGCTTCCTCTACTCTAGTCAGGCATTATATTTTTCTCACCAAACAACCATACCCTACTCCAGTTTAGTGTTTTGGCTTATATTATTTTCCTTGCTTAAGAAACCCATTCCCCTCCATTCCGCTTGACTAGTGCTATCCAAGTCCTTTGTATCCTTTAAAACCAGCTGGAATACCACTCTTTTTCCACAGAGCCTTCCATGACTCCCTAGTTCTTGTCTTTAGTTTGCCGTATAGTTCTATTTGTAGATTACTTTTGTGGTTTTGATTATTTCATTTATTTTAGTCTTGAACTTGTTGTCCACCTAGATTATTTTTTCTTCAAAGATACAAGTTATACCTTAAATATATTTTTTTCCTGAATTTTATTTAACACCTAGAACACTGGATAATAGCTAGACATCTCAGCTTGTAAAGTTAGATCTACAGAAAAAATTTGTTACTCAAATACTCAGGTAAGATTTCATCATGTTTCATAATTATGTAAGTCACTATTCTCATAGAAAATAGATAGGCTCAAATAGGGTAACTGGAAAGAGTTTAATATAAAAAGGTGTACACAGGTTAAAACAAACCATCAATAGATGGTAAAGCATCCCAAGACTAGCAATAGTGTCAATCATCTTATAGCTGGGCCTGAAGTGGTGAGAGAAGGGACCTTCTTTTATTATCATATTAAAGGTAAGGGGACTGTTACCATAGAAACCCAATGAGGGTAGCCATGTGAGGGAGGCTGCTTGACTACAGCTGTGGCATTTCTGTGATCTGACAAGGAGGGGAGCTGGGGGAATAAATGTCCCACCTTCACTCTCTTTCAGCCCTCTTATTCCCTGCTGTTGCTTCCCATTGCTAAATCCAACTGGAAGCCAGAAGAAAAGGGAGCCCTGTTGTTGCAAGCCAAAAGTCAGCCTCCTAGGAATTAAGAGCAGGTTAGAAGAGGTAGAGACTACATCTGGAGGTGGGGTGCGAAGAATATTGTGTTACACTCATCAAATGGAGAATGTTTCAGTTACAGTTATATATACCTTTTTGTATTACAAATGGAGAGTGTTTCAGTTACAGTTATGTATACCTTTTATTTCAAAAAATACTTCTTTTTTTTTTTAGTCTAATTCAGTTACTGACATTCAAGAACATTATTTATGATTGATGCATTTCATATGACCCACTACTCCTTTTTTGTGGTTAGCTGGAATGGTAATGTTAAACATACTCCTCAGTGATTTATTTTTTTCATATTTTAAGTTTTACTTTTACAGTGCACAGGTAGGAGACAGAACCGTCTGCCACTGGCAAAACTGTCCTTTGTAATTCCAACCACATGATTTATCTGGATCAATCTGGACTGCTGTTTTCCTTGTGCCATTTTCATGGATCAGTGTTTTTCATCTTGGTATATGTGGTTCTCAATGCAGACATTCTGACTCATGCAGGTTTAGGATAAGGCTTGAGCATCTGCTCTTTTAAAAGCTTTGAGATATTTCAGATGTACAATATGTGAGAACCACTAGCACAGGTTGTCATTTTGACCCAAAAGTTATGGTTGGAGTCCATTTTTCCCCCTCAATGTGTTTATAGTACTCTTTAGTAATTAAGGGTGAAATGGAAATCTAATGCTGCTTTATGTACTCTTCAAAGCAAAATAAATGTTTTAGATTCTTCACATCGATAAATGTTTATGATATAGGATGCAAAATATCTGGTTTCCATGTTCATAAGACAAATTTAAAAACTTTTAAAAAATATAAAGTATTCAAATATACAATATAGAAAATAATATAATAAATGCTCATATTACCACCACTTAGTGTCATAAAATATTAACATTTTACCTTTTTTCTCATTAAAAACAAAAGATGTTAAAGATAAAATGTAAGCCCCTTAGATCCTTTCCTAGAGTTTCCATTATCCTAAACTTGATGTCTGTCATTCCCCTTCATGTTTTATATTTTGCTACGTATGCATGTATCAGGAGATAAAATATAACATTGTAGCACATGCTTTAAGAGCTTTTATAACTGTTGCTATGCTATGTGTACCATTCTTTAATGTGTATATTTCTGCAGGTTTTTTTCCTTGTTTAACATAATTGGGAATTTTTTCTAGATACATGTAGTTCATTAATTTATTTTGCTATATAGTATTCTTTTATATTAATGAACAAAAGTATATTCATTAAATCTACTGAGCACATAGTTTTCCAATTTTTTGCTTCTACTGCACAATGGTGCTAAAATGAATGTTCCTTTATAATGTATTTCCTTATGCATATATAGACCTGGGAGTAGAACTGCAAATACATAGATACAGGTTCTGTCTTACTAGATCTGGCCAAATTGCTTTCCAAAATGGTTGTGCCTAGTTATGCCTCCCCATAGCAGTTTATGAGATTCTTCTTGTTACTCCATATCATTTTCATACATAGTATTGTCATACTTACAAACTTTTCCCATTGTGGTGGGCACGAATTGTATCTTATTTTAATTTTACCTTTCCTGATTTCTGATGAAGTTGAACACTTTTTATATGATTATTGGCCATTTGAGTTTCTTCTGGGAATTGTGCTTTCATATTCTTTGTTCATTTTTCTATTGGATATTTGTCTTTTTTTAAAATTTGTGTTGTAGAAGTGTAGGTATTAATAATTTGATTACATATACAGATTTCTTCCTGTCCATGGGTGGTCTCTTAATTTGGTTTTTATTTTCTTATAGTGAAGTTTTAAATATGAGTATTTTAAGTTTATCAATATTTTCTACTGTCTTTTGGAACAGCTTTATAACTGAGCATGTAGTCACAATTTTGATCTTCCAAAGGTTTGCAGCTTTTTACCTTGCTTTCATAAATTCTTTCTAGTTAAGGTAGTATATGAATGAATGAATAAATAAATAAATAAATAAACTGTTTGGCATATATTTATTTATTTATTTATCACTGGAATATACATAAAGCTATTCATAATTTGTGTAAGCATTTTCCAATTTGAAAATGGCATCTAAATAGCAGCCTCCAGTGTAGCTTTTTCTCATTTTTCATTAAGTTCTATAAAGATGTAGATAAAATGAAGATTTATCACAAAAGCAAAAAGAAAAAACACAAAAACTAGGAGGCAGTGACCTTATTAAGAGGCAGATTGTCTTTGGTTGAGAAGAATTTCTGAATAGAAGCACCTGCATTCCCTATTCCACCATTGCCTCTTGAAACAGACTGCCTGGTAAATACAGGCTCAGAAGCTCTTTTCTGCCCCTCCAGTCAATTCACCTAGATACTTAGGTCCTTTACCAACTAGCAAACTGGAAAGACATACTGCTTTGAGAGACAGGAACTACTGGATATTCTGTCACTTTCTGTGTTCTAAGCAAATTCCAGGAAGCCATTAGGTAGAATGGGTAGGGAGTTTGTGGTGGTTGCCACAGAGCATTTGGAGACCTGGGACACGAAGAGCCTCAGTTATAATACGTAGCAGCACATGTTGTTACAGTCGCTTCTTGGGTCATGTCAGTTCCTCTCCCAGGGAAACAAGCTATAAAAGGTAGTGCAAGATGCCCTCTCTGAAGAACAGAATAGAGAACAGAACTAGACGGTGAGGGCCTGTTATAGATAGGGAAACCAGACTGAGTGCTTTGTATTTTAGCAAGCTCTGCCACCATAGATCTGAGCAGATAGTCGGAAAAGTGACCAGAGAAAAGTTCCTCACCTTGGCTATTGAACACAAAGTCTAGGCACATCTCTCTATGATTGAAATGTATAGGAAGAAAAAGAAATAAAGCAACCTTAAGGTGAAACTCTGAAATACTATAAACCAAAGGAAGATTTATTAGTGAAAGGAATTATCATATAACAATAATTTCAAAGATTTGATAAGTAGTAGTTGCACAAATGTTCTGCTTTATGAATCCATAGTGATCAGTTTGTGCCTCTGGTTCTGCAGATAGTGAAATGTGTAACTACTTCATTGCTTTTGTCAGGGTGATATTTTAGGATTTCTTATAAGATTTTGTATGAGGGGAAAAGTGCAATTGCTGCTTTCTTAAATAGTTCTCAAAATATTGAACTTTAAAGAAATTTTACAAATTAGCTTACTAATTAATAAAATTTTCATCGTGAAGCTATGAATGTTGGATTTACTGAGTCTGAGTCATGGATAACTGTTATGAGGTGTTTCTCTAATAATTTGCTTTGCATTTTCAACAAGGACCCTCTTTCAGTATGGAGAATAAAATGCTTCAAGTTATCATAAAGTAAAACCTTGATGACTAGAACTATTTCTGGCCCAAAACTTTTGAGGTCATACATTTGCTTATTGTTTATATAGAGTATATGGGATGAAATATCTTCCTCCTCTCATAGTTCTTCCTTGGTCTGTTGGAGAGATTCTGTCCCATTCTACCTTTTCAAAAGAGTCAGCAAGGAAGCTTCTGACTTCAGTCCATCTTAGTCCTCTTCCCACATTTAAATCTGCTCAGATACGCTTCAGAAATCCAGATTCTTGAAACCCACTTTGTACATAATAGTTCTATTTGAAAGGTGAGTAGACTTCATATATCCAAAGCTAAACTGCTGATCTGCCCCTCTTGTTCCCCTGCATCTTTCCTCATATCAGTCCATGGCAGTTCCATCTTACAGTTGCTCATGTCAAAAAAATTAGAGCCAGGGGGGTGGAGCCAGGATGGCGGCATGAGTAGAGCAGCAGAAATCTCCTCCTAAAACCACATATATCTATGAAAATATAACAAAGACAACCCTTGCTAAAATAGAGACCAGAGGACACACGACAACATCCAGACCACATCCACACCTGCGAGAACCCAGGGCCTCGCAAAGGGGGTAAGATACAAGCCCTGGCCCTGCGGGACCCAAGCACCCCTACCCCGAGCCCCTGGCGGGTGGAGAGGAGTCAGCAGGGAGGGAAAGAGAGCCCAGGACTGCTGAACACCCAGCCCCAGGATTCTGGACCAGAGCACAGACACAGTGCATGTGTGGGGTCCTGGATACTAGGAAAACAGGGCAGCAGGACCGGTGAGCGGGTGCCTGAGGCTGACGCCAGAGAACAAAGAAACGGGAGCGGTTTTTTTGTTGTTTTTGTTGTTGGCGAGTGCTTTTTGGAAGCCTTAAAGGGACAGGGACCCCAATACTAGGGAAACAGGGCGGCAAGACCGGAGAGCGGGTGCCTGAGACCGGCGACTGAGGACAAAGAAAATCATGCGTTTTTCCCTTTATTTTATTTTATTTTATTTTATTTTTTTCTCTTTCGTTGTTGCTGCTGTTGTTTTGGTTTGGAGAGTGCTTTTTGGAAGTCTTAAAGGGGCAGGACAGGACACTTAGCCCAGAGGCAGGTAACCTGGGGATCTCTGGGCACTCTAACCCCCTGGGTAACAGGGAGCACAGAGGCCCCTTCGGAGATAAATAGCCTCCCAGCCGCTCCCACTACAACGGGGCTCCACCATTTTGGAGGAGCAGCCCCAGCCAGGCCATGCCCACAGCAACAGCGGACATAAACTCCAAACCAACCAGGCAGGTAGCTGAAGCCCTGTCTGCGCACAGCTGCCAAGCATAAGCCACTAGAGGTCGCTATTCTCCCAGGAGAGGAAGGCCACAAACCAACAAGAAGGAAAGCTCTTCCAGCTGTCACTCATACCAGCTCTGCAAACTATCTCTATCACCATGAAAAGGCAAAACTATAGGCAGACAAAGATCACAGAGACAACACCTGAAAAGGAGACATACCTAACCAGTCTTCCTGAAAAAGAATTCAAAATAAAAATCATGAACATACTGACAGAGATGCAGAGAAAAATGCAAGAGCAATGGGATGAGATGCAGGGAAAAATGCAAGAGCAATGGGATGAAGTCCGGAGGGAGATCACAGATGTCAGGAAGGAGATCACAGAAGTGAAACGAACCCTGGAAGGATTTATAAGCAGAATGGATAAGATTCAAGAGGCCATTGAAGGAATAGAAACCAGAGAACAGGAACGTATAGAAGCTGACATAGAGAGAGATAAAAGGATCTCCAGGAATGAAACAACACTAAGAGAATTATGTGACCAATCCAAAAGGAATAATATTCGTATTATACGGGTACCAGAAGAAGAAGAAAGAGGAAAAGGGATAGAAAGTCTCTTTGAAGAAATAATTGCTGAAAACTTCCCCAAACTGGAGGAGGAAATATTGAACAGACCACGGAAATACACAGAACCCCCAACAGAAAGGATCCAAGGAGGACAACACTAAGACACATAATAATTAAAATGGCAAGGATCAAGGACAAGGAAAGAGTTTTAAAGGCAGCTAGAGAGAAAAAGGTCACCTATAAAGGAAAACCCATCAGGCTAACATCAGACTTCTCGACAGAAACCCTACAGGCCAGAAGAGAATGGCATGATATATTTAATGCAACGAAACAGAAGGGCCTTAAACCAAGGATACTGTATCCAGCATGACTATCATTTAAATGTGATGGCATGATTAAACAATTCCCAGACAAGCAAAAGCTGAGGGAATTTGCTTCCCACAAACCACCTCTACAGGGCATCCTACAGGGACTGCTCTAGATGGGAGCACTCCTAAAAAGAGCACAGAACAAAACGCACAACATATGAAGAATGGAGGAGGAGGAATAAGAAGGGAGAGAAGAAAAGAATCTCCAGACAGTGTATATAACAGCTCAATAAGCGAGCTAAGTTAGGCAGTAAGATACTAAAGAAGCTAACCTTGAACCTTTGGTAACCACGAATCTAAAGCCTGCAGTGGCAATAAGTACATATCTCTCAATAGTCACGCGAAATGTAAATGGACTTAATGCACCAATCAAAAGACACAGAGTAATAGAATGGATAAAAAAGCAAGACCCATCTATATGCTGCTTACAAGAAACTCACCTCAAGCCCAAAGGCAGGCACAGACTAAAAGTCAAGGGATGGAAAAACATATTTCAAGCAAACAACAGTGAAAAGAAAGCAGGTGTTGTTGCAGTACTAATAGACAAAATAGACTTCAAAACAAAGAAAGTAACAAGAGATAAAGAAGGACACTACATAATGATAAAGGGCTCAGTCCAACAAGAGGATATAACCATTCTAAATATACATGCACCCAACACAGGAGCACCAGCATTTGTGAAACAAATACTATCAGAACTAAAGAGGGAAATAGACTGCAATGCATTCATCTTAGGAGACTTCAACACACCACTCACCCCAAAGGATAGATCCCCTGGGCAGAAAATAAGTAAGGACACACAGGCACTGAACAACACACTAGAACAGATGGACCTAACAGACATCTATAGAACTCTACATCCAAAAGCAACAGGATATACATTCTTCTCAAGTGCACATGAAACATTCTCCAGAATAGACCAAATACTAGCTCACAAAAAGAGCCTCAGTAAGTTCCAAAATATTGAAATTCTACCAACCAATTTTTCAGACGACAAAGGTATAAAACTAGAAATAAATTCTACAAAGAAAACAAAAAGGCTCACAAACACGTGGAGGCTTAACAACATGCTTCTAAATAATCAATGGATCAATGAAAAAATCAAAATAGAGATCAAGGAGTATATAGAAACAAATGACAACAACAACACAAAGCCCCAACTTCTGTGGGATGCAGTGAAAGCAGTCTTAAGAGGAAAGTATATAGCGATCCAGGCACAACTGAAGAAGGAACAACAATCCCAGATGAGTAGTCTAACATCACAATTATTGAAACTGGGAAAAGAAGAACAAATGAGGCCTAAAGTTAGCAGAAGGAGGGACATAATAAAGATCAGAGAATAAACGAAATTGAGAAGAATAAAACAATAGCAAAAATCAACGAAACCAAGAGCTGCTTCTTTGAGAAAATAAACAAAATAGATAAGCCTCTAGCCAAACTTATTAAGAGAAAAAGAGAATCAACACAAATCAACAGCATCAGAAATGAGAATGGAATAATCATGACAGACTCCACAGAAATACAAAGAATTATTAAAGGCTACTATGAAAACCTATATGCCAACAAGCTGGAAAACCTAGAAGAAATGGAAAACTTCCTAGAAAAATACAACCTCCCAAGACTGACCAAGGAAGAAACACAAAAGTTAAACAAACCAATTATGAGCAAAGAAGTTGAAACGGTAATCAAAAACTAACCAAGAACAAAACCCCAGGGCTGGATGGATTTACCTCAGAATTTTATCAGACACACAGAGAAGACATAATACCCATTCTCCTTAAAGTTTTCCAAAAAATAGAAGAGGAGGGAATACTCCCAAACTCATTCTATGAAGCCAACATCACCCTAATACCAAAACCAGGCAAACACCCCACCAAAAAAGAAAATTACAGACCAATATCCCTGATGAATGTAGATGCAAAAATACTCAATAAAATATTAGCAAACAGAATTCAACAGTATATCAAAAGGATCATACACCATGACCAAGTGGGATTCATCCCAGGGATGCAAGGATGGTACAACATTCAAAAATCCATCAACATCATCCACCACATCAACAAAAAGAAAGACAAAAAACACATGATCATCTCCATAGATGCTGAAAAAGCATTTGACAAAATTCAACATCCATTCATGATAAAAAACTCTCAGCAAAATGAGAATAGAGGGCAAGTACCTCAACATAATAAAGGCCATATATGATAAACCAACAGCCAACGTTATACTGAACAGTGAGAAGCTGAAAGCTTTTCCTCTGAGATCAGGAACTAGACAGGGATGCCCACTCTCCCCACTGTTATTTAACATAGTACTGGAGGTCCTAGCCACAGCAATCTGACAAAACAAAGAAATACAAGGAATCCAGATTGGTAAAGAAGAAGTTAAACTGTCACTATTTGCAGGTATGATACTGTACATAAAAAACCCTAAAGACTCCACTCCAAAACTACTAGAACTGATATCAGAATACAGCAAAGTTGCAGGATACAAAATTAACACACAGAAATCTGTAGCTTTCCTATACACTAACAATGAACTAATAGAAAGAGAAATCAGGAAAACAATTCCATTCACAATTGCATCAAAAAGAATAAAATACCTAGGAATAAACCTAACCAAGAAGTGAAAGACTTATACTCTGAAAACTACAAGTCACTCTTAAGAGAAATTAAAGGGGACTCTAACAAATGGAAACTCATCCCATGCTCATGGCTAGGAAGAATTAATATCGTCAAAATGGCCATCCTGCCTAAAGCAATATACAGATTTGATGCAATCCCTCTCAAATTACCAGCAACATTCTTCAATGAATTGGAACAAATAATTCAAAAATTCATATGGAAACACCAAAGACCCCGAATAGCCAAAGCAATCCTGAAAAAGAAGAGTAAAGTAGGGGTGATCTCACTCCCCAACTTCAAGCTCTACTACAAAGCCATAGTAATCAAGACAATTTGGTACTGGCACAAGAACAGAGCCACAGACCAGTGGAACAGATTAGAGACTCCAGAAATTAACCCAAACATATCTGGTCAATTAATATTTGATAAAGGAGCCATGGACATACAATGGCAAAATCACAGTCTTTTCAACAGATGGTGCTGGCAAAACTGGACAGCTACATGTAGGAGAATGAAACTGGACCTTTGTCTGACCCCATATACAAAGGTAAACTCAAAATGGATCAAATACCTGAATGTAAGTCATGAAACCATTAAACTCTTGGAAAAAAACATAGGCAAAAACCTCTTAGACATAAACATGAGTGAGCTCTTCTTGAACATATCTCCCCGGGCAAGGAAAACAACAGCAAAAATGAGCAAGTGGGACTACATTAAGCTGAAAAGCTTCTGTACAGCGAAAGACACCATCAATAGAACAAAAAGGAACCCTACAGTATGGAAGAATATATTTGAAAATGACAGATCCGATAAAGGCTTGACGTCCAGAATATATAAAGAGCTCACATGCCTCAAAAAACAAAAAACAAATAACCCAATTAAAAAATGGGCTGAGGAACTGAACAGACAGTTCTCTAAAAAAGAAATAGAGATGGCCCAACAGACACATGAAAAGATGCTCCACATCGCTAATTATCAGAAAAATGCGAATTAAAACTACAATGAGGTATCACCTCACACCAGTAAGGATGGCTGCCATCCAAAAGACAAACAACAACAAATGTTGGCGAGGCTGTGGAGAAAGGGGAACCCTCCTACACTGCTGGTGGGTATGTATATTAGTCCAACCATTGTGGAAAGCAGTATGGAGGTTCATCAAAATGCTCAAAACAGACTTACCATTTGACCCAGGAATTCCACTCCTAGGAATTTACCCTAAGAATGCAGCAATCAAGTTTGAGAAGGACAGATGCACCCCTATGTTTATCACAGCACTATTTACAATAGCCAAGAATTGGAAGCAACCTAAATGTCCATCGGTAGATGAATGGATAAAGAAGATGTGGTACATATACACAATGGAATACTACTCAGCCATAAGAAGAGGAAAAATCCTACCGTTTGCAGCAACATGGATGGAGCTGGAGAGTATTATGCTCAGTGCAATAAGCCAAGCGGAGAAAGAGAAATACCAAATGATTTCACTCATCTGAGGAGTATAAGAACAAAGGAAAAACTGAAGGAACAAAACAGCAGCGGAATTACAGAATCCAAAAATGGACTAACAGGTACCAAAGGGAAAGGAACTGGGGAGGATGGGTGGGCAGGGAGGGATAAGGGGTGGGGAGAAGAAAGGGGGTATTAAGATTAGCATGCATAGGAGTGGGAGGGAGAAAGGGGAGGGAGGGCTGTACAACACAGAGAGGACAAGTAGGGATTCTACAACATTTTGCTATGGTGATAGACAGTGACTGTAATGTGGTTTTTAGGGGGAACTTGGTATAGGGGAGAGCATAGTAAACGTAGTAATCTTCATGTAAGTGTAGATTAAAGTTTAAAAAAAAACAAAAGGAAAAAAAAGAAAGAAAGAAAAGGGGGATTACTCCTTGATAGGATAAAACTATTGGTAAATCAAAGATTAACGCATGCTTTAAATATCCTTAATTTTGATCACTTAAAGGGTGTCAGATGATCGGCTATGGAGGTACTCTTTTCTGATAATATTCCTTTCTCTTAATAAAAATAAAAAATAAAAATAATAAAAACATAAAGAAAAAGCAATTCCTGTGTGCTGACGTCCAATGAGTTCTACACAGTGGTATAGAGGGCATGTCAATGTGTGGGCAAAGGGTCTGTTTTTTTTTTTTTTTTTTGAGAGGGAATCTCTCATATTTATTGATCAAATGGTTGTTAACAACAATAAAATTCAGTATAGGGGGGTCAATGCTCAATGTACAATCATTAATCCATCTCAAGCCTAATTCTCGTCAGTCTCCAATCTTCTGAAGCATAACGAACAAGTTCTTACATGGTGAACGAATTCTTACAGAGTGAATAAATTCTTACATGGTGAACAGTACAAGAGCAGTCATCACAGAAACTTTCGGTTTTGATCATGCAATATGACCTATAAACCATCAGGTCAAATATGAATATTCATTTGATTTTTGTACTTGATTTATATGTTGATCCCACATTTCTCCTATTATTATTATTATTTTTATTTTTAATAAAATGCTGAAGTGGTAGGTAGATGCAAGATAAAGGTAGAAAACATAGTTTAGTGCTGTAAGAAGGCAAATGTAGATGATCAGATGATCAGGTGTGTGCCTATGGACTAAGTATTAATCCAGGCTAGACAAGGGCAGCAAGACATCCACGGATGCAGAAGATTTCTCTCAAAGCAGGGGGGGTGAGGTTCTGAGCCTCACCTCTGTTGATCCCCAAATTCTCACCTGATGGCCCCCCTGCGACTGTGCCTGTCTTAGGTTGTTCCTCCCTTGAGGAATCTTACCCGTCTCTGGCTAACCAGTCATCTTCCGGGGCCATACAGGGAAATGTAAAGTTGGTAAGTGAGAGAGAAGCCATATTGTTTGCAAAGGTTAGCTTTTTACTTCTTTGCAGATTTATGCCCTGTGGCTTCTATGCCCAGCACTTGTCTCGAGGTATCTTTACCACCTGGAGGAATTATGATACTCGGTAAATTCGATATGAGGCACGAATTCTATTTAAAGTTTGTAATTAGGAAGGAAGAAGAAAAGCTATAGATGTAGCATATGAAGGAAACTTGGGAGGATTGATTATTTCTTTGACATATCTTCTTGTATAGTACCTTAAGTATGTATAGGTTTTAAACTACTAACTAATTTGCACACACATATTGACATAATAGGAATACGGTGACATAAACAAAGCAAATCTATAATTACCAGCCATCTCCAGTGAAGCCAAGAAAACCATTTAGGCACCCTAGGCATTTGTGAAAATTTATCTATGATATGATGGATATTTTCCAACTGTACTTGAACCATCAGACAAATTAAAGCAGCCCATTTCTGGGATCTGTTCACATCCCATATGTTCTTTTAACCATAGATAGTCTATAGTCATGAGATTTTGGGGTGCTACAACTTGCACCCCTCCCAACTCCTGGTTGAGTTCCAACAGTACAGATCCAGTCAAATTCGTTGTCTCACTGTATGCACATGCCAGCCTAGACATCTCCCTCCTCCTTCTTATGGCAAGTCCAGGAGATGGTGGGCTGGATGCAGCCACAACCGCAGCATCGTCCGGATCCCTGTGGAGGCTTTTTGATGATCATCCCCCGGCACGAGTCCTCCAGAGAGTGCTGATGCCGGAAGCTCCTCCTCATATCGTATCTTAGTTCATTTTCTGGGTATCCAAGCTAGGCCTTGATCTTCTGCGTAGAAACAAACAGACCCTTTGCCCACACTTTGACATGCCCTCTATACCACTGTGCAGAACTCATTGGAGGTCAGCACACAGTAACTGCTTTTTTTTTTTTTTTTTAATTAAGAGAAAGGAATATTATCAGAAAAGAGTACCTCCATAGCTGATCATCTGACACCCTTTAAGTGATCAACATTAAGGATATTTAAAGCATGCGTTGATCTTTGATTTACCAATAGTTTTATCCTGTTAAGGAGTAATCCCCCTTTTCTTTCTTTCTTTCTTTTTTTTTTTTTAAATTTTTAATCTACACTTACCTGAAGAATACTATGTTTACTATGCTCTCCCCTATATCAGGTCCCCCCTAACAACCACATTACGGTTACTGTCCATCAGCTTAGCAAAATGTTGTAGAGTCACTACTTGTCCTCTCTGTGTTGTGCAGCCCACCCTCCCCTTTCTCCCTCCCCCCCCATGCATGCTAATCTTAATACCCCCCTTCTTCTTCCCCCCCCCTTATCCCTCCCTGCCCACCCATCCTCCCCAGTTCCTTTCCCTTTGGTACCTGTTAGTCCATTTTTGGGTTCTGTAATTCTGCTGCTGTTTTGTTCCTTCAGTTTTTCCTTTGTTCCTATACTCCTCAGATGAGTGAAATCATTTGGTATTTCTCTTTCTCCGCTTGGCTTATTTCACTGAGCATAATACTCTCCAGCTCCATCCATGTTGCTGCAAATGGTTGGATTTTTCCACTTCTTATGGCTGAGTAGTATTCCATTGTGTATATGTACCACATCTTCTTTATCCATTCATCTACAGATGGACATTTAGGTTGCTTCCAATTCTTGGCTATTGTAAATAGTGCTGCGATAAACATAGGAGTGCATCTGTCTTTCTCAAACTTGATTGCTGCGTTCTTAGGGTAAATTCCTAGGAGTGGAATTCCTGGGTCAAATGGTAGGTCTGTTTTGAGCATTTTGATGCACCTCCATACTGCTTTCCACAATGGTTGAACTAATTTACATTCCCACCAGCAGTGTAGGAGGGTTCCCCTTTCTCCACAGCCTCGCCAACATTTGTTGTTGTTTGTCTTTTGGATGGCAGCTATCCTTACTGGTGTGAGGTGATACCTCATTGTAGTTTTAATTTGCATTTCTCTGATAATTAGCGATGTGGAGCATCTTTTCATGTGTCTCTTGGCCATCTGTATTTCTTTTTTGGAGAACTGTCTGTTCAGTTCCTCTGCCCATTTTTTAATTGGGTTATTTGTTTTTTGTTTGTTGAGGCGTGTGAGCTCTTTATATATTCTGGACGTCAAGCCTTTATCAGATCTGTCATTTTCAAATATATTCTCCCATACTGTAGGGTTCCTTTTTGTTCTATTGATGGTGTCTTTCGCTGTACAGAAGCTTTTAAGCTTAATGTAGTCCCACTTGCTCATTTTTGCTGTTGTTTTCCTTGCCCGGGGAGATATGTTCAAGAAGAGATCACTCATGTTTATGTCTAAGAGGTTTTTGCCTATGTTTTTTTCCAAGAGTTTAATGGTTTCGTGACTTACATTCAGGTCTTTGATCCATTTTGAGTTTACCTTTGTATATGGGGTTAGACAATGGTCCAGTTTCATTCTCCTACATGTAGCTGTCCAGTTTTGCCAGCACCATCTGTTGAAGAGACTGTCATTTTGCCATTGTATGTCCATGGCTCCTTTATCAAATATTAATTGACCATATATGTTTGGGTTAATTTCTGGGGTCTCTAATCTGTTCCACTGGTCTGTGGCTCTGTTCTTGTGCCAGTACCAAATTGTCTTGATTACTATGGCTTTGTAGTAGAGCTTGAAGTTGGGGAGTGAGATCCCCCCTACTTTATTCTTCTTTTTCAGGATTGCTTTGGCTATTCGGGGTCTTTGGTGTTTCCATATGAATTTTTGAATTATTTGTTCCAATTCATTGAAGAATGTTGCTGGTAATTTGAGAGGGATTGCATCAAATTTGTATATTGCTTTCGGCAGGATGGCCATTTTGACGATATTAATTCTTCCTAGCCATGAGCATGGGATGAGTTTCCATTTATTAGTGTCCCCTTTAATTTCTCTTAAGAGTGACTTGTAGTTTTCAGAGTATAAGTCTTTCACTTCCTTGGTTAGGTTTATTCCTAGGTATTTTATTCTTTTTGATGCAATGGTGAATGGAATTGTTTTCCTGATTTCTCTTTCTATTGATTCGTTGTTAGTGTATAGGAAAGCTACAGATTTCTGTGTGTTGATTTTGTATCCTGCAACTTTGCTGTATTCCGATATCAGTTCTAGTAGTTTTGGAGTGGAGTCTTTAGGGTTTTTTATGTACAGTATCATATCATCTGCAAATAGTGACAGTTTAACTTCTTCTTTACCAATCTGGATTCCTTGTATTTCTTTGTTTTGTCTGATTGCCGTGGCTAGGACCTCCAGTACTATGTTAAATAACAGTGGGGAGAGTGGGCATCCCTGTCTGGTTCCCGATCTCAGTGGAAATGCTTTCAGCTTCTCGCTGTTCAGTATAATGCTGGCTGTGGGTTTATCATATATGGCCTTTATTATGTTGAGGTACTTGCCCTCTATTCCCATTTTGCTGAGAGTTTTTATCATGAATGGATGTTGAATTTTGTCAAATGCTTTTTCAGCATCTATGGAGATGATCATGTGGTTTTTGTCTTTCTTTTTGTTGATGTGGTGGATGATGTTGATGGATTTTCGAATGTTGTACCATCCTTGCATCCCTGGGATGAACCCCACTTGGTCATGGTGTATGATCCTTTTGATATACTGTTGAATTCTGTTTGCTAATATTTTATTGAGTATTTTTGCATCTACGTTCATCAGGGATATTGGTCTGTAATTTTCTTTTTTGGTGGGGTCTTTGCCTGGTTTTGGTATTAGGGTGATGTTGGCTTCATAGAATGAGTTTGGGAGTATTCCCTCTTCTTCTATTTTGTGGAACACTTTAAGGAGAATGGGTATTATGTCTTCTCTGTGTGTCTGATAAAATTCCGAGGTAAATCCGTCCGGCCCCGGGGTTTTGTTCTTGGGTAGTTTTTTGATTACTGTTTCAATTTCTTTGCTTGTAATTGGTTTGTTTAACTTTTGTGTTTCTTCCTTGGTCAGTCTTGGGAGGTTGTATTTTTCTAGGAAGTTGTCCATTTCTTCTAGGTTTTCCAGCTTGTTGGCATATAGGTTTTCATAGTAGTCTTTAATAATTCTTTGTATTTCTGTGGAGTCTGTCGTGATTTTTCCATTCTCATTTCTGATTATGTTGATTTGTGTTGACTCTCTTTTTCTCTTAATAAGTTGGGCTAGAGGCTTATCTATTTTGTTTATTTTCTCAAAGAACCAGCTCTTGGTTTCGTTGATTTTTGCTATTGTTTTATTCTTCTCAATTTTGTTTATTTCTTCTCTGATCTTTATTATGTCCCTCCTTCTGCTGACTTTAGGCCTCATTTGTTCTTCTTTTTCCAGTTTTAATAATTGTGATGTTAGACTATTCATTTGGGATTGTTCTTCCTTCTTCAAGTGTGCCTGGATTGCTATATACTTTCCTCTTAAGACTGCTTTCGCTGCATCCCACAGAAGTTGGGGCTTAGTGTTGTTGTTGTCATTTGTTTCTATATATTCCTTGATCTCTATTTTGATTTGTTCATTGATCCATTGATTATTTAGTAGCATGTTGTTAAGCCTCCATGTGTTTGTGAGCCTTTTTGTTTTCTTTGTAGAATTTATTTCTACTTTCATACCTTTGTGGTCTGAAAAATTGGTTGGTAGAATTTCAATATTGTGGAATTTACTGAGGCTCTTTTTGTGAGCTAGTATGTGGTCTATTCTGGAGAATGTTCCATGTGCACTTGAGAAGAATGTATATCCTGTTGCTTTTGGATGTAAAGTTCTATAGATGTCTATTAGGTCCATCTGTTCTAGTGTGTTGTTCAGTGCCTGTGTGTCTTTACTTATTTTCTGCCCGGTGGATCTATCCTTTGGGGTGAGTGGTGTGTTGAAGTCTCCTACAATGAATGCATTGCAGTCTATTTCCCTCTTTAGTTCTGTTAGTATTTGCTTCACATATGCTGGTGCTCCTGTATTGGGTGCATATATATTTAGAATGGTTATATCCTCTTGTTGGACTAAGCCCTTTATCATTATGTAGTGGCCTTCTTTATCTCTTGTTACTTTCTTTGTTTTGAAGTCTATTTTGTCTGATATTAGTACTGCAACCCCTGCTTTCTTCTCACTGTTGTTTGCCTGAAATATGTTTTTCCATCCCTTGACTTTTAGTCTATGCTTATCTTTGGGTTTAAGGTGAGTTTCTTGTAAGCAGCATATAGATGGGTCTTGCTTTTTTATCCATTCTATTACTCTATGTCTTTTGATTGGTGCATTAAGTCCATTTACATTTAGGGTGACTATTGAAAGATATGTACTTATTGCCATTGCAGGCTTTAGATTCGTGGTTACCAAAGGTTCAAGGTTAGCTTCTTTAGTATCTTACTGCCTAACTTAGCTCGCTTATTGAGCTGTTATATACACTGTCTGGAGAGTCTTTTCTTCTCTCCCTTCTTATTCCTCCTCCTCCATTCTTCATATGTTGTGTGTTTTGTTCTGTGCTCTTTTTAGGGGTGCTCCCATCTAGAGCAGTCCCTGTAGGATGCCCTGTAGAGGTGGTTTGTGGGAAGCAAATTCCCTCAGCTTTTGCTTGTCTGGGAATTGTTTGATCCCACCATCATATTTAAATGATAGTCGTGCTGGATACAGTATCCTTGGTTCAAGGCCCTTCTGTTTCATTGCATTAAGTATATCATGCCATTCTCTTCTGGCCTGTAGGGTTTCTGTTGAGAAGTCTGATGTTAGCCTGATTGGTTTTCCTTTATAGGTGACCTTTTTCTCTCTAGCTGCCTTTAAAACTCTTTCCTTGTCCTTGATCCTTGCCATTTTAATTATTATGTGTCTTGGTGTTGTCCTCCTTGGATCCTTTCTGTTGGGGGTTCTGTATAATTCCATGGTCTGTTCGATTATTTCCTCCCCCAGTTTGGGGAAGTTTTCAGCAATTATTTCTTCAAAGACACTTTCTATCCCTTTTCCTCTTTCTTCCTCTTCTGGTATCCCTATAATACGAATGTTTTTCCTTTTGTATTGGTCACATATTTCTCTTAGTGTTGTTTCATTCCTGGAGATCCTTTTATCTCTCTCTATGTCAGCTTCTATACGTTCCTGTTCTCTGGCTTCTATTCCTTCAATGGCCTCTTGCATCTTATCCATTCTGCTTATAAATCCTTCCAGGGATTGTTTCACTTCTGTGATCTCTTTCCTGACATCTGTGATCTCCTTCCGGACTTCATCCCACTGCTCTTGCATTTTTCTCTGCATCTCATCCCACTGCTCTTGCATTTTTCTCTGCATCTCATCCCATTGCTCTTGCATTTTTTTCTGCATCTCTGTCAGCATGTTCATGATTTTTATTTTGAATTCTTTTTCAGGAGGACTAGTTAGGTCTGTCTCCTTCTCAGGTGTTGTCTCTGTGATCTTTGTCTGCCTGTAGTTTTGCCTTTTCATGGTGATAGTGATAGTCTGCAGAGCTGGTACAAGTGACCGCTGGAAGAGCTTCCCTTCTTGTTGGTTTGTAGCCTTTTCCTGGGAGAATAGCGACCTCTAGTGGCTTGTGCTGGGCAGCTGTGCGCAGACAGGGCTTCTGCTTCCTGCCCAGTTGCTTTGGGGTTTATCTCCACTGTTGCTGTGGGCTTGGCCTGGCTGGGGCTGTTCCTCCAAAATGGTGGAGCCCCGTTAGAGGGGGAGCAGCCAGGAGACTATTTATCTCCGTAAGGGGCCTCTGTGCTCCCTGCTGCCCAGGGGGTTAGAGTGCCCAGAGATCCCCAGATTCCCTGCTTCTGGTCTAAGTGACCTGTCCTGCCCCTTTAAGATTTCCAAAAAGCACTCTCCAAACCAAAACAACAACAGCAACAATGAGAGAGGGAACAGAAAGGAAAAAAAAAAGAAAAAACACGCGATTTTTTTTTTTTTTCCTCAAGTGCCGGTCCCAGGCACCCGCGCACTGGTCCTGCTGCCCTGTCTCCCTAGCACCAGGGTCCCTGTCCTTTCAAGGCTTCCAAAAAGCACCCACCCACCGGTCCCGCAGGGAAGGAACGCTCAATATTCTTGGTCCTCAGGCACTGGTCCCACGAACCCGCTCACCAGTCCCGCCGCCCTGCCTCCCTAGCACCGGGGTCCCTGTCCCTTCAAGGCTTCCAAAAAGCACTTGGCAAAAAGAGAGAAAAAAAAGGGGAAAAACGCGCGATTTCTTCCGTCCTCAGGTGCTGGTCTCAGGCACCCACCCACCGGTCCCACAGGGAAAAATGCGGGATATTCTTTGTCCTCAGGTGCCGGTCCCAGGCACCTGCTCACCAGTCCCGCCGCCCTGCCTCCCTAGCACCGGGGTCCCTGTCCCTTTTAGGCTTCCAAAAAGCACTCGCAGAAAAGAGAAAAAAAAAAGGGGAAAAACGCGCGATTTCCTCTGTCCTCAAGTGCCGGTCTCAGGCACCCGCCCACCGGTCCCGCAGGGAAAAACGGGGGATATTCTTTGTCCTCAGGCGCCGGTCCCAGCCACCCGCTCACCAGTCCCGCCACCGTGCCTCCCTAGCACTGGGGTCCCCGTCCCTTCAAGGCTTCCAAAAAGCGCTTGCCAAAAAGAGAAAAAAAAAAAAAAAGGGGAAAAACGCGCGACCTCCTCCGTCCTCAGGCACCGGTCTCAGGCACCCGCCCCCAGGTCTCGCAGGGAGAAACGCGGGATATTCTTTGTCCTCCGGCGCCGTTCCCAGGCACCTCCTCACCGGTCCCGCCACCCCGCCTCCCCAGCAACGGGGGCCCGTCCCTCTAAGGCTTCCAAAAAGCGCTCGCCAAAAAAAAAAACTGCTCCGGTTTCTCTCCACCCGCCGGGAGCCGGGGGGAGGGGCGCTCGGGTCCCGCCGGGCTGGGGCTTGTATCTTACCCCCTTCACAAGGCGCTGGGTTCTTGCAGGTGTGGATGTGGTCTGGATGTTGTCCTGTGTCCTGTGGTCTCTATTTTAGGAAGATTTTTCTTTGTTATATTTTCATAGCTCTATGTGTTTTTGGGAGGAGATTTCCACTGCTCTACTCACGCCGCCATCTTGGCTCCCGCCCCTCAGGGTCTGTTTGTTTTTATGCAGAAGATCAAGGCCTAGCTTGGCTACCCAGAAAATGAATTAACATACGATATGAGGAGGAGCTTCTGGCATCAGCACTCTCTGGAGGACTCGTGCCAGGGGATGATCATCAATAAGCCTCCACAGGGATCCGGGTGATGCTGCGTTTGTGGCTGTGTCCATCCCACTGTTTCCTGGACTTGCCACTGGAATGAAGAGGGAGATGTCTAGGCTGGCATGTGCATACAGTGAGACAACAAATTTGAGTGGATCTCTACTGTTGGAACTCAACCAGGAGTTGGGAGGGGTGCAAGTTGTAGCACTCCAAAATCTTACTTATGACTATAGACTATCTACGGTTAAAAGAACATATGGGATCCCAGAAATGGGTTGCTTTAATTTGTCTGATTTCTCTCAGACTGTTCAAGTACAGTTGGACAATATCCATCATATCATAGACAAATTCTCACAAATGCCTAGGGTGCCTAACTGGTTTTCTTGGCTTCAGTGGAGATGGCTGGTAATTATAGATTTGCTTAGTTTATGTCACTGTATTCCTATTATGTTAATATGTGTGCGCAAGGTAGTTAGTAGTTTAAAACCTATACATGCTTAAGGTACTCTACAAGAAGATATGTCAAAGAAATAATCAATCCTCCCATGTTTTCTTCCATATGCTACCTCTATAGCTTTTCTTCTTCCTTCCTAATTACAACCCTTAAATAGAATTCGTGCCTCAGATCGAATTTACCGAGCATCATAATTCCTCCAGGCGGTAAAGATACCTTGAGACAAGTGCTGGGCATAGAAGCCACAGGGCATCAATCTGCAAAGAAGTAAAAAGCTAACCTTCTCAAACAATATGGCTTCTCTCTCACTTACCAACTTTACATCTCCCTGTATGGCCCAGGAAGATGACTGGTTAACCAGAGAGGGGTAAGATTCCTCAAGGGAGGAACAACCTAAGACAGGCACAGTCGCAGGGGGGCCATGAGGTGAGAAATTGGGGATCAACAGAGGTGAGGCTTAGAACCTCACCCCCCCTGTTTTGAGAGAAATCTGCATCTGTGGATGTTTTAAGGCTCTTGTCTAGCTTGGATTAACACATAGTCTACAGGCACACACCTGATCATCTACATTTGCTCTCTTACAACACTAAACTATGTTTTCTACCTTTATCTTGCATCTACCTACCACTTCAGCAGTTTATTAAAAATAAAAATAATAATAATAATAAAGGGAGAAATGTGGGATCTACATATAAATCAAGTATAAAAATCAAAGGAATATTCATATCTGACCTGATTGTTTATAATTCATAATGCATGATCAAAACCGAAAGTTTCTGTGATGATGCCCTTGTACTGTTCACCATGTAAGAACTTATTCACTATGTAAGGATTCGTTCACCATGTAAGAACTTGTTCGTTATGCTTCAGAAGATTGGAGACTGATGAGAATTAGGCTTGAGATGGATTAATGATTGTGCATTGAGCATTGACCCCCCTATACAGAACTTTATTGTTGTTAACAACCATTTGATCAATAAATATGAGAGATGCCCTTTCAAAAAAAAAATTTGAGCCATATTTTCATTCCTTCATCACTTAGACCCTAGATTCAATTTTTTCTGGAAGTCCTGTTGGCTGTACTTCAATATATATAGAAAATTTGACCATTACTTACCACCACCACAGCTATCACCCTGATCTGGGGCTTACTTTTTGGCTGGATTACTGCAGTAGTGTTTTTCCATTATAATACAACATACCATTCCAATATCATATCTGGTAGAAGAGTTAATTGATAGTTTTCATAGCCACATTTTGCTTTATAATAAGATTTTATTTCATGCTAAAGCTAGTAAGTCATTTAAAAAGTGCTACCTTATGCCATTTTTCTTCTCTAATGTTAATTATGAATAAGCAAGATTTTACTAGAGAGCCGGCAGAATCTTGTGGAAGCACAATGTATGCTAGGACAAGCATTTCAGTTCAACCCGGATCATATGAGAATGTAAATCATAATTTAGTCTCTGAATTGGGCTTTTTCCCCATGTAATGCTTTATAATGTACTTGGTCAGACAGAGGTTTGGCTCATAGGTGAATTTAAATTAAGAATGTGGTTTAGACTTGATCTGGTAGAATTTCCTTTCAATGCCCAAAGGCAGAGAGCAGTAGGCTCTAGTTACCTCTAATTCAGTTCAACAGCACAAGTAGTCATTTACCAGGCGTCTTGTGGTATTGTGAAGCCCTGTAAAGACTGGAGACACTGCTATGTCCTTTCTCTTGGAGCTTAGAATTTAGAGGAAGAAACAAATGTACACATCAGTATAATACCTGGTGGCACAGTGGCATGGATAGCCAGAAGATTAGGTAATAGTTTAACTATCTAGAGACAAAGGCTGTTCAGGAAAAACAGAACAAATAATAAAAATGCCAGGAGTTTTAAATCTCTTTGGAGGGAAGGTGATTGGATAAATAAATAAAATAAGGAAGCCCAAGACTTTGGCTTCCATGTCAGTCCTTATTGACTAGGAGATACCCACTTCTTTTTTGTCTCTTATCTAGCAATCTTCTGTAGTAACCTAGTATAGCTACCTCCGTATCCAGCAAAAAGTCTCTCTGCTACCTGAAAGAAAAAAGGATTTTGAAGTGAGGTCAGTCTGCTCATCTTTGCTGCCACTCTCTCATCTGGATCCTTTCTTGATTATTGATACTTGACCCATTGAAGACTCTAGCCATTCAGTAAAAGCATGGCAAGTTAGATAACTACTAATGATCAACTTTCTATTAAGGCCATGAATGTTTCGTATCATTTTTAATATATTTCACATAAAGTAAGGATGTTATAGTCCTTATTTACCCTACTAAGAAATCAGCCTGAGAAATATTTGGGGAGAGAAGCCTGCATTTGCCCTCAAGCTCTTTACTTAGATGTTTCCTTATGAGAACCCTGACAGTTTTGCCTGATTAATCCTACCCAACTGGCTTATAACCCCTCTCAGGTTCTCTCATGCTTTCACGGTACATGGATTTGTTACTGTGTTCCCTGACAGAATAGTAGGTGCTTGACAAATATTTACTGATGAATGAATATCAGTAGCATGAAAACAACTTAAAATTAATTTTCAAAAAATCACTGACTATATTTTCTTCTTGCTGCTGTCTCTTTGTGGCTCAATAAGAAATATTACTGGCCTTTTTATTTTAAATATGTTTAGATATATCCTAGATTGCTCAAAATCTCCAAAAATGACTAAACCTATTATTTGGAACAAAAACTTACAAACTCATAGTATGATGATGCCTAAGATTTGTATCTGAATATAAATGTACACACAGCACTTTGAAAAGTATATTTCAATTTTCCTCACAATTCTATTAATTCTGTATGTAATTTCTACCTTCTCTTACATTTTCTGCCTAAGAAAGTAGTATGTGAGAAGTTAATATATAAATCCTACACACTATTACTTTCATTCATCTTTAGAATTTTTTCCTTCTTTTATCAGAGTGTTAGCAGTTAAAATGGACCAAATTTATCAAAATATAGAAGTTGTAAAATGTCTGAATTACTTCAATGACTTTTTTACAGTTCTTAAACGTGTGACTTGTATTGAAAGACTATATAAATGAGCATTCAAGACCGAGTGTCAGAGGTATGTTTGTGAGAAAAAGAAAGGAAGGAGAAATTTAAATGATAAAAGAGGTAGTGTTCAGCTGAGATTGAGTGTTGTGTGTAGCTTAAGGAGCTAAGAGAGAATACAAGACGGATCTGATATTTACGACAGTATCAGATTCATATTACCTTTTCTCCTAAGGTTGAATATGCATTGCGTCATGCCTAAGAATTCAGCAAGCCAAGGGAAGGTAGAAGAGAAGTAGAGGGAAGATGGGTGAGAGATGCCTAGATCGTAATAAGGTAGTTTGAACTATTGAATGCTTTGCTATCAACAAAAGTTCAGTGTTTTCCAAGAAAAATGTTTTTGGATATGACTACCATTTAAACAGTTAAAGTTGTTGAAGTTAAATCTATAATGTTCAAACTGCAAAGTGTGTAACATCAATTATTGAAGACAACTAAAGTCTCTCTCTGTAATTCATGATTTAGACTCTTTTACCATTTGGAGGCTTCAATTGCCATTTTTTAGTCATCGCAGCTACTAAGTTTAGAATGACAGAATTTACACTTTAGAAATCACCTCACCCAATCTCCTGTTTCTATGTGTTAAGTATCTGATACTGTTGACAAAAATTGAAAACTAATGTAAGAGGGAACCTGAGTCCTGAGTTAGGGGTCAGCTTTCACTAAATAATACATGTTCTAGAAAGATCTGCTGAACTAAGACATATAAATTCCGTAGGAATCTAGCCATATCTCTAAGACCCTGTTTTAATTTCTATTTAACATAAGATTATTTTGGGGGTCCTGATGTGCTTTTATATAGTTTACAAACAAATGTAGTGACTCTTGCTTTGAAAACTCAGTCATTTATATTTTTTCAATTCTTACAGACCAGTAGTTAATAGTGTTATTAATACTTCTTTTCTGTGGACTGCTTGGATTTGAGCACATTTTATTGCAGTTCTTGTGTGTTCATAATACTCGTACATCAAGAAGATTCAACATCAGCAGGGGAAGCTGACATGGTATCAGTTTTACAAAATAATCAATGTCTGTACAGTTTATTCCCAACAGAGTAATTACATATAATGTTCTGCTCATGTGAATAGTTGTTGGTTCTGAAGCTTGCTAATGCAAAACAGTTGTGGATTATTTCTGGGATTACTGTGGCCTATATAATGATGAAATTTCTCTCACATTAGGAATATGCTATTTATTTATATTACAAAAGGAATACTTCTCATTTCACAGAGACATAACATTTCAAGCACTTCCAGTATACAACCTTTAGGTGACTTATTATGCCTCAGTCTAATGGCTAGAAATACCCCATGGTGCTTATAAGCAAAACAGTGCATACCATGTTTAATTTAAGCTCCCCAAGGGCATGGGCAGTTTCAATCAGTAATAGAATATTCCTATTCTGCAAGTCATTTTCTCTTAGATTTTCATTGTCCTTCCCAAAAAAATCCTGCCAGATATTAGTACATTTTTGTTAACCTTATGTGTACAGGGAAGAAATGCTCTACATAAAAGAAATGCTCAAATTTCCTTAAATAGTTCTAATTTTTTACTATCATCATCATTGCAACAGAGTAAGACCAACAGTCTGTATTTATTTTTCTCTAGAAAGTCTTACCCCTTTATAAGAGCTAAGACTGGTTTGGTTGTACATTAAAGAGGAATCCCATCTCATCAGCATCAGATGTGCTCCCATTGGCATATTTATCCATAGATCTCCTGCTTTTGAGCCAGTCTTTAGCATATATAGAGATATAAATGCTTCATCATTTAGGTGTTAGAACAAGATACTGAGAGTCAAGGTTGATATTAACCCTTATCTGTAGTACAGTTGCATTAGCTTTTCTTAAAAAAGTTTTTTAAGAAATACATGCTCTGAGATGGTTTGAATTAGCTAAATCAGTTTAGTGTTTTATTTTCTAATATGATATGCATTATTCCTTTCAACTATTACCAATGTTACCTCCCTTGGTTTTTTTATCTTGTCTTCATTTTATTCTAGTATTAAGAAATATACAGATAATTGATAAGGGAGCCCTAAATTCTTTGGCCATTTCACTTTTTGATTTTTCTTTCTTTTCACTAACAGATGACCTTTATTTACCTTTTGAGAAATTATGAGCTTAATATTTTTCTCTTTTATGCTGGTACTTTTATTCTATGTGTTCTATAATAAGAAAGACACAATAAAACATAAATATTCTAATAATGTCAAAATTGAGAAGACTGGCTCAGGTTTTACAGGTACTGCTACGGACTAAATTTTGTCCCTCCCCAAATCCATATGTTGAAGCCCTAACCCCCAACATAACTTTATTTAGAGATAGGGCCTTTAAGGAGGCCATCAAGGTTAAAGGAGCTCATAAGGGTGGAATACTAATCCCTAGAGGACTGCTTTCCCCTTAAGCCCCTGGATGTAATCACCCTTCTCAACAGAAGCCAGGAATAGGTAAGGGGTTATACCAGCAGAGACACTGCCAGTTTGAACTAAAGGGGACAGAGGAAATAAAGGCTTTCAGATTTCTAGGGTCCTACAAAGGAAGACAGTAGAGCTCTCCAAATTACAAACATGCCTTCTCCTTCAAGGTGGGGAAGAATGACCTTGAGGGTAACTCAGAGAGAAGCAGTACTGCCATTGCCTCTGGGCCCAGAGCTCATTGTCCCAGAAGGCAATACTGTCCACTGATTTCGAGAATGTGAGACTACCTCCTTAGTTTCAACTGGCCAGGCTGTCCCTCCCTGCCCATGGCCTCAGGGGCAAGGCTGCCTCCCATGGCCCAGTGTGTGGAGCCTGTGCCAGTGGAAAAAAGACAAAGCCACTATCATAGTGGGTCCTGGAAGGCAAAACATAGAACCAAAGAGAATTATTGTTGAGCTTTAAGGTCTAATGGAATTTGCCTCGCTATGTTTTGGACTTGCTTGGGTCCTGTCTCCTCTTTCATCTTTCAGATTTCTCCTTCTGGAATATCTATCCTATGCCTGTCCCACCATTTTATTTTAGAAGCATGTACTTTTTCTGGTTTCACAGGTTCACAGCTATAGAAGAATTTTCCTTCAGGATCAATACATGCTTCAAGTCTTACCCATACTTGATTTAGGTGATACTTTGGACTTGGAGTTGGTTCTGGATTAGGTTAAGACTTTGGCGGCTGTTAGGGTAGGATGAATGCATTTCGCACATGAGAAGGACATCGATTTGGGGATAGGAGGAAGGAATGTTATGAACTGAACTGTGTTCCTCTAAAATCCCTATGTTGAAGCCCTAATCCCCAGATGGTATTTGAAGGTAGGGCCTTCGAGGTAATCGAGGTTAAATGAGGTCATAAGTGCATGACCCTAATCCAAAGGACTGTTGTCTGTATAAGAAGAGGAAGAGACACCAGAAGTACATATGCACACAGTGAGAAGGTGGCTGTCTGCAGGCTAGGAAGAGAGCCTTCACTAAAACCCCAAATTTCTGGCAGCCTGATTTTGGTTTCCAGATTCTAGATGTGTGAGAAAATAAATTTCTGTTGTTCAAGCTATCCAATTTGTGGTATTCTGTTATGGCAGCTAAAGTAAAATAATACAGGTATCATACAAGGTAGAATTTTTTCTTATATTTGGAAAACCAATATTGATGTCAGATTTCAAAGGAAAGGCCACTTTGAATTATCTAAATAACTAAGACAAACCACTTTTTTCTGTTAATACTAATAACTTTGAGTAAGTAAAACTATTATTAGATAACCAAACTTTTTTTCATTAATAGGGTTTTATTTTTAGAGCAGTGTCAACTTTACAAAGAGCAGAAAGTATAGAAAGCTCTAATATTCTCTCTCCCTCTGCACAGTTTCTCCTATTAACATCTTGTGTTAGGGTGATACACTTGTTACAAATGATGAATGAATATTGTTGTGTTATTTTTAGTCAGTCCATAGTTAATGTCAGGGTTTACTCTTTGTACTGTATATAATTCTGTAGGTTTTAAAAAATGTATAATGTCATGTATCCATCATTATAGTATTATAATCCATAGTTTCACTACCCTAAAATTCTCCTGTTGTCTACCTATTCATCCCTCTCTCTCCCTAATAATTAGATATTAATATATAAAGACGATGAAACTGCTGGAAAACACTAGTGTAACATTCTTTCTTTACTATTCTGATAGAAAAGTTAGAAAATGTCACATTCAAAGTTCTTTGCATGAAATACAAAGATGTCTTTTCTGTTGTCTGACTTAAAGATTAACACATCAGTCAATGTAAAGAATAGCACATCACAAGACTGTTGTCCCTATGTGAGAGGTCTTTACATTAGACTTCCTATCTTGGCCCATTCCCAATTGTTCAGGGTTTGGATTCCAAAGTCATCTTTAGTCTTTAGTTTTTTGGTGGTGACAGGGGCTGGGACTGTTGGCCCACATAAAACTAATTCTTGACATTTTTAACTTTTATAATTCAGAGAGCAGCAGGGACTGATTCCTACATCTTCCTCATTCTCCAGTTTTCCTTGGAGATGGATGGGTAATACCACTATATGAAGAGGTAGGAAAAAGTACATCTCTGATTTCTTGTCCCATTGGAATTCCTTGATTTCCACCTATCTTAAAATACTGACCTTGTAACCAGGACTAGATGGTGAAAGTTGTCACTGTAGACATTACTCCATATTGAGCATTCTTTTTCTGTGTTCTCAAACAGGCAAGTATGGGGTTATAGTGATAAAAGAGAGCAAAAGACTTTCAGGTCACTTCAAGTTTAAGTAATTTTTATATTGAAATAAGACATATATAGAAAAATTAAAAGATCACAAGTGTACAGCTTGATGACTTTTCACAAAGTTAGTGCACAATATAACGAGTACCCTGACTGGGAAACTAAATGTACATTAGAAATTAGGCATCACTAGTACCACAGCATACCAAATACCACATTAGCTTATTTCTTAATTTGACATTGTGTACCAGCAGATTTCTTGAAGCAGCACATCTCCTTCAAATAAGGAAAATAGTATTGGAAAATATTTTCCATTATTTCATTCTTACCCTTGAAGTTAGTGAGAAATGTACATATTGGGAATGGGTATGTTTTTGTTCATAAGAAATACTAGAAGTATTGAATTCCAGAATGTGAATTTAAACATTTTAAACCAAATAGATATACTAATATATGAAAGTTCTGTATACCAAGTAAATGAAAATGATGCAGTTGATAATGAAAATCAACAGAGTGAGCAGTGCAGTTAGAGAACAAGGAAATACCGAATCAAAGATGTGTGCATGTGTGTGTGGGTAATATAATAGCAGCATTGTTTATCTGTACATGTTTTCTCCTCAGTATCAGGGAACAAACTTGCTAACCATTGTGATTTATATTGTTCTAAGAAGAGAAAAACATCTGCAGCCCAAAAAAGAAAAATGCCGTCATGTATTATAACTGGCACTTAGTTTCTTTTGCATGCACTCACTCTTTCCAATCCTTATATTTTTTATTTACTTTTCTTCCATTATGTTAGCTAGAAGTTGGTACAAAGTTGAATAATTCAGCAAACAGCATCATTGTTATCTTCTTGCCTTCTTCCTGATATTCATGGAATACTTTTAAAGTTTTCACCATCACATACTATAATTGCTAATGTTTTCAGTACCCTCTTTATCAGCTTAAGCAAATTTCCTTCTATTTCTAGGATGCTAAGTATTTTTGTTTTTTAATAATGGCTAAGTGTTGAATTTCACCAAAAGTTTTATTTTGCATCTCTTAAGGTTGTCGTGTGATTTTTTCTTTTAATATTTTAGTTTGCTGGATAAATTGACTAGTTTATTTTTCTCATTTTGAACCATCCTTGAATTCCTGAAAATAATATTATTAGGTCAAAATGTATTATTATTTTAATTCACTGATGGATTTTGTTGGCTAATATTTGTGATTTTAGCATCTATGTTCATGAATAAATTGGTATATAGTTTTCATATAGTCATCTAGTTTTATATTTACTTTTCTAATTATGTCAAGGTTATGTTAAATTTGCAGAGCTAGTATTCCTTTTATGGTTTTTGGACCATAGTTATATATAAGTTTAAAAGATTATTCATTTCTTAAAGGATTGGTAAAATGTGCCAATTACATTATTTTTGTCTGGTTGCCCCCTCCCTGTTTTTTATGGATTCTGGAAAAGATATTTGAGTTTTATTTCAATTTTTAAAGTTGTTTTGGTTTATTCATATCTTCTAATTTTAGGTTAATTTTAATAATTTATAATTTTGTCCCTTTCATCTCAAGTTTAAATCCGTGAATAACAAAGAAGAAGGTGAGCAAACTTTGGAGACCCAGGAGCATAAAATTAGACTTGTGCAAAACATGGATATTTTAGCATAAAAATGTAAATAGCAAAAAAAGAGATAAAGGGATGAAACTTTATTATGGAGGTCATAATTCCAGGGGTTGGCTAATTTGTTCTAAGTACATTTCTCCACAGAGACTCATCTGTCCTCTTTATGGGATATTGGTGAGAAATAAGATTTTCATAAACAACATCTTTGGGACAGCTATTTTACATTAAATAACATTTCTCAAAAATGTGGTGCATTGCCATGGTGTCTCTAAGACATTTCAGAGAATCAGGTCAAATTATTTTTTTGGTAATACTAAGATACTATTTGCTTTTTTTTTTACTGTGTTAATTTTTTTCATTAATAATGCAAAAGCAATAGTGAGTAAAATTGCTGGTCCCTTAACAGAATCAAGACAGTGGTAAAAAACTGTACTAGTAGTGCTTTTAGTTTTCACCATATACATGCAGTTATAAAACTGTTTGTTGAAGCAGTATTACTGATTTTATTAAATCTTCACTCTTAAACATATACCTTTTTAATAATCTCTATGAAGAAAAAGAGAAGAATGCATAAAGCACTTTTGCATTACACTGAAAGCCAATGGATGGTTGCCTCAAGGAAAAGCCTTCATTTCATCTGTTTTAGTTGAGAGTTGAACCTTCCCATGGTACATTTTTACTTGAATGATTGACAGATTGGTTATTCAAACATGGATATTTGGCATTATTTATTGCAAGTGATAAGGTTTGAGCTTTCAACAAAAATAATACTTTAGAAAACTTGAACCCACCACAGTGAGCTTGACTACTGTCCAATAATTAAATAACTTTTGGTTAAGGTTGGTGGTAATATTAACAAATGTAGCTTTTTTGATATTCTATAATGAAGTGTGTCAATATTTGGGAGTTATGCATAAATCAGCAAAACATTATTTTCCAAACGCTGAGTGCACTGAGGAAATACCAGAAATTGAAAGGAGTATCAGGATAGGTGGTCAAGTACAGCAAGAAGAAAGACTGCCATTTTGTGAATAGATTCATTCACCATGTTTGATCCCTTCTTTTAGCATAAATTCTCTGATAGAAGAAACCTCAGCTCTCCTACAAATATTTCACTATTGGGTAACCTCCAGTTCTCTTTTCAAGCTCACAGATACGTATAAGCACAGCTTTATATCTTTATAGGTGTTAAAGTCCCCTACAGTATTATTATAGTACTATTAATTTCTTTATGTCTGTTAATATTGCTTTATATGTTTAGGTGCTCATTGTGGGTGCATATTGTTTGCAATTGTTATACCCTCTTGTTGGATTGATCACTTTAGCATTATGTAATGCCCTTGTCTTTTGTTATAAACTTTGTTTTGAAGTCTGTTTTATCTGATGTAAGTATTGTTTCTCTGGCTTTTTTTTTTTTTGGCTTCCACATGCATGGAATATCTTTTGCCATTCCTTCACTTTCAGTCTGTATATACATGGGTCTTGTTTCTTTATCAAGTACCCTTTGGTCACCCTATGTCTTTTGATTGGAGCATTTAGTCCATTTTTATTTAAAGTAATTATTGATAGGTATGTAGTTATTGCCATTTTATTAAATGTTTCCTGGTTTAGTTGTTTTTCACTGAACCTTTCTTCCTCTCTTGAACTCCCCTTGTGCACTACAACTTAATGTTATGTTTGGATACCCTTCTCTTTGTTTTTATGTCTATTCATTTTAGATTTTGGCCTGTGGTTACCATGGGGTTCTTTTATGACATCCTACATAACATATATAGCAAAATATGATAAGTTGATGGTCACTTAAGTTTGAACACATTGTAGCAACACTGCATTTTTTACACTTTCTCTTCTAAGGGAATTATATGTGTATGATGCCTTTTACACATTTTTATTTGATGATGCCCTTAACTAATTTTTAAAAATGTAATTGATTTTATTATTTTTGTTTCTTGACCTTCCTACTCGCTTTTAAGTGATTGATGATGATATGTTTCCTTTTATGAGTGAAATTTTCCCTTTATACATTTTTCTTCTATTTAGGATCTTTTCCTCTTAAAGAAGGTTCTTTAATATTTCTTCTAAGGCTGGTTCAGTGCTGATGAGCTGTTAACTCATGTTACCTGTGAAGCTTTTTATCTCCCCTTCCATTATGAATGATAACATTTCTGGGTAGACTATTTATTCCTGGTTGTAGGTCTTTCTCTTTCAGCACTTGGAATATATCGTTCCACTCCCTTATGGCCTGTAGAGTTTCTCCTGAAAAATGAGCTGATCCGTGTATGGGGTTTCCTTTGTATGTAGCTCATTGCTTTTCTCTTGCTGTTTTTAATTTGCTCTTTGTCTTTAATCTTTGACATTTTAATTATGATGTATCTTGGTGTGGACCTCCTTCGGTTTATCTTGTTTAGGGCTCTCTGTGCTTACTGGACCTGGGTGTCTGCTTCTTTCCTTAGGTTAGGGAATTTTTCCGCTATTATTTCTTCAAATAATTTTCTACTCCTTTCTCTCTTTTCCCTCTGCCTATAATGAGAATGTTTGGACATTTGATATTGTCTCAGAACTCCCTTAATCTATCTTCATTTCTTTTTATTCTTTTTTATTTCTGCTGTTCAGCTCAAATGCTTTCCATTACTCTGTCTTCCAAATTTGCTGGTCCATTCTTCTGCATCCTCTATAATCTGCTATTGATTCCCTCTACTGTATTTTTCATTTCATTTATTGTACTCTTCGTCGCTGAATGGTTCTGTTTTATATTTTCTATCTCTTTGTAGAGGTTCTCACTGAGTTCCTCCACTCTCCTCTTTATCTGGCAGATTGTTTAACTCTGTTTCATTTAGTTATTTTTCTAAAGTTTTGTCATGTCCTTTTGTTTCAAGCATATTACTCTGTCTCATTTTGTTTGACTTTCTCTGCTTGATTCTATGAATTAGCAAAAAGGGCTACCTTTTCCAGTCTTGAAGGACTGGCGTTGTGTAGGTAATGTGCCCTAGGTAGACTGTGTGTGCTTGGAGGTTTTAGCTGACAAGCTGGAAGCCTAGTGAGCATGAGCTGGGGTGTCCTGGTGTCAGGGCTCCAAGGGTATGGTTGGAGGGGCCCATTTGGAGGGCCACAATCAGAACAGCTCCTGAGTGGATAACAGTGGAGCCCATACTGGTGAGGAAACAACATGTCCAGGTGCATTCTCCAGGAAGCCCTGGCTCCACAGCTACTGGGGCCATGCCTACCATGCAGCAGTAGCTTCGACAGGTTTTCCAGTGGTGGGCAGTGACAGGTTCTGCACCCATCATGGAGCAACAGCCCAGATACAACTCTCCCATGGTTGTCAGTGACTCACTTTGCACCATGGTGCTGTCCCAGTGCCAGGTATGGCCCCAGAAAGTCCTAGCTCTGTAGCTACTGACTCCCAGTCCATAGTTCAGCAGCAGCTTGGATGTGCCATGAGAACTGGCTTGAGGGAACCCCACAGCTATTTGGTTGGTGCCCAGGGTACATTCTCCAGGAGTCAGTGGTGACTGGCTCTGTGCCCTCTGGACAGCCACAGTGCAAATGTGCTCTTTGACTGATGTGTCTAGGTGTGGGCAGGGCCTGGGAAGACGTTTAAACCAAGACTGAAATTAGTGTGTGTTCCTGCTTCCCATGTCTCTGTTAATGTAGGGAAGGAGTGCAAACAACAGTGCTTGCCAGACCTTAGATCTGGAGAGAGTTCCAGCTCTTCCCTAGCCAAATGGTGGGTGCTTTCATTCTATAAGTATGTTTTTCTCACTTATATTCTAGTTGTATTTTGAAATGTGGCTTTTTTCCGTACCCCTGGACAGGGAATCTCCATCCTGCCCTGTCAGCAATATCCCTCCCCACTGTGGATCATCGCACTGGGGGTGGGGTTCCCTCTGTTACCATGTCTGCCTGTCTCCTGCCATTTTTTTATGTGCTTCTTCTATCCCTCATTGTGCAGAGGTGCTCGTTCAGTCCTTGGCTCTTCCTCAAGGTAAACTGCTCTGTGTACAGGTGTAGATCTAGTATGAACATGGGAGGAGGTGGGTTCAAGCTCTCTATACCACCATCTTCCCAGAACTCCCAACATTTGCTTTCCTACAGTTATTAAACATGCTGCACCTATTTTAGAATCCTTACTTATTGGTGTAATAACTGTTTTCCCAAACTGGTCTAAATCACAGTATTGACATAAAATCTTAGGCATAAAAATAGACTACACAATCGGTAGGGCTAGTCTCTAACTCTTTGTATTTGACTATGCATATGACAAGATGTAGTAGAGCAAACTGTTCTACTGAGTATAATACACAAGAGATATTATTGCATTCAGACCAAAGGATTTTTGCCATTGAAGTAAGTACTTCCAGTTTTCACAGAATTAAGTACAACTCAATAAATCCTATTATATTTCAAATTTAATGCTGTGGCTACTCAAAACATCCTATTTACAGGAATATTTGTAGTTTTTTTTGACAAAGCTACTATGAAAACTTACTTAACTCTTCAACAGTTGCCTTTTTCTACTTAATATTGAAAGATGGAAAGAAATAGACATAAAATGTTACGCAAAATAAAATAATTTTATATTGTTTTAAATATATATAAATAAAGTAAATAGCTTCATTTGCGTACTTACTACATTACAGTATAATGCGTCATCATCATAATTAAAAGGAATTTTCAATCCTGGACATAGATTATACAGTGCCTCTAGCCTAGAACATGGTAACTGGTAGGTACCTCAACAAATGATAATTCTTTTCGTTTTGTTCCACATGTAGCTAATTCTGTCGTAAAGGTTTAGAAAGTCATATTTAATCTGGCACAGTTTAACATTCTAAAAATGCATTAATTTTCCCACAGATGAAAAGAAGTGAAAAGTTGATAACAAAAAATCACAATCAAGAAGACATAAATATTCTTTGTTGTTGGAAATGTAGAAAATGTATACCAAGTTCTGGTTGTTTCATGAAATACCTTGAGAATCAAGTGAGTAAGGTGAGTACTGCTAACTCTTATCTTCAACTTCTTACTATAGGAATGGTGTTGGGCACACCCACAGGTGCACACATATCCCTCCACACCTGACTCAGCTTTCACCATATCCTGACCCACTGAAAACATTTCAAAATGGTATTCAAAAGGCATGCCACCTTCCACAGTTACCATTAAATTTACCTTTAGCTGCTAATGTTAATATGACCTTAAAGTTTTAAGTGTAGTATCATACATGTAAGTTGGAGATAAAGGTCCATGTTTATTTCAGTCCCTGTCATTGAGTGAACCTTAGTCATTATAACACAATCAAATTCAAAATCGTGTTAAGAAGTGGAAAATCTATTTATATGTATATAAGTGGATATATCAAAGAGTTACAAACTAGATTTAATCCATGGACTTTACAAGGAGGTCTCAATTTAAAGAGAGTGGCTGTAATCACCTATTACTATTTTCTTTTGCTTTTTTGAGAGACACTCAGTTTTTGTTTTGTTTAGTTTTTTGTCTCAGCCACATTTGATCTTAATTATTCCTCTTCACTCTAACAAATTAGCCAACTCAAACTGATAATAGTAAATAACTTTGTTTGCATACTTACCACATGTGAGATACTTCTTAAAAACTGACAGAACATTTTAATTGGGAAAAAAAACTTTTCATTCTAAGAGTGTTCTGAGTATAATTTACAAAGAGAAAAAATTGGTAAGCATATAGCTTGATAAATTTTTTCAGCCATGCTCTGAACAAATCAAGATATACATTTCCTTCACCCCAGAAAGTTGCCTTCCTCTTTTCTAGGCACTAGTCTCCCTAAGACTACTGATACCTATCTGCATAGGCAAGTTTTGCCTGTTTATAACCTTCATTCAAATCAAATCACAGCAAGTACTCTTTAGTACCTGACTTATTTTGCTCAGCATAGTGTTTTAGAGATTCATTTATGTTTTGTGTGTATTTATAGTTTCTTTTTTTACTGAGTAGTATGTCATATATGACTATCTGGCCATTTATCAGTTTTTTTCTGCTGATAGACATTTAAAATTCCAGTTTTGGGTTATGAATAAAACTGCTATGAGTATTCTCATAAGAGACATTCTGTGTTTGTGTTTAGTTATTTCTTTTTGATATAGACATAGGAATGAATTTTGGGGGTCACAGAATAGGTATATTTTCATTTTTTTAGAAACTGCTGGTAGTACTCCAAAGTGAATGTTCATTTCCAACAGCAATGATGAGAATTCCAGTTGCTCTATATCTTGGCTAACATTTGGTGTTTTCAGTCTCTGGTTTTAGCCATGCTGGTAGATGTATAGTGGTATATCGTTGTAGTTTAATTTGCACTTCCCTAGTGACTAATGATGTTAAGTATTTTCTTATGTGTTTATTGGCTAGGCATTGTTTCAAATGTTTTATGTTATTTGTACCTTACAGTATAGGGACAGATTCTCTTGAAGGAGATTTTCTTCATAAAGAAGGAAACTAAGGCACAGAAGATTAAATAATTTGCCCCAGATCACATTTTTACTAAGTAGTACAACTACAACTGGACACAATGGCGAGGGTCCAGAGCCAGTTCACTTAACCCACATTCTCTTTGCTGCTTTGCTCTTCCCTCAGGATATCATGCAATTTCATACATTCTCAATAGAGTACATGTTCCTTTTTATTTATCTGAAGAACTACCACTCACTGATTTATTTAACAAATATTTGATGAGCAAGAACATTTCCAGTGCTGCCCTAGAATGTACTGGGATGGGATGTGGAAGAGTGATACAGAGTCAGAGACACACTCCATCCCTCCGAAAACAGGCCAGCCTTGTAGTCTAGTTTGATAAGCACTGCAACAGAGGAATACAAACAGTAGAAGACTGCCGCCTGGGCTAGTCACAGAAGCTTCCCAGAAGAAGACAAGAGTAGAAACAGCAGGAGTGGGGTGGTGCAGAGGAAGGGGAGGAGGCGCAGGGGAGGAAGAGGAAAAATATATATGCATAGATACGTAGTAGCTTCTAAAGTATAATTTGTAAAGCATAAAACTCAAAATTGAAAGAATACAATTCAATGATAAAGTTTTGAGTTGTGCAAACACCACTACAATATAGTTTTAAAACCTTTCCTTTACCCTAGAAAACTTCCTTAAGTCCCTTTGCCTTGTACTCATGCCCAGCCCCAGGCAACCACTCATCTGCTTTTTGTCTTTAAAGCTTTATATGTAAAATAAAAAGTATATGTACATACATAATAAATATATAAAACTCTTGAAACTATCTTATATAAAATATTTATATAAAATATATAATTTTGCTAAATATATTTATATTAAATATATATTATATGTATATAAAATAAGAGATACATCTATAAAACCTTTTAAAAACCAGGCTAAGGAATAATTCAATATGATTGTTATTAGGGGGAAAGGAAGAGTATGCAATCATAGAGGGATCCTAAGAGTGCCTCTAAAGCAGTATCATGTACTTATTAAACTGGGTAGTAGATACATTGGTATTTACTTTTCTTTAAATCTTTATACCAACATGTTTTACATTTTGCAAATGTATACATTTCATAAAAATATTAAAGATGAACAAAATGGGATCTGTTTCAGTTAAAGAGAACTCAAATAAAATATTGGGATCTAAAAGTAACTTTATCAGATACTATGCTGAAAGAATGCTAAATTTACCACCTATCAAGTTATCCTAATTATTATTTATTAAAACAACAGTACAGTTAAAAAATATATGTGTATAAAATAACTTGTTTCTTAATGTGTTTTGTTTATGTATTTCCTATAAATGAGATTGAACCATGGGTAGGTGTTCTTATGTAAATTGCTTTTACTTAATATCACCATATTTAGTGCAGTTCATTTATTTTCACTTTTTTTAGACCAGTATATTAATATGTCACAGTTTATAATTCCTTCTACTAAACATCTGTACACTTGAGCTATATGTGGTTGCTTTGCTCTTACAAACAGTACTGCTGTGAACTGTCCTGTACATATCTTGACCCACTTGGGCAGGAGTGTATTACTAGAAGTAGAGTTATAGCATGGTGTAGGGTATGTGCATATTCAACTTTAGTGGGCAGTAGTAAGCTGTTTTCAAATGACAGTGCCTTGAGCATTGGTTGAGCATTGTTGTGATTCCACATCTTTGCCAATATTTAACATCTTTTCATTCTCTGAAACCATTCGTGTTTTCTGTGAAATGTCTTTTTTTCTTGGCCTTTTGATTAGGGAGTTTTGTTTTTATTTTTAGAAGGTTTTTTTGTATTCTAAATACTAATCCTTTGTTGATTATTTTTATTACAAATACCTTTTTCAGTTTCTATAACTTGTATTTCACTCTTTGTGGTATCTTCTGATGAACAGAAGCTCAAAATAGAATGTAGATGAATTTATTAATCATCATCTTTGTGTTTTTATTTTTTGTTTAAGAAATCTCTCTATATTGTGGAAGGAAGATTTCTTCCCTTTTCTGCTCCTGATTACTAAAGTTGAGATAAGCAAGTTTCCTTCTGTGTTCATCTGAGCAACAGGCTTTTTTCTCTTTTACCCTAATACTGAGATGACAGCCAGCTCTATATAGGGGTTACCCCTTAGGGTTTCTGTATCCTTAGCAAACCCTAGACTTTGTCTCCTGTCTTCCGCACCCCATGCAGACATGAAATGGCCCTCAGAACAACATAAAGTGTCAGGAAACTGGGGTAACAGCACCTATTACTGTTGGCTCCTGGACCACACATTTTTAGCCCTAACCAATGCTAGGAAATGGAAGTCTCACACTCTGCCTCTCAGCCCCCACAAAACTAAGAAATGGACACTGGATCCCTCACTTTTCCTGCAGAGTACCTCTGGAACCAAGCTTTCTAGAAGAAACAGGCAGATACAGTTATCACTTCTGCTTTCATAATATTGAAAAGATATATCAGCTTAGTGGAAGTAGGTCATGTGTGGAACTTGAGCTGTAAGGGAATCTGGGACATTTGAGCTTTAGTTTTATAGCCACTGGCATGTAGTAAGGCATGAGGGAATTTAGAATGGAATTTTGAAGCAATCTAAACCCAACAGGGAGAAAAGAGGACTTCTATTCCCACCTTCAGGCCTAGGATACATGAAATTTGGACAGGAACCAAAAGCAAAACCAAATAACAATGAAAATCCCAAGAACACAAAAAATAAAATAACAGAAATGATGTTGGTGGTGGCAGGGGAAATTGTTTCTACAGTTATAGTAGTTTTTAGACAGTTTTGATATAGTTTGGGCATGTCAAGTTTATGTGGCCTATAGAACATTCAAATAAATATTTCTAGGAGGCTATTGGTTTTATGGATATTGGATTCAGAACAGAAATCTATACTAAAAATGTGGATTTTGGAATCTTCAGCGTATAAGTGGTGAGTGAAGCTGTAAGAGTAGATTAAATTATTATGTAGAATGTAAATGGAGTGAGAAAGAAGAGGGCATAGGAATGTTTAAAGGATGGACAGGAAAAAAGGGCGCTCACGAAGTAGGAAAAAGAGAGTAGCAAGAATGATCTGAAAACAGGATACAGTGTTACCGAAGTCAAGGGAAAAACATCTTACAGGAGGAATTGATTAGTTTTATTGAACATTGTGGGGAGATGCAGAAGATCAGACACTGCCTTCAGTGTGCAGGTTGTACACTGCCCAGTTCTAGAGGGTGCTAGTCTGTGAAAGGTGATCCCCAGATTTGTACAGAACTATGTGGCCATGTGTAGAGACCCTGAATGAGAATTAAAAGTGTGCCTTGGTTTTGGTGAAGAGATCTTTGGTCAATGTTCATTGTAGTTGTGATAGTTGTAGGGACAGGTATCAGGTTGCACTGAGTTGAGGGAAATGAGGACTGAGCAAAGAAAGGTCCAACACTTACTAAAAAGCATTATAATATTGGGCTTTGATTCTGCTACCAGGCTTTATAACAGTATTGCCAATACAGTGGTGGCCATAAATATTAATGAATATTGAATTGATTATCGGGTTATATATCTCTTCTTTCACCTTTTTTGGCTAGATATTTTGCTCATTTTCTCTCTGGCTTTCTTATGCTGATGGTATCTTTCATTCAATGACTATAATATTGAAGTAAGTCATATTTTATTGCTTATTAGGTTTTAAATATTTTTATATTCCTTTTTTCTTAGTGGCAGCATATATTTAGTCTTACCACATGCTATGGACTGAATTGTGTCCCCCATCACAAATTCATATGTTGAAGTCTTAACCCTCAATGTGACTGTTTCTGGAGATAGGCCTTTAGGAGGTAATTAAGATGAAATGAAGTTATAAGGATGGAGCCCTAATCTGATAAGACTGTGGTCTTATTACAAAGAGGAAGAGAGAGAGGAGAATGAGCTCTCACAGAGATCTCACACAGCGAGAAGGTAGCCATTTGCCTGCTAAGAACTGTCACCAGTACCTGAACATTATGGCACTTTGATATCAGATTTGTAGCCTGCAAAATTTTGAGAAATAATTGTCTGTTGTTTAAACCACCCAGCATGTAGCATTTTGTGATGGCAGCCTAAGCCCACTAAAACAGGACAGGTCCTGTAATAGGCATTGGAAAGTCAAAGAGAAGAAGAGAGATGTTCTGACCTTGTGAAGCTTTCAGGAGAGTGGTCAACCATAAATATTAAATTATTAGCTGGTTAAGTGTCAAAAAGGAAAAGTATAGGGAGCCTTAGAATTAGCATATAAGTAGGGGATTGGCTCTAGTTGTAAGGGTAAGGCTCTTCCAAGGAAATGACTTGTATGGTGATATGGTAGATGAGTAGCAAGGGAGGTACAAAGGAAGACCGTTACAAGCTTGGGACTACGGGTTCAAAGGCCCTGTGGTAGGAAGAATGTAGTGTATTAGAGGAATTAGATTTTCATGTTTATAGTTCAGAGATCAACAGGGAGTTTGGCAAAATTTGACGCTAGAAATAGAAAGATGGGTATTGGTAGATCATTTATGGTGTTGTAAACCAAATTAAGGACTTTGCTCTTAGGTATCCTAAGAGCTGGGAAGTCCCTGAGAAGTAGTGACATGACCACTGAATTTTCAATAGGTCATTTTGGTTATTGTGTGAAGAGTGAGTGAGAAAGTTGGCAAGGAATGGTTTCAGGGAGTCTGTCTGCCCTTAAGTGAACCTTTCAACTTTTTTTTTTTTTTCATTCATTTTGACCTTGTGAGTAAAAAGTTTTCACCTTTGAAGTACTTTCTCAAAGTACAGATATAAGAACCAGGCAGTCCAATAGAATTTGGTTCCTTGGCATTTGTAACACTTTGAACATTTAATTAATAATTTTAATGTAACTGACATTTTTGTTACCTGATATTTTCCCTGTAGTGCTTATAGTTACAGTAGTTATAATATAGTTGCCTCACTTTTAACAAATTAGCAAGGGAATATTATTGCTAACATTGTAAATACCATGTGTTAAACATCTTTCAAAATATTATATAATAATAATGTCATTTGTAAATTTTTTACTTTTAACCTGTTCTGTTTTATTAAAACTCTGAAAGATCATTAAATGATAAAAAGATAATGAGTAAAATTTGTAATTAGGATAAATTAGGAAATTGAAACCATTTCCTACCATTAATGAAAAAGTAATGCATTAGCTCCCTCTGCTGCTTGAACAAATTATTTAACTTACAAACTATTTTGTCAACATTTTTCTGACAGCATTAAGTGAAATAGGCTTTTAAGTTTCTCCTTCATTGCTTCCTCTTTCCCCTACATGATAGATTTAATATGTGAAAAATCTGTCTAGTAAGGTTTTTAAAGTCCTAATGATACAGTTTTTCTAATTTTTAGTTTAATTTTTTCCCAAGGAGATAACCTCTCATGCCACAACTTTAAAGGCTTTAAATTCTTAAGTTATGCCTCAGGTTTTTGTTTTTTTTTTTGTAAGCCTAGCGAGGAATAGCAGTATCATGCCTTAAAAGCATACTTGAGCTAAAGATGTAAGTAAATTGGTTGCCCTAAAAATAATAGTGTTTATTTGATATGGAAAGTACCAGTGGGAACTTAGTGAATGAGGACATGAGCTCTGAAGCCAGACTGCCTGGATGGAAATCCTTGCTTTGTTCAGTACCATATGACCTAGGAAAGTTACAAGAGTTACTTATATTATATTGGAGAGACAGGGGAAAAGGAATGTGGATAGAATTTTGTTCCTTTCTCAGTGTGGCTGCTTTTCTTCTCTAGGTCTGTACTCCACTGGATTTTTTATTGGAAACCAAGCACTGTAAATTTCATGTTATTGAATATTATATTTTGCTTTTTTCCTTTCAAGACTTGTCTGTTTTGTCCTGCCTAGAAGTTATTTGTGAATAAGTTTGATAATTTAGAAGCTTGTTTTTAGGTTGTTTAGGGCAGGTTTAGTATAGTCTTTATCTTAAGGTTAATTTAGCCCCACTTTTGTGGTGTTGGCCCTTTGGGTCTTACTTAATGCTTCATTATTTGATGAGTCCCTTTCCATCATGCTTGTTGGAATTATGACTCCTGACCCAGTGTGAGCTCTTGCCATTGTTCAGTTTATAGCTCCCCTATAATTATTCTTTCCTCTGTAGGTGCTCTTAGCACACTCTCCTGGAGTTTGACTCTAAGCATGATCATATTGGAATTTAATCAAGGACTAAAGGGAACCCATATACAGATTTTGGGAACTCCTTTTTTCCTTTCCTTTCTATAGGGTACTGTGTCCTGCAAATTTTAGCTTACCATCAACTCTATAAAATATGATTTCTGTTTCCTCAACTCAGAAAGTTGGCCAGGTCTATGGGGATTCTTTCTTCATATGTACTGTACTGTTAATTATCTTCAGGAAGAAAGTCTGAATGATTGTAGGCTCAATTTGTTTGTTTTATTTCTCTCAGAAATCATAGACTTCACTGCCCGTTGTCCTACTTTCTGAAAATAGTTGTTTCTTACATTTTGTGCAGTTTCCTCATTGGGTCAGTAAGTTAATTCTGAACTCTTATTCCTTCATGGCCCAAAGTGGAATTCCAAAACTTATTGTTATCTTCTTTCTTCTGTTTGTAAGAAGACTGTTTTCTCTTAATGCTTTCATTTATTGTTGAATTTCAACAATTTGATTATTAAGTTCTCTGGTGCAGTTTCTTTTGTGTTTATACTGTTTAGGAATCCCTGAGATTTTTGGATCTATGGACTTCTGGAAAATTTAACCATGAGTTTTTCTATTGTCCTGCCTTTCCTCCATTTACATGTGTGTTAGACTGATATTTCTCACAAGCCACTGATGTTTTGCCCATTTTTTTTTTACTTTTTTCCTCTGTATGCTTGATCTTTTTTCATAATTTTTATTTCTGTATGTTCATAATCTGCAGTATCTGATTTACTATTAAGTGAAGTTTTTCATTTCAGATACAGTTTTGTCTCTAGATATACCATTCATTTAGTATACTTTAAGACTTATTTTCTCTTCATTACATTCATGCTTTCCTTTTAATACTTAAACATTTATGATAGCTTTCTTAATAGCTCACTTTATCTGATTATTCAATCATCTTCATCTTTTTCTGGGTATATTTCTACTGATAATTTTTCTTCTGGTTATGGGTCACTGTTGTTTTCTTTGTACATATCTCGTAATTTTTCTTGTAAGCTGGACATCTAGATTTAACTTCTAGATATTATTGTCTTTCTTTAAAGAATGTTTTAGCAGGCATTTAAATTACTTGTGATTGAACTTCATTCTTGCAGGCTATTTTAAACTTTCTTAGGGTGGATTTTTAGTAGCCTTTACTCTAAGGCTAATTTAGCCCTACTCTTAAAGCAGGACTTTTCTGGAATCTCTCCTAAATATTCCAGATGTTCATTAAGATCATTCTACTCTGGCTGGTTGGAGCTTAATCATCACCCTAGCCTTGCCTTGAGCCCTGTGTGAATATTTATGTTTATAGCTCACTAGTAGATGTGTTTCACTTGGTAAGTTTTCTTAATTCGGTTTTCTGGTATCTCATCCTACATGTGTCCATATTGGTATTCAACTAAAGATTTACAGGAATCTATACAGGTTTCTTGAACCTTTTTCTATCTATAGGTTTTTCCTTGCTAGTTCAGTGGCAGATAAATTCTAGCTTTTTAACTTTTACGGACTCTCAAATGCTATGGATATGGTCTCTGCTTGGGCTCTGCCTCCCGCACCAAGGCTCTGCAAGTTCTCCAAGAAAGCTGTTCTCTGTGGATGTGTCTTAATGCAGTGAGCTAATACTGTGGTGAACAGGCCTTGCAGTTAGCCTTTGAGAAGCATGTGTTAGAAGTTTCTGTGCTCTGCTTGGGATCTTACTGCTGTACCAAGGCTCTGAAAGTTCCCCCAGGAAAAAACGATGATTTTTTGGTGCACCTCAATTATTTTCCTTCTCTCAGAGATCACAGTCCTGTGTTTTCTTTTACCCAGAATGTATTTACTACCATTTACTCAAGCATTATCAGAATCAGAAGTAATCAATATATTTTATTTTTATTTGAATCAGTTTTCTAAATAAACTTTTAATTATGTAAGTTTAATTTAATATATATTTCCATTAAAACAATTATGAAAAAGTTAAAGTTTCCTTTTAGTAACTCTACTTTAGTGTTATCACCTTGGCCACATAGCCTTTTAGGTATTTTTTCTATCCATTTACTTATGTATGTTTCCATAGAAAAAATATAATACTGTTTGTTTTAGGTTGTATATGCTTTTCAGAGTATATTTATTTATCTTTGATGTTATTTTTTAAAAAAAAACAAAAATAAATGATATGTATCAGAGATGTATCTTATTAGTAACAATTCTAAATCACACACTTTTATACGTTATAGTACTGTTTTCAGTAAGAATGGAGATAGTCCTCAGTAGCTCATCTCCTGGACTTGCACAGATGCCTTCCATTTTTTCCAGGCCTCTCCAGCCACCCTGGGATATTGACTTGTTAATCTCTGCTCCAACTACTACTCTTGCCAGGAGGCAGACAGACTTCAACTCCACCTGAATAATTTTCCAGGGCCCTTTTTGCTTCTAGTTTCCACCACTTTGACATGGCCCATTCTTTTTGTTTTTCTCATCTATTATGTATTTAGATATGGTGTGAGGTTTCCTTCATTCATCTTTCAGAGGTTCCTCACAATTTGTAGTTCATTGAAGTCTATATTTTATAGTTTAGCTATTGATTTCTTTTTGTAACAAATATCTTTTATAGGTTCTTTGGTTTGTTAGGAGAGACTGGAATATGTAACTCGCTTTGCCATCTTGAAACCAATAATTAAATCCCTCTCTGCCTGAATCTTCTCTCTATCATTTTATGAGACTCTAGAATAAAATCTTTGTATGTTTACCCAACACTTTTGTGAGGAGACGTGTATTAGGGACAGTAAGATCACTGAGCTAGAGACTATTCTAGCATCTCCTCTTCCTTTCCTAACTTTGTATCCATTCAGTAATATCTTCGTATTGCCGTACATTTGCCTAACCCTCTTTGATTATTTTCATTATTGACAAGGAAGGTTTCATTTTGTTAACCAGAATTAAAGTTAATTTATCATGAATAAAATGACAATTTCACTTTGGACAACTATAAGCGCTTCCCAACAGATTTTCTATTTGCCATGGAAATATTTTCAACCTATGTTGTAGATTTTTAAAATATTAGAATTGCAAAAATTTCAAGCCTTTTAACAAAAGTTTTCTTTCACCATTATAATATTGAATTTGGTTTAGTACTGATTATTATTTATGATATACAACACTGAATATTGTTTTACAAAATAATGAAATGTTATCTAACATACAACAGTAGCCCAAGTCCCTTTCCCCTTATAATTTAATATATATTATGACTTTCTTGGGAGCCTGACAGAAATTAGATTAGGATAGCTTCTTTAAAGATCTTTATATATCTTTCCAATATATAAAGATATCATGCTGAAACTTTTTGTTTACACTAGGCCACCATTTAGTATCTTAATATATACTGGTGGAAAAGTAATGGAAGAGGCAAGGTTAAAGGGAAATTAAACCTAGAAATTCTAGTATGATCCTGGCTCCAAATCACAAACTAATGTAAATTATTTTGTGAAAGGGTCTTAAAGAGATTTCAGTCCCATTTAGTTCATATCAATGTGAATACAAACTTAGACCTCATTTTAATAATTTCCTTGTCATCTTGTTAACCTGATTATAGTAACTATTAGTACAACTGCTTCGTAAATCTAAAAAAGAATTGTGTTTTGGCAACTTGCAGAGCTACCTCTCTGTAAAATCTGATCCTAGAAAAGGGTGTATCTACAGGACCCTTACCCTTTCCCTGATTTTCTCCATCAACTCTTGTCTGTCATTTGACAGAGTGAAACATAGACCAAGAAGATTCAGGCAGAGAGAGATTTAATTATAGCAGTGTCTTACAGGTAAAGAAACTGTAAAGCTGTAAAGAAATTTTAAATCAGAGAAGCAAAGCAGGTGGCATAAGGTCACACAGGTAGTAAAAAACCACATATCTCCACTCTGGCCTGCCCTGCATGTTTTCTGACATGTTTGGGAAGTCCTATTGTACCAACTATATATATTGCATTTGTTTCTACAAACATACTTCACTAGGCCAAAAGTGTTTCTCCTTGGAATTTTTGTTTTTCTTATGTAGCTGAAGTTCATTTGTGGCTTTTCCAGCTGCCTGCACGATTGTTCCTTTCCCCCATCTTCTTGTATTTTTCTTGAGCATCTCTATAGAGAAAATAATAACTCCTTTATTCTGTCATTAATAGAATCCAGATAGAATCGAGATTGAAGGCTAGGGAAAGTTGCCATAAATGGTGCTGTTTTTTTCTCACACATGGAAAAAATAATAATGGTACCAGATTTGGCTCTTCAGTGAATTACTGCTAAATTTTAAATTTGATTTGATGAACTCAGTGAAATAAAGGGCTTTTAAAAAAATGCATGAATGGTTATTCCCTGAAAAAAAAATTTTTTTGTAGGTTTATTTTTTTGGGGGGGGTGGGAGTAAAGAGGATAATGTATATTTCCTTCTTAGCTAAAACTGAATTTATATTTTTGTGTTCTACTCAAATACAAAATTTGTGAAATTTTGAACTGGTAATGACCAATATCATACATTTTAACATAACAGGATCAATATGATTCAGCTAATGGTCAAAACATTTGTCATGTGTGGCACATGAATGCAGAAACGCTTCCGGAATGGGTGAACTGCATAATACAAAAAGTAAGTTCCTTAATTTCTAAGTGAAATTAGGAATATACTACTGGGAGAATGATTTGTCCTCATTTTAGAGCTATTTCCCTTGGATGCATTGTTTCAAGAGACATGAAAGGGTGTGTAACACTTGAGTACACTTATTGGCTTCTTCATTATTACTGGAGTGCTCTGAGTCCTTTCTGCCTCAGACTTTGCATTCAGTATTTCCCCTTTCTTGAATGCTTTTTACACAGATGATCACCTGTTCCCTCATTTCCATTGGTCTTTATGCACAGTGAGGTATTGCCTGGCCAACCTATCAACTGCCCCTCCTCCCTATTACCACTCCTCACACTTTCTTCCTTCTCTGCTTTATATACTTAAGTATATTTTATGTATACATGCATGTACACCCACAATAAGTACTTGTAAATATGCGTAAGTATATATGACATACATAAATATATATATTATTACACACACACATATCCACACAAACTCTCAAACACACACATATGGCTTACTGATTTTAACTGCCTAACTCCCCTACTAGAGTACTTTTTGAATGTTTAAAAAATGTTTTTATATTTTGTTCATTACTATATTCCCAGCACCTAGAAGAGTGCCTGTTGAGTGAGTGAAACATCCTATATGTATCATTCATGTATGTGCATGTGTATAAAATAAACTAGGTAAGTATGACTCTTACTATCACAGTCAAAATCAAATAATGTAATTCTAAGGATTCTTAATGAAATATAAGAGCAAGAATTCACCTCATTAACAGTTTGGTATTGTCATTTCTCACAATCCAAAAACACCTAAGTATCAGAAAATTATAAGTAATATGTTTTTGGGAAAATATAGTTGCTTTCTCCTCTGACTGGCTTTTTTTTGTTAATGTTAAAAAATAACATTTGACAGCCATCACTTGTGTCCATTCTCACATTGTAATGCTTTCCTGGGAAATTACCAGTGTGCTGCGCATAAGTGTTCTAAACTTTGCAAAATGTGTTAAAACACTGCAGATGTTCCACCATCTCTGCTGAAAAGATAATTTTAAGTCAGTTCATTATTAATTTCCAATCTAAGTATAGAAAATATACTACCTGATGTATACAACCAGTAACTTTTGGTTGTATGTATATAGAAAGGCAGGAAGAGCTTTATTCTGTTAGTTGGGTAGAGTTCCCTCCCACAATGTTTGGTATGCATGAAGTGTACCAAAACAGACACTTTTCTGTGAGATTTTACTTGCAAATTAAGCTCTGTAGACTGACTTGCTTCCTAGTTCCATAGTGTGTATTTTGCTTTTCATTAGTTCACACTGTATCCATATTCAACCTATTACATAAGAGACTTATTCAGAATTCTTAGGAGGATTGTTAAGATGAGGCTGATGTGCAATATGTTATCATTCTAGAACTTTGGAGCTGCTTATCTCTATTTATTAGAGGCTTTTTTTCCATTTACTGTTCTGTCTACTAATCAGAAAACAGAAAGCTAGCCTTTTCTGTGGCATAGAAAATTTCATGTGGTCTGCTTTAAAAAAAAATTATCTGGTTATTACTTTACAATGAGAGCATGGTCTTTATTTTCCTTTATTACCCGTAGGCCCAGTGGACAGTCAGAAAACTGAATTGCCCTTTCTGTGGGGCCCGTTTAGGGGGCTTTAATTTTGTCAGCACTCCAAAATGTTCCTGTGGCCAGCTTGCAGCTGTACATCTCTCCAAGAGCCGGACCGATTATCAGCCAACACGGGCAGACCAACTAATGAGACCATCGCTGAAATACTTGTCACATCCTAGAGTTCAGTCCGGTTGTGACAAGGAAACTCTGCTGACAGGTGGTGTCTCCAAAAACAGAAATCACAGGCTTTTAAACATGGCCCAAAATAATAGTGGTCCTGGAAGATTAACAGAAGCACTCTGCTTAGAGGTACAGTCAACATATTTTGAGATGAAGAACGGAAATCTGCTTTTTAAAGCATCAGATCCAAAATACCAGCCTTTTTCTCCCCAGCCTGTGAGTGGCAGATGCACTACAAGAGCTCTTCATAGAAAATCACATAGCTTGGATCTGAACATCAGTGAGAAACTGACTTTATTACCCACTTTATATGAAATACATAGTAAGACTGCTGCCTATCCCAGGCTAAATGAAACACAGCCTATTCACCTTTCGGGCTTGCCTTTAGAATCTAGTAAAAATACCTGCTCTTTTCACATTCCATCCAGTTTTGATCCTAATATGCTGCTGCAAAAATTTTCAGTGGCTCCCTGTGATACCCAGACACAAAGAGGAGGAGAATTTCAGTGTGGTCTGGAAGCTTCTGCAGTGTACTCTGACCATGCTAGTTCTAACAACCTGACTTTTCTGATGGACCTGCCCTCAGCTGGCAGGAGCATGCTGGAGGCCACCTCCTTGGACCAGGAAGAGCACCCCTCTCCTCTGGACCTACTGCATTCAGGCAACTTTTCACTGGGTGCTATTAATCAGAGGCTTAATAAAAGAGAAAGAAGCAAGTTGAACCTGAGAAGGAAACACCAAAGGCATGAAAGATGGCTGCAAAAGCAGGTAGTTTTTTTAAGAATTTAGAAAAAATTTCATATTGTAAATGTTGGTGCTTGGGGAAAAGAGCTAACTTAAAATACCTGTATCATAAAAATTTGGTTAAAGGTTTTTGAAATAACATTTTTTTCTAGGTGAACTTAATGATCATGCAGCTCTATTATAATTGACATGTTTAGATTCTGTCTCTGTACTCACACTTTAGTCAGTGTCCTTTGTGAGGTTTTTCCAAGTCTGCTAATATTTTATAGGAACATTAATCTCATGATTTTGAGACTTGATTGTCATATACATTTTAAATTCATTTATGTTAGGATTGTTTTGCGGTGATCTTATTGCAGGTTAAATTGAAACAAAAACATTTCTCTAAGTAAATCCAATCTAGTGATAAATTCACTTTCATCCCATTTAGTTTAAATGGATTTTTTTCAAGGAACCTTATTTAATTATGTACAAACATGATCCAGTTATGGTTAACTGTGCTGAATCGTGGAAAATTATCTAAATGATAATCAACCCTTACTTGAATTTTCTAGGAGAATGTGCTTCTCTGTGTTTTAAATCCCTATAACCCATAATGTGTTCAAGGATGAGGGGTATGAAGGGACCAAACAGTAAATGTTAGATGCTGATGAAACCAATGAAAGCCAGTGAATGAGGTGCTCATGAAAATTTGGGAGTTTGAGGACTAGTATATTTCTATATAAATTTTTCTTGAAATTGATAAAATTATCACTTGTTCATAATAGTATTATTAATCAGTATTTTGAATATTAAGAACCCCAGAACTAAGGTATGGAAAGCTGCAACTGTACAAAATAGTTCATTCTTTTGAAAACAATTAAGTGAGTTAATTATTGCTTATGATCCTAGTCATACTGAATAAAATAAAATTACTGCTTTGAATACTTCAATCAGGTTAGGTATTTTTCATCTTTTGGTTGGGTAGTATAACTATAGGTAATTGTTTATTATAATTTTGACTCTTTGCTGACAAGAGCATTCTAGTTTGTTTTTTTTGCAAGTGATGGTATAATGTGGCATCAAAACATATAGGTTATAAAAAATGAATATTTGAGTACTATTTTATATACTTCGTTATATACCCTTATGTTAATACTTATATATTATACCTCATATATTACATGAATATTACATAATATGTGATATAACATAGTTCATAGTTTAATTTATTGAAGCTGCAAAATTCAAAATTTTTATTGAAAATTTGACTTAAACCATAGATGTATTGGAGATGATCACATGCTAAGTGAATATTCATAAAAACTACTGTAAAAACGATGTGCAGGGCTCTAAAATAATTCTCTAACAAATAGAACTTTAAAAAAGTATGAAAGTTATACTTGCTCTTATTGTAAGTAAATGCAGGTAACATCTTTGCAATTTTAAAAATGTGTTTAATTCTTGGGCTGGGTACTTCTGAAAACCTCAGCTGTATTGTTAACCATTTTCCAGCATAGGAGTGCTCTATTTTACGGTTTAAAGCAAGGCAGTATCAAAATGTTTCTTTAAATGAAGTCACCTTTATTTATTCATATATATGTGGTTTAACCCACCTGTGTAGCTAACTGATCAGAATGAGTGAGTCTTAGGCCTGTGACAGGTCAGCATAGGGAGTGACATGCAGGATGTTAGCAGGTTTGGTTAGTTGCCCAGGAGCTGCAGACAAACAAATGCCCAATGTCTCCTTAGCAAAGAAAATTTAAAAGCACATAAAAGCATAGAAATGATATGAGTTAGTGATGTGAGGGCACAGCATGCATGGTTAGAGCCAGAAAGAAGAATTTCTAATTCAAGCAAAAAGAAAAATCCTAAGAAGAGTTAATAATTGAGATAAATTCATGGGTCAGCTGTTCAGCTCATTATGTTTAGTAAAAATTAGTTAATTCTGTAAACATTACAAATACCTGTTTGGTATGCCATGCCTTTCAGTAGTGACTTTTAAAAAAAGCTTAAAATAATTGGTTGGGAAATCTAGATTTCTAACTTTCTTTTGATCATTTCAATGTTTTGTTTTGTTTTTTTTTTTTGCGTGCAAACTAGACATCTTTCTGTGGCAGATACCATGATAGAAAATGGTTAATGATACTACCTTTAGAAAGTTAAATATTTGAAGCTTAGGGATGTAAATGAAATTAATATTAAAGCAGAAACTACACCCAGTTTTCAGTAATTTTGTTCAGCAAACATTAATTATCTACTTTGATCAAACAGTGCTGAGCAAACCTTTTTTATTCAGCATGGCTTTTTTTAATGGAATATGGATCTCTTCTTAGCATACAGCTCTATGATTTTTAAACACATGTGTAGATTCATATCACAACCACCACAGTGGGGATACATAACAGCTTCACCACCCCAAGAGTCTCCCTTATACCTTTATAATTATGCCTTGATTGTATCTTTATAAAAATTACAATCTTGTCCCATCCCTAACCCTGAAAACAACTGATCTAGTACCCATCACTTTGTTTTTTTGATGTTATAAAATAATTATGTATTGTTATAAAATTAGAATCATATGGTGTATTACCTTTTGAGACTGCCTCTTTTAGTCAGCACAATTGCCTGTGCTATTAATCCAAGTTTATTTCTTTTTTATTGCTCAATAGTATTTCATTGTATGAATGAACCGTAGTTTATCCATTCACCTGTTGAGAACAGGTGGGTTGTTCTTGGTTTTGGCAATTATGAATAGAGCTGATAAACATAAAGATTTTTGTGTGAACCTAAGTTTTCATTTCTCTAGGGTAAATACCCAGGAGTGAGATTGCTGGATCGTATGGTAAGTATAAGTATGTACTTAACTTTATAAGAAACTGTCAAACTATTTTCCAGAATGTCTATGCCATTTTGCATTCCAGGCAGTAATGTGTGAGCATTCCATATGCTATGCATCCTCGCATATGCATCATTTCCCTAATGATGTTGAAAATTTTTCTATTTTGCCATTTGTATATACTCTACAGTGAAGTGTCTGTTCAGATCTTTAGATCAATTTTTAATTGGGTTGTTTTCTTTGTTTTGAGTTGTAACAGTTTTTTATGTATTTTGGATATAAGTCCTTCATTGGATATGTGATTTGTAAGGATTTTCTCCCAGTCTGTAGCTTGTCCTTTTATTGTCTTAATATCTTTTCTTACAAACATGTTTAATTTTGATGAATTCCAGTTTCTCAATTTTTTTTTTCTTAACGATTGTGCTTTTGATGTCATATCTAAGAACTCTTTGTCTAACACTAGGTTATGAAGATTTCTTTCTGTGGTTTCTTGTAAAAGTTTTGTAGTTTTGTTTTACATGGGGAATTATAGTTCATTTTGAGCTTGTTTTTTTAAATAAGTGTGAGGTGTAGGTTGAGGTCCTTGTTTTGCATAGAGATGCTAGGACCACTTGTTGAAAATGTTGTCCTTTCTCCAATGAAATGCTTTTGCAGCTTCATCAAAAATAATTTGGCTGCATGGGTCTTTTTCTGGACTCTATTCTGTTCAGTTCATTTTGTGTGTCTCCCTTTGCCAACAGCCCTTTTTGTTGATTATTGTAGACTTACAGTAAGCCATGCAATAGAGTACTGTGATTCTTCCAACTTTATTGTTCTTTTTTAAGAATTGTTTTAGTTATTCTAGTCTCCTTGCCTTTCCATGTAAAATTCAAAATCAGTGCATTTTTATTTACAAAAAACCTTGTTGGGATTTTGATTGTAATTATATTAAATCTAAAGATGAATTTGAGGAGAACTGAAATCTTTGCTGTGTTGATTTTTCCAGTGTCTTGGTCTGGTGTTGATATCAAGTTAATGATGGCTTATAAAATGAATTAGAAAGTATTCTTTCCTCAACTGTTTTCTGGAAAATATTATGAAGAATTGATGTTATTTTTTTCCCTCAATATTTGGCATGCAACTATCTGGGCTAAGAGCTGTCTTTTTTGGAAGGTTTTTAACTATGAGTTCAGTTTTTTAAATAGTTACAGGACAAATCAGGTTATCTATCCATATTGGGTAAATTTTGGTAGTTTGTTGTTTTAAATGAATTATCTCAGTTGAAATTATGTATGTAGCATTGTTCATAGTATTCCTTCATTGTCCTTTTAATGTCTGTTGGGTTGTAATGATATCCCCTTTTCAATCCTGATAATAGAAATTTGTGTTTGTTTTTTTTTAAGCTTTTCTAGATGTTTATCAGTTTTCCTGATCTTTTCAAAGAACCAGCTTTTAGTTTCAATTATTTTTCTCTATTGTTTTCTATTTTTGAAGTCATTGATTTCTGCTCTCACTTTACTTCCTTTTGCTTGCTTTAACTTTATTCTGCTTTCTTTGACTTCATTTTCTTTTTTTCTTCTAAAATTTTTTATGGCAGAAACTTATATTACTATTTTGAAATCTTTCTTTTTCTCATCAAAGCATTTAATGCTATAAATTTCCCTTTAATTACTGCATTAGCTACATTCTATGACTTTTATGTTGTATTTTATTTTGATTCAGTTCAGACTATTTTCTAATTTCCTTTGAGACTTGCTTTGAGCCACCTAGTTTGTCAAAGTGATTAGTATTACCTTGAAAAAGCTGAAATACCAGAATTTTGTGGAAATCAATAAAAAATTTCATCCTAGGGCAAAATATTTCTGCTTCTGAATTGAGAGAAAAAGTAAAGCTGTTACTAGCGTAGCTGCATGATATTTTAAAGAATTCTGTTAAATGGCATTTCATTCTATTGTATTTGTATTTCTTAACCTTGGGTCTATTTAATATGAAAAAAAGAAAATGTCTCTTTAAAGCTCACAGGAAGCTGTTGTGAAAAGAGTTTTTCTCATGTTTCTGTGGAGTGTTGTGCATGGGAATATAAGGTAATCAACCAAATATCATGGTTTGTAATAAATCACTGAACCATCTACAGTGGTGCTCAGTGAACTAAATGACTTAAGACTACTTGTATTATTAACAAGGGTGTGATATAGGGAGAATAAAAGCAAGTAAGTTATATTAAAGACCTGCTTATTCAGGTTTATGTAGGAAAGATACAGTTTTCACAAAGGTACAAAGCTTCATTTTGCATGTAAGAATGATTTGCACATAGGAATCATTATGAATTTTTCACAGATTTTAAAGGAGTCCAATTAATCTTTTATCACTTCATTCATAATCTTCAAATCCTGCACAAATCATATTCCCAAAACATATAAATGGTTGTCTTCTCTACTTCATGTCATTATTGTTTCAGTTTAAGTTTGTCACTCTCTTCAGTTTATTATATTTTATTTCAGTAAATTTATTTTTATTGTATTTCATTAGCATGTAAATTAATGTAAAAATATTTAGGAATTGCTAAATAGATTGATACTTGTAATTTACTTCTACTTTCCAGGAAATCACCATATTGTAAAATAGTAAGATATAAATATGCAGTCAGTTTAAGTGAACATAACTAAATAACATTGTTTACCTGCCATTTCAATTGATTTCAAAATGTAGATAAATCAGTGTGGGTGGATAAAATTGCATAGAACTGGTAATGCCTTTACCTTAAGTAATTACATGGATCTAAGTTTTCTAATGCTAAGCATAATACTCTATGTATAAGCAGAAATTTTTTTAAATGAAAGGGTTTTTTTATTATAGAAGTTTTATGTTTATAGAAAAGTTGTGAAGCTAATAGAGTTCCCATATGCCCACACCCAATTTCCCCTATTATTACCTTACATTAGTATGGTATATTTGTTATAATATTGATATATTACTATTAATTAAAATTTATACTTTATTTAGATTTCCTTAGTTTTTACCTAATGTTCTTTTTCTGTTCCAGGACACCATTTTATTTAGTTGTCATATCTCATTAGGTTCCTCTTAGCTGTGACAGTTTCTCAGACTTTCCCTGTTTTTGATGACATTGGCAGTTTTAAAGAATGCTGTCTAGGTATTTTGTAAAATGTACCTTAATTAAGGTTGTCTGATGCTTTTCTCATGATTAGACTGGGGTTATGGGTTGTGTGTCATGGGTAACAAATTACTACAAACATAGTGGCTTAAAACAACACAGATTTCTATTATAGTTCTGAAGGTCACAGTGTGGAAATGGGTGTTTAGAACTAAAATCCAGATTTTGGCAGGGCTGCATTCCTTTTGGAGGCTCTTACATGTTCCTTGCCTTTTCTAGGTTCTAGGGTTTATCATTCTTTGGCTTGTGGGCTCCTTCCAGCAATGGCACCAGTCCAATCTCTGCTTCATTTGTCACCTCTTCTCTTTGACCTATTTAAGTACCCTATGATTACATTAGGCCCACCTAGAATATCCAAAGTAATCTTTCCATTTTAAGGTCCTTAACTTAATCACAATTGCAAAGTCCCTTTTGCTATTTATATTCATAAATTAGGGATTAGAACATAGACATCTTTGGGGAGCCATTATTCTGTCTACCTATATCTTAACTATATGCTAGATATTTTCTGAGTTCTTTACTTCATTTAATCCTGCACCATATTTTTGAGGTAAGTTCTATTATTATCACCATTTTATGGATGGAGAAACTGAGGGTCAGTGAGTTCAAATAACTTACCTAGACCCACAGACCTCGTATGTGACAGAGTCCATGCTGTTAACTAGTACACCACAGCGTCTCAAAAAGGTTTTTTACTCACATACTTTACCATTCTTTGATGATTTAGAAAACATTTTATTATCATATACTATTATTCTTAATTTATCCTTTTCTTCATTTAACTAATGTCTGTTGGGTAATTCACTCTTTGCAAGAAATCATGCTAAGTATTGAAGACACAGCAATGAATGAAATATCCCTCTCCCTAGGGACCTTTGAGTGGATGGGGAACACACATGAAAACATCAGTGATCCTTTTCTTATGCAGAAATGCCAAGTCATAGTGAATTTAGGCCAATAGTTTAATTTGTCTAGGATTGCTTTGGTCAATGCTCTGAGATGCAACTGGGAATCACAGAGCAGTCACAAAGAAGCAAGCTTGATTGGGTGCAGGTAGGAAGATTGATAGCAGAGAAGAGAGGAGAAATGGTCAGGTGATGAGGAACTTTGATGCAGTGGTCAGAAACTTATGTTTGATAATGAGAGTGCTATGTAGCTGCTGAAGAGTTCTCAATAGTTCCAAGCTAGGTTCATATAGCAGCTTAGTCAAAAGTTGCTGAGTGGATGAATTGAACAAATAGATGAGGTACCCAATGTCTCAGGCACGAAAAATGGTTTAAGGGGTAGAGGCTGACAGTGATTCTTACCTTGGCTGGAAGATGGAATCCTCTCATTAACTTTTAGAAATGCGATTGCCTGGGCTTTATCAAGTTATACTTAGTTATTCGAGACTAGACATCACTATGTGTTTGTGAATATTTAAATATATATATATTTAAATTTTCAAGTGATTCCAATGTGTAGTCAGGATTGAGAACTATTGGAAAGAAAAGAGATCAACAAAAAGGAATTCAGAGTGGCTTAGAAGTGAGCTGGTAGAGTCCTTGACAAAGGACTTATTGACAAAAACAATGAGAATTTATTCTGGTGGATGTTGCAGAGGAAGGGCAGCTGGCTAGAGCCAAGCTGAGGAGGACTTAGATGAACCACACTGGAGAAGACAAGATACTCTGATCTCATACTTTCTGACACCTAGTACAGCTCCTGGCATGTAGTAAAAATATAAATGCTTATGTCCAAGAAGCATTTAGTATATTCAGGTAGATTTTCTTAGCCTGGTACAAAGAGAATGAGAGGTTTGACTAGGTGCAGTGGGGAGGGCAGGAATGGAATGGGGAGGTTGTGGGATTGAAAGAGTGTGATGATAGCAGCAGTTAACATTTATTGAGCTTTGGTGTATGCCAGGAACAGCACGAGTTGTTTTATGTATATCACCTGATTTCCATGAGCTATTAGTTTGCTGGATCATGGGGAAGCTTTGAGAGAAACAGGCTTTGGACACTATAGAGGAGCATGAAGGCATTACTTCCTCAGGCTGTGAGGGAAAAAGGCAGTTGGGAAGTAGAACAACAAAGATGCATGCTGTTTCCTTTCCTAAATTTTGTGTAATTCCAACTTGTTTTTGGAAGAGAGAAATCGTCAATAAGCTAGTCCCAGAGTGATACTACCAGAAAACTGGGGCTTCTCACGTAGGACTGATCTTAGTACTAGCTGTTTGACAAGTAGAAGTAGGGTATGCCTTCAGCTCTTTGGCCTTGTGTACACTGGGAAGAAGGTCCCTGGTTTTCATTCTAAACCTCTTCACTTGGCTTCATTTACCACATCAACCAAGGCATACACTGTCCTGTCCACCTGTTGTCCTTCATTGCCCCATTTCTATTCTTACACATTTTAAAAATCACTTGATGGCATTGCCTCCTTCTGATGTTCATACCTCCTTAAAACTGTCCAATGCTGAGATAGGAGGAAGTCCCACCCATTCTTCTCATGCATGGGAACCTCATGGTATCAGCTTTCACGTGTCCCCATACTGGAGAGTTAGCTAGACTCCTCTCCCTGACTCATTGTAACTGCTGTCACGTGGGCTTTCTTTTATTTTAAAATTAGTTTTTAATTTTAGAAGCAAGAAAACAGTGTTGGTGAGCATGCAGAAAACTGAAAAATATATATACAAATCAGTCACTTAAACAAATTTAATAGTTACCTATGAACAAGAGAGGGAATGTGATCTGAGGTGCTATCTAGGGGGCTCCAACTCTATTAGTTATGTCTTACTTCTTAACATGGTAGTATTTCACAGGTGCTATATCTTCTGTTTTATTCTACTTTATATGTCTCCAATATTTTTATAATACATTTAAGAATAACTTATAAATCACAATACTATATTCCTTTTTTTAGTCATTATTTTTGTTGCAGAATCTTATATTAATCACTTTGTTCCCCTTTGTATGAAGCTGGAGGCTCCAAAATACAACAGAAGCCAATATCCTTTCACCTAGAGTCTCAGTATTTTATACTGCTTGTCTAATACTCCATCAGAATAAAAATTGAATGTTTAATCATCCAAGGATAAATTTTTCCACTTTGAAAAACAATTATTTTTCTGTACTGCAAAGCTACTTAACTCTAAAATTCTGTGTTTTTATGACCTCTGAATGCTGTTTTGTAAAGGTGACATGGATCATCTTGTTTTCCAACACCAGAGGGCACCAAATTTCTTCTTGCAGCAAAACAATCAAAATTCTTTCCTTTTATCAGAGAATTTCATATGCTGGGATATAATATGGAATGGCATATTTTTAGTCTCTTGACAAAAAAAAAAACAACGGAATTAGTGCTTTGTGTGAAAGAGTTTATAGAGTAATAATAAGGCTTTCTCTTGCTTCTATCAGCTAAAAATCTATCACTGCTTTTACTAAGCTGCCTTGTCACTGTTATCTATCATTTGTTTGTTAGAGGGAATAATATAGCTACTCTGGGATAATTCTTGGGATAAAGTATTTTGAAGAAGCTATAGATACTCCATCTATTCTGGTTTTAAGTTTCAGGTGTCGTGTGCAGTTTTCTGAAAATAAGCATGTCCCCTAAATTCAGGATAAAATCAATGGCAAATGTACTTCAGTGTGGAGTGGGGAGCTGGCAGAGGGAGTGAAATAATGTAAGCTCATAAATCACAGTGAACCATTCATACCTTGATGTTTATCCAAATTTTTATTAACTTGCATTTGTTAAACATCCTTCCTGCATTCTTGAATAAAAGAGTTTTTGGAACAAGTTTTCACTAACCAATGACTTCTTTTTACTAATTGTGTGTTTTTGTACAGTTGAACATTTAAAGATATTTCTATAGTGTACATCAAATTAGTTTTTGGATCTTCCTTTTTCCATTTTATCTCCAAGCACAACAATTGATCATCTAAATCTAGGCAGTAGGAAAAATACCAAGCATATATTTTAAAGAAATCAAGGTGCTAGCTTCCTCTGTGTGCTTTGGTGGTGTATTAGTTTCCTAATGTTGCCATAACAAATTACAACATACTTAGTTGCTTAAAGCAACATAAATTTATTACAGCTCTGGGGATCCAGAAGTATGAAATTGGTCTCACTGGGCTGAAATCAAGATGTGGGCAGGATTGCATTCTTTTCTGGAACCTGCAAGAGAGAATCCATTTTCTTACCTTTTCTAGCTACTAGAGTCTGTGCAGTTCTTGGCTCATGTCCACCTTCCATCTTCAAAGTCAGCAGTAGCTAGTTGAGTTTTTCTTATGATTCATCTCTTTGGTCCTGACCTTTTTGCTTCCCTTTTCCCCACTTAAGGGCCCTGGTGATTGCATTGGGACCACCCAATTAATAAGGATAATTTCCTTATTTTAAGGTCATTTGATTAACAACCTTAATTCTACCTATGATCTTTCCCTTGCCATTTAACATAACATATTCACAGGATTCAGGGATTAGGATGTGAGCATCTTTTGGAGAAGGGGGAAAGGGCTAGGAGGAGGTTATTCTGTCTACCACAGAAGGTTTTAGTAGAATCTGTGAGAGTTAAGCCAACTTTGAGAGAAGAGGTAGCTACTCAATAGGTTTACTCATAGCTTCAGGAAAATGAGTATTTTCTCTGACATTCCCTGAAATTTCTACATTACTTCTATACTTCTATAGTTTTTTGGGGGTTCTGAAAATGAATTATGTATCCTAGTTCTATATCCAGCATTAGTATTATAATTTGAATGATTAGATTAGTCCATCTGATCTTCCCTAAAGTGGGTAAAGAGAATTAAGTTTGTATGGGCAAGCTGGATTAGGGAAGGTAAGAGGCACAAGGTGTTGTCTGAGAAAGTTTAGTGGGCCCTGGACAGAGAAAGCAGCTTGAGATGAGGGCTACTTAGGTAAAAGGTATGGTACTGAAGATAATATTGACCTACCTTATAGTGTTGCCTGGATGGCTATACCAAGACCATCAGACTAGTAGGGTACATTTCAATCCATAGAAATAGTCACAGACCACAGGTGTATTGATGATAAAAATGATAGCTTTCATTTACGGTGTCCATGTTAGTTTTTTTGTACTAAGATCCCTAAAAGACTAGTTTTCCTAATGTTAATTTTTATGTTATTTTTAAAAAACTACATTTTTATATGAAAGATACTCAATTTCTTCACAGATGGTGTAAATTAAATAAGAAATAAATACCACAAACTTGCTGAGTTTGATAAAGTCAGTTCTCTTACATTTAACTTGTTAATTATCTAGGTCCTTAGTCATTATGCTAAATATAGAATCTAGAATTACTTAGGAATAGTTTGGGGAATACCATACATTGTGATATGTTAAAGAGTTCCTGGATATAGAAAAAATGGCAGCATGAGAAGTGTGGCAGAAATCTCTTCCCAAAACCACATATATTTTGAAAATATAGCAAATACAACTATTCCTAAAAGAATGACCAGAAGTAGGAGTACACCAGCCAGTCTACATCTGGGAGAAGTTGACATATCACAGAAAAGGTTAAGATACAAAGCTATGACCCTGCAGCAGACACAAGCACTCCCCCAACCTCAGCTCACGGGCAGGACGAAAAGAATCAGAGTGGGGAGGGAGTGGAAGCACAGGACTGCTAAGTAACCAGCCCTAGTAATCTGCCCCGGGAGCACAGGCACACATTGCATGGTGCTTTCTAGATTAGAGGGGCTGAAAACCAAAGTCAGAGACTAAGACTGCCAACAGATTGCCATAGCCAGCTGCCCTGGGACAAAAGAAAAGCAGGCACTTTAAAATACTTCTCAACAGTCAGAAAGCTGCTAAAGGAGCAAGGGTTTAGAGAAGGAACAAGTGGACAAAACTGTCCTGGCATACTCATCCCAGCAGGTTGGGAACTTTCAGGAACTTCAGGCACCCTATCCCCCTGGTTGGCAACACAGCTCGAAGGCCCCTTACTGCAATAAGCAGCCTGCTGTTCCCTCCTCCCCACTGACACCTGCATACAAAACCACTGTCACCGCCATTGCTGCAGAACAGCTGTAAGGGCAACCCCGCCTACAGCAACAACACTGCTTAACACAGAGGCTTCTCTCTGCACGCAGCTAACAGGCCCAGACAGCGGAGACAGGCACAGTGACTGGGAAGCATGAAAGGATTTGCCCTCCATGCAAACACCTGCACCACATGCCAATGACCCCTTCCATTGCTGTAGGCCATCCTGAGGGCCACCCCACCCATGGGAGCTTAGGGGATTAACCCAGAGGCTGCTCTCTGTGTGCAGTTAACTGGCACAGACAGCAGAGACAGGCATGGTGACTGGGAAGCATGAAAGTGCTTTGCCCTCCCTGCAAATACCTGTGCTGCTCGCCTGCAATCCCTGCCATCGACTAGGCCAGCAGGAGGGCAGCTCCATCCATGGCAGCTTGGGGATTAACCCAGAGGCCGCCCCCTGTGCACAGTTGACAAGCACACAGAGTGAGACAGGCACTGAGACTGGCAAGCAGGAAGGGACTTTGTCCTCCCGGCTGACACTCGCGTCACTCACCAGCAACCACTCACATCACTTCAGGACTATGAAAAGGTAGAAGAACCTTGTTCAATCCCAAATCCCTCAAACACCAGAAAGAGGGCTCAGTGAGACTGAAATCACCAATCTTCCTGAAAAAGAATTCAAAATAAAAGTCATAAGTATGCTTATAGAGCTACAGAAAAATATTCAAGAGCTAAGGGATGAATTCAGGAGGGAGATAACTGAAATGAAATCAACAATGAAGGGATTTAAAATCAGATTAGATGAGATAGAGGAGACAGTAAATGAAATAGAAATTAGAGAAAAGGAATACAGAGAAGCTGACGCAGAGAGAAAAAAAGGATATCTATGAGTGAAAGAATATTAAAAAACTGTGTGACCAATCCAAATGAACAATATTCGCATCATAGAGGTACCAGAAGAAGAAGAAAAAAAGGGATAGCAATTGTTTTTGAAGAAATAATTGCTGAAAACTTCCCCAATCTGGGGAAGGAGATAGTCTCTCAGGCCATGGAAGTCCACAGATCTCCCAACACAAGGAGCCCAAGGGGGACAACACCAACACATATAATAATTAAAATGTCAAAGATCAAGGACAAGGACAAAGTATTAAAAGTAGCCAGAGAGAGAAAAAAGATCACCTACAAAGGAAAGCCCATCAGGTTAACATCAGACTTCTCAGCAGAAAACTTACAGGCCAGAAGAGAGTGGCATGATATATTCAGTGCAATGAAACAGGAGGGCCTTGAACCAAGAATACTCTACTCTGTAAGATTATCATTAAATTTTTTTTTAGATCATTTGCAAATTTTTTAATTCAAAATGCTATACTAAAACATCTTTGGGTGTACATTGGTCTCATTCTCTTGCAGCACACCAAGCACTTACTGCTCCTTCTGCCTCTAAGGATCTGCCCTGATATCCACTTGCGTCTCTTACCTCATTTATATCTTTACTCAGATCACTTCCTTAGAGAGACCTCATTTGACTGTGCTATCAGGTGACCTGCCAACCCCACACATACATTCTCTATTTCCTTACAGCTTATTTTTCTTCCCGGTATTTATTGCCACCAAATACATTTCTTATTTTATTGTTTGTCTATCCCCAGTAGACTATAAACTTAACAAGAAAAAGGTCTTTTTAGGTTGTGTTTACTGCTGTACACATAGGAACTCAATAAGAATAAGCAAATGGCAAACATTTTGTCATGTATATAGAAACAGATTTCTATTTGGGCCTCTCCCAGTTGTATTTTTAACATTATATACTTAATTTTGGAACTATATCAAATGCAATTGTGACAGTGTTAATTCACTAACTTGGCACCGATTTCCAGCCTCCTCTTTCCTTGCCTGCCTTTACTATGGAACTATGCCCATCCCCAAGATAAAACAAAGCAAACAAACCCTAGAAGTAAACTTTGCCAGTCTTCCTTTTAGCTAGGACTAATTGTGTAGCATAATTCAGGTCAATAAGAAATAAGCAGAAATCTCCCAGAACTTCCTGAAAGGTTTTTCTTCTGTGCAAAAGGGTCAGATGTGACTGGTCCAGACACTTCTCCTTCCTGTCTTGAACAAGAACACATTGTCTAAAGCTTTGGGAGCCATCTTGTAACCCACAAAAATTTCAGACTTCTTAGTGAATGAGAAAACAAACCCCTGTTTGTTTAAGGTACATACAGTTATTCTGTTTATGGCATTTAAAAGCTTTCTTAAATCATATAAAAATCTGTATAAGAAGGGTAAGCTTAGTACTTTACACACAGTAGATGATTCTTATATTGCAGCCAACTATTAATTTATGCCTTTGCATGTTAAGGAGTGAGAAATTATAACATTCTAAATATTTTTAAAAGCAACCTAATGAACTTGATGTTTTGAATTTTCAGTGTTCTACTACATTCTAAATTGGTGTAAAAAAATTATCTTAACTTTCCTAGAGCCCTGGTTATCAGTTAAATCATTTAAGAAGCACAAAGTCTCATTGCAGCAGATGATCTTATGAACTATTAACTGAGGGGTTCCCTCTGTGTGTGCCCGCCCCTGCTTGCTTTCCTCCTCCATTCAGCTCACCACCTTCTATTTATGCATTGTCTACAAGTAGAGGATATATACAGTTCAGAAAAAGGAATCAGTGAAGTAAAGCTGAGTTTTTTTGTTTGCTTGTTTATTTTGTTGTGGGTGGTGATAACGTCTTTACTTCTCTGTAAAACGATACTCTTGAAAGTAAATTATTTTAATTTGTAAGAACTGGGCTTTTTGACAGAAGAAAACTTGAGAGGATACAAAGTCCTGAAGGAGTTAAACATGAACTTTATGCCATAAACAATTGATTGAAAAGGAAAGCAAATTGATTGATGTAGGAACTTTTTTTTGCACTTAGCTGATAAAAACCTTTCTCTTACAAAAGGAAGATCCAATATGTCTCCCCAGAGCCAGTATTGACAGATGATACCTGTGGACCGTTCACCCTCCACCCTCCCACCTCAGATGCCCTGATTCATGTAAGCTCTGTGCCTCCCCAAGTCCTCTTAGGGTTCAAGGATGGGAGGATGGAAGGAGAATCCTATTTGCCACACAGAAACTATGCTTTAAACTGGAAGCAAGTCGTTAGCCATGAAGATTGTTGTCCTAGTCTACACAGATGAAATGAGAGCTAAGTAGTTAAGTTAGAGTGACTTCTTGTGAAACCATTACATTGTTGCACATCTGAGTTTGGTGACTTTGAAATTTGCTAGACTATAAACATTTATAAAGCTAAAGACTTCCTTTCTTCAAGTCATTCTTTCTTAATTCCAAGAGTTTAAAAGGTTGTCAGTGAAGTTTATGCTTCCTATAGAATATTTTATGAGAAATTTGTCAGTTGAGATTTCAATTTCTATGAATTTTTTCATGTAATTTATATCCCTCTTGTCATTTACTCATCATAACTGAAGTATTCTCTGTAAATTAATGGAATGCTAACATTTCTTTTTCTTAAAAGACAAAATTAAAACCTTAAAAATTTCACAAGTAGCTTCTAGTTCTGAAGACATAGTTAAGAATAAAATGTGATCCCCTATGGTTTAACATTTTGTTACCAAAATATTATTGAGGTTGAAATTTTTCAGTCTTTAAAAATGATCTCTGATTGGGACTCTATTGTGTTTTATTTATTCCATGAATCTGGTATATACAATGGACTCCTAGGATTACAAGGAAAACTGAAGATGTGTAAGATCTCAGAGTAAAAGATAGTTAATAACAGAGGAAATTTCATTTTTCTCTAGAGGCTTTATCTTAGTTATGGTAAGTGAAGTTCCCTCTTTGTAACCCCTGTGTCCATCTATATAAAGGTAAGGAAAAACTCTTGAGTTAAAATAATACGGACACATTCTATTTTTAAACAAACCTGCTATGTCAAAGTGTGAATTTGTATTATGGCTGCAACAAGGACATATTCCTTCTTTTGCAAAAGTATTTGCCTTAGGTTTCCTTGAAACAACAAACTTCTATAATCTACTGAAAATAGACAATTTCTGTCAACTATAGTTGGCTATGTCTCCACAATATGTCCAGAATCCATTTATGTTCATCTTCCACTGGTACACATCACCATTGTCACTTGCCTAGACCACTGCACCAACTCAGTTTATCTTCCTGCTACTGTTCCTGCCCCTGACCATCCAGCTGATACAACCCCGTAGTAGCCAAGTAAATCAGATCATGTTATCCCCTGTATCAGAATGTCCTATGGCTTCCCACTGCCATGTAATTAATCTTCCATAGAATAAAATATAAACGCCTTACCATATTCTGAAGACCCTAATAATGTGCTCCTACTCCAGCCTGCGTTCTTGAGCATTCCTCCACCATTCTACCCCTCGCTTTCTTCATTTTGAGTACACTCAGCCTTCTTGCTCTTTGACAGTTTTATTCAAATATAGTTCCACCCTCAGACTTTGCCTCTGCTCATCCCCCATTCTCTGCATGGCTGGCTGTTCTGGTTTTTGATCAAATGCCATCTTCATAGAAAGGCCTTTTCTGACCACTCATAGCTCTCACCTATCTCCTTACTTGCAATTGTCTTATTTTTCTATTTTGTTTACTTGTATATTATCTCATGCTTCCATTAGAAAGTAAGTTCCATAGTGGAGTGTTTTATCTTTTTTACTCTTGTGACCCTAGTATTTACAACTGTGCCTGGCACATTATAGTGCCTGGCTTAATAAATATTAGTTGAGTGAGTGAGTTCTGTGCATGTGGCTGAAAAGAAAACAATATGTGAATTACTATTTATAAGTCAAAACATTTTAAAAGCATTAAGCAAAAGTCTGTTGGTTATTTAAAAAGCTATTTATCTGCTTTGTAAATCTCAATCTTTTTTTCATAGCCTAGCACACTAGTGAGCACAGAACAATTACCTGGGAAACCTCCTGGCCTACCAACCATTTCTCCATACTGCAGCCAGTGATTTTTACAAAACATAGACATCATCTCTCCTCTCAGAAACCATCTGTAGATTGCTTGCTCTTAGAATAAATATCAATATTCTAACATGGCCTGACAAGCCCAGCCTGGTCGACTCCCATTTGTCTCCTTAGCATCATCATGCTACACTCTGCCCCTCATTCTTCTCAGGGCCTGTGCAAGCTCTGCACCCCTCCCTCCCATCTTCCTTCCCCACTTTGCATTTTAATCCTGTTCATCCTTCATATGTCAACTAAGAATCCCTTAGAAATCTTCCCACACTCTCCAGATTAGCTCAGTCAGGTTCCTTTGTCATTTGCTTCAGTGAACTTGTTTTTCTACTTCAGGGCAATTTATCTCAATCTATAACTAAACCTTCATCAATTGGATTATTTGATTAATGTCTGCTGCCCCACTAGGCTGTAAGCTACATGAGAGCAGTGGCTGTGTCTGGTTTTGCTCACAGTTATGTCTCTAGCACCTCTCCCAGGGCTGACATATATTAGGTGTTCAGTAAATATCTGCCAGACAAATCAGTGAATGAATGAAAACACCGAGTGCCTAAATATGCAGAGCTCTGCACTTAATCCTAGGAACACAAAGAAAATTAAGACTGGATCTCTCCTTTGAAGGAGTTCATAGACAAAAGGCAAAGCCATAAACAATTATTACAAGGTATTGAATGCCAAGATTGATTTTTTTATTGAGATATAATTCACATGCAATATTATATTAGTTGCAGGTATATAATATAATGATACAATATTTATATATATTGTGAAATGATCACATCAACTCTAGTCAACATCCATCACTATAGTTTTTCTTATGATGAGGACTTTTAAGATTTATTCTCTTAGCAGTTTTCAAATATACAGTATTATTAACTATCGTCAACATGCTGTACATTACATCCCCAGGACTGAACTTATTTTAACCAGAAGTTTGTACCTTTGACTACCTTCACCCATTGTGTTTCCTAATCACATGGTTAAGAATTGAAGAGGTTAATAAGCAGCTTAGCATAGTGCCATCCCAAAATTTGAGCTGTGGTGTCAGAACAGTTCTGTTGAGTCCATGCTCTTCCAGTTACTGTCAAGTAACTTTGTCTCTGGGCTTCAGTATCCTTGTCTATAAATTGGGTATAATAGTATCCATCTCCTATGATTATTATAGTTATTAAATGAGAAAATGCATTTTAATTTTAGGACAGTACCTTGCATATGGTAAGCATTTGATAAATACTAGATATTATTATTAAATTTAAATTAAATATTTGCCTTTACTAGGGGTGGATCCTCTCTTCCTAGACCTTCACATATTCTTAACGTTTAAACTGAAAGGTAATGTGAATCCTAAAAGGTAAATAAAATTGAATACATTGGTATTCTGAGCCTGGAAACTAGGTCCATTTCTATTACTTCACCTTGGATAAATGGGAGATATTTTGAAATTCTATTCAGTTATATAAATAGTCAAAAAAATCAAGATTATGAAGGGTAGTCACTTTTAAGATGAAAGAGAGCTAATACCTTAGACAGAATATTTGGAAAGTTAAAACTTTTTGAAGCCCACCTTTAGCTATTTTCTAAGAAATTTCTATTTATAAAGCAATGTCAGAAGGGTGATGAATGGACCCAATGAGAAGGTGAAGTTGAAACCTGGAAGTGGTGTTTCCTCTAATGATTCCTCTTCCATGGGTACTGACAGAACCGTAATTTTGCCTTGTTTCTGGTAACAAATGGCTCTTCAAATGGGAATTGTTTAGTTTATTGCCTCTTTTGTTTAAATAACAATAAAGTATTCTATGTCTTGGGGACGTCAGGATACCTCTGGCATTTTGCAACATGCTTTTTGTACTGTGTTATGTTGAAAAAAGCATTTAGGAGAGTTTGAGCTGGAGGAAAGTGAATTTACAGATGAACTCATCAGATAAAACTGGGTTTTGTAATGACACAGTCATAGAGCAGAAGATAGTGAAAATATAGGACAGTCTCAAGATTATCCATTCTTTTTATATAATCTTTTTGTTTATTTACTGTATAGTGTAATGGACAGCTAATTACAGAGATGGCAAGCCTCAAGGGTAAAACAGAATGCCTAAGAAAATGTACAGAACAATAGTAAAGAAAATGTTAATTTCTATATTTTTCTCCCACCTTTAATATATGGCCTATCCTGGATTCATAGATTCATGACGGACCTTAGAAAGTCATTTGGTAAATACATCTGAGCCATCTGCAATGATAACTGATATCTTGAAGGATGTTTAAGGAAGGAGAACTACAGTCTCAGAAGTCAGCTTTTACTACAATTTTCCATAAATAAATTATACTTTCCATATTTCTAAAGAAATATCACAGTTGCTTTGAACTAAAATTTTTTTAAGCATTTCTCAAAAAAATTAACCAAATCCATTAGATGAATTATCAATCCTTATTTTCTTTTAATCCTTAAACTATTCATCTAAAAAGTAAAAAAGGTTGAGAGTGGATAAAGCTTCAAAATTCTTGGTGTATTTCATTTATTTAGCACTTAACTGAACAGTTTCTGTAAGCAAGGTACTCTGCTCAGGGCTAAGGAAATAAAGAAGAAGACAGTGAGTGCTTTCCCCCTAGAAACTCATGATCTAGTAGCTGAGATAGATGTAAAGGCAGTGATGATATCATAGTTGTGGCAAGTATCATAAAAGAAGGATGTACAGGATATTGGAGAAGCGGGCAGCTCACACAGGGAAGGGGAAGGGTCAGAGGCATTTTCTCCTGGGAATGCTTGCATGAAGTCATGTAGAACAGTCAGAAATTGACTAGGTGAGGCAGACAAGAGCAAAAGGAGAGCACAAGGCCTATTCAGGGACTAACTACAGGAGAATGGTAACATTGGTAGAAAGATATGAAACGGGGGCCAAGGTAGAAAAGCATGTAGAGACCAGAACTAAAAGACCTTCCTGTGCCTTGCTAGGAAATTTAAAACAAGATAAAGAGTAATCTGATAAGGTTATGTTTTTGAAGTCAATATAGCAGAAGTGTAGAAGGTGAATGGGAGAAGGGAGGTAGATAAGAATTAGAGGGTAATCCGACTATTTAGGAGATTATTATAGAAATTCTGGTAAGAGAGTTTTAAATGACACTAGAAATTGACAAATTTCAGAGAGACTGAGTGCCAACAGTACTTGGGAACTAATTAAATGTGATAGTTAAAGAGAAAGAGGAAGAAGGTTTTTTGGTTGATGAATTGAGGGTGCTATTCCCTTGAATCATAAATGCAGGTTAAAGAGCAAGTGGGAGGAACGTGAGGTAAGGACGAAGTAGATAGGTTGAGAATGACATGTTAGTGGAATATACAGACAGATATATTCAACAGTTGATTTTATATGTATGGTTATGTATGAAGGATTGGTTGCTAGAGACAGTAGTCTGACTTCCTAGACTGGTTACTGTAGATAATGGGTTGGTCCTAGACTGGTTACTACAGATTATGGATCAGAATTCTAGTTTTATATATAGTCTGGCCATTGTCCATGTGCATATTTAGTCTGCCAACTACTCTTTCAAACATAAAAGTACTATAGACATCCCATAGCAACATACTTAAGGGAAAGAAATGAAGGCATGCAGAATGGTTAATAAGTTCTTGTTATTTTATACTATAAGTAGTATTTTAGATATATTTTCAATATTGTTAATGTAAAATACAGATTATTAAAATATATATTCCATTAATGTGTATATTAACACAACTTTTTAATATTTTTCATAGAGGTTAGTGGCCAGGTACATATAGTGAATGACAAAAATTAAAGGACATTTTAATTAAGCATGTCTTGATTAACATTTTCTTGCCAAATTTAAGGTAGTATCTATAAATATAAATATGCAATGTGATAAGTAATAAAAATAACATAGTTTTTACTGATTTCTAGGCATTAATATAAACACTATATGAATATTAGCTAATTTAACGTCATAACAGTCCTATGATGGAAGATACTTTAAGTTTTCCTCTTTTGTAAATGACAAAACACAAGCACAGAGA